>NC_091476.1:156002265-156641614 GCF_036971445.1 Narcine bancroftii
CTGTGCAAGAATTAGCATTGGTCAATACCTACAAACAATATAACATTTTTGGAAACACTTGGTCGATCAGGCAGCTTCTGCTGGAAAATGGATTTATATTTCATGTCAGAATTGGGTCAGAAAGTGATGCATTGCAGTGAAGATTGGGAGAAGCCTGGATTGAAAAGAAATACCTGTAGCAGATTGGGAACAAAGTGGTTGTGGGACAATTACAGTGAGGAAAAACTAAACACCTCTGATCTTCAAGCAAGCCAGCTTAGCCTTTCTGTGCAGTGACAGGATTAGTAAGAAAAAGCAAAGTGCTTTTATACCCTCTCCAGGTCTTTCTAAAATAGGTACTGCAGCATAAAAAGATGGGGGTCTTGGGTAAATCCTTTTGGGTGGGGAAAATCTGAAACCTGGGCATTTTGCTTGAAATTTGTGTATTTGGATAAAACAAAGTATTTTGAGAATGACTGTGTGCTTTAAAGGTCTGTGAATTTTTACCTTGTGTTAAGATGTTTGTTTTAAATCAAACTGGAAAATATCCTAGTAATTGTCTGTAGACCAGTCATGGCTTGAACCTTCTGTTAACAAAAGAATTCTTGGATTTCTGGGTGAAGTAACAGAAATACTCTCATAATCAAGATTTTATTATTTCACTTTTAATTATTCTCTGGTTACAGAGCACTGATAGTAAATCTGGTAAAAAAGATGTGATTGAGTTGACGGATGATACATTTGATGCAAATGTGATCGGGAGCAGTGACATTTGGATGGTGGAGTTCTATGCACCGTGGTGTGGGCACTGCAAGAGGTAACTTTCTCTCACCATGGATACACTTAGAAGAAATGTGCTAGGTGCAGTGAGATCTGATAAAATCTGTATGTTGTACTGTATTTGGATACTAAAAGAATGTCAGTAATTTGCAGGTTTGATCGCTTTGGGTTCAGAGCGACTTTTCTTAGACTCCACAGAACTAATGCTCATATCACTATCTGGCATGGCAGAGAGACTCTTGCCTTTGCTATTACTTTAGGTTTATTTTCGATCCAATTTTTGAGGGTATTTTTTTGTATGGGCTCACTTAAGATTGCCAATCTTTACTAGATTAGATGTTCTGTGTAAGATGATTGGGGTGAACAAAATTTTCCTGAGTTAGTAAAAAGTTACATATACTTGCGTAAGATGGCCTTGTGCATTATTGCTGCAATTGAACAGCTGTCTAACATTTGCCTTCTAATTTACCTGAAGATATTTTTTTTTTAAATTTTTATTTTTCACACCATAAACCACATTGATCAAGATACATACATTTTCCTTTTCAAATATATACAGTGTCGTTTTCTCCACCTGAAGATGTTCTTGAGGTAAACTTGTGCCTATAAAGCTAGATTTCAAAAGGGAGTCAATGTAGGAAAAGAATGGGTGGGTTACCAGAGAAAAGATGGATCTTTGGTTTTGGAAATCCTAAAGAAAATTAAATTAGCTGACTGTTGGGTACACTAAAGTTAAAAAATGCAAAAAATGAGAGGGTGCCAAAGTAAAGACAATTCTAAAGGGAGGAACATGGAGAAAAGATATTGAGAACCTCCAGGAAAATAATTGTGAAATGTAAGATTAATTATAGATTACTTGCCTAAGTTTTCCTGTGCCATTTAAACTTAAAACCAAAATGGCAATAGCTGCTGTCCACATGTCCTGTTGCAGAATTGTCCAGTATGTTGGCTGCTCCCAACAGTGAATTAGGATCTAAACAAGTGCATTTTTTGTCAAGTTGCCCCTCCCTCGATAACTACAAAATGGTGGAAATGCACAGAAGGTCAAAGAGTATCTGGTGAGAAGCAGAAGTTCATCAGAACTGGGAAAAGTTAGACACTAGAATTTAGGACATGGCCTCAAGATTTGGGAAAGTAGATTTAAGACAGGTGAAGAAGTTTTCCCAGAGGATTGAAGCTGTGGAATTTTGTCCAAGGAACTTGAGAAATAGTAAGAGTAGGGCTATCGAGTCTGCTCTGCCATTCAATTAGATCATTGCTGATCTGATGATGGGCTTATCTCCACCTACCTGCCTTTTTCCCCATATTCATTAATTTCCCTATTTGTAGAAATCTAACCAACCTTGTCTTAAATATATTTACTGAGGTAGCCTCCACTGCTTCAATGGGCAGTGAACTTGATAGATTTACCACTCTCTGGGAAAAGCAGTTCCTCCTCATCTCTGTCCTAAATCTACTTTCCTAGATCTTGAGGCTATGTCCTCTAATTCTAGTCTTGCCCCCCCCCACCATTAGGAACAACTTGCCTTATCTTGCTATAGAGTTGCCTCAGTGGATATATTCAAGACATGGTTGAAAAGATTTTTTTTGGGTGGGGGGGGGAGGTGTGGTTGAATCTATGGCCATAATCAACCATGATCTTATTAAATGATGAAGCTGGCTAACCGGCCAGATGGCCTACTCCTCATTGGGGAAGGGGGTGATGCGGTCACGTGGGGAGGGGAGAGAGAGGGGGGGAGATGATTTGGAATGGGGAAGGGGGTGATACGGTGATGGCCTACTCCTCATATTCCTTGTGTTCTTATGAGTAAAAATTTAAAGATGAGGAGAATAAAGGGAAAGCAATAGTTGAGGAGCATCTACAGTCATTTGTATTTGAGTATTGAGGCACCATGGTTTAATGATTACTGTGCAGCGGCCCACGCATGGAGACGTGGACCGGCCCATAAAATGGCCAACAACCACGTGGACCTGGGGGTGATGCTGGCCATTGTCGCAAGTAATCTGCACGGCGGGAAGACGGCGAACTGTGGTGGGAACACCAACCAATCCCAGGCCAGCGCTCCGATGACGTGGTGGCCTGATTTCAGCGGCTGAGACCCATATAAACATGACGGGCAGTGCAATAAACCAGTCTCGACTTCAGTCAAGGCTTTGTGTTCTTCTCCATGCCCACATAGTATGAATGCTACAACTGCACACTCAATTGACTTAGAAATGTTTAAACAATGCTGTTTCTCTAAAATGGTGTTTTAAGTTGTTCATTCTGTATATGTGTTTTGATAGTAGTTGATGAATTGGATAATTAATGAAGCAATTGATGCACAATGCTATTTATTTGAATTGCTACCTTGAATATGAATTCTACATAAAATTATTTGAGAGCAATAATATAGATATGGTGCATTTTGATGATCTAAAGGTTAGAGCCAGAGTGGGCAGAGGCAGCCTCTGACATCAAAGTGCAGACAGCTGGGAAGGTGAAATTGGCTGCCGTGGATGCTACAACTAACCAGATGTTGGCCAGTCGGTATGGGGTAAGTGGTAAGAGATCTAGGTTCTCAGCACTTATAATGTTTGAACAAATGGAAATTTTGCTGTTTAAAAATGTTAGAATTTTTAATGAAAGCAATATTAGAATTTTTAATGAAAGCAATATTTATTTTGATACAAGCAATGTAGTTGAAAGAGCCATTAGTATGTTATCACCTATTGGATATTTTCATTGGAATTTATTATTTGATTTTTGGTAAAATTTATGTACATTTGAACAGACTTGTTTATAATGAACCTCAACTGATTATATAAACCCATTATTTGTTTTCCTATTGTTTTAAGATGAATCAAAATTTATTGTCATGAAATTTGGTATTTTCTGGCAGCACATTTATATTATAACCATCTTACAACATAACTTGAAAAGTAAGGCAGTATCTTTGGTTCATTGATTATTTAGGAATCTGATGGCGGCGGGGAAGAAGCTGTCCTTGTGCCATTTAGTGTTCATCTTTAGGCTCCTGTTCCTCTTTCCTGATGGTAGCAGAGTGAAGAGGGCATGGTCTGGCTGGTGGGGGTCTTTGAGGATAGAGGCTGCTTTTTTAAGAGCCACCTTGCATAAATGTCTTCGATGGAGTGGAGTCTGGTGCCTGTGATGACACAGGCTGAGTTAACCTTCTGGAGTTAATTCTTGTTCTGAGAGTTGTCACCTCCATACCAGGCAGTGATGCAACATGATACACATGTTGAGATTTACGAGAGAATTCAGTGACATTGCTGAATCTCTTCAAACGCCTTACAAAGTATAGCTGCAGGCGTGCCGCCTTTGTGATTACATCAACTTGTAGGCTCCAGGACACATCCTTGGAGATGTTGATACCCAAGAATTTGAAGTTCTTGACCATTACTGAGCCCTTGATGAGGACTGGGTTGTGTTCCCCTAACTTCCTCCTGAAGACAACAATCATCTCCTTGGTTTTGCTGACGTTGAGCACAAGGTTATTGTCATTACATCATTCAATGAGTTGATTTATCTCCCTCCTGGACGCTTCCTCATTGCTGTTTGTGATTCTGTTGACAATTTTGGTGACGTGGGTAAACTTGTAGATGGCATTGGAATTGTGCCTGACCCCACAGTCATGGATAATGAGTAGATCAGTGGGCTAAGCATGCATCCTTGGGGTGCGCCTGTGTTGAGGAGGAGACATTTCTAATTTGTACTGACTGGTCTTCTGATGAGAAAGTCAAGGATCCAGTTGCAGAGGGGAGTACAGAGGCCTAGAGTTTGTAGCTTCTTGAACAGCACTGAGGGAATAATGGTATTGAAGGTCAAATTGTAGTCTATAAGAGCAGCCATAAGTATGAATTGCTGTTTTCAAGGTAATCCAGAGCTGAGTGAAGAACCAGTGTATTTGCTGTGGAGCGATTGTGACGATATGTGAATTTCAGTACATGTTATGACCAGCCCCTCAAAGCATTTTATCACAGTAGAAGTTAGTGTTATTGGGTGGTAGTTGTTGAGGTAATCCAGAGCTCTTGGTTACCGACCGGAATGATTGATGCCCTTTTGAAGCAGGTGGGAACCTCTGATTGCAGCAATGAAAGGTTGAAAATTTCTGTGAACACTCCGGCTAGTTGGTTGGTGCAGATTTTCAGTACCCTGCCAGGTACGCCGTCAGGGTCTAAGGCCTTGCGAGGTTTTAACCTAAAGTAATACATTTTTAATCTTAGATTCGTGGATATCCCACCATTAAGATATTTCACAAAGATGAAGATACTCCTATTGATTATGATGGTGGACGATCGAGAGGAGATTTTGTGGTTCGTGCTCTTGAATTGTTTGCTGAAAATGCTCCAGTTCCAGAACTGAAAGAGGTAAGGAGTAGGTAGGGAAGTACAACTAACTGTCTTGTTCCACCAAATTAGATCTCTGATCTATCTAGTTTGCAATTGTAATTACTTGAATTGGAATCGATATTTTTATAACACCCATGTAAATGTTAAGTGGTCAGAACAAAACTGCAGCAATTGTTCACTCTTGGAGTAGAAAGTAATGAAAAGGTGACCATCTTCAGAGCCAGACTCTGATCAAGAATAATGTTCATTGTTTATAGTTCAGGGCTTGCCTTCCTTTTGCAGGGAATGGAGTATAAAAGTGGGACCTTGTGATGCAGCTGTACAGGGCTTTGGGGAGACTGTATGAGGAGAACTCTGTGTGGTTCTAGTATCCCAACAATGGGAAGGCTATCAGTTATTTGGAAGTGGTGCAGAGGAGATTAACCATGATGTTACCAAGACTGGAGGGCTAAAGCTATATGAAGAGATTGGATACGTTTGGTCATTATTCCTTTGAGCATAGGTACTTAAGGAGTGACCTAGTTTTTTGAATCACGAAAGACAAAATAAAGTGAATGCTCAATTATTTTTTCCAGGGTAGAGAATTCTAGCACTAGAGGGCGTAGGTTCAAGGTGATAGTAGGGAGATTTAAGAGATGCCCAAGGGAAAAACTTTTCACTCAGGGGAGTTCATATCGGGAAAGAGCTGACAGAGAAAGCTAGAGAAATGGGTGCAATTACTGTGTTCAATGGACCAAGAGCAAGCAAATGGGAATAGCCCAAATAACCCAACTTGGTTAACATAGACGTTGGGCTGATTGGCCTGTTCCATATTGTATGGCTCTAGAAAAATCCAAAAACTGACCTCTGCATTTGCATAAATAAGATCCCAGATGTCAAAATGATAATGCAAGAGATTTTAAATAACATGAACACAAGGTAAGTCTGCAACAGAAGCAATTCAAATGTGTTATCCAATGTTTGAATTAAATTTTAAGTTGGATAACAACAAAGTCGTGATGAAATATATTAATGCATGAAAGTAAATTTTCTACTTGTTTTAATATAGATTACTGATGAAGATGTACTCAAGAAAACTTGTGATGACCATCAACTATGCATTGTTGCTGTATTACCACACATCTTGGACACTGGTGAGCTTCAGCTGTTCATATTATTTTATGATGGAGAATATTTAAAAAGTTTGAGCTGACACTTCAGTGTAACCCATTTTCTGAATCTGAAGATTGACGATTGAAGTTTAAGCATTAAAAGCTGATGGTTCTACATTGTGGAAATGTTGAATATTCAGATAAGAAAAAAAGATACCTCCATTGTTTACGCATAAATTTTTTTTTTAAAAGAAATCTTGCAACATTGAGTCCAATTGTTTAGGATTTGACTATTTGTTTTATCTGTTTACAGGGGCGTCTGGGAGGAATGATTATTTGAAAGTAATGAACGCTATGGGCAACAGATATAAAAAGAAGTTCTGGGGGTAAATAAAATTCAGATTTATGAATGTTGCAGTAGATAGCTAGATGATGAATGCATGGATAATGTATATAAAAAAAAATTAAAAAAAATTTAAACATTTAAATAGAGGCATACCCTGTATAACATGGTTAATGTGTTCCAAGCAAGTTCAGTGCTATGGAAAACTGCACTGTTCAAAGCATTATGTGTTTCAATTCTATAAAAGGGATGTACAAAATTGATCTTTATTGGCAATAAGTAAACATCATTTATTTAAAAAAAATATTTACACTAGAGAAAATGGAAGAATATCAGGTTATAAAATAAATATGGACAAAAGTGAGATGATGCCATTAACTAATTTTGAATATGAAAGATACCAAAAAGGAAGTAAATTTAAATGGAACATGGATGGAATAAAATAACTTGGAATAGCAACTGACAATAACTTATAAAATCTGTAGAAACTAATTTATCTTCTTGGAAAGCTAGAAAGGGACCTGCAGAAATGGAGAGACTTTCCAATCACTTTAGTGGGAATGTTTAATTGCGTCAAATTGAAAATGATGCCAAAACTGCAGTATCTTTTTAAATGGCTGCCTATTCTGATACATAAAAACTTGTTTAAAACTACTAAATAATCATATTACAGTTCTTGTGGAATAATAAGGTACCAAGAATCGCACTGGAAAAACTGACATGGGACTATGGGCTGGGATATATATATATGTATACACTACTTAGCTGCAGAGGCTAGATTTCTGGCAGCCTTCTTCATTGAAGACATTTTCCCCCCCTCCCCTTGGATTCAGGTGGGAATGTACTCAATGGAGGAGGGGGAAGCAAAGGATTTTATCTATAAATGGAATGTCATCACTAGAAAAAAAGACAGATAATCCCATACTAATACATTTGATTAGAACATGACAAGAAATTAATGAAAGTATAGGGGGGGAAAAAGTAGGGAATCAGTAAAAGCACCACTGGAAAAAGGTATTATTGCCTATGAACATGAGCAATAGAATATTAAATTCATGGTATGACAAAGGTATAAGATATTAAGGACTGTTACATGGAAGAAACTCATGTCCTTTGAACAATTAGAACACAAATACGGAGTGGCCAGTCGGACCACCTTCTCTTTTCTCCAGTTTAGATCTTAAGAGAAAGATGGGAACCAACATTGACCGCACCTGAAATTAGTGAAACAGAATGAATGGGCTGGATGGGGAATACAGCCAAATTTGCAACAAAAATGTACTATGCTCTCCAGAGCAAAAGTGCAAAACCAGGATTACAGAGGTCAAGGGAAAGATGGGAGTCGGACTCGGGTGTGGTGATTTCAGAAAGAAATTGGTCCGATCGGTTTAAGGACAGCGTGACCTCAATTATAAATGCAACATATGGATTGGTTCAGTATAACTTTTTACACGAACTATATCTTACCCCACAGAAATTGCATCGATTAAAAGCAGAAATATCAGTTGTGTTTCAGATGTGGGACTGAGACATGAATTTTGTTTTAATTCTGCTACGTGATCATGCCCGAAGATGAGGCCATTTTGGCAAGACATCACAGAAAAATTGATCAGCATAACAGGAGTGGCCTTCATGGGTGACCCAGAGCTGTATCTACTAGGAAATTGTAATGGAGAGGCAGCGTATACCAAATAACAATTTCTAAAATGCTGGGTGCAGGAAAAGTCACCCTCGCAGTGACATCACTGTGTTGCCTTGGTCTTCTTACTTTTGTTCTGCTCCTCTCCTGTTCAGAGGACACACTACCTGCCAATCAAGGTCAAAGACTCGCCCCAAGCCAGCAAGGTGACCCTTATGATTGGCCCTCCTAAATCACCAGGTGCTGCAGTCCAGGCAGCCTACCCAGACTCAGCCCTGACCTTCACCCAAATGGCCCAGGTGAATATCCTCAGTTTACCCCTGCTGAAACCCTGCACTTGGCTTCAAGCCATTGGTCACAGCAACCAAAGGGGCCCACATTGACCCTTACGATTGGCCCCCAGGTTTGTCTCCAGAACTATAAAGGACCACGTGCTCTTGTTTTGCTTTGTGGCATGTAAGTAGCACCTTTCACACTGGATTGGGGTGAGTCTCGAGGCTAGGTAGCAAGAGCCGTGTCCGTATCGGTCAAGGGGTAGGGGCACGTAATGTCACCTTGATCTGATTGTTGAATGTGTATGCTCTTGTAATTACCCCAGTTTCTCCCTTGTCATCCAAACCATATATTTACCTCCTGCGTATTGTATATGTAGGTTTGCTTAACCATATGACCCTGTTGTCTCATTTCCATCCCTGAAATAAAAGTATGCTTTATACCTGCACTTTGGTCTGGTTCTTAACCTATGGGACCTACACAAACCCGAACAACAGTAATTTTGTGGAAATGAGCAACAAATTGAATAAATTTCAAATCTTATTTATAAAAATAGCACTGGCTATAGCAAAAAAAATATTGCAATCATTTGGAAGTCCGACTCCCCTCTACTTGTAACACAATGGACTGCGGAAGTAAATAGCTATATACCTATTGAAAAAAAATCACATGTTTAAAGAATAAATATGAAATTTTTATAAAGATCTGGTAGCCATACCTGGACTACATAGGGGCCCAAATACAGTAATAAGAAAAAGGTCAATAAATGCAACTATTATGTATATTTAAATGAGATTTTCCCCAATTGCATTATATATATATTACATGTATATAAAAAAGTATACAAGCTCCTCTGATGGTGTACAGATTCATATGTATGGAAGGGAGGGACTGTTTTTGTTGTTTATAAGAAAGTTCAATATAATTTGATACTGAAAAATTTATTGTATATCTTTGGGAAAAAAAACAAAAGAAATTCCAAAAAATTAAGAATGTTTGTCTAATATAAATTTGTCAAGTTGCTCAAATGAGACTTTCACCAAAGTTAGATCACTACCACTGAAACTATGGGTCAGAAATTTCAAACAGCATTATCAAAACCTGCGCTTCTTGAAGCAGTGTTATACAGGGTATGCTTGTACATTAATAGTCTAGCTGAGCAGTTGCTATTTATTGTGTTCTCTAGAATTAAAAACCTGGGAATTTTTTTTTCTTTTATTCAGTTGGCTATGGACTGAAGCTGGTGCGCAAGCAGAACTTGAGGATTCTTTGGGTATTGGCGGTTTTGGTTACCCAGCTATGGCTGCAATTAATGCCAGGAAAATGAAATACGCTCTGCTGAAAGGTTCTTTCAGTGAACAGGGCATCAATGAGTTTCTGAGGTAAATAGGCATATAATCGTGACATTGAATGTCAACAGTTTTGTGTCTGAAGGCTGGACTGATTCTGGTTTCTATAGATTATTGTCAATCTCTGCAGGGATGAATATAGGCTAAAGAATTGCTACTAATGATAAATTTGTCATATTTTGTATCATTGATGCTGCTACAAGCACTTTTTAGAACTGTTGCAGTGCAGAGTTCATATACCTGAGAAATACTCATACAGTTCTAGTGGAATAACTTGTCTCTTGCTCTTGTTTAGGTTCTTGTGGAGGGTTTTTAATTAGTTTTTTTTAAAAATAGGAATCCATTTTTTACTTGTCTACACTATAGCAACCCTAATTTCACAATTCTGGATCTTTGGTAATGTAGTTGCTCTTAGGAATATGCATGTAATATAAGCTAGTCCTTGAATAATTCTCTAAAGTTCTGATTCTGTTCTTTATTGAAATTCTCATGTCTTTTATTAATTTAAAGGAGTGATCTAACCAAACTTTAACTGTTTTCTGACAGGGAGCTATCATTTGGGAGAGGTTCAACTTCTCCTGTCAAAGGAGCTGCATTCCCCAAAATTAACTTGGTAGATCCATGGGATGGCAAGGATGGTCAGGTAAGTTGATAACTTGACGATCTATATTTAGATGACTATCTACTTTTAGATGAGAAGTTCATTCAATTTTCAGATATATCTGCAAACCTACCCCTTGAGCTCTTTTATACTTTTAATTTTAAATGCACATGGCTGCACAAAAATTGCCAGGGGCTTTGACTACTGTGCCATCACATACCACAAAAAAGGTGAAACTTGAGATTGAGACCAAGTGTGTACTATTCTCAAATTAAGTTTCATAAGACAATTTGTTGAATTGAATTAAGTCTCCATTTGCAGGGTCTTCTCAACTCAAAGCTCTCTCCCCATGAGATTTTCTGGTTTTGGTTTATTCCTTGAAGGGCTCTGGTCTGAAATGATGGCAGTATATTTTTATCTCCTATGGACACTGAAAAAACCAGCTGAGTTCCTCCAGCTTTTCACTGTGCTTTTACTACAATCACAGCATCTGCAGACTTTCAGGTTTCACTGTTTATTTCCTCTGGCACTTTTCAGATTGCGCTTGATGGGAATTTGATGTCATAGCAATCATAATTTTACCTTCTGAAAAGGGGGCTGATTCTGGGTTATTGTTTTTCCTTGTAAGTGTAGTCAAGCTTGGATAAGGGAGGGATTTTAGATTAATGTATTAATAACTTTTTCAGTTCACAGCTTGTTTAAAATTGAATGCATATTATAAGTTATCCATGTAGGAAGCAAATGTGACTATTTTTCAAACTTGTATGAATAGAAATTAAATATGGCTCCTAATTGATCAGTGCACAAATGAGAGAGGCAATTAAAATAAAAACACAATGCTGGAGAAACTCCGCATGTCCAACAGTATACTTTGTTCTATAAAGATACATAAGCAACATTTTAGGCTTGAGCCTTTCAAGGTATGAGCAAAATGCAGGCAGGTATTTGAAACATTGCATATATATCTCTTCTCTATAAAGTATTTGGCACCTTCCTACATTTTATTATACCTTGATGAAGGGCTCAAACCTGAAATGTTGGCTATGTATCTTTATCTTTGGTATATAAAGTACATTATTAACCTGCTGAATTTCTCAAGTATTGTTTTTTTTTACTTCAATCACAGTGTGCAGACTTTGTGTTTCTCTCCTGAGAGGCAATTAGTCTTTTCAACAATATGGCACAAACTGTCTTCGATAAACCCACTAACTTTCAGTTTCCTTGACTCTTCCCAAACTCTTCTGTAAGGATTCTATTATTTTCTCTCAATTCCTCGATAATCTGCTTCCAGGATGAGACCTTCCATTCTAGTTCATCTGAGTATGTTTTCTTCCTGAAAACTCTACTGCCATTAAACTCAGCCCTCATCTGCATCTCCTCCATTTTCTGCACACCTGCCATAGCCTCTTTCCCATTAACCCTCTTCAGACATAGCAAGGACTACATTGGAGAGACTGAACTCTGATTGAGAGATTATTTCTTTGAGCTCCTTTGCTGTGTCTTCTTTGGCTTGGCTTCGCGGTCGAAGATTTATGGAGGGGTAAATGTCCACGTCAGCTGAGGCTCGTTTGTAGCTGACAAGTCCGATGCGGGACAGGCAGACGCAGTTGCAGGGAAAAATTGGTTGGTTGGGTGTTGGGTTTTTCCTCCTTTGTCTTTTGTCAGTGAGGTGGGCTCTGCGGTCTTCTTCAAAGGAGGTTGCTGCCCGCCGAACTGTGAGGCGCCAAGATGCATGGTTTGAGGCGATATCAGCACACTGGCAGTGGTCAATGTGGCAGGCACCAAGAGATTTCTTTAGGCAGTCCTTGTACCTCTTCTTTGGTGCACCTCTCATGGTGGCCAATGGAGAGCTCGCCATATAACACGATCTTGGGAAGGCGATGGTCCTCCATTCTGGAGACGTGACCTACCCAGCGCAGTTGGATCTTCAGCAGCGTGGATTCGATGCTGTCGGCCTCTGTCATCTCGAGTACTTCGATGTTTGGGATGAAGTCACTCCAGTGAATGTTGAGGATGGAGCGGAGACAATGCTGGTGGAAGCGTTCTAAGAGCCGTAGGTGATGCCGGTAGAGGACCTATGATTCGGAGCCAAACAGGAGTGTAGGTATGACAACGGCTCTGTATACGCTAATTTTTGAGGTTTTTCAGTTGGTTTTTTTTCCAGACTCTTGTGTAGTCTTCCAAAGGTGCTATTTGCCTCGGCGAGTCTGTTGTCTATCTCGTTGTTGATCCTTGCATCAGATGAAATGGTGCAGCCGAGATAGGTAAACTGGTTGACCGTTTTGAGTTGTGTGCCCGATGAAGATGTAGGGGGGGCTGGCTGATGGAGGACCTCAGTTTTCTTCAGGCTGACTTCCAGGCCAAACATTTTTGCAGTTTCTGCAAAACTGAACGTCAAGCGCTGAAGAGCTGGCTCTGAATGGGTCTACTGTCACAGCAAAGGACCTCCCAGTGGCCAACCATTACCATTTTAATTCTACACAGCCTTGTATTCCATCTCTGGAGTCTCCAACCAGACAGCATCAATATCAACCTCCAATTTCTGTAAATTCCCCCTTGCTCTTTCTCTACCCCTCGGTCTCCTTCCCTCCAGCTCCCCATCCCCTTTGTTTTATCACAGAGCTATCCTTTGCCCTCTCTTCCTATCACTCTTGGCTTTCTTTTCTGCCCTCTTGCCTGTTACCCTGTACTCTTCCTTCCTCCTCTCACTACCTTTTTATTCATGTGTCTACCTGCTTTTTTTTCCCCCAGATTCCTTATGAAGGGTTTGGACCCCAAAGGTTCATTGCCTTTTTACTTCCTATAGGTCTTGAGTTTCTCCAGCACTTTTGTGCACTGCTCTAGATCCAAGCAACTGCAGATTTTGTTTAATTACGTGGTACAAAATTGAATGGTTTATTGGTCAGCTATGAGAAGATTTGAGTAGGCATAGAATGGAAGTCATGAAGAGGGTTTCATTAGAAAATAGACTATTTGGATTTATGTTTTTGTTGTGGGACTCAAATTGGTACTTTTTTTCATTGTCTGGTTATGTGACAAAGTTGTCATTTTGTATACAAATCAGAATTTTTGGAGGATTTATTTGAGATTACTTTAATATTGGATCCAATTTTTTAAATGGGGAATATTATAACTTTGACAAGGGATTTAAAAATGGATAAATTTCAATGTGAATTTATTCGTTTAGCTTTAGCAGTGACCAGGAAATGTATTGCGATTACATGGAAGAATGATATGGATTTGAATATTGGCATAATGTTTTGAAAGCTTGTGTTTGTTTGGAAAAGATTACATATAATTTACATAATTATTCTTTTTATGTGAAGATGTGGTCTCCATATTTGAGACCTATGGGTTTGGAGGTATAATAGTTATTTTTGGTGCTTTGTTTTTTAAATTGTAAATGCTTGACCCATTCTACAGAAGTAATTGTTTTTTTTTAAATCCCTTGTTAGAGGGTTTTTATAGAGGGGTAAGGGGAGGGAGGTATAAGGTTTTTTTTGGGGGATTGGGGTTTTTGTATTTTTTGTGTTTATAAGTTAGTATTTTATTCATAAATAAAGTTATTTTTAAAAAAAAATAGACTATCTGAAGTTATCTCCAATCCTAATGCATTTAATCTTCCGCAGTTGCCGATAGAAGAAGACATTGATTTAAGTGACGTAGATCTTGATGATTATGATAAAGATGAGCTGTGAATTGACGGCATTGCCATTGATTGGCAGACAGTACCCTCTATCTGAAGTGTTGGACTGATCACCTGTCTGCAAAGCCTTATTTCATCTTTTTGGCTTGCTGTATTTCTACTGTAATGTGTAAATAAGTTTCATTGGGGTTTTCTATTAAAATTGGATGTAACGTTTCAACTTTTTACATAAACTGATTTAATAGACCAGGCAGGTTGATGTTCATTATATGTACATTGTTACACTTGACTAACTATTTAAATGGATTCTTATCTCTTTTGGTGGGTTGCCGGGGGGTTAGGAGAGAAATGTGGTGCAAACCTGTATAATGTAATTTTGACATCCCTGCATGTATCTGAACAATTCCAAAGAATGTGATCTGTTCTATATATGACAAGTAAAATCATGGTGATTTTGCCATTAACTGGGATTGAGCATTTGGAACTTTGGATAGATGACACAATTTGGTGAAGATGGAGATTGTGAAAGTGTCTTTCAGAGAGCTGAGGTGGTTCAGTAATATTGGTTCTTTTTTTCTTACTGAAGCTATATTCTAGAGGCTCCTCCCTCCTTTGGAACACAAAAAAAACATGTCAAATTATTGTTTTGTACCTGATATGCAAGTAATTTAAATCAATGAATCGATCAACTATTATGGATACTGACCACAGAATTTGATTTGTGATGTTAAGTCATTGAATTTTGTGGTATATTTGTCATAAACTAGCACTAACGTTCATAACTTTGGAAAACTTTTTTGATTTTGAGAAATGAGACTGGCGTTGGGTTAGCATGTGGCCTTGGTTCAGCAAAAATTTCAAAAACGTTTTTTGTACTAGTTTAAATTAAAGAAAAGAATTCATGTGCATAAATTCTTTCCTACAAACTCCTAGATGATTAAAACCTAATTTCTACAGAAGGTCATGCAGGATAGCTTTAGTGTTTGAAACTTTCCTATTTATGATATTGGAGACCATCATTGGGCCCCTTTTCTTCAACTTGTTTCTTCCCATCAATTCCCCTTGGATTTTTTTTTTGTTGCTTGCAGGTAGAGGCAATTTGCAAAAGCATACCTTTTGGGATTAAAAATGGAACAACTGTGCAGACCCGCATTTGAGGGTGAGAACATGCACATTTATAGTATGTAGCAACATTGTGATTGAAATTTGGTTTTCAGAATTGAAGTATGTCTTATCCCATTAGATGTTATCTGCAGCTTTTGTGGAATGCAAAGATGACATTTTTTATCCTTTTACTTGGTACTGGCCAATTTAAATGCTATAATGTCTCATTTTAAGGTTAATAAGAGATTTGGGTCTTTATTTAACATTCAACAAAATTCAGTTAATATGAACTGTATGAGGCAGGGTCATACTTCACAAAGAAATTTAGAAACGGGCCTTTTGGTTCCAGCTTGGTTTTAAATTGTTGAATAATTGTAATAATGTGTAAAGCTAATAATCAGTAACACAACTAGATTGTGATGTTCATTTATTTTCATGGGGTCTTGATGGAATTGAGATTGATGTTGATGGTATTGAGTAAAGAGGCTTTCTTCTAAAGGGAGAGAATTCTAGATCTTCCAATAACTTAATTGAATGCAGACTTCTCAACAATCCTGTCATTTTCACAAATGTGTTTTCTGAAATAATTTACTTGGATTGAAATTTTCTATTTCTTTTAATTGCACATCACCTAAAACCAGATGTATTAATAACATTCAATGCTTCCTGGTTGGGGGGGGGGGGGTGGGGGGGTGGGGGGTGGAAATGTGAGCTGCAACTATTCCCCTTAATAAAGTGATTATTTTCTTGAGCCAGACCACTTTCTTTGAATATTTTTTAAAAATACATTTCACAATTTACTATTATTTTCCACACCAAGTTAGATGCCCATGACTTCATTTCTGGGTAACTTGTATAGTATAAAACTGGCATCCTAATCGAGCAATATTGAGGAAACTTGACAAGACTATGAAACTTGTGCTTTAATCCAAGTAGTAAAATCACTGATTTTTGGAATTAACAATTGAAGATGTATGAAATGGGAACTTGTTTAATTATGCTGCAGTTTTTGACCAGGCATTTTAACTTGGATTTAAAACCCAGCCATTGACATTTTTGCTTTGAGAGCAGTAAAGGTATATAAGCTCTTACAGAAATTCTTTTTTCAATTTTTTTCCCTCAGTAGTTAAGAATTTTCTGCATTTTACACATTTAATTCAGCCAATCTAGAAGTATTGAGGGTGGGAAAGAATCATTTCCTGACCTGCATCAGGACATAAGCATGAAAGGGGAAAAAAAAACCAGTATAAAGGGTGGTGAATTAAAAGGTTTTGGGAAATAGTGATTAAGTGGAGTTCAGTCCACACCCAGAAAAGCTATGAATAGCAGAGCTAGCTCAACAGGCCAGATGGCTGACTCCTGCTCACCTTTGTGTTCCAAGTTCTTCCAGCAGCTTGCTTTTTACATCACCCATCCTTTTGATCCCTGCGCTCAGGCTTTTCAAAATTAAGGATTTGCACTGGACTGGGTTTCTATATCACTCCAAATTTGAAATGATTGGAAACTACCATCCAAATTTTCAAGTAATAATGGCAGTCAAAAATTTTGGTGGCAGCAGATACCATTCTCACTGCCTCCACATAAAGCCCTGGAACATCTGGATGCTCTTTATCAACTGCATTTTAGTATTCAATGCCTTCATCCCCTCAAAACTCATCAGCAAACTCCCAAGACCTGGTTCTCAATACCTCACTCTAATTAGATCCTGGATTTCCTCACCTCCAGACCACAAACATCTCCACAATTTCCATCAGTACCTGGATTTCCTCACCTCCAGACCACAAACATCTCCACAATTTCCATCAGTACTGAAAGGCCAAAGGGCTGCGTTCTTAGCCTGCTGCTCTACCCACTTCACACTTGGGTTTTGTGGCTTGGTACAACGTCATCTACAAATTTGCTGATGATTCCATGGTAATGGGTCATTAAAAATGGGGTGGAGTTGGCAGGCAGAAGGGTGACTGAAAACTTGGCTGAATAAATGTATTAATAATATCCTAGCACTCAATGTCACCAATATCAGGAGGGGATAACCAGAGGTGTACTATCCAATAATTGGAGGAGGAGAGAGCAAATTTAAATTCTCGAGAGTCACTATTTTGGAAGACGTCATTGTGAAGAAGGCATGTCAGCACTTCTATTTTCTCACCTCCAGATTGTGGAGGTTGGGAATGTCAATGAAAACCTTCACAAACCTGTTGTGGAAAGTGTGATGACTGAATGCAAAATGGCCTGGTGTGGGCGTACCAATTCTGAGCAGAAAGCCCTGCAAAAGTTGGATACAGCCTAGCACGTCACAGGCAAAATTCACCCCATTGAAAAAATCTACAAGGAACACTGCCATTGGAGAGCAGCAGCAATCCACACGACCCAGGATATGCTCTGTTCTCACTGCTGTCATCAGGAAAGTGGTAGAGATGCCATCAGACTTTGTATCACCAGGTTCAGGTACAGTTGCTATCCCTCCACCATCAGATTCCTAAACAACAAACCGACTCATTTAAGGCCTCTTACTGTTGTGTTCAGAATAGGTTTGACAGGTTCAAAGAAAATCAATGTTGGATGTATTATCAACATACTGGTTTTTATGCATAGGGGAATTCACAAAAGGGCACCCCCCCCCCCCCCCCCACAGAGACTGACCCAGAATAATACACAAGTAACTGCACATTGTTAAGCAGCAAATTTTTTGCATCTATTCTCAGCTCCCTATTGGAAATGCAAGAGTTAAACACACAATGCCCATCCACCCACAGGCACAGCACACTAATGAACAGTAAATTAATTACAACTAACAAGTATATCAAATGAACCTGATTTCCAGCATCAACCTCGGCTGGGGATCTGGGACAGGCCCATTGCAGCCAGCTGTCTGGTGCCCATCTATGGCCGGGAACCTGGAGTTCAGGATGGTCTTGAGGCAGCAGTAGAAGAGCAGAGAGAGCAAGATTCCATGTGCTAGGCTTTTTCAATTCAGGGCCCTTCCATGTGACCTGAGAGGACCAAATGAACGTCAGCCTCACAGTTAGGCAGATTTAATCCTCGATTGGCTGGTGAGGTATCTTCCAATGAGGTTTCAGCCAGAGAGGCCACATGACCCTCCACAATCCAGGTTCCGACCAGATGGAGAGGCACATGACCCTCCACAACCCACACTACACTTTGCACATTATTTATTATTGAATATTCATTTTCTGCATTTCAGTTTGTTTGCACTGCCTTGTTTACATTTTTTAATTTAGACACAGCACAGTAACAGGTCTTTTCGCCCCACGAGTCCGTGCCACCCAATTTACACTCATTAATTTATACCCAGGTATCTTTTTAACGTTTCTCTTTTTTGTATACACATCTTTTCTTGAGTAGTTTTTTTTGTGAAGGTGGCATGGCTTGGGTGGTGATGGTCCTTGATGAAGAGGCTGCTTGATACTATCCATTATTTTGCTCTCTGTTTTATTCAACTCTTTATATTTATCACATTTATAACATTACTCGTGCCTCAATTCAGTATAGGATTTGACCATAAGGGATAATTATCTTGAAGGACTAGATATTTTCTTGTTTAACTTAGTTCATCAAAACTTTTGAGACTAACTCACCTCCCTCAGCTGGACCTTGCCACAGAAATGAATGCAATATCTGAACCTATTACCAGGACTAATCTGGAAGACCAATAAGAGGTTTAGTGTGTCACTGCTATGCTCTATTTCACAGTCGCAACAATTGTTAAAATTTTAGAATCAGAATTTATTGTCGAGAACATGTCACAAAATTCATTGTTTTGTGGCTGAATTGCAGGTTCAAATATTTCTACAAAATTATATTTTAAAAATAAATAAATTTGTGGAAAAGAAAAGAAAGTGAGGTAGTGAATGTGGTTCATTGTCCATTCAGAAATCTGATAACAGACAGGAAGAATCTGCCATTGTGTTGTTGGCTGTTCATCTCCTGTACCTCCTCCCCGATTGTAGCAGTGTGAAGAGGGCATAGTCTGGGTGGTGATAGTCCTTGTGTAGAGGCTGCTTTCTTAAGACATGACCTCTTGTTCATGTCCTTGATGGAGTGAAGACTGATGCCCAAATCTCTTAGGAAGTTGAGAAATTTGCTCACAAATGTTTCAATGTAAAATTCTAAAAAGGTTGCACTTCTCTATTTTAAGTGCTCAAAGAAATTTCTAAATTGGAATATTGTAGTATTTGGTAGTTATTGAATTTTATCAGCAAAATAACACAAAAGCTTTTGAATGTGGTGCCTGTGAGGATCTATGATTCTATCTACCACTATCAAAGAAATCCTCTTGAATTTAAATTTAAATTTAGACATACAGCATGGTAAAAGGCCATTTCAGCCCACAAGTCTGTGCTGTCCAATTTACACCCAGTTAACCTACACTCCCCTAACTTTTCAAATGCTGGGAGGAAAGTGGAGCCCCCACGGGAAACCCACTTCTTAGAGACAGCGTGGGATTCAAGCCCCAGTTTCAATCGCTGGCGCTGTAAAGGCGTTGCACTAACTATGACGATAAGTGAAACACTTATCCTGACTAAACGTATTTCTCTCTTGTATGCTACCTCACCCACTTAGTTTTTCCAACATTTCCATGTTCTAATATCCTAAGTGTAATGTGTTTCATACACCTGGGAAGATGTAGGAAGTACAGGTTTCATTTGCACTTGAACATTACAGTACATGACTCTTTCCCTGTTGTGGCGAAGGGTCACAGCACCTCAACATTGACACTTTCTAGACTTTACATGCGCTTGCTTGCTTGTTTTTCAGCAACTGAACTATCTTTTGTGTTTTTCTTAAAAAAACCCCCACAAAATACTAGAGAAACTCAGCAAGTCAAACAGTGTAAGATGAAGATGCCTAATTGGTCCGGGCACCTGCCTACATTTTGCTCACACCTTGATGAAGGGCTCAAGCTCAAAATGTTGGTTAGGTTTCTTTACCTGTGCTATATAAAGTACCCTGTTTGACCTGCTGAGTTTCTCCAGCCTTGTGTTTTACTTCTTCCCCAGAGTGTAGTTTTATTTGATACAGAGAGACAAAATTTGGTGGAAGAAGGAAATTATACTCCAAAGTTATGAGCGAAATTATACCCAAAAGTTCAGGCACCTGGGGATATTTTGCTCATGTCTTAATGAGGGGCTCAAGCCCGAAACGTTGGTGATCTATCTTCATCTGATGGACCAGCTGAGTTTCTCCGGCATCGTCTCTTTTTAACTTCAACCACCGTACCTCCACACTCTCCCGCTTCACCTCAAACCATGCTGACTCGAGGCGCTCAACACCCGCACGGCCCGTGGGTTTCCATTGGCTCGTTTCCGTCGCGTCCGCCGGAAGTGACGCAGAGGAGAGGGTCCCGTATATAAAGTCCGCTGCCTGCGTCGCTCGGTCTCCGTCTCCTGGTCACGGTCCGGGCAGCGCGAGTGTGTGTGTGTGTGTGGGGGTGGGTGGTTGGTTGGTGGGGTGGGGGGGGGAAAAGCTGAAGCAGCGCACACTCAACTTGGAAAAAGCGAAGAAAATGTTTTTTAAAAAAAGCGGCGCATCGAAGTTTTAGAAGGGGCGAAAACCCCATTAATTTTATTTTCCATTGAAAGAGCCCACCAACCAGGCCTGAGCCTTCCGAAGTTTCTGGAATCACAAGGGTTCGAAACGGTTGGGAACCGAGAGTTTTCCCCAGTTCTTACGTCTAAAAGGGGCTTGGATCTCTCGCTCTCTGTCTGTCGGACGCTTCCCTCCCCCCTCCCCCTCCCTTCCCCCCCCTCCCCCCGGTTCGCTTGCCCCAAGATGAACCAGACCGGTGCCAGCTACCCTATGGCCTCGCTGTACGTCGGAGACCTCCACCCAGACGTGACAGAAGCGATGCTGTACGAGAAGTTCAGCCCTGCCGGGCCCGTCCTGTCCATCCGAGTGTGCCGGGACATGATCACCAGGCGCTCCCTCGGCTACGCCTATGTCAACTTCCAGCAGCCTGCAGACGGTGAGCGCCCCTCTCCCTGCCTTTTTCCGCACACTCTCTGCAAACCAGTCACCCATCTGGGGTTTTTTTAAAAAAAAACTCTCCCTGATGCTTTGGAGAAGTGTCTTTTAAATGTTGGAGGCCTCCATCGACCTGCCAAGAGGTTGATCAGACCAATACACTCGAAGTTTTTTTTTAAAAAATTCGCCTTCAAAAGCTTTTGGGACTCTTCGTTCTAAAATCTGAAATATAAAACTTACCCAAAGAAAGGTAGTAAAATCATTATTTATAAATCTGCTGAAAGGGCAGAACTCTCTAATGACCTTGAAAATCCATGTAACTTTTACAAATATTAACATTGACTTAGATTTTCAAAGCAACAAGTGAATTGTTTTTTTTAGGATTTTCAGAACAGCTGATTGATTTGTAAAGAGGCAGGTTGGAAAGTTAATATGCAGAGGGTACCAAAACATGTGTAGCAATGTTAGGGGCCTACGGTTTTGTTGAAGAAATGTCAATTCCGCCCCTTGGCCCATTAGGAGGAGTACAATCATTTCTGTACTTGATCAAATAGATTAATAAAATGTCAATTCGGGTAAATGCCACACGGCATCCACAGCTTCCCACCTTTCATCCTCATCTTTCAGATTGGTCTTGAATAGAGGATCCCACTTTGTTGTTTGCATCTATCAAACCCCCACTTTTATGCATTGTCTACGCACCTGATCACCTTCTTGAGTGCATTTACTACCCACTGTTTGCCCTGCCCCTTTTGGTACATTGTCCCTGGACACCCCACCCCACCCCATCAATTGCCCCTTGAGCTATATCTCCACTGCAACCCACCCTTGCGTGCCCCACTTTCTATGCATTCACTCACATCTTGTTCCAACCTGCATTTTAGTACATTGATTCTGCAATCCCTCACCCCAACCTTTCTTGTCTCACTGCAATAATTCCATAACCACACACTTGCCTCATCCACTTGCAGTGTATTTTCTGCACTCCACTTTTTGCCCCATCCCTACCCTCTCTCCTTGGTGCAATGTCACTGGCCGCTCTTCCCTTTTTTTCTGTGCAACCTGCCCCCTCCCCGGCCTCTCTTTTGGACTCTCTTCTAGCACTCGCATCCCACCTCCCCTACTCCCAATTTCAAAGCCTCACATAGATCCTCTTGCGATGTTTTGTCCCCCCCAACAAGAAAACAACTCCCTTTCCTCTTCTGTCTTTCCTTCCCTAGTCTCTCACCTCATTTTTCACTCTTGCCTCCTTGAACTACTATAGTTCCCCATTCACTATTTAGTCTCTACATCTGCTCTTGCCTCCTGCACTATAGCCATTTTCAGAACATTAATGGAATGTGAACTTAAATAGCAGATATAGAATGTAGTTCCAAATTTGCTTCTGATTAAAATTGGGGGTTAGGGGATGGAATACTAGCAGTGATTGACCAGTCACTGATCTGTCAGTAAACTAGCTAGAGAGTGCCAAAGTTGCTATTGAAACTCCCATATAATAAATTGAAGTTTGGTTGAGTTAATTTAGGAATTCTAGAATTTATTGGATTTGTAGTTCACAACCATATCAAGTTATCCAAGTTCAAGTTTGTTTATTATGTGAATATACAACCTGACAAAACAGTGTTCTTCGGTCCACAGTGCAAGAACACATTGTACATGTATGCATATATTTAAAATTAATGTTATTAATAAATAGTGGAGTCTCAGAGAATTGTTTTAGTATTTCATTAGCCATTCAGCACTTCCCTGCCTGTGGGAAGAAGCTGTTCCTCAGTCTGGTAGTTATGGCCTTAATGCTTCCGTATCTCTTTCCTGAGCGAAGTAGCTGGAAGATGCTTCATGCAGGGTGGTAAGGGTCCTCACTGATTTTGCAAGTCATCTTTTTTTTTCTGAAAAGAACATTCCAATGGGGATTGGTGTGCACCGAAAAAGCGGGGTGGGAGAGGGGAGAGTCGTGAGCATCTTTCTCACCGACCAGGTGCAGCTTCGGTCTCCGCTGCTGTGTGGCCACGAGGAGCCGTCTGCCCTGGTGTCAGGCTCCATCAGGGGAAGGGCGCTCCAAGTCATCTTTAAACAACTATCTTGATAAATCAGATTGATGGGCGGGACATCCATATGTTCATTAAATGATCAAGGAACATTTTGATCTTTGATCACATGCAGTCAATGCTATTTTTTGGTTGTACTGTATTATTACTCTTTGATACTTAAATTTTAATCCTTATCTTAATGCTAGTGCTTTATCATTCTGTTTTGATGTTGTTTATTTTATGCACAGAATACTATACCATGTAAATGTTTCCTTTTACCTTGATTGGATCAAGATTTTTGTACTTCACAATAATGCGAATTAACATTCTTTATAGGGAATCAGTATTCAGCCATTTTATATTTCCTTATTGAATAATTGACGAATCTGTTTCTATCCACAAGATATTTTGAGGTTTAACGTAGTTTCGTGTCCACTTAATAGGGCAGCAGATTGAACTCGATCTTATCCAAAATTCCACACTTCAACACAAATGTATTTGTGGCACAAATTCAAGTGCTTTAAATATTGGCCATTGTAGTGAAATGTAGATAACTATAACTTTTTAATTTCATTGTTGCACTTGGATTATTTGTTTAAATGTTTGTTAAAATGTTTAAAAAATCTTTTTCAGTTATTGTTCTGTGATCCCCCTGACATCACAGCACCAGCTCTAACACAAAACAATGAAAGGTTCTGATGCTGAGCGAAACTGTGCAACTGTCGTGGGCTTAACCACAGTTCTCAGCTAATCGGAATCCTCCTTTATATTACTCAGAAATAAATGTTCAACTACCAGCAATCTACATGCATGGTAAGAAGCAACTCGAAGATTTACACATTATCCATAATGAAGTATGAAGCAGTATTCTAATATGCTCAACATTCAATCTTCTAGTTTCACCTTTTTTCCTCTCTGAGACCTTTCTTGTCACTTGATTTGTGCAAGGTATTTTATGAAATTTGTTTTTATACTTTTTATTCCAAGTGATATTTAAAGATATGCTGCTGCCATCATGGATAATCAGTAGAATTGAGCATGCTTGGAAGCCATATACAAGTATTTGCTGTGTCAGTGGTATCACTATATGGATGAATAATAAACTTGTCATGTCTGTAATCGAATATTATTGCATTTGTGCAATCACAGTCACTGTAGTGCTTACAAGTATCACATGGTCTAACACATTCTCTTTATGCAATTGTGGCACCTGCTTGGAATCAAAGTATATTTATTACAAGCTAGCAATTCTTCTATAAGATGATAGTAAAGAACATCCAAAGTTAATTTTACCCTTTGTACCATCAATTAAAATTGAGATCTGTCCATCTACATTTTTTTGATGCCCTTAAGACAATTCCATTTAGACATGCCATGATAAAACTATATCATCCATTTTACTATCATGCAGGAATTAAAATATGTTTGTATAATTGGTATTACAATTGAACATATGGTGAATCCTTGAAACTGGAGCAAAGCTTTAAGCATAAAGCTTAGCAAAGACAATTGGCAGTGGAATAATCTGCAGATATGACCAGAAAATGAAGTAATATGCCAAATTTAAATGTCAGAAGATTTTTTTTACAAAAGTAACAACTTTCCATAGATTTTTTAAATTTAAATCGTATTGCTTCAGCAATAGTTTTCAGCCATTCTCAATGGTTGCCTTATGACTCCACTGTGGGCCACAGCATATTTAAGTAAAAGCCTTCTTTCTTTTCACCTCGTAACACGTTTTAATGTAGTTAGGGAGAGAAGTACGAAAGATACCAAACTTTCACAGGGGAGGGGCTCAAACTTTGCGCGGAGTCCAAAGGGATCAGTGGCTGAAAAAGGATTGAGAATAGTTGGTTTAGATAGTTTCTATGTTCCTTTCAGAAGCTCTATGTAATTTATGCAGTACATTGCAATCATTGTCAAAGAAAAAAACTTTCTAGTGGCCTGGTTTTTTAAATTGGTTATGGCTGTTAACGATGCATCAAAGATTAAATTCTTGACTTTTATAAAATTAATTGATTATTTTTCCTCCAAATGTTTTATATCTTGTCATTTAAAAATATTCCTGGGATATTGCATGGGAGATATTCAATGTCCATTTCTAATTATTCCTGAGAAAGTAACAATGAGCCAACTACTTGGTAGAATTATGACAGTGTCATCAGGTGTTTCAAGATTTTAAATTGGATGATGAATCCTACTTTGTTGATAAGCTGGGATGGTGTGCAAGTTGGAAGAGAACTTGCAGTGATGTCATTAAGCACCTGTTATTCTTAGCCTTTGAAATTATTTTAAATGTTTCTGTTTTCAATTATTGTAATTGTGTGAACTAAAATTTTCTTTAAAAAAAATGAGAGACTGGGAATTTTTGAGGCAAAAAGTTTTTATCATTGGTGTTGAAATGATTGAAAGTGGAGTTGAATCCTTGAGAGTGGATGTAAGGTTCCTTACACGGCACCATTGAAAATAGAGGGAAAGATAAAGTGCAGAGCAAAATGTGACGAGAATCAAAAGAAAGGTCAAAATGATGAAGTATACTGAATTTGAATATCAGTAGATGGTTAAAAAATCTTTAAAGCACTTTTTTAAAAAAAACTCATTTTGCAGTAATTCGGAAAATAAAAGTATTTTCTTTACAAAAGGTGAATGTAATTTTAAGCAACATTTTGCATCATTGCCAGAAACATGTCATTTTCTAGAGTTAAACAGATTTTCTACAGGCCACACAATGTCGAAATGTTCCTCTTTTAAAATCAGTTACTGAAATAGTCGTCTGTCCATTGAGATTTTATTTTGGTTAAACCCCAGGAAAGGAGATAGGCTCATGCCATGTAGCTTGTGTAATGTTGATTCAGCTTTTTAGCCAGCACATGCCTTTAAAAGACAACTTGCTAAAAATAGCCAGCAGTGAAATACAAAAGAAGTTAAGTTGGCCATTGATGGAGTCTTTGTGAAATATCTGGCTTTGAGTGTGCAAGTAAAATAAAATACTGCTTAACCTTTCCACATCATTAAAAACATACAGAAAACCTGGCAAGTTATAAGACAGTTAATTAAGCCTTTCTTCATCAACTGAAAAATACGAGGCTAATAATTCCTACAGTTACCAGCTAAAAGTGGAACTCTTGGGAGATTTAAACATTAATTTTTAATATATATTTTTTTATTTACAGCAAGGCAGAAACTGATACTGGCCATTATCCCCATGCCACCCATTACACGCAAATTAACCTACATCCCCATACATTTTGGAGGGTGGAAGAAGCCAAAGCACCCTTAGGAAACCCATGCAGACACTGAGAGAATGTAAAAACATCTTACAGACAGTGCCGTAAGAGCATTGTGCTAACTGCTACGCTAATCACTGTGCTGCTCAGTAAAGCATTAATAAAGCATTTACACAAGTTTAGCGTTCATAATCATAAAGTACTAGGTAGGGGATTGATACCATTAACTATACTGAGATTGTGCAAGACAAATTTACCTGTTAATATTTGATTGAGAAAACATGATATAAAAATCGGGTGTCAAAATATTTAATAAAAGTTTGAAAAGAAATTCATCCTAGTTGTTTGTGGTAACTGTATAATGTATGGTGCAGCAGGCTTCCTGCCTACAAAATTAGGTTCTATTAACTTTTGTGGAGCCTATTTATGGATGAGATTTAAAGGTATTCAAGGAACAAAGTATGAAAGAATATTTATATTTATACTTTTTTTTTAGCCAGTGCAGGGAAATTTGCATGGGACCTTTAAATATTATTGAGCGGATGAGCTGCAATTGATTCGATATCCATATATTTGTGTTGGGATAGCAGGAAATTATAGGTAACTGTATTGGAAGAGATGAATTTCTACTTGTCTTGTTTGCTCTTATTTATTATAGTTAATTGATCTTGAAACTTATTTGAAATGTGTTTTGTTTTTCAATCTGAAATGGCAGTCTTGTATTTTATAATTCCTTTTGAACCATCCAAACTACTGCATGGTTCATACAGAAGTCTGATAATGGCGGGAAAATAAACTGTCCTTGATTCTGGTGGTGCTTGATCTCACAAATAAATCTTCCTGGCGGGTAGGGTTGAAGAGAGTGTGGCTGGGTAGAATGAAGCTGTTAATATGCTGGCTGCTTTTACAAGACAGCATGAGATACAGATGGGGTTAGTGAAGGTGCTGGGGGTGGGGGGGGGGAGTGTGCTGAGACTGTGCGTTGGACTGAGCAGTTCACAGCTGTCTGTGGTTTTTTTCTGAGGTCTTGGGTGGAGCAGTTCATGTGCTAAGCAGTGATGCACTCCGACAGGATACTTTCAGTGGTGCACCTGTAGAAGTTGATAAGGGGTGCAGGTGATTTGCAAAATTTCCTGAGGCCTCTGAGGAAGTAAAGGCAATGGTGCACTTTCTTCAGCATTGGATCACGACACGTGTCTGGAGATGCTTACTCCTAGGGTCTTTGTCTTCTATCCACCTCATCACAATTGATGCTGACATTGTGGGAGAGTTTGTGTCCTGGCATCACTTTTCCCCTATTCCAACTCATCATTGTTAGAGATCCTGTCTACAACAATGGTGTCATCCACGAATTTATAGATGGAGTTGGAGCATTGTTTGGCCAAGCAATCATTGCTGTACAGGGAATGCAATAGGGAACTGAGTACACAACCTTGTGGGGGCTCCAGTGTTGATAATTGTGGAGGAAATGCTATCAGCAATCCCCATTGATTGTAGCCTGGAGGAAAGGAAGTCATGTATCCAATTTTTTTGGGGGGGGGGGTGTGGGAGGCAAAGTTCACGAAGTTTGGGGATTAATTTGTTTGGTATTACAGTATTGAGTTGGAGACAGAGCTATAGTCAATGACTGGCATAGGCCTCTTTTCGCCACCTATTAACAAAATGTGGGATCATTCCTTTTGCTTACTTTATAGCCGTAGGGATGATTGTGATAAAGGGAATTGCCAATTCTTGGGTTTTTTTGGAATATTTAATAATGCTGATTGCTTTTGAAATTTTATCTTACAATTAAATAATTGAACTAGACATGAACCATGGTTTTTGAGTTTTGTCCCATATTTAACTTCAGGTATGAAATAATATAGGAAAGAGAAACAACATAAGAATTTATATTCATGAAACAGCAAATTTTATTCTGCATTTAAATATTTTGTATCATTCTCTGAGATTTTGCATGCCATATTACAGCTATTCCCCGACATGCGTCCGAGTTCCATTCTGACCGTCCAGTCGTATCTCGAAATGGACATCAGTAGGAAGTATTGTAACAGAATAAGTTAATACAATTATGGAATAAAATACATCTTAAGGGATACGGTTAGATTGTGGGGGGTTTAGGTACACTTCACAAACAGACATCTCAGTAACATGTCACAAAAGATCTCATTTGAAGTGCAAGAGTTATGCCTAAGCATTTCTGCCAGTTTCTTTACGGAATCCATGAAGAGTGCCTATGAAGACTTAAGTAGCTGTTAATGGGACTGATGTTGTAGAATTAAAATGGACTATTGTCTTTAAAGGAACAGATGTCCAGGCTCAGGAACTAATAAATCTTTTACTATTAAAACTGGTGCCAGCTTGAGGTCTGTGTTCTAAGAGGGGTCATATGATTTTGTGATATAAATTTGAATTCGGTAAATGATAAATTTATGGGACACTTTGAAAGCATCTTTAAGGGGTCAGATTATAAGTTTTGCTTCTAAAATTAAAAAGGAATATATGAGAGAGGTAGATCAATTAGAAAAAGAAATTCCAGTTTTGAAAAAAGATTTTCAAAATCGTACCTTTGAAAATAAATGTAGGCAGTTGATGAATAAAAACTTTCAATATAATACATTACAATCTTGAACTGAGAAAGCAATTATAAAAATGAAACAAAGATTACGAATTAGGTGAGAGGTCACAAATTGTTAGCTTGGCAATTAAAGGTGGAGCAGACTTCTAGAAAAATTAATGCAATAAAAAAATACTAATAGAGTTACCTATAAACCTCAAGAAATAGATGAATCTTTTAAGAATTTTTTATTCAAGATTATATAGTTTTGTGTCTTAAGGGATGAAGATAAAATAAATAATTACTTATCACAGATAATGTTGCCTAGGTTAAGTTTGGAAGAGCAGACTGAACATGATACCCCATTTACTGAGGTAGAAGTAAAGGAAACTTGCTTCCTTATGGAGTAATAAATCTCCAGAAGATGGATTTTCACCTGAATTTTATAAAATAATTTGAAGATTTACTAATACCTATATTTATGCAAATATTGGAAAAGGCATCAGAAACCCATACTTTTCCAGAATCATTTTCGATAGCAATAATTACAGATAGAGACCCTTTAAAACCTTTGTCATATACACCCATTTCATTATTAAATGTGGATTATAAAATTGTTGCAAAAAATTTGGCAAATGAAATGAATAATTTGTTACCTAAATTGATATGGATCAGACAGGTTTTGTTAAAAAGAGACAATCGTCAGAAAATGTAGCTGCATTGCTCAGTATAATTCATTTGGCACAAAAGAGAGGGGAGTTGAGTGTTGTAGTGCCCTTAGATGCAGAAAAAGCATTTGATAGTGTAGAGTGGGATTTTTAAATTTAAGGTGTTGGGGGAAATTTGGATTTAATTTTTAAAATTGGATTAGTGCATTATATAATAACCCTAAGGCTAAAGTAGTAACTAATGGACAAGTATCCACTTCATTTAAATTGGCGAGATTTATAGACAAGGATATCCTTTATGCCCATCTTTATTTATTTTAGCTATAGAACCATTTGCCCAAGTAATTCAATCTGATATACAAATTAAGGGTTTCAGGATAGGTCAAGAAGAACATAAAAATTAGTTTATTTGCAGATGATATCTTAATATATTTGACTGATCCTGAGACATCTTTACAAAGATGTTCATTTGGAAGAATATGGAAGAGTTTTGGGGTTTAAATAAATTGGGATAAAACTGAAATTTTGCCTTTAACAGAAGGTGATTATACTCAATATCAAAGGTATACTCAGTTTAAGTGGCCAAAAGAGGGTTTTAAATACTTAGGTATACGTACCCACACTCCTGTTCAGCTCCGAATCATGGGTCCTCTACCGGCATCACCTACGGCTCCTAGAACGCTTCCACCAGCGTTGCCTCCGCTCCATCCTCAACATCCATTGGAGCGCTTTCATCCCTAACGTCGAAATACTCGAGATGGCAGAGGTCGACAGCATCAAGTCCACGCTGCTGAAGATCCAGCTGCGCTGGGTGGGTCACGTCTCCAGAATGGAGGACCATCGCCTTCCCAAGATCGTGTTATATGGCGAGCTCTCCACTGGCCACCGTGACAGAGGTGCACCAAAGAAAAGGTACAAGGACTGCCTAAAGAAATCTCTTGGTGCCTGCCACATTGACCACCGCCAGTGGGCTGATATCGCCTCAAACCGTGCATCTTGGCGCCTCACAGTTTGGCGGGCAGCAACCTCCTTTGAAGAAGACCGCAGAGCCCACCTCACTGACAGAAGGCAAAGGAGGAAAAACCCAACACCCAACCCCAACCAACCAATTTTTCCCTGCAGCCGCTGCAACCGTGTCTGCCTGTCCCGCATCGGACTTGTCAGCCACAAACGAGCCTGCAGCTGACGTGGACTTTTTACCCCCTCCATAAATCTTCGTCCGCGAAGCCAAGCCAAAGAGAAGAAAAGAAGAGATACGTACAGATAAAAATTTGAAGAATTTATATAAATGTAATTATTTATCTTAACAAGAACATTTTTAAAAATGGATAAATTTACCTGTAACATTAGTTAGAAGGGTTAACTGTATAAAAATGAATATTTCCAAGAATACAATATCTTTTCCAAACATTACCTATTTTAATACCCCAAATTGTTTTCAAAAATTAACAAGGAAATTTCGATGAGAAGATAAAATGTCAAACGTTTATATAGATAAATTAACAACTGAAAATATTATCGAGCAATGCTAATGAGATTTCTTGCTTTTTTTAAAGAATGAAAACTGGCATGGGATAATATAGAACTGAATAAGGTTGGAGAGAGGAGAGCAAAGGAATTTATATATAAGTGGCAACTAAAATTGATGGTTGCTGATAAAGAGACACCATCATTGAAATTTGCTTAATATTTGGAATAAAATAAATGATGAGATTGGTGTAAGAGGGTCTATATTGCCTAAAATGCCATTGAATCAAAATACCCTTATTGCTTTTTCAAGGGCAAATCAGTTTTTGAATATTTGGTATGTTAAGGGGTTACAAATGTTGAAGATTGTCATGAAAGTAGTCAATTAATGTCATTTGAGCAATTGAGGAATAAATATGCTATACCACATAATATACTTTTTGGTTATTTTCATGTAAGAGCGTATTTAAAGGATAAGCTTGGACCGACTATGTTTTTACCTGGTTTTACCGAAATTGAACTTATTAGGAGAGGAATTGTTAAAAAATTTACATCTGTGATATGCTCAAGGAGGAATTTCTAAACAAGGATTTCATAAATCTAGACAGAGATGGGAAACAGGTTTAAATATTATAATTGATCAGAAAATATGAGGCGATTGATGTAAGGATTGTATGACTAATACTATTAATGCTTGATATAGATTAGTCCAATATAAATTTTTACATCAGTTTTATCTTACACCACAGAAATTAAATAGATTGAAATCAGATTTATATGATCAATGTTTTAGAATAGGTGTAGATGTAGAATAGTTTTTACATTCAACTTGGTTGTGTCCCAATATAAGGTGTTTTTGGACAGATTTACGAAATTTTTTTGGAACAAGTTACAGGAAATGATTTTCTGGAAAGTCCTGATTTTTTTTTTAAATTAGGGAACATTGAGGGTACAAGACCAAAATTTAAAATGATCAGTTTATCAATTTGAATTTGTTAAATTAGTTTTAGCAGTAGCGAGGAAATGTATTGCAGTCCGATACATCTTTTGGAATGTTAAGGTGGCATGCATAAGTTCAAAGTTGTATTCGTTTGGAAAAAAATTGAGAAATAAGTATTCTATGTTACAGAAATTTGGTACCAGTACGGCCAAATAAAGTGATTAAATTTGTAATGATATCATCCTTCCTATGCATCTATGAGATGCCTCATAGATTCCTATGAGATTCTCTTCAGAGTAATTATGAAAAATTTTGAGATCTGTGCCAGGTGACGCTTCACTATGAAATCCAAAATTAATTCTATTTCTTTTTCTCTTTTATATTATTTATATTGTGTTATATATTTTTTTGAGGTGGGAAGTTGGGTCTGTGGGATGGGGGTGAAAAACATCATGTATGTAACTTTATTTTGGTTCTTTGAATTCTGTAGTATATAAATGCTATTGCTATGTGTATGGAAATTTTTAAAAATAAAACATTCACAATTTGTCTCTTAGTAGCCATTCCTTTCAAATGACTAGCCAAAAGCTTATCAGATTTTTCACCATGAATATAGAACTGACTTTTACTTCTCAAATGTTGCTGTTCAATGGGATAAGTAGAAAGAAGATCAAATTTATATTTAAGTTCAACTCTCCTTTTATATGGGGGATGTCATGTGATGCAGTAGAGACAAGAAGCAGGAACTCAACCCTCCCGGGAAATCGATTAAAAAGAGTTAGTTAAACAAAGTTTTGAAAGTTCACAGTGAAGAAAAACTATTTAATCATTTCAAGAATGTCTGCTAAGAAAAAAAAAGCTACAGGAACCTCTCGAGTCCAGGAAACAAAAGAAGAAAAACAGGATCAGAGGCCTCTTGCATAAAGGAAGCCTGGGACTAGAGTTCAATTTTCTCTCCCCCCCACACCCATCGTGTGAATGAATCGATCACCTGTTGGGGCAACTAAAACCACTGGAGTTGAAGAAGATGCAGATCGTTTGCGCATGTGCAGATGTGTGCTCGTGTGTGATGAAGATGAACCCTCAACGGCAGCCAGCACTGCTAGTACCTTTGTTAGTCCGGGCAATATTAATGAGACTCAGAAGAGGAGGAAGAACAAGTCAAAACAGAGACAGAAAGTGATAGTGATGGAGCTAAAGAATGAGAAATGCCTGCTGAAGGTTAAAAAAAAGAGCTGTACTATGGAAGATTTAATGAAAGAATTGAAGAGCACAAATAAAAGAATGAAACTAGAGGATGTTTAAAAAAAAATTGCAAGTAACTATGGGAAACATGGATGAAAGAGTTAAGATTGTGGAAGAAGAATTAGAAGTTGAAGAAGAATTAGAAGTTGTAAAAGAAAGAGTGGGAAAAGTAGAGACTGATACATACTTGAGTGCTGTTGAGAAGGACAAAATGTGCCAAGAATGGATGCCTAAAGTTTTGAGAGAAGACGAGGTTGGACAGAATATTGAAATTGAAAGGGCACATAGAGCTCTTATACCAGAACACATACCAGATCAAAGCCATGTTCCATATTGATCAAATTCATAAGACATCAGAGCAGTGAAAAGATATTGATAGCAATGTCGGAAGGAGCAAAAATTAGAGGTGCCCCACTTATGATTGAAGGAAAGTTTTTTTAAATCTGCATATAGGTGCAGCATTATTGAAACGATGATGAGAATTTAATCTGATTAAAAGCTCCCTCTAGCAGAAAGGGTACAGATTCGTGTTGCGTAACTTTAAAGATTATCATGCCAAATGAAGATTTTTTTTCAGACTTTAAATGTGCTGAACAATTTGTGGAAACATGGTCAAGTATAAAGTCGCAGGAATTACTAATTAAAGATGATGTGTAACTTTTTATATTCAGATATAACTCTTGTATATAAAGAATGATTAATTTTTATGTGGTGCATATTCTGGGGACTAGGGTTAATAGGAGACTATTTTCTATCGTAATGTGTACTTTTGTGGCTACTGCTGTAATCCGTACAATTGGGGGAAGGGGTTTTAATTTTGATGTATGCAATGTAATGTATGTTTTTACTATATTTTTCTCTCTTTTCTAATTGGACTGCAAGAAGGATATGTGTGGGGAGAGAGGCAAAGGGGGATGTTGTGAAATACTTTTGTTGAGATTAATAATTCAGTAAAATGCATAAGTTTTAATGTTAATGGGCTAAGTGGACCTGGCCTTCCTACAAGAAACTAATTTAACTGAAAAAGAACATAAAAAAATTAAAAAGGGATTGGATGGGGCAGGTCTTTGCTTCTTCATTCAATTCAAAAACAAGAGGAGTGGTCATTTTAATGCACAAGAAACTTTCAATGAGAGTACAAGATGTGGTGATAACCCTTGCAGGTGGGTATGTTATAGTGCACTGTCAAATCAGAATCCTGGACCCTTATGAATGTATATGCACCAAATATTGATGATGATAAATTTATTCAAGAAACATTCCTAAATCTTCCAAATGCTTATGAAAATATTTTAGTAGGAAGAGATTTCAACTTTTGTCTGGATCCAGTTTTAGATAGATCAACAAGAGCATTAATGAGAATAAAAGCAGCAAAAGCCACTTTGGTATTACTGAAAGAGTGAAATTTAGTGGACGCTTGGAGAAGAATTCATCCAAGAGAAAGAGATTATTTCTTTTACTCAAATAGACATGATTCTTATTCCGGAATAGATTTATTTCTAATGTCAACTCAACTACAAGGTAGAATTACGGAAGCTGAAAACAAAGTGAGAATTTTATCAGATCACTCACTCACGTTTGAAGCAGATGCTTATGATGCCAGATAAAGAAACACCAGTCCACAGATAGCGTCTCAACTCGCCATTGTTGAAAAGAATCAGACTTTTGTCATTTTATTAGAAGACAAATCCAGATATTTTGTGAGACAAACTGAAATTCAACTACCAATAAATTTATTATATGGAATGCCGTGAAAGCATATTTAAGAGGACAAAGCACAAGTTATACTTCTAAGATTAAAAGGGGATATACAAGAGGTGGCAAAATTAGAAAAAGAAAGGAGGTAGGAACTTTTTTTTACATTCAACTTAGTTATGTTCTAAAGTAACACTTGTTGGGTTGATCTATGAAATTTCTTGGAGCAGATCACAGGAATCAAATTTCCACAAAATCCAGAATTATTTTTACTGAGTAATATTACAGGAAAAAGACCTATACTGAAACTATCCAAACATCAAACAGAATTTGTAAAAAAATTGTGTTGGCAGTAGCTAGAAAATGTATGGAAGTCTGATCTCACATCTAGGTATGATACGTTGGAATGCAGAAATACATAGTTGTATTCCCCTTGAGAAAATTACCTATAACTTAAGAAATAAGTGCAACAGTTTTACAAGTTTGTCGTCCATATTTACAAATCTCTGATGTAAATCTTTAAATGTGTTCATCCTAATCCTTGAAACCGGCATTGATCTTCTCCAGAGAAAGTTAATTGAATATGAATTTATGATCCGTGGAGTGTGTGACTCTTTTCAGCTGCCCATCTTGCCTTCTTTCTTTTTTCCTTTTTCTTCATCTTTTTCTTACTTTTCTTTCAAAAATTTATCTTCTTTTCTCTGGGGTCTTGGGTGAGTTGGGGTATAACCATCATGGAGCAAATACTGGATTTACTTTTGTATTTGTATTTTTAATTTTAGAATTGACTGCATGTAAGGCCAAAATTTTTAAATAAATTAATTTTAAAAACTTGTATAATTCAGAATTTTTAACTTGTGCATACTTTGTCAATTTGTTTAATCTGATTGATTAAATCTAATCTTTCCTTATTACTCTTCTTTATATTAGCTGTATAAGAAATAATTTGCCCTCTCAGATATCCTTTCATACTATCCCAAACAATCAGGTTAGAAATTGTTGGAGATGAATTTGTAGTGAAGAAAAATTGAATCTGCTCTTCCATAAATTTGAAAAAATCGTTATCTGAGAGTAAGGTAGAATTAAAATGCCAGTGCCTATTTGTCAAAGGAATGTCAGGAAAGTTCAAAGATAAGATAGGAGCATGATCAGATATCACTATTCCTTGATATTCACATGATTTGGTCAGTTAAATAGATTGATTATTTTAAAAAAAATAGATAATCAATTAGAGTTTAGTTTGGGGAAAAAATATATTCTCTGCTGTTAGAATATAAAAAAAATTGCCAAATATCTGAAATACGAAAATGTGTTTATAAAAAAAAAATGAACACAGTTGCAGATTTACTTAGATCAGCAGGTTTAGAAGAAGAACAATCTTGGACAGTATTTAGACAACTATTCAAGTTTTTTCCCCTCCCATCAAAAAAAAATACCAGCGAGTATCGACTTTAATCAGATAGGGCTGAAAAAAATCTTTAAAAGAAATTCCGGCTCATCGGTGTTTTTACCAGTAAGAATAATATAATGACCTTGATTACCTGATAAAATGTTATGTCTTGATTAATTAAAATGTAAATTCTCCAGATTTTAGGATCAGAAGAAGAATAGAAACATTGTCCTCTCCATTTAGAATTCCTTATATTCTACAGTGTTTAATTTGACCATTCATACCCTTACTATTCCATGATATAAGCCTAATCAGGTTAATTATGAGTCTGAATGTCAATTAATTCTATGAAAATTATCCAACTATCTTTCACCATTCCAAGAGCCATCACTTTGAAACCACGTTGTAACAGAGAATATGTAAACCATGAAACAAATACAACCTTGCAAATCCACAAAAAAGCCCTCCCACCCAAGCTTCCCAACTCTGAAGGTTGCAAGACAAATTTACACCAGCTGAAAAAATACATTTGAACCCTCACACTTCTACTGTAAATTTTAATATAGATCCTTGTAGTAAAAAAAATAATTTTTTTCCAAGCAACAAAAGAATTCTGTTGAAAGGAACTAAAGAGAAAAATACAAAGTTAGCTGTAAAGATAGACAATATATGCACATGCGCAGTAGAAACATGTCCCATTCCCAATATCAGCTAAAATGGAAAAAAATACACAGATGCTTTAACATAATCAAAACTTTTATATCTTAAACCTTCAGAATAATACAAATCATTAGTAAATAAAAAAGAATGTTCCTTAAACTATAAAAATCCATATTTAACTTTCCAAGCTCAGTAACATGAACACTAAAACTTGTTTGATTTTAAAAATTTCCAAACCTTTTGATGGGAGGGGGAAAAACTTGAATTGTTGTCTCGTCCTAGATTGTTCTTCTTCTAAACCTGCTGTTCTAAGTAAATCTGCAGCTGTGTTCATTCTTTTTAAACACATTTTGGTATTTCAGTGCTGACCATATTTTCCCATGGTCATATAATAACTAACCACACAAGCCTACCTTCCATGGTGAAATAATGAACTACACAGAATATTATTTGCAGTATTAATTAATTATTGAAATAGGTGAATACTGTCAATGTTAATAAAGTAAGATTAATAGAATTTATTTAAATCTTTAACATCAAAGAAAAAAAACCAAATAGAATTTTAAAAATGTAATTATTAAGTCAATTAACCCTTCAATTAACACCAGAAAAGAACAGTCAGACTCCCCCCCCGCCCACCCACCCAGCAAAAAAAAACTTTTCAAGATGAGAGCAACTTGAGATTGACTATTAGTTCATATCACATTTGAAGTTGAGACAGAGTCAGCCAAAACTTTGCAAGCTTCATCCACCAAATTCAAAAATTTCTTATGGCCATCTGCCTTATGGCAGTCAGACTGAATACAACAAAGCAGGTCTAAATCCTTTCTTATATAACTCAGCCATAACATCTCTATATTCTTTCCGCATCTCCATAACGTCAAAGCAGAAATCTTTATTGATCCTATAGTTCAAAGTTCTATTCTGACGATTTTCACGAATAACAGGATTCTTTTCTTAATAGTAACGAAAGTGAAGAATTACAGAACGTGAATGATGTTCTGAGGTTGGCTTGGGAACCAGAGTGTGCTGTGTTGAGCTCAAGTTTAGTAGCTCAACAAAAAACCCTCTTCAAAACAAACAAGTTAATTTGAGAAAAAAATCCGTTAACTTGCCTTTCTCAATATCTTCCTTTAAGCCATAAATTCTCAAGGTGGGGCATGGGAATATTTTGGTGGGGCCTAGGAATATTTTGGGAAATCATTAAAAAGTTGGTTTGAAAAATAAACTCATTATGTTGGTGTGAAAGATGTGCCTTGGCAACACTGTCCGTACAAAACAATTGTAATTTCCAAGTAAAATCACTTGGTTTTTTTCATTTTCATTATGTTTTTGCTCTTCCAGTGTTTCTCTTATTTTAACTGTTGTTATCCTGGTTAACATTATAATTATTTTTCTGACCTGTCTTATTATCATCCATTCCAAATTATTTCATTGGTGATGAGGATTCCAAATTATCTCAACTATCATGTCTCCGTCCATAACCCTTTACTTTTTCAGTTCAGTAGTGAGTGAGAATTGTATCTATATGTATCTTTGCGCACTAGTGCATTGATGGGGGGTATGGGGTCCGCCCCAGGCACTAGCCTGAGGGGGACACCAAAATCGTGAAAAAAAAATAAGGAGCTCAGTAAGTAAAGCACGAGGGTAGAGCAGTTTTGATGCTCTCTCTGCGAGAAAAAATGTCGGTGACTGCGCTAGTGTTTTCAGTTTTTTTTAGGGTCAGTATTCTTCCTTTGATTCGATCATTGCTTTTATTACATGTTTCAATTCTAAGGCATAATAAAATATTGATTAATCTGTTTCAGGGTGCTTGCGCTGTTGAAATAATCTATTTCAGGGACCTCGCTCTGTTGTATATTCAAAATGAGCAGACCAAGCAAGCAAAAGGTTTGTCAATATTCAGTGGAGTTCTTGAAGTTTGGGGTTTATACCTGCTATACACGATGAACATGCATTTTTTTGCCTATTATGTCAACAGACTTTGACAAATGAATCGATGAGATCAGGTCATCTTGAAGCTCATTTATGGGAAAAACCTCCGAACATGTCAATTCGAAATTGGAATATTTTATATCACTGAAAGAGAAGTTTGAAAATAGATCAAAAATCACTTCATTATTCACTCCGCAAACTACAACTCTGAAATGTACCCTTGAAGCTAGCTATGAAATTTCTCTGCTGATAGCAAAACTTGGGAAGAATCATACGATTGGGGAGGAACTGATTAAACCCACATATCATTGTTTCTCAAAACAGTTCAGCAAAAGGATGACAAAGATATCTGAGCAATGCCATTGATTAATAGTACTTTCTGCAACAGAATAGATGACATGGGTCAAGATGTTGAAAACCAGCTTATTGAGAAGTTGAAATCCCGAAAGTTCTCAATAAAACTGGATGAATCTACCTACCGTACGGGACAGTGAAGCTCTGTTATTGGCATACGTGGGATACATTGATCAGGAAGGGTTTCAAGAAGAGATGTTGTTTTGTGAATCATTAGAAACAACCACGACTGCAGTTGAATCTACAGCAAGCTCAAAAATTATTTGGATGAAAATGAAATATCAAAAGGAAACATTGTATCTTGTGCTGCAGATGGTGCACCTGCAGTGATGGGTAATAAAAACAGGATGTTATTAACCAAACATGTTGGTTGTGCATTGTATTATCCACCAAGAAAACTTAGTTGCCAAGAAAGTTTCCCCTGTTCTACATTAGATTTTGCATTCTGTGATCGTGTATCAATGCTATCAAAGCTAATGCCAAATGTGAACATCTGTTTAAGCAGTTTTTGTGTTGATAAAAATGCAGAGCAAGTGAGATTATTGCTTCACACTGAAGTAAGGTGGTTGTCAAAGGGAAACTGCTTCAAAAGGTTTATGGAACTGTTTGATCTCTTCAGCGAGTTTTTGAAGGACAAACCTGAAATGAAGCTCTTGCTAACAACTGATGGCAAAGCATATGTGAGTTACTTGATGGACATTTTTGAGAAACTAAGTACATTGAATAAGCAACTCCAAGTAGCAAATATGATGCTCGTTGATGCAAAAACAAAATATTTGTATTCATGACACTACTAGAATTATGCCAAAGGAATATTTCTGCAAGAAATTTAAGTCAATTCTATTGGTTGAATAAGTGTGAGGTAATAAACATCATTTTTTTTTTTTAAATTTTTTATTTTTCACACCATAAATCACATTAGCCATGATATACACTTTTTCTTTTTCACACATATACAGTGACTTTTTCTTTCCCCCCCCCCCCCCTCCTCCCAAGCCACCCCCCCACCCCCCCCTCATCCATTTTAGGTATACAATCTAGGTTGCATTAAGCCAGTCAGACAATGTTGTCATTCAACAAAAATACACCAGAAATTCTACTGAGTCCATTCTTTTCTTTCCTTCTCCTTCCATCAACTTAGGTAATGTTTGTCCCCGGTAGGTTTTCGCTATTGTATTTAATGTAAGGCTCCCATACTTGTTCGAATATTTCAATATTATTTCTTAAACTATATGATATTTTTTCTAATGGAATACATTTATTCATTTCTATATACCATTGTTGTATTTTCAAATTATCTTCCAATTTCCAGGTTGACATAATACATTTTTTTGCTACGGCTAGGGCTATCTTAACAAATCTTTTTTGTGCATCCTCCAAATCAATTCCAAATTCTTTGTTTTTTATGTTGCTTAGGAGAAAAATCTCTGGATTCTTTGGTAAATTGTTTTCTGTTATTTTATTTAATATCTGATTGAGATCATCCCAAAATTTTTCTACTCTCTCACATGTCCAGATTGCATGAATTGTTGTTCCCCTTTCTTTTTTACATCGAAAACATCTATCAGATACTGTTGGGTCCCATTTATTTAACTTTTGCGGTGTAATGTATAGTCTGTGTAACCAATTATATTGTATCATACGTGGCCTCGTATTTATTGTATTTCTCATCGTTCCAGAACATAATTTCTCCTATGTTTCCTTTTTTATCTTTATATTTAAATCTTGTTCCCATTTTTGTTTAGTTTTACCATTTGTTTCCTCATTCTCCTTTTCTTGCAGTTTAATATACATATTTGTTATAAATCTTTTGATTAACATTGTATCTGTAATCACATATTCAAGGTTACTTCCCTCTGGTAAACTCAAATTGCTTCCTAATTTATCTTTCAAGTAGGATCTCAGTTGGTAATATGCCAGCGCTATATCTCCAGTTATATTGTACTTATCTCTCATTTGTTCAAAGGATAAGAATCTACTTCCTGAAAAACAATTTTCTATTCTTTTAATCCCTTTTTTTTCCCATTTTCTAAAGGCAAGGTTGTCTATTGTAAAAGGGAGTATCTTATTTTGCGTCAATATTAGTTTTGGTAATTGATAATTTGTTTTATTTCTTTCTACATGAATCTTCTTCCAAATATTGAGGAGATGATGTAATACTGGAGAAGTTCTATGTTGTACCAATTTTTCGTCCCATTTATATAATATGTGTTCAGGTATCTTTTCCCCTATTTTATCTAATTCTAATCTCGTCCAGTCTGGTTTTTAGGTAATAAACATCATTGATGACCATTTGAAAATGTTGGTTTGTTGGTTACTGACTTCAATGATAGATTTTGTGATTTCAAAGCAATGGATTTTCCTCTTGATTAACTCAACCATTGCTGGTGGACTTTGCTGAAGTTATCTGAGTTGCAACATGATGGATGAAAACTCTGTTCAAAGAGAAAGGAACCATGATGTGTCTGTCTATCGAAATGAAAAGGAAATACCCAAACGTGACGACTTTAGCAAGGGAACTATTGATACATTTTCCATTGTCTTATTTAGTAGAATGTGGCTTCAGTGCTCTTAGTAATTTGCTACCAGCTAAGAGAAACCAACTGGAAATGACAAAACGTGGAGATTAAGGTTGAAACTAATAAAATTAGTCCCTCGAATCAAAAAAATCTGCAGCAGCGACAGGGGTAAGGGTCCCACTGAAGTGGTGAAAATTGTTGAATGTGTGTTTGAGATGTTTGACATACTGCAGTAAATGATTTAATTAAAACTTATATTGAATATATAACTTTTTTCTACTAATGATGGGGTGTATGTTTTTAAAAAAAAAAATTAAAGTGGGGCCTAGGGCAAAAAAGGCTAAGAACCATTGCTTTAAGCCCAAGATCAGAACGTTTTGGCATAGCTCCTGCTCTCCAAATCAACCACTTTCGAGGCTAACTTGAAGTTGCTGGCAGACAATGCATTGAGTTTCTAGTTTACCAAACTAACCTCGGCAGTTTCCAAATAATCCTCAATTGCTGAAATTGAATGTAGGACTTTTTCAAGCTTAGAATCATCTCTCATTGACTATTTCACTGCTGTAGTTATTTCTTGTGTTATCTCCCGTGCTTGCTATTTCAACATGTTTGAAATGAAGTCTGCAGGCAGAGGTGCTATCTCTTTACCATTTTTAGCAACTTTAGCTCCTCTGGTTGTCATCATTTTTAAAAGCAATGATGTTAAATATTGAAGGGACCAAGTTTAAGCCACTTTGAGAAATGTTTAAAATTGATCAGATCACCTAACACTGCCTCCTACACCATGCAGTTGCCAGTCTGGAAGATCATCATTTTCAATTCCAAATCGAGCACCTTCTTCGGCTTCTTGCCAGATCTGTCAACGGGGATGGGATTTTTCTCTTGCTCACAATCTTTTTGGCGATCTTACCGAATGACAACTGAGACAGTCACTATCGTACGTACGCAGCTGTTATTTTTTTTTTTTGGTCGAATGTACCAAGTCGGGGAGAGGCTCTATTTTGACAAGTCAAGTGGTCTGTCCATGTTACAATTAAGAAACATGGATTGGACTTTATTGCTCACCATAATTATCAGTTTTTGTCTAAACAAAAATTCAGTTTCTGCTTCAGATATTCGTATGCTTTCAAGAATAAGAGTTGTTGGGAATCAAGAATGGGATTCATTGAATTCTCATGGCAGTAAACAAGCCTATCCTTTCTGCTTACCAGATCTGCACTAGCTTTGTCAAGCAATTCTGTACAGTAAAAAAGATAAAATACTGTTTTATCTTATTTTGTCGTGTGTTAATAGTCTGCCATTTGATTATGTAGACACTACCAATTTTCAAAAGTGAACTACAGTATCAACCAGTCGTTAATAATCCTGGAAACTCAAAGTCAGATCTATGTAACTTCTCTGTTGCACACATTGTGAACAACATTTACTTTTTTTTGTCCCTTAAACAGTGAGTTTGTTGATATTGTCCACATTTACTACGAAGGACAGTCTTCCATTCACTATTGAAATACTATAATATCTGCATACCAGTAAGATGCTTTGAATGTGTTTACGGGGCAGGATCATTCCATCAAGAGAAAGGAGTTTGTTGTGGAGGGAGCAGAACAGAATTTTATTAAGGAGTCTGACCAGTTTCTATTTTAAGAAAGACCCTGCAACTGTAGTTTTGGTTGGAAAACTATTGAGATGCTCTTCCTTTTGTAGCTGAACGTGCTTTGGATACCATGAACTTTGATGTTATCAAGGGGAGACCAATTCGCATCATGTGGTCACAGCGTGATCCATCATTGAGAAAATCAGGAGTTGGCAATGTATTCATCAAAAACCTGGACAAATCCATTGACAACAAGGCTCTATATGACACCTTCTCTGCATTTGGAAACATCTTGTCTTGTAAGGTGAGTCTGCAAGAATGGCAGAGTAAAATCTAATCTTGAATTTTGCTGTTCTATCCATTCCTGATGCAATACCCTTGTTGGTTTCCATGTTTTGGAGATGAGTCACATTGTTAAAAAAGTGACAGGAGTCTCAGAGAGTTTTACCCTAGAAACACCAAGACACTGTATTGTAGTACTTGCTAAATGAACAGTAATACCAAAACATCAGGTCAAAGAATTATCAATTATTTATGTAGCCAGTTTTTGTGGAACAGTTAGCAGTTCTTAAATAAAAATTGCCAAAAGAAGTAACTAAAGAATCATGAAGTTTCAAACTTTTTTTTTAACCAAATTGTACCATTCCTCCATTAACTTCATCAGAATCTGTCATGTTTATGAAAGGAGATATACGTTTTTGAAGACTGAAGCAAGTAATTGTACACATGGAATTTTTTTCTTCAGATTGTGAATTGTTTCATAAAATAATCAATTTTTGTGATTTGACATTAAATACCCACTCTTTAATTTTGAATTTCACTTGATTAATGTCTTTGGTTAACACTCTCCTTTTGCCTCTTTGCTCACTAAAGTTTTGTTTGAATTACAATTCTTTCTTTTTTCAGTCTTTTTATTAATCATAGGTAAACAATACACGAGGAGAATAAAAGTAAAGGTATAAAGGTTCCATTATTGTCACGTATTGCTACATTTAGAATGTAACATGAAATTCTTTAACTTTGTCCACCATAAGGAAGACAGAGTTCCAATTTGTCCAGTGCCCCTCACAGCGAGTAACTGGTTTACAAGACCAGTGCTCTAACCACTGAGCTATTGGGGCTTTTTATTATGTAAGAGTATATAATCAAGAAGGAAAAAAAATCACTATGACATCATATGATATAACATACTGCATTACACCACAATTAACAAATATGTTCTCATCTCCTCAAAATGGAACCCCATCTAATCTAAGGAAAAAAAAATGGCCACTCTATCTGGTAATTACAATTCTTACATGTGCTTCAGTCATCCTTGGTATTTGTTTTTTTATTAGACTTATTCATGGAATTGTCAAATTTGCAATCGGAGCATACTACAAGGTATCCTGCCTCAGTGTTGTGTGTATAGTACCAGTTACTGGAGGCAAAGTCAAGCATTTAGGCCTTTGTCAGTATTTTAACGCTTTTCCAATTGGCCTTTGTTTTTATAGACATACCCACAGTAGAACCATTTAATTCTCATCGAAACCACATGAAAATATACCGGTATTGCAAATTCAGACTGCCCAGAAACATTGATGTTGTGTCTTTTAAGGTGGTATGTGATGAAAATGGCTCCAAAGGATATGCTTTTGTTCACTTTGAAACTCAGGATGCTGCAGATAGAGCAATTGAGAAAATGAATGGCATGCTACTAAATGATCGGAAAGTGTGAGTATTCAAAATTTGAACATGTTTAAATCAGGTTTTAAACTTTTTACACATTGATATTTTGCACAAAGAAATTAAATAATGTTTTTGTTTCCAAAATTGGAAATTAATTGATCCATTTTGTATTTTAACATGTTAAAGGCAAAGGATTAATTATTGTCATGCAATACAGGTGCTTAATCTTTTATCTGAAATCCTTGGGACCAGACCAGACTTTGCGGATTTTGGAATTTTTCAGATAATAGAATAACATTAAAACGATGATTCTTTTAAGTAATTGCTGGGGGAGGTGGTAAATTAAGTGAGATAAAGATAGACAACTCTTGCCTCGCTCGCCCGCCTGAGTTGTGCTGCCCTGCTCGCCCACCCCACTCTCTCCCTGCCTGAGCCACTCCCTTGTCAAATACCCTTTCAGTGGGGTTGTTGAAATTCTGCTGGAGGACAATCCCAGTATCTTTAAGTAAAACTTCGAACTTAAACTGTCTCAAACTAAGTTAAGCACCTGAAAATATACTGTACATGTAGTAAAAAAAAATGTTCGGTTTTCAGTTTTCGGAATTTTTGATAGAAAGATAAGCACCTGTACTACATTTAGAATGTAACCTACATGAAATTCTTTTAATTTTTGTCTACCATAAGGCAGACATAGAGTCATCACTTTGTCCAGCGCCCCTCACAGAAACCCTTAACACCCGGTCTCCCCTCCAAGTACCGACCAGTCCTGAGCCTGCTTAGCTTCTGAGATCAGACAATCTTGGGTGAATTCAGGCTTTTAGGTGCTGTTAAATTTGGGTAATTTGATGTTTTTGGTTGCCATTTTCTTCCATTCCCTACATTTTTATTTTTTAATTTCACTTTTCCTTTGCTTTATTTGAGTTAAAAATACCTTAATATACTCTCCTTTTGCTTGGTGCATTGTGGATCTATTGCCTTATTTTTGCCATTCAAGGCATAAAATTAGAAGTTAGTGTTTTTTGACCTTGTAGGTTGGAATGCCACTTTTGACGCTTTGGCTCTCAATCCTCCAGTGCATAAACAAGATTTCTGGTCCCTGTCTGGGCATTCTCCAAAAAGGTGGCATTAGCATTGGCATCTTCGGTTTCCGATAAACTCCTCCCCGAGACTCCCTCAGTCACCTTTCCTCCAGCTCCCCACCCCTTCCTTTCCATTCACAGAGCTCTTTCATCTTTGTTTTTTTTCTCCTACCCTCCTTCCTATATCCACCTATGACATCTTACCTGTTAGCCTCTCCTTGCCCTTTCTTCTCGCCTCTCCTCTCACTACCTTTTTATTTCGGCACCTGCCTATTTTTGCTTTGGCCCCAAACTATGGTTACTTTTTACTTCCTATAGATGCTGCATGACCTGCTGTGTTTCTCCAGCACTTTTGTGTATTGCACTACAATCACATTACAGACGCAAGTATTGAAATTTTACTGAAGTACATGCTTCTTTCAAAGTAATCTCATCAAGATAGATCTAATTAAGTCCAGGGTTGCTGCATCTACCTATATGAATGTATGGTTTTGGATGAAGTTCTGCCTTGTGATAAAATTTAGAATGTTTTATTTTAGGTAAGAGAGGTAAGATTCATTAACAGAATTGGGGTAGCATGAGATGTGATTCTTTTGTCTGGGATTTAGCGATTCTTATGTTAAATTGTTTCAAGATAAAGTGGGCTAATGAAGTATAACAACAGGTGAAATCTCTTACCTAGAAATATTCAGCCCCATGGTATATTACTGTTCTTATTTAATACTAGCTGTTCTTATTTAATACTGCTTCATGATACCCGAAGAATAAAGAAAAGTCAATTTCAGGTTGAGCATCATAATTTTAACCAAAAAAAATGATTTAACCTTGCACAATCAGCTTACCTTTTGGACCATAAATATCAATAATAACTGCATGTGATGCACTCGTCCAATCAAATATGCTGGGAAGCCTGAACACTTTACTTTTGAGGTAGGAATTCTTGTTTTGCCCACATCTCCAAATAATTAGTTTAATAAGGCCACTGAGTATGTGCAATCCATTGATAGTTTTAAACTAAACCTGCTGCTCTAAGGCACCAACAGGAAGCAACCGACAGTATGTGCCGATTTTGTTCCTCTATTGAAAAATTTTTTTTCGCTGTTATGTTTCATATTGAGCATCTATTACTAAGTTCATAGATTACATAAAGGATGGAGAAATATTACATTATAGTCGAGAAAGAACAAGAGGCATTTACTGAGAGGTTAAGATGAGACCTAACCCATAAAATGTTGTAAACTAGATCCTACAGAGTTAAATATTACAGTTATTTTCAAGGAAAAAAAAATTACTGATTTTCAGTGGATCATTGAACTTGGTAATTTTTGAACTATTACTAATGCTCAACTTTAATTTAGATTTGTTGGTCGTTTTAAGTCTCGTAAAGAAAGAGAGGCTGAACTTGGGGCAAAGGCAAAAGAATTTACCAATGTTTACATAAAGAACTTTGGAGATGATATGGATGATGAACGACTCAAAGAAATGTTTGATAAATTTGGTGAGTGGAATTTGTTGCAAATGTGGCTTGGGTAGGTTTTTTTGTCCCATAGGAAGGATACTATCACATTCAACAATGTGGGTATTGTTTCCTTGTTTCCTTTACATTTAAAAACTTTAATATCGTGCTTGAGCATTCTTACGTGCTAATTTTATTTAATTTAAATTTTTAGAATAATGAAATTGTACAACTCAGGATCAGGCCCTTTAGACCACTATGTCCATGCTGTCTTTTTTGTCTATCTACCAATATCCCATTTGCCTGCATTAGGTTCCTATCCTTCTGTGCCTTGTCTATTCAATTACCTGTCTAAATGCAGTGATTGTATCTGATCCCATCACCTCCTCTGGCAGCAACATCCAGTTATCAGCCACTTCCTGTGGTTAAAAAAAATTCCCCACAATTCTCCTTTAAAACTCTTCCTCTCTACTGAAACCTGTTCTTCAATGTGTTCTTGCTTTTGATAGAAGATTTACTGGGATGTTGCCAGGTCTTCAGGAGTTGAGTTACAGGGAAAGATTATTCCTTGGAGTGTAGAAGAATGAGGGGAGATTTGATAGAGGTTTACAAAATTATGAGGGGTATAGATAAAGTAAATGTAAGTAGGCTCTTTCCACTTGGATAGAAGAGATAAATATGAGAGGACATGACTTTAGGGTAAAAGGTTTAGGGGGAATATTAGGGAGCTGCCATTTGATGTGGTAAATGCAGGCTCACTCTTAAGTTGTATTAATAAATTTGATAGATACATAGATGGGAGTGGTCTGGAGGGTTATAGAATGGGTACAGGTCAGTGGGACTAGCAGAATGATGTTTCAGCACAGACTAGAAGGGTTGAATGGCCAGTGCTGTCATTTTCTATGGTTCTATATCCCTTACCTTGGGCAGTGGGGGTGGGGTGGTGGTGGGGAAGATTCTACAATCTCCTCTATTGATACTTTGCAAAATATATACATGTCTTGGATCTCTACCACAATTGGGACTGGGGTTCGAGTCCTGTGTTGTCTGTAAGGAGATTGTAATACAGCAGCAGATTTGACCTTTACAGCGCCAGTGATTGGGATCAGGGTTCAAGTCCCGAAGGTGTTTGTCCTAATGTCCATTTCGCTGGTGCTGTAAAGGCATAGTGCTAACGGCTACGCTCACCATGATGCCCCACAGTATTATTTTCTGTTTTAAGCTTTGTTCTACCTTTGATAAGTTTATATAGGGGGTTCCCTTAGGGGTCAGTTTGTTTTCCGGTGTTTTCTATGGTCCTGCAATAGCCAGGTCCCAACTTCGCCGGATTAAAGAGGTACAACCTATATTAACAATTGTAAATAATTATTGTATTTTTATTTTAAAATAGTTGCAGGATTGAGGAGAGAAATTTGATTGAATTTCAGCATAATCTCCTCTTTTACTGTTCATATCCTTACTGGAATAATACATAAAAGAATTTCAGTATTATTGAAGGCATTTTAATATAATTTAAATAAATGCAGATTTTCAGTTATCTTAGAAAATTCTAACAGTGACTTATTATCGCCACCAAAACAGCAATTTTGTTCATAACAGAGAATGATAATTTTTTAGGTATTTAAAAAATTGAGATGTGTGGGAAAATGGTGCTTGGGTGAAAGATCAGCAATTACATTATTGAATGACAAAGTATGTACAATGTGTCAAATAGTCTTCTCCTGTTTCTCATGAAATCATGAAAATTATGCCCATCATAAGGAAAAATATATTTTCAATTAGTTTCTTTTACTGAACTGAATAGGTCCTGTTTAAATTTGACATGCATGAGGTTGCTCAGGGAAACATTCCATTTCAGTTCTGATTTTAGAATTTTGTGTTACTTTTTTGAAAGTCCCCCAAAAATTTATCCTTTAGAAAGAATAGGCACCTTGTGTACTCCCACAGCACAAAATAAATATTTACTGCAAAATAGGATCCAGAATACAGAAAGCAACACAAATTTCTTCCTGGCCCTTAAGGAAGCACTTGTATGCTTCTCTTTAGGAAAGCTACTTCTACTTGGCGCTTAATTTTATATCTGCAAATGTTCAACTATCCTTTCTCTGTTTCTCTTTGCCCTCTTAGGCAAAACCCTCAGTGTCAAAGTCATGACAGATGCAAACGGAAAGTGCAAGGGTTTTGGCTTTGTTAGCTATGAAAAACATGAAGATGCCTCCAAGGTGTGTATGGTGGTTTGAAGAAGCAATTTATCTTTTGGTCCAACATGGGCATAGATCTAAGCTGCTTTTCTGACATACACTTAAAATAATAGTTTGTAGAAAACGGTTTTAGTCAACAAAATATATTACTTATACACAGAAAATAGGTTACCCAAATTCTTAAAAAAAGAGAAAATTTTAATTAATTTGTTTTATTTTTAACTTTTTTATTTACTATATTTAACAGATGTTGAACTAAGAAACCAGTTTACAAAGTGAGCATTTATTAATTAAAACTGCTAATCGAACCATACAACAAACATTACAACACTGAAAACTGGCCCTTCTGCCTTCTAGTGCCGAACTATTCTTTCCATTCCTACTGACCTGCACCCATTCCATATCCCTCCATACCTGTCCCATCCATGTAGCTGTCCAAGTTTTATTTTAATGAGCGTCATTTGTATTAATGGAATTAAACAGCTGAAATCAAATCAGGCAATCTGAACTTTGTGCACATTTATACCTTCAACTTGGATATCTGATGCTGATTCAAGGGGGTAGAAGACAGCTCAAACAGGGTTGATTGAAAATTGGACCAGTTTCAAGGCTTTAAAATTAATTTGAAATGGATTTCTATTGAAAATTATCTGAAATATCAGCATTCAATGTGATAATACTCTGCTCCAGAAACAGTCTGATACTTTTTTTACATTTTCACAGTGATTTTATTTTTTTAACTTTATTTCATTATTTTTACTAAAATCTATACTTTTTTTTACAAAATATCATTATTGCTACTGATTCAATATTTTGTTTTTATAATGATCATTGATAAGACGAGAGGCTACAAATGCATTTTTCCAAGGTCATATTATGTGGATATTAAAATAAAAATGGTCTGGATTATTTAATGCACACTAAATATTTTTTTTGCATTCCCCACCCCACCCCTAAATCCTTCTCTGCACTGAAAATTCATTTTCTTTAAAATAGAGAATTCACAAACTTGCATGCAAGAATGGCTAATATTAGAATTTTATGGTTGTTGCATTGGACTAGGTACATAGCTTTCAGAACAAAAGTTAAAAGTTTACAGACATTTTAGATGGAAGTGTGAAATTTTGACCTTTTTCATAAAACATGAATAGTTCATCCTTTTTTATGTGACTGTTTGCTTACAGATGCTAAATTCTAATTTTGTAAAATGTGAATTAATGTTTAAAAAAAACAGCTGAGCCATATTTGAAAGTTTTTGGCTTTCCCTCTTGTTGATGAGCCTTTATCAGATGTCTTTGGAAATTCATATGTCCCTCATCAATGCTAATTCCACTTTGTTACTTCAGAATACTCTGAAGTTTCTTTAAACATGTTTTGCCCTCTACAAGATTGTTTAATCATTCACCACATGTTCAAGTGACTGCTTATTCTGTCCCTGATATTACTTCTTGAGCCTTCCACCTATCAAGATCTCATTGATCTAACTGGCTGATGGTTACTAGGTTTATCACCACACCATTTTTATTTCATAAACAAAGGTGTCCAGTCATTTGGTACCACCGGGAAGATTGTTGCCAGGATCTTTATGGCTCAGCCACCTGGGAGTTTAGAGTACTTCCTTTATCAATTTGTAGCCCATCCAGAACAGTAAGTTATTCATTAAAGATTGATTCCTTTTACAACTTGTAGCATATTTTTAAAGTCAACAGAGGTGATCGAGATTAGTGACTTTCTCTAGAGAAAGTGCAAGTAGAATAATTTGTGGCAGCGCACATCCTCATGGTGAACCGGCCCCCCTTGTATCGCCACGTGGCGGGGCAGCCATGGGGCAATAGCATTGTCAGAGGTTTCTCTCTGACTCCAGCATCCCTTCCAGAGCGCGCCCTGGACAGCGATTATAACGTCACAATGCACCAGGTGACTGAGCTCATGCTGCCCTTAAAGGGGCATGCTGAATTTGAATAAAAACAGTCATTAACGACCATCAGTGTGGTAGCAGTGATTTCCTTCTGCTCCTGTAATTGCCACAGTGGTGACCCCAACCGGCCCAGACGTCTATCTGGACCCAGCGAACTCTCAAACTCTTCCCCCCCCCCTTCTGGCCCCATCGCCCATGGACGTGTTTCGGGCAGGCGGTAGCACAATTCCACCTCTGCAACATCTCAACCAACGCCACAAAATTTTACCACGTCTTGGGCGCTTGACCAGGATACGGTGGCGAGGGTAGACAAAATCATTCTCCGGCTACTAGCAGTGGGCAAGTATACCTCCCTCAAAAATCTACACCTTGGGAAATTTGGCCTCACTCCCCAGCAGCGTGCTTCCAGGCTCTTGCATCTGGATAGATAGGGGGATCGCAGCCCCTCAGCCCTCGTGGACGAAATGCTGGCCCTGGCGGAGAATCATGACCCGTTTTTCCTCTTCTGCCAAATATTCTTTGAACAGATGCCAAAAAATATCCGGCTCCATGTCCGAAGAGGACTTTTCCGACCCGCTCAAGCCGCAGCCTGGGCAGATGCCCTCTGGCATGCAAAACAGGAGAACGAGGCAGCCCTCAGCCAAGTCTCCAAGCTGGGGTCCATGCCGTCCGCTGGATAACCCCAAGTACAAGCCGGAGGAAACCCAGTGAACATGGTGCTTTTATCACCAGCACTGGGGAGTTAAAGCCCGCAAGTGCCATCAGCCCTGCGACTTCCAGGGGAACGGCCAGCCCAACCGCCATTGATGGCTGCCACGGTTAGCCACATGAACAGCCTCCTTTACATCACTGACAAGTCCACGGGCCGCCGGTTCCTGGTGGACTTGGGCCGAGCTGAATGCCCTTCCCCCTACAATGCTGGAAACTCGAACCTGGACCCCTGGTCCAATCCTGCGGGCTGCCAATGGTTCTGCAATCAAGACCTATGGCACCCGTAGGTCACAGATACAGATCAGGAATGAAAAGTTCACTTGGAGGTTCGTCCTGGTCTTGGTGGGCACCGCGCTGTTGGGTGCTGACTTCCTAAGGGCTCATAGTCTGCTGGTGGACGTGAGGGGCAGGAGGCTGCTCAATGCCCACACCTTTCACTCGGTGTGCCTGGGCACGGCGGATGACGACAGTCCCAAAATTGCCACGATAGCCACTGCCACAGACGAGTTCGCCGAGATCCTCGGTGAGTTCCCTGCCATCCTGGAGCCATGTTTCGATGTCGCCTCCCCCCGCCATGAAGTTTTCCATCACATCTCCACAAAAGGCCCCCCACTGCACGCCAGAGCTAGATGGCTACCACCGGAGAAGCTCAAACAGGCAAAGGAGGAATTCTCCAGGTTCCAGGAGTTGGACATCGTTTGGCGGTCGGACAGCGTTTGGGCGACGCCACTGCACATGATCCTGAAGTCATCAGGGGGTTGGAGGCCCTGCGGAGACTACAGATGGCTAAATGACGTCACGTCTCCAGACAGGTAACCGGTCCCCCATATCCAGGACTTCGCGGCCAACCTCCACGGCGCATGGTTCTTTTTAAAAGTCGATCTGGTGCGCGGATACCACCAGATCCCGGTCTACCCCGATGACATTGGAAAGACCGCCATTATCAACCCTTTTGGCTTGTTCGAATTCCTCTGGATGCCATTCGGGTTGAAAAATGCGGCCCAGACGTTCCAGCGCCTCATGGACGCAGTGGGTAGGGATTTGGACTTTATCTATCTAGATGACATCCTGGTAGCCAGCCGCAGCCACTAAGAGCACAAAGTCCATCTCTGTACCCTGTTCACCCGGCTGGCAGAATTTGGCCTCGCGGTTAACAAGGCTAAATGCCAGTTTGGGAAGCAGATATTGCAGTTCCTGGGGCACACCATCTCAGCGTCTGGGGCAGCTCCGGCACCGGAGTCCAGCCGTCCAGCATTTTCCCAAACCCTCCTCACTCAAGGGCCTGCAGGAATCCGTGGGAATGGTAAATTTTTACCATAATTTCATCCCCAACGCCATCTGCATCATGTCCCCTCTTTTCACGTTGATCGCGACGAGAGAGAAGACCCTGGGCTGGTCGGAGGAGGCAGACAAGGCCTTCACTGCAACGAAACAGGCCCTCACAGAGGTGACTTTGTTGGTGCACCCACGCCCAGAAGCACACACAGCGCTCTTGGTTGACGCTTCCGCCATCATGGTCAGGGGAATACTGAAACAGTGGCTGGATGGGCACTGGCTCCCGCTGGGCTTTTTCAGTAAGCAGTTGCGGCTGCTGGAGCTTAAATACAGTGTGTTCGACCGGGAGCTCCTGGCGCTGTACCTGACCATCCGCCACTTCTGATACTTCTTGGAGGGCATAACATTCACCGTTTTTACTGATCACAAGCTCCTCACCCAAGCACTGGCTTTGGCCAAGGACACGTGGTCGGCCAGGCAACAGCACCACCTGTGCTACGTGTCTGAATTCACTAAAGACATCCGGCACCGGGCAGGCAAGGATAATGTAGTCGCAGATGTGCTCTCACGCCTGGCCATCAGCAAGCTAGCTCCCAGCCTTGACTACGAGCAACTAGAGTAGGCCCAGCAGCACGGTGCTGAAACTCAAGCTCTCCGGACTGCCATCTCAGGTCTCCAGCTCGAGGATATCCAACTTCCTGACTCTGCCCAGCCACTGCTCTGCGATACCTCCACCAGCTCACCGCGCCCAGTAGTCTCACAGGAGTGGAGGGCTAGGGTCGTCAGCTCTATCAACGATCTCGCCCACTCCTCAGTAAAGACTACCGTGTGTATGGTGGCGCAGCGATTTGTCTGGCCTGCCTCAAGAAGGAGGTGGTAGCGCTAACTTGCAACTGGATCAGCTGCCCGATGTCTAAAGTCCAGAGGCACACGCAGGCCCCTGTTCAACATTTCAACTCAGCAACGCGGAGTTTCCAGCATATCCACATGGATGTCGGGTGCCTCTTGCCGGTGTCCAGGGAGTTGCGGTACCTGTTTACCATAATGGACAAAGCAACCAGGTGGCCGGAAACCATCCCGGTCCGTGAGGCATCAGCGGAGACCTGTGCTAGAGCCCTGGTCAGCCAGTGGATCACAATGGTCGCAGCTGGCAAGGCTTTTAGGGGTAACACTGCACCACATCATGGCTTACCACCCACAATCTAATGGGTTGGTAGAGAGGTTCCGCTCACACCTAAAGTCCACTCTGATGGCAAGACATTCTGACCCCGACTGGGTGAACGAATTGCCCTGGGTTCTCCATGGGGTTAGGTCGGCGCCCAAGGAGGACCTGCAAGCCTTGTCAGCAGAAATGGTTTATAGCGCGCCACTCTCCCTGCCAGATGAATTCTTCGGCCTGAAGGCCAAGATGATGCACAACGAAGATGAGCAGCGTGCGGACCTCCGTAAACGACTGGGCAACCTAACCCCACCGCCCCCATCACACCACGGCACTCAACCATCCCATCGACTGAAAGATCTCGATGTGGCACAATTTGTGTTCATCCGGAGAGGACCACAGAGGGCCCCGCTGCAGTGCCCATACAAAGGGCTGTACAAGGTTTTCTGGCAGTCGGGTGGGACTTTTACTTTAGATGTGGGAGGCAGGGAAGAACTGTTTACTGTGGACCTCTTAAAAGCTGCTCATTTAAACTTATCACAGCCGGTGCAGGCGGTCGTGCCCAAGCGCTGGGGCCGGCTTCCGAAACGACATGACGTATAGCCGGTTTTGGGGCGGGGGGGGTTTGTATGGCGGCGCACATCTCATGGTGAACCGGCCCCGCTTGTATCGCCATGTGGCAGGGAAGCCATGGGGAAATGGCTTCGTCAGAGGTTTCTCTCTGATTCCAACATCCCTTTCAGCACACGCCCTGGGCAGCGATTATAACGTCACAATGCACCAGGTGACTGAGCTCATGCTGCCCTTAAAGGGGTGCGCTAAATTTGAATAAAAACAGTTGTTAACGACCATCGGTGTGGTAGCAGTGATTTCCTTCAGCTCTTGCAATCGCCACAAATGACTTTTTTTGTGGCATTTCATAGCTGATATATAATCATTAGAAACTATGAATTGTCGGTCTCAAAATAATCAGGATCTATTTGATTCACTAAGTCCTTTTCCGGTAGTCTCATAATACATGGTTATCGGAGATGCTGAACAATGACATTCATGAAGGGAGTCACGTGATGGAGTAGTTGCTGGTCGGGAAACCAGCCCTCCAGAAAAATGGGGAAAAAAATTAGGAAAAGACAAAACACAACAAAAATAAAATATAAGAAATAGAAGATAAAGTTACAGAGAAGAGAAAGAAGATGGAACCCAAGAAGGAGAAAGTAAAAACAATGAAAAGCGCAGAAGATAAAATGCAAAGGTTAGAACTGGTCATGACAGAAATAGGGAAAAGAGTAGAGAATGTGGAAGAGTGGGAAACAGCTGTAGAAATGGAAGTAAATGACTTAAGAGAAAAATTGGAAGAAAGTGACAAAAAATTAAAGAGACAAGAGTTGTTATTTCAGAAAATTGATATGTTGGAAAATTATAGTCGGCAAAACAACATAAAAATAGTGGGCCTGAAGGAAGGTGAAGAAGGCACAGACATGAAGGAATTTATAAAAGGATGGATCCGAAGCTCCTGGGAATGACATAAATGCAGGAAGAAATGGAAATAGAAAGGGCACACAGAACACCAGCTCCGAAACCACAGACACATCAAAAACCAAGATCCATCTTAGTAAAATTTTTGAGATATACGACAAGAGAAAATATACTGGAGCGGGAGCATTTGGGGGTCATGGTATTATTGGGTGTGGGATCTGTTGTCGTACATTGAGTTTAATAAGGGAAAACTAAGATGAAAATGGGAAAAAGGGGGATGGAGGTGGCGAGGAGGTGGAAAAGAGATGTAAGCAAGATATAAGATGGCCACATTGAACTATATGACTATAAACATTAATGGAATACAACCAAATTAAAAGGAAGAGGCTACTAAATTTATTGAAGAAGGAAAAAATAGATATGGCATTTGAGCAGGAAATGCATCTAACTGAAGCGGAACATAACAAATTAAAGAGAGACTGGGTAGGACACGTAGCGGCAGCATCCTATAATTCAAAAGCTAGAGGTGTAGCCATATTAGTTAACAAAAATGTACCAATCGAAATAGAGGAGGAAATAATAGATCCAGCAGAGGGGTATGTAATGATAAACTCAGAATTTAGGAATTTGTTCAATATATATGCGCCTAACGAGGAGGATCAAAAGTTTATGCAGGATATTTTTTTGAAGATTGCAGACACACAAGGAATATATTGATAGGAGGGGATTTTAACTTAATTTGGATCCAATGTTGGAGAAAACTGGACAAAAGACAAGCTAAAAGAATAAAGTAGCCAAATTTATGGTTAAATCAATGCAGGAAATGAAACTTATAGATATATGGAGAAGCCAACACCCAAGAGAGAAGGAATATTCATATTATTCCAGGATTGATACGTTTTTGTTGTCAGCCCATATTCAAGGGAGAGTTAGGAAAACTGAGTATAAAGCTAGATTACTATCAGACATTCATCCCTGTGAGAAACAGAAGTACCTTCGCAGAATTTGCTCGAGACAAAAATTGAGAACAAAGAACTTTTATTATACTATTACAACAATGCAAAGTTAGGTGCTTCCCCTTACCCTGGGAATACACACAGATACTGGGGCTGACCCAACTTTTATACATTTCATTTCAGTACAGAGATACCTTCCCCCTAACATTCTTCTGCCTCCTGGATTGGTTTAGCATTAGGTAATTCTGCCCACGTGGATTCTAACTTCTTATCAGTTTATGTGTCTTCCTGCAAACTTGTTAGCCAGAGAAGTATCATGTCTTTGTTCTTCACTCATTAATCAATCCCTAAGACTTGCTAAAGCTATCTACTTGCTATCCTGTTTTGAAGATCCTTATTTTATTATAATTTTATAACCCTTCCTCCCATTTCAGCATCCCTTCACCCTGATTTAACCCATAATACTTCATCCTTAATGAGCACTTGCTTGACTCCTCACATTCCAGTATCCCTTATCCTTAAGTTAACCCATAATACTTCATTCTTAATTGGCACTTGCTTCCAGTATCTCTGGACTCCTAACATTCCAGTATCCCTCACAATCCACCCTTTTTCTTTAGCTACGCTTAGTAAATCCCCATTCGGTAGTGTTCTGTTAAGCTTGGTCCTTTTCCCAGCGTGTGAGTAAACGAACTGCGGCCTCAGCATCATCAGACGGAGTTTGGGAAGCATACATCATTTGGGTTGTAGTGACCTGCCGAAGGGCCCGTTGGATTAAACACTGCACACAAGTCTTTAAGCAGGGGAGCACCAATATGGCCAGAATAGTGAGTCCAGCTGCTATAAGGGCTATGGATATCAGACTCCAGTTACCAATAAAAAGTCTAGTTCATCCCACACCGGACCAAGGTTGCCCCGTCTGAACCTGGGCATGAGAAGATTTTCGAACTCCTGAAGAAGTGTCTTTAACCGCCTGACCGTTGTGAGCATTGTCCTTAACCAGTCTTTCACAAAAGCTGCCTTCAGCAGCCAACGAGTAATCGAGAGCCAGGCGGTTTTGTTGAACTGTGGCTCGTATCTGTCGTTTTTCTTCAGCCCCTAAATTCAGGGCCATTGCTATCTGTTCGGTGATGATCTCCAAGGCTGCCTAGAGTCTGATTGAACGATTTAAATGCCAAGCAGCTTTAGTATTCTGGAGCAGCTTACTTCGTTTACAGCTGGAACTCCCCTTACAGTGGTGGTTTTTTTAACATTCCGAATGTCTGTGTGACCCAAAGGATGCTTTACAGGAGACTAAGTTGGGGAGGGGTGTTTCTTGTCACTTAACCTGTGAGTTGCAGCTTGTCTGCGAACATTAGCATAAGTATCACTGAGCCTGTGAGTTGCAGCCTGTCTGTGAACATTAGCCACATGTACAATCCTGACTACCATTCTGTCTGTCTTTGTCCCACTATCTCCTTTGTGCTATCCCTTTAAAACTCCTCTCTTTAATACCTGTAGAGGCCAAAATACAAATCAAATCTACTCCTCTAGAGCCGTTGTGTTCCCCTGGTCCATGTTGGGATCCTATATTATTAACCCATACCCCACTATGACTATACTTTATATCTATGCCCTGTCTACATTCTAAAGGTAAATAATTGTCACCTCTGCTGCCCCTATTCCAGGAGGACTTAATACATCGTGAGTAATTTAGGGATGTCCCAAAAACGGGGAACCAACAAGTAAACAATACAGTAAATGGTAAAAACAACATTACAACACTTTTTCCCGGTGTAGTGTAACTTTCAGATCAGAAGGATGAAGGACAGCACGCCCGGTGGAGGGTAGATTATCAATGTCTTTAGTCCATGGATCAGCAGCTTGTTTAATTCGTTGTATTTGAGTTCACCCCTTTTCTTTCGTTCACACTGCAGTGTCTGTAATCAAAAGTACACAATAGGGGCCATCCCAGACAGGTTTTAGTTGGTGATCTTGCCATGCTTTTACATATACCCAATCACCAGGTTTAATAGAATGAATAGGATACTCCAGGGGTGGGCAGTAACAGCTGCATGTCTATTATCTCCGTGAGCGCAGCCTGTTTGGCAACTGCATCTGCCTGTCTGTTCCCCTGTGCTTCAGGACTGTCACCACTTTGATGGCTCCGTCTGTACATGAACTACAGCTATTTCCTCAGGTAATGTAAGAGCATCTAGAGATTGGACAATTAAGTTTTCATGGATCAACTTTTGTCCTTTTCCAGTTATCATTCCCCGCTGTTTCCAGATCTCCCCAAAGGTGTGCACTACACCAAAAGCATACTCTGAGTCTGTGTAGATCGTGCCCACCTTGTTCTCTAGACCCTGGAGAGCTCTACAGAGGGCATACAATTTACAAGATTGTGCTAACCAATAACCGGGAAGGTGACCGGCTTCAATCACCACTCCTTTCCCATCCACTACACTATACCCGCTATAGCGAGTGCCATCAATGCAATGAGAAGATCCATCAATAAACCACCTTTCACCCTCCTGTAAAGGCTCATCACTTAAATCATCTCTAATTTTGGTCTGTAAATCTATTACCGCTAAACATACATGCTCTAACTAATTTATGATATTATCAGAATTTGGAGAAACCAAGAAAGCTGTTGGATTGTGTTCTTTATTCGTAATCAGGGTCAAATCATCCCTATCCATTAGGATCGCTTCATATTTTAAAATTCTAGAGTCCATGAGTCACCTTCCAGCATGTTGTAAGAGAATATTGCGGACTGTGTGAGGGGTGTGAACTATCATCGGGGCACCAAACATAATATTTTGTCCTTCCTCATCTAAAATAGCAGTGGCTGCGATGGCTTGCACACACTCTGGCCAACCACGACAAACAGGGTCTAAAACTTTTGACAGAAAAGCAACTGGCTGTCTACAGCCTGCCCTCTCTTGTGTTAGTACTCCGGTGGCTACACCTCCTTTCGCATTGGTATATAGGTCAAATGGCTTATTTAGGTTGGGTAAAGCCAACACTGGGGCACTAATAAGGCACTGTTTCACCAAGTTAAAATCTTTAATCTCTTCCTCTGTCCAGACAACAGCTTCGCCCCCTAGAATTGTGAGTTTATCATAGAGAAATCTGACCAGACTAGAATAATTTTCAATCCAGATTCTACAGTATCCCACTAAACCAAGGAATTTCCTAAGTTCTTGGGCATTCTGGGGGGGGGATCTGTAATATGCCACATATCCTCTCTGGACTTATTTTCCTAGTTCCCTGACTTACCAGATGACCTAAGTATTTAACTTCTGATTGAACAAATTGTAATTTGGATTCGCTCACCTTGAGACCCTTATTCTCCAGAAAATTCAAAAGTCCAACAGTATACTGATTAGCTAATTCATATGTTTTTCCCGTAATTAACAAATCTTCAACATATTGTATCAACTGACAATTCTCTCTCCGAGGAGCCTCATCTAGTATTTGTTCTAAGACCTGACCGAATAAATATGGTGATTCTGTAAAGCCCTGGGGAAGGACCTTTCACCGATATTGTGAGGGATACTGGAATGTTAGGAGTCCAGAGATACTGGAAGCAAGTGCCAATTAAGAATGAAGTATTATGGGTTAACTTAAGGATAAGGGATACTGGAATGTGAGGAGTCAAGCAAGTGCTCATTAAGGATGAAGTATTATGGGTTAAATCAGGGTGAAGGGATGCTGAAATGGGAGGAAGGGTTATAAAATTATAATAAAATAAGGATCTTCAAAACAGGATAGCAAGTAGATAGCTTTAGCAAGTCTTAGGGATTGATTAATGAGTGAAGAACAAAGACATGATACTTCTCTGGCTAACAAGTTTGCAGGAAGACACATAAACTGATAAGAAGTTAGAATCCACGTGGGCAGAATTACCTAATGCTAAACCAATCCAGGAGGCAGAAGAATGTTAGGGGGAAGGTATCTCTGTACTGAAATGAAATGTATAAAAGTTGGGTCAGCCCCAGTATCTGTGTGTATTCCCAGGGTAAGGGGAAGCACCCAACTTTGCATTGTTGTAATAGTATAATAAAAGTTCTTTGTTCTCAATTTTTGTCTCGAGCAAATTCTGCGAAGGTACTTCTGTTTCTCACATCCCTGTTATTAGCAATAGAACTGGAGGACATCCCACCAAGAACATATAGATGGAGGTTAAACTCCATGCTACTTAAAAGACAGGAATTTAGGGAGTTTTTTGAACGTCAAATTTAAATATATTTTGAAATAAACACAGGATCAGTGAAAGACAAATTTATATTATGGGACACAATGAAACCCTTCATTAGAGGACAGATAATAAGTTATGTAACTAAGATGAAAAAGGATTACAGTCGGGAAATAGAGCAGTTGGAAAGGGAGATAGTAAGTATAGAAAAGGAACTAGTAAAAAGGGGTGATATAATGAAAAAGAGAATTGGCAGACAAAAAAAAACGAAACATTACAAACGTACAAGGTGGAGAAGAACATATTGAAAGCAAAGCAAAAGTATTACGAACTGGGAGAAAAAAAATCATAAAATATTAGCCTGGCAACTTAAAACAGAACAAGATAAAAGAACTGTATTGGCATCAAGGAAAAAGGACAAACAATAATGAAAACTTTAAGGAATTTTATGAACAATTATACCAAACCGAGAATGAGGGGAAAATGATAAAATAGAGGAATTTTTAGCTAAAATTGAACTGCCGAAATTACAAGAACAGGAACAAAACAAACTAATAAAACCATTTGAAATAGAGGAAATACAGGATATATTAAAAAAGCTGCCAAACAATAAAACACCAGAAGAGGATGGATTTCCAATAGAATTTTATAAAACATTTAAAGAGTTATTAATTCCTCCTCTCCTGGAAGTAATGAACCAGGTAGAAGAAACACAAAACTTGCCAGATTTATGTAAGACTGCAATAATTACAGTAATACCAAAGACGGGGAAGGATCCATTAACACCAGCATCATAGACCAATATCTTTACTAAAGTCAGATTATAAGATAATAGCGAAATTATTAGCAAACAGATTGGCCGATTGTGTACCAAAAATAGTAAAACAAGATCAAACTGGATTTATTAAGAAAAGATGAACAGCGGATAATTAATGGCTGTAAACTTATTAATCTAATTCATGCAGTTCAAGGAAATAAACAAACAGTGGCTGTTGCTTTAGACACAGAAAAAGCCTTTGACAGAGTAGAGTGGAACGACTTATTTAAAGTATTACAGAAGTTCAATCTACCAGAAAAATGTATAAATTGGGTTAAAACATTGTATAATGGACCGTTGGGAAAGGTAGCAGCAAATGGATATGTATCAAATCAATTAAAATTAAGTAGGTCATCTAGACAGGGATGTCCATTATCCATCTCATTGTTCGCCTTAGCAATTGAACCTTTGGCAGAACTAATAAGAATAGAAAATAAAATAAAAGGGATAAAAATAAAGGAGGAGTATAAAATCAGCTTACTTGCAGATTACATCATAGTATACCATAAAACAATAGCCATACTACTTTTTCTAGTGTTGACATGCGCATTTAACAGAATAACAGTGCAATGTAAAGCATTAAATTTTAAGTTGTTTCTCAGAACATTAAGCAGACTTCCTTGACCTTGTTCAAAAGTGTCACTGGATCATTTTTAAATCTTTTGGTTGGGTTTTGGATGATCTTAAAGACTGCACTCTTCTGCCATTCTCAACTATCTAATTTTTCTGGGGATAAAACTAGACTTGTGATCTCCTTACTTTTGCAAATAATAGCCTGTTCAAGGTCAAGATTCAAGATTACATTTTATTGTAATAAAAACAAGTGTAATATTACACCAAATTACCTTGGTAGTCTGCTGAAAGGCAAACAAAAGCCCTCTTCACGCTGCCAACCTTCCTAGGAAGTGGGTAAATTTAGCAGGCCTGCTGCACCCGGAGAACCTTTCCCACTGCTTCATGATTTACCTGGTTCACTGGGAACCCAGGATTTTAAGGGGGGGGGGGCCGCCTCCAGCAGTGACGTTGCGAATGACGTTTTAAGTACAGCGCTCTGACAGCCCCACCGACTGCACAGTTATATTTCACAGTGCCGTCGGTGGGGCTGTCAGAGTGCTGCTGGCCATGCTGTGAAGTGTATGCAGTCACTAATGGTAAGTCGAGTAGACAGAGTGATTAACAAGTTAACTTGGCCAGGCTCTGACACTTGCCCCCACTAAGAGTCAGAGCCTGGTTGATTTTAACTCGTGCTGCTCAGTTGGGATCTTTCACACTGCCAGATTACCCACCATGAACCCACTAAATTGGCCAGTTCAACCTTCATGTACTTAGCGGTGTGAAAGGGGATAAAGATTCACCAACAGCCGAAATTGCCTGGTGCCCCTTACAGTTGGAGAAAGAGAAGATTCCCTCTAGTCGCTGAGTGTCCGTGGATTCTCCTCCAGCGCTCCCGCAGCCTCCACAACCACACAGCCTTCCGTCCAAACCATCGGCTACCCCAACTCTACTTCCAAATCTCTGACTCTGAATCTTTTAGCACCCTCAGCACCCTTTCGCATCCAGTACCAATACTTAGTACCTCTTCAGCTAAGCTCTAGCAGACTGCAGCCTGGTGTGAGTTCTTTGACTGCAAGTTGTCAACTGCCTGAAACCTACATTGGTTCCTTGCCTCGAATCACCAATAACCCGCTATCTGTGTATTCTTCAGCCACAGATCCTCTCACTGGTTCTCACCGCCCCGTAGAGTCATCTTCTCATTCTCAAACCGGGGGTGGGGGGGTGTTCTTCCCATTATTGAGGCCCTGCACCAGTCCTATGCTTCTCAGAATCTACAGCTCCTCGAGGCTGCTGCCGAACACTGGAGCTGCCATTTTGGGCCCAAACTTGTGCAAGGTACTTTCATACTTATGAATGAGTACAATAGTGAAAGTTGATGACAATCCTCACTCCCATGTCATGATAATCTGTGATGATATGAAAGTACATTTCTTGAAAAAGTAAATGAATTGCTCTCGAATAAGCTTTTATTTTTGATTTTTACATTTTTCACACACATTGTATTTTTCTTCACACTAAACGGGTGCTCCCACTATGGTTTGATGTGGCTTAGTGGTATTTGAGTAATCCTGGTTTAAACACAAAAGATAAATTTCAAGCGTGATAACTCGTGATTTTTTTCACCTTCAATGTGATGGTACTCTTGTATGTTTATGTATAGGCTGTGGAAGAAATGAATGGAAAAGAACTGAATGGAAAGGTGCTCTTTGTTGGTCGTGCCCAGAAAAAAGTAGAACGGCAGGTTGAACTGAAAAGAAAGTTTGAACAGTTAAAGCAGGAACGCATCAGCAGATATCAGGTGTGTAAAGAAATGGTTTTTTTAAGGAATATTTTAATTAGTATTCACAAACTTGCAAAATCCAATAAACAAAGCCATTCACGTACATATGCATACCCAAAGTCCATATTTGTTTTTTCCCACCCACCCCCCCACCCAAACAATAGCGAATACATTCCAAAAACTTATTGTAAAGAAGTGGCTTCACTGGGTACTGAGTATACATGATTGCTTTCTATAAAATAATCCAAATGCAATGATCTTATTACTGATATCTGTCGTAACCAAACACTCAGTCTGTTCAAAATTGCTATTCCTGCAGCTAAATCGATTTTTGTCACACTTGTGGAAATGTTATTAAACAAACCTAATAGACATTACAAATACTTCAGAAATTTTAAGTTTACAATTGAGGAAAATAATTAATACCATTTAGTTCAATGACAACACCCTCCCCCAAACATTCAAATGAATAGGGTTAAAATTTTAATTTTAGTCAGAAGAGACTAAAAGCATCCAGCACCTCTGATCGGTGTATTACTGTCCTGCTGCTGAATGAACCTATGGAACAGTTGGACCACTCTATATGACCATACATTATAATTCAGGGCAAGACAGACAACGGACTCAGTATAGACATTGTTTCTCCAAAGATAAAACATCTTTGTTTCTCCAAAGAAACTTGTACACTCTACAAAAAGAGACAAATTTATCTGTCATCGTCTTGAATAATTGCAGCTAGGGGAATTGCATCTGATAACGGTATGTCATAGGAATGGGAACAAAAGCTTGCACATCTGCTGGTAAGTGCCATTGTTCAAGTTGGTCTTTATGCAATGTAGCACCTAGTTCCTATAATCAGGCTGATGATGTAGTGCGGACTCTGGAGGAACAGTGTGCCAAAGCAATGCAGAGTAAATCCAGATGTGCCTCTTCTACATTGAGGCTTGTCTCTACGACTTTGCAACAGTACTTTTAGATGATTTTTAACTTGTTCTATTCTTCGCTTCTTGATCGACGTGACCGTTGTTGGGCCCCATTAAGTAGATATCCTTTATGGGGTAGGCACTTGATCAAAGTTTCAAAATTCATCTTATTTCAAGATTCAGTTGATCATCATGGTGTTGTATTTCATGAAATTAACTTTTGCCTGCTGCGTCGGACAGATTCACCACCAGCAGGAATTGCCTCAGTGCCTCTTACAGTCAGAGAGAAAGAAGCAAAAGAGAGATCCCCCCCCCCCCCCCCCCCCAGAGTCACTGAATGTCCGTAGATTTGCCTCCAGCACTTCTGCAGGCTCCGTAGCCCCACAGTCCAGTCCAAACCATCAGTGACCCGAGCTCCAGGTCCGAACTCCAACATGGTCAGGAAGACTTCGGTACCCTTGGTTCCCTCCAGCCAGTTTGAGCCAGTCTCCAGCAGTCTGCATCCCGGCGCAAGTCTTCCGACAGCAGCCTACAGCTTCCATGGGTTCATCACCTTGAATCACCAGGAGCCCACCGCGTGCACTGGTCCCTCAGTCACAGAGCCCCCTCACTTGTCCACTGCCGTGGTCACCTCCGCTTCTCCTCAGAAAGTGTGTGATCTTCCTTTCCTCTGGTTCCCTGCTCGAGTCCTCTGCTTCTCCAGAGTTTGAAGCTCCTGGTGGCTGCTGATAACAGGCCCGCGGTTGTGGGATTTCAATTAAAACTACCATTGGCTCCCCCAACGGGCTGTTCAAAGCTCGTGTGATGTCAACTGGACCCTGTGGGAGTGCTGCATTTCTGCTCCCTTTCTCGCCACAGGTCCGTACCAGCAGCAGTGCTGCCATCGTGCAAATGATGCTGAGGTATTTGTTTTGATGTGTTCTATTTTAGGAACATTAACTTGAGTACTTGCTGAAAAAAGGGTTTTTATTAATTTTATTAACTTAACAGAACTAATTTTAAAAATAAGCAAGTGAAAATAATAATTTTATATTCAGAAATGTATTCCACTGAGGATTATAAAGCACAATGAAATTCCTTTCATGGTTTCCCTTAGACTTTCAACTTTTCAGAATTAAAACATTGCTAATAAATTTATGCCCAAGCTAAATTTACATTGCAAAGGTGTCCTAAAAATATCCATTTAAGAGATGTATCTAATTTTGAGTGTAAGGTTATAAAAATATTTGATGACTATCACTTGGAAATGAATGTGGCCCAAAATTTCTGGGCCTGTCACATAGCTAATCAAACTTCAGCATCTTGCACAGTTAGGGAAACTACCATTTATTGGAGAATATTTTGAGTTAGAAGTTGAGTTTGTGCTTTTTACAGATAAGATCACATTTTTGGATTAGTTTAGAATTATGCAACAATTCTATGTGTATGAATTGATCATTTATATTTGAGTAATCAACTGTCAGATTTGATGATGTGAATGTACAAATCATGAAATTATTAAGTTTACTGACATTATTAAAAATGTGTATAGGGTGTGAATCTATACATCAAAAACCTAGATGACACCATTGATGATGAAAAACTGAGAAAAGAGTTTGCTCCATTTGGTTCAATCACCAGTGCCAAGGTATGCTCATTAACAAGGTTTTATGATTGAAAATGGTGGGAATAAACAAAATGGAAAAGAATGATTGCCTTCCTCATTAATCATTAGTTTTTGTTTTAAAGAAAATGTTTTATCCATGATTTTGTGAAAACTTAATATTTCTTTAATTTCTGAGATGATCTAATCAGCTGCTTGACAGAGTAGATGCTTCTCTAACCTGAGGTATCCAGAGCCATGGGACACAATCTCAGAATAACATTGCATAGAGGACAGAGATGAGATAAAACTTCTTTATCCAGAGAGTGGTGAATCTTTGAAATCCAAGAGGTCTGTGATGGCTTAGTCACTGAGTATATTCAAGAGAGAATGATAGGTTTTTAAATAATGGAGGAATCAAGAGCGGTTGCAATAAAATGGTCCTGAGGTGAAAGGTCATCCTTGATCTCTGAATACTGAGGCAGGCCTGAGAGGCCTATGACCTATTCCTGCTCGCTTTTGTGTTCTTCTGACTTTCTTGATCAGAGCTCTCCATGTATTTGGTATCCATAGCTAAGATTACAGGATAATGTTGACAAACTGTCGTGCGTTTTAATTGCAAACATTAAATACCACTACAAATTCAATTTTAAATTTGTGATTATTTTTTTTTTAAAAGGTTATGCTGGAGGATGGTCGAAGTAAAGGCTTTGGTTTTGTCTGCTTCTCCTCTCCCGAAGAAGCCACGAAGGCTGTGACAGAAATGAATGGGCGCATTGTTGGTTCCAAGCCATTATATGTAGCCCTGGCTCAACGAAAAGAAGAACGCAAGGCTCATTTAACTAATCAGTATATGCAACGAATTGCAGGGATGCGCGCCATGCCAGCCAATACAATTATCAACCAATTTCAGCCAGCTGCTAGTGGCTACTTTATGCCAGCTGTGCCTCAGGTGAGTCTTTGTCACCTCAGTTCAAGGGGCTAAAAAGAAGTGTTTGAGAAATTGAAATTAGTTCTGCCAGATTCTTGCTAGCTTTGGGCCAGGCTATATATTGTTTTCAGATCCAGGTTGAATATTTGAAGGTCCAACTCAAAGCAAGTTCATAAACAACGTGGAAGGGTTTCAGGTCATTTCATGGTAAACAAAAAAAATCCACCTGGCACTAATGACCATAATGAACAGAAAACCTTGAAGCAAGATTGTGGTCTAATGGGAAAGAAGCTAATGTAGTTTTTCCCAGTTGGAACTTGGTCTTCATAAGTATTGCGTTTAGTTCTTTTTTTAATTGTTACTCCACCAATATCGCTATTAACTAGTCCAATGTTTATGGGCCTGCTTTTCCTGGGTTTTGCCAGTGGTGCTGGCATTCAACTGTGGAAATAGAGCAAGTCCTGGATTTCTATGTGTACGCCATGAGTGGCTTCAAGATACTGAAAAATCAACCCTGTTGCATTATATCAAAGAATCTTTTAAAAGTGAAGTCAATTGGTAATGAGGGAAAAATGTTAGAGTTATTCATAGATCAAAGGAAAATAATTGTGATTTTAAGCAATCAATCACCTTAGGCCTTGGCCATCACAAGAAGAGTTCCTCATTAAATTGTCTTATGCCCCACCATCTTAGCTGGTTCATCCATGAATTCTGTCCATTAAAAGGTGAGAAGAGATGATGATTGCACAGTGTTCAATTGTAGATAATGATGACATTTAATAAAGATTTGGACATTAAGTGTCTGATATTTGTGCTATCCAAGTGCTAGACAATGATGGTATTCACTGCCTCGCCCCTTGACATTCAACATGATCATCACCTTTCCCTTGTTCGCACCCACCATCGTTGCCATCAATATACAATGGTTCACTGTTGGCCTGATACTTGAGTGAATAAGCCATACCATACTGTAGAGAGTTCAGACTATGAATATGACAGTATATGTAATAAATGCAATGTACAGCTGCACCAAAATTCTTGCTGCAGTCATGTAGATACTTGAGTCACGCCAACAATAATATACATTAAATTATCACAATATACTATGAGACATATGGTGGGTATGTTGTGGTGTGACTTGCCTGCGAAGGCCACAAAGCGATCTACGTAATGCCTGTCTAGATTGCATGGAATAGTATTTGCATACCCAGATAACACGATACCCAGACAACACGATAAAACAAACCATTTTATTGACATCCCCTGTCAGCATTCATTCAGTACACCCATGACTGCAGTGCCTTCCAATGAAACATGCCAAGATGTTTTATTAACACTTCCCAGTCAATCTTTAAGGACATGGTCATCAGATTCATACAAGTTCCTCATTGCATTACAACCTATCCTGACTTGGAAATGTGTTGCAAGCCTAGGTCACATTTATTTTTGAAAATCATACACCAATTTAGGGATTAAACAGTTGTTGGAAAACGTGCAATCATTAAGGCCTTTCTCGTCTTGAACATAATGCCCTCAGGTAATGGAAATTTGAAACTCACTAATCACTAACTTAAAAATTGAGAAAAGAATAAACTTCATTCTCACGGAATTTATGTGGCAAAAATAAATAGGCATAAAATATGTTTTTCAACTGCCATGCATGAAGCTTCGTGTTGTAGAAAATCACAATGAAGCCAGGCTAGGAATGTAACTCCTCTGTAACACAGCTTGTGCAGTAATTTAAAGTAAAAAGAAATGAAGGCATGGAAATAATTCTCCAATTTAATTTGTTGAATATTTATATTTGAGAGAATATATTGGCAAAAGGGTTAAATTGGTTCTGGTTTTACTCTAGGCACAAAACAGAGCTACCTATTATGCACCAAATCAGATGGCTCAGATGAGACCCAGTACTCGTTGGCAACAGCAACAAACCAGGCCCCAAGGTGGGTCGGTAGTTATATGATAACTTGTCTGAAATTTAAGGTATGGTTTATATAAAATACATTGAACTTTTATAAATTTATAAAATTGCAAATACTAACAAGAATGTTTCTTTCCAAAGAAATATGAAAAGTTAACAAGAATCGAGAGGAGCAATGCTTTTGTAGTTTACATGGATTCCTTCAAGGCTATTGGCCAGGTCCCATGCAGGCTATTCAAAAAAATCTAAATGCCCAAGGAATCAAAGGTGTGGCAAATTGGATCAAGAACTGTCACATTGGCAAGAGGCAAAGACTTGACTGCCATTGTCATGATTGAAAACCTACTATCAGAGGGGTGACCATAAATGGCCAAACTGGAAGGGACGTGATCTAGAAATATACAGAAAATGCTAGTCGGGGATGTAGTTGAGAAGGAAGGGAGAGTTTTGGACTGGGAGTTGGGTGACGAGTGGCAAATGAAATTGTATTCAGGCATGCATTTGAAGAGATGCAGTAAGGCAAGGGAACACTGGGTAAATTGAAGAATTTTGAGACATTTCGTGGAATGAGAGATCTTGGAATGCATGTCCATGGGTTTTTTTAATTGCAGGAAACGTTATTAAGGCTGAGAGGTGCCTTTAGCCAGTGAAAGTATCATGAAACTGCATACAACATTGGACCACAGTTTGAGTACTTACATAGAGTTCTGTTCATCATGTTATAGGACAATAGGATTCTAGTTGAAAGGATACAGGAGATATTGTCAGGACTGAAATTTTAGGGATGAGGAAAGTTTTTAATAGGCTGGGGTTTTTTTAGAATAGTGGATCTGAGCAGAGACTCCAAACTGGATTTCAGCTGGCCGCCTTCCCTTTGCAAAAGGATAAATTTGAAGACGTTGATTAAAGGATTAGAAAGGAGATGAAGAGAATATTTTTAATCTTGAAACTAGCAGAAGCACTCGGCTTGCTGAGAAGCCTTGACTTGCAGGGCTATAGACAAGTACTTTAAGATGAGTTTAGGCTAGATAACAATTTTTTCATTCAAAACAGACAAAATGGGTCACGTGCCTTTATTTCATGTGATTCCATTCGTTCAACCCATGGAATATTACCATGGTTTATGTAATCTTGTAAATTGACTGATGGAATGTAGGTTTTATTCTGCTAAATCTACCCTGTCCTCGCTCCATAGCTTTCTCAAAATGTGACAGGTGTTTTAAACTTTGAATTGCTGTAGCATAACTTTTATCATCAAGTGTCCTAGTCCTTTAGATGTAAAGGCTAACAATCTACCTTTTTTGGTTTGATTTTCTGTATGACATTTTAATTATCAGTGTGCATGTTACCCATTCTCCATTGAGTTACCAGTGCAGTGTGTTTTTGTCACTTTGTAATGAAACTGGCCTTGTTGATCAGGGAGATCTCAGGATTGATTTATTTCTTGCTCCCTTGATTCCTATAATATGGTATTCTCAGTTAGTATTTCAAAATGGGAACAAGTATAGGAAGATTCTGGCCACATTCCCTGCAGGTGATCAACACAATGTTAAAATATAAATAATTTACTCACTGCATAACATGTTAAAAAATATCTATGTGCTTAGTCATCTGGTCGATCTTGAAATTGGAGTATACCATTCTGGAATGATCAAAGAGGAGGTGGAAGGAATATAAATTCATAGTGTTCACAGTTAATTCATTTGCCCATTCCATAAACCAAGAATTGAATGCACTTTCACGACTACTTATCTATCGTTTGTGTTCCAATTACATAACTTGATTGAAAAAGTAGATTTTTTTCTGACTATAACCCCAAAAAAATTACAAATGTTTAGTAAAATATCCACTTGAACAATTGATTAGGTTGTTGAATTGTAATCTGATTCTGGGAAGGCAACAGATTGTGGGTAGAACTTGAGCTTGAGTAAATAGAAGCACTACATCACCACATCGCTACAGCACTACATCGCTTCATCACCACAGCACTACATCGCTACAGCGCAACATCGCCACATCACTATATCATGCCCAGTTGGAAATACTTTAAGTTGAGAAATCATTGCTTTTTGCCAATGTAGTGGCAAAGTCTTGGTTCCTAACAACAGTCTGTAATATTGTTGCATGTTCATGTAGGTTTTTGACTTGCAAACCTGGAGATGTGACTTGTGCACAATACGATGGATCTTTTGACAGCTAGTGTAAGTTGAAAGTATAAATTTATCCTGGTATAATTGTCAAATTGGAGAGGGTACAGAGGGTTCACAGAGAGGGACTGGGGAGCCTGAGCTATGAGAGGTTCATCCAGTGAGAGTTTTATTTCTTGGCGTGCAGGAGCATGAGGGACGATCTCATAAAGGTATACAAAATCAAGAGGGATCGATTGGGTGATCGCACAGAGTTTTTGCCCAGAGTAGGGGAATTGGTAACCCAAGACCATAGGTATAATATGCAAGAAGGAGGAAGAAGAAATTTAATAGGAACATGAGGGTTACTTTTTTTAATACTCTTAGAGGGAGTTGAGTGTAAGGAAGAAGTGGCTGAAGCAGATACTACTGCAGCATTTAAAAAAAATAATAATAGATACTGTATATACTTGTGTAATAATTGATCCTGTGCAAAAGTCAATTCTCCCCCCTCCACCCCCCACCATTTTTGGCCCTGACCGCCCACCAATCTGAGCTCCTGACACCCCAACTTTAGATCATTGCCCTGACCGCTCACCCATCCAAGGACCCTTGCCTCGGCCTGACTGGAGACCCTTACCTCGGCCACCTGCCCGTCTGAGATCCCGACGCCCTGACCATGGATGCACACCCTGGCCGCCTGCCCATCCAAGCTCCCAATGCTCCGACCATGGATCCTTGCCTCTGAGCTCCCAACGCCCCAAACGTGAACCCTCACCTTGGCCGCCCATCCATGAGAGCTCCAGATGTCCCAACTGCGAACCCTTGCCTCAGTCACCCGCTCAACTGAGCTCCTAATGCTTCAAACGCGGTCTTATCACCAGGTCCTGGCCACCGAGCTCCCGGCACCTTGAATGACGAAGGTACTCATCGCGTGTAAAAGTTTTTAAAAAAATTAAAATTTCCCCCACCCCAAATTTTGTCCCAAAAAATTGGTCATCAAAACTTGACTATTACACGAGTATATTCAGTACATGGAGTGGATACTTTTAGAGGGATATGGGCCAAATGCAGGCAGAAAGGACTAGTGTGGGTTGGGTATTTTGCTTGGCATGGGCAAGTTGGGCCGAAGGGCCTGTTTCCATGCTGTATGAATAATTGCTCAAGTTTTAGGGTATTAAATTTATCACTAAATACCCCTCCATAAAATTTCAACATTATAAGCACCCAATAAATCTAATCTATGAATTTATTCACAAATTATAATTGTAAATTTCCATTAATGTACAACATTAATCACATTAAGTGGCTGACAAACCAGTGTTACAAGAATTGAATCGAAAATGAATAATTTTTGAATATGCTTTTGTATGCAGTGGTATGTTAGCGAGGTGAGAGACAAAATTGTATGGGGTAGAGCTAAGTGTAAGGAAACTTGCAGCTTAAGAGCAAAACTGCAAAACCTGAAATATTTGGTGAGAAGTGGTTTGGTGGGGAAAGAGAAATTATCTGTTAAAACGGGAAAACTCTTCTAAAGTAATTGGGATGCAGAGTTTGATGTGACATTAGGTAAGCAGAATTTGATCTGGGAATTTGAGAAGTCTTTTTTAATAAGCTGTGATAATGTAGGTGAAAGCACAATAGGAAATGATTGACCCAGTTGAGTTTGAAAATGAGGAGCATGAATAACCTTTTCAGTGAGTGTGAGGTAAAGGGAGCCATTGTTTTAAAAAAAAAGTGGAATGAAGCGTAGAACATAATAGTAGGTCAACGCCATTTGGTACCTTCTGCTTGTTCTGCCATTCACTGATATCATAACTGTGGACCATTTACCTGTACCAGCTTCATATCCCTTGTCAATATTTCTCAACTACTCACTGTGAAACATTTACCTGTACCAGCTTCATATCCCTTGTCAATATTTCTCAACTACTCAGTGACAGCCTCCACAGCCATATTGGGTAGAGAACCCAAAAGATTCATTGACATCTGGGTGAATAAATTTCATCAAATGATACCTTGAAGGGCCTTCACCATATTTTGAGACTATGACACCTGCGTGGGGGAAAACATTAGCTCCGTGTCTGCTTTGTTAAAGCCCTATGAGAATTTTGTACATTTCCGTTAGATCCCCACTAGTTCTTCAAAACTCACAATTGTAGGCCTAATCTGTTTACTTTAACAAATGTGCCATTACAGGAATCAATCTGGTGAACCTTTACTGCCTTCCCTCCATTGCAAGTGTATTCTTTTTTTGCATAAGAAAATTCAGATTTCCAGATGCAAGATCTCCACAGCCCTAATGTAATTGGAATAAGGGCTCTCTCTGCTCTTGCACTTAAAACCCTCTTGCAATAAAGTCCAGTACACCATTTTCTTTCCTAGTCACTTAATATACCTACATGATAGCTTTTAGTGAATGAGGACACCCTGATCTTTTTGAACACCAAGATCTTTCAATTTCTCACTATTGGAAAAAAAAGAATATATCATCTAAATTCCCCTGAAAGTTTTCTGCATCCTTCCATCACAGTCAAGCTGTCACCTCGTTTGGTATCATCAGTAAGTCTGGATATAATAACAACACTTAATCCTCTTCAAATTATTCAGATAAATTATTAACTCATTTGGTTCCAAAATTTCATCCATGTGGCATTCCACTAAGCCATCTATACCTGCTCAGCCTTCTGTCCTATAGCCAATTATGAGGTGCATGAGAATATCCCATTTACTTCCATGGACTAACCTCACATTTAAAAAAAAATCGATTGTGTAGTACTTAAGCTTACTGACGGTCCAAATATACAATCAACTAATTTGCTCTTGGGTATTCTGCATATCGCAACACAAATACATGGTTTGGCTTTCTTGAATTCTTTGCTTCCCTACTCTTGCTGTTTAGCTGATCATCAACTCCAGATCAATGATGCACAATTCTCGTATTCTCTTCTATTTTCCTCACCAATTCAATCTGCTGCTTTTATGGTTCCTCCATTTACCCAATATGATGAGAGTAATGTCCTTCAACATGGGCAGATTTTAATAAACTTCTCAAATCATTAAACAAGGATTTTGTCATTCGTGTTAGCTGTAAATAAAGTGATTTAATTTCCTATCAAATAACCAGCTTATAGTTTTTAAAATCACATGAATAGTTGAGTGTATATTTTAATCTTTCTCGCTTATGCATGTTCCAGAGGGTGCAATGCAGAAGCCTGAAGTATAAATGTATTTTTGAAATGTTAGCTTGATTATTTTCAGTGTTGGTTCCTTACTTTAACAGGGTTCCAAGCCATGCCAAATGCCCTTCGTCAGGGAGGTCCTCGGCCTTCTCTTCGTCACCTAGCTCCCACAGGAAATCCTCAGGGTTCCCGGGGTATTCCTGGTGCACAAAGAATGGGTGAGAATTTATAAAATTGCAAAAGAAAATTTTAAACCATGCAGTAGCCATTAACCTGATAGCGTGTAAAGTAGTTTTACTGTTTACGTTGGAATATAGTAGAATAGTGCATGTGTAACTCAACTACATTTTCATGGCAATCAGTTAATTACTGAAATAAATCTATAATCAGTAATAATGACAATTAAATTATTGGAATTGTCTTAAATAATTTCTTCTGGTTGCATTGAAGTGTGGTGAATGCATCCACTTGATGTTAAATGTTGGAATCAGGTTTGTCCATGGTTTTCCTATAGTGCAAAGTACTTACATTTGTATCATATTTTCTCCATACATAGAATTTACCTTGCACTCCAAGTACTTTTAAAGTTAAGAAACTGTTGTAATGTAAACATCACAACCAAATTTTGTTGATTTAAAAACTTCCAGCATTAGTTTTATTTCAGATTTCAGGCATCTGGAGATTTTTGTGTTAGAAAATGTTAAATGGCATTGGTTTGGGGATAAATGTTGAGATTTTGTGTCTTCAGAAAGTTAGAAAATTGGCAGAGAAGTTTTTAGTACTAATTAGTTGCTTCTTGCATTATAATGTACTGTTAATTTTTCACCATTATAAAGAAAAATTTAAACTGAGTCTTGAAATAACCACAGTTTGTTTAGTCCAACTTTTCATAAACCTGGTGCAGTTCCTAGACTTTGAGTATATCCGAGAAAAGCCAAAGAATTATCCAGTATGGATGTTGCCTTTCTTTAGAAAGTGAAATTGGCAGTTTGTAAATGATAAATGTTGATTTTTTTTTTAATTTTGATTGTTCAAGTTTATGGAAGTTCACAGCTTTGTTGTTTCAGGATTATCTACAACTCCAAATCTGGCTCATCGCCCTGGACTTGCTGGCCCAACACCTCGGAGTGTTCCACCTTACAAGTATGCCTCCACAGTCCGGAACCCACAGCAATCAGTAGTGCAAACTCAGATGGGCGTACAGCAGGTACAAGTTAGAACCATAGAACTGTTGAACACCACAGCACAGTAAACAGGCCATTTGGCCCTTCTAGTCTGTGCCAAAACATCATTCTGCTAGTCCCATTGACCACCCATTTCATAACCCTCCAGACCTCTCCCATCCATGTATCTATTTATTCTTAAAGCTTAAGAATGAGCCCATATTACCACGTCAGATGGGAGTTCGTTCCACACTCCCATTACTCTGAGTGAAGAAGTTCCTCCTAAAACTTTCCCCTTCTACCCTAAAGCATTGTTCTAAGGAGTAAGAGCCTTCTTATATTTACTCTGTTTATACCCTAAAAATTTTGTAAACATTTCTCAAATCTCCCCTCATTCTTCAATGCTCCAAGGAGTACTTTCAGGGAATTATGTATCTGTTTTCCTAGATTCCTTTGTTCCTCTGCATTCCTCAAAGCCCTACCATTTACTGTGTATGTCCTACCTTCATTTGTCCTTCCAAAATGGAACACCTCACATTTGTCTGCATTAAACTCCATCTGCCATTTTCCGGTCCATTTTTCCAGTAGGTCCAGATCCCTCTGCAAGCTTTGAAGGCCGCCTTCGTTGTCTTCAACACCTCCAATCTTAGTGTCACCAGCAAACTTGCTGATCCAGTTTACCTCATTATCATTGATATAGACAACAAACAATAGGCACAGCACTGATCACTGAGGCACACCACTAATCACCGGCCTCCAGTCTGAGAAGTAATCATCCACTACCACTCTTTGTCTTCTCCCATTCAGCCAATTTTGTATCCAGTTTACAACCACTCCATTGATACATAGTGTCTTAACCTTCTGAACTAACTTCCCATGTGGAACCTTGTCAAAGGCCTTACTAAAGTAATGTAAATGACATCCACAGCCTTTCCTTCATCTACCTTCTTGGTAACCTCCTTGAAAAGTTTTGTAAGATTTGTTAAACACAACCTACCATGCACAAAGCACTACCTTTAATCAGCCCTTGGCTGACAAAATACTCGTATATCCTCCAATAATTTACTAACTACTGACATCAGGGTCACTGGCCTGTAATTTCCTGGTTTACTTTTGGAGACTTTTTTAATCAGTAGCTCTGGACATTTTAAATATTTATGCCAGGCCCCCTGCAATTTCTATGCTAGTCTCCCTCTCGGCCTAAGGGAATATCATGTCAGGACGGGGATTTATCTTCCTTTATTCGCAGTAAAGCAGCAAGCACCGCCTCCTCTTTAATCTCTATATGTTCCATGACACTACTGCTTGTTCCCTTTCCTTTCTTCCCCTCAGTTTCCTGAGAAAATACTGATGCAAAAAACTGTTTAAGATCTCCCCATTCATGAAGTTTCACACATGGATGAACACTCTGATCTTCTAGGGAACCAATTTTGTCCCTTACTATCCTTTTACTCTTCATATACTTGAAGAAATCCTTTGGGTTTACCTTCACCTTATCTGCCAAAGCAACCTCGTGTCTTTTTGCCTTCCTGATTTTCTTAAGTATTTTCTACATTTTCTGTACTCTTCTTGTACCTCATTTGCTCCTTGTTATCTCTACCTGCTATACATCTCTCTTTTAACCAGATTGCCAATATCCCTTGAAAACCAAGGTTCCCTATGCCTGTTAACTTTGCCTTTCATCCTGGCAGGAATAGGCAAACTCTCCACTCTCAAAATTTTGCCTTTGAAGGCCATCCACTTACTGAACACATCCTTGACAGAAAAACAACGTATCCCAATCCACTCTTTCTCATTTCCACAAATTGGCCTTTCTTCAATTTAAAATCTCAACTCGAGGACCAGACTTATCCTTTTCCATAATTAACTTGAAACTAATGGCATTATGGTCACTGCACCCAAAATGTTCATAATGTAACCATTCAAGTACTGACAATGAATTATCTTGACTGAATACAGTGGGAACTTGGCTAATCCAAACTATTTAGGTGCTGATATCCAATCATTTAAGAATAATGGCTACTAAAAAAAGTCATTGTATTTTTAGCTGGAAATGAAGATCATTTAAAAATATTTAATTAAGTAATGCAGTGAATTTGTTTTAAATATGAGAAAACGTGAATGAAATTTATTAGCGAATTACATGTTGGCTTAACCATCTTAGCTTGTACAAGAAACCAGACACAAATGCAGTGTCTCAAGAAAATAATAGTTGTTTCAAATATTTTGTGGTAATTTGTTTTAGTTTTGGAGAAATTGTAGAATCAGAGAAATATTTGATAAAGAAAGGGCTCTTGATAGTTGAATAAGGGGTATCTAGTCTAATTCTCCCTTCCAGGTTTTGATGCCTATTCTTGCATCATTCAGTGCTCATCAAAGTACTTTTCCGATTTACTATAGATCTTCCCCCTTGCCATCCTTTCAGATAGTTGGTTCCACATCGCTACCTCTTTGGACTAAAAGATTTAACTCAACAATAATAATTTGGCACAGACTAGAAGAACCGAAAGGCCTGTTTCTGTGCTGCATTGTTCTATTAATCCTTCCATGAATCCTTCTGCCAAATCCCTTGAATCGATATGGCGTGTTTATTTACCTGTTTGCTGAATGAAATGGAGCCTTTCTGTTCACTCTTTTTAGTCCTCTAATCATTTTATAGACTTTACCTACTTCTGTTCCAAAGAAAATTATTGCAACCTAACTAATCATTCATTGTGGGTGGAATCTTCTAATCTCTGGTACATCCTCATAACTATCCTCCTTATGCTAATACTGGTCACACGCTCCCTGTAATGTGGTGACCAGAATGATACAGTACCTTGTTCATAACTTGTGTTTTATACAATTCTAGCATGGCCTTAATTAATTAGTATTATTTCAAGGCAGTATCCCAAGCTACCTAGCCTGGTACTTTCAGGGATCTGAATGTGAACTTCAAAACACCACTATTCCTCAGTATCAAATTACATAATGTGCTATTCCTATGCCGATATTTTACCTGCAGATTGAATTTCTCTGGTCCTTTTGTGTATGCCTGATACAGTCACATAATCTACATCTTGCATCAATCTTTTCAGAGTGGACTACCAGCAGTGGGTATAGAAAATGAACAATTTGGAAAACTGGTGACCATAATTTTCTGCTCTTTTTCTTAAGCCTTCTCAATCGGCAGTTCTCGTACAAGGACAGGAACCCCTGACAGCCTCCATGCTTGCTGCAGCTCCTCCTCAGGAACAAAAACAGATGCTTGGTAAATGAACAGTGAAGTACCTTTCTCAATAAATTTATAAAGTAGTGTTATTTCCAAATGTATACTGCTATTGAAAACAAAGACATGACTATGGAGAAAGTAATCCTAATCTCATACACTGTTCCCTCTGTCACAAAAGGCCAAAAACCCTTTCTTGTTGTTTTTTCAGGTGAGCGTTTGTTCCCTTTGATCCAAAGTATGCACCCTTCCTTAGCTGGAAAAATCACTGGAATGCTTCTTGAGATAGACAATTCCGAATTGCTACATATGTTGGAATCTCCGGAATCACTTCGATCAAAGGTATGCTGACCTAGTCAATTAATGGATGTTGAATGACAGCTCTGCATGAGTGATCATTTGGATGCAAGGTAGGATGCAAGGGTGGGTGGTGGTGGCAGGGAAATCTTTCACAAGGATTAAGTACCCTACCTCTCTAGCTTGAGGTAATCACGTAATATTGCCTTTTGCCTGGAGGCCTGGAAGTTGGAGATGGCCTGAGAAGAACCTGAAGGTTATTTCCACTCCAACGTTTCTGTTCTTGCCTAGGATTGACCTGGAGGTATCTGAAGCATTAGGTTTGAAAATTCCCAGCCAGCTCAATTCAGAGGAGTCACATGATGGAGTAGGGGCTGGTTGGGAAAACCAGTCCTCTCCAGGAAAATAGGAAAAAAGTTAGGAAAAAGGAAAGCATAACAAAAATAAAATATAAGAAATAGAAGATAAAGATACAGAGAAGAGAAAGAAGATGGCTCCCAAGAAGAAGAAAGTAAAATCAACTGGAAAAAAAAGTGGAAAAGTCGCCGGAGAAGATAGAAGAAGGCCTTAACTGCACGAAGGAACAGGACGCTGTGGTGGCGAGGAGCACCCGACCCTCGAGGTCAGTACCTGCCCTGCGGAGTCGCGACCCACCAGCCGGTGCAATACAAAAATGGCTCTCGGAGCCAAACAAAAGTGCGCAGTGCCCAATCAAAGGAAAAAGAGGACACCGATGGGAGGGGGGTCTCAGCAGAGGAGCAGGCTGTCACAGATCAAACAGCTGAGGGACGCTCGACACCAGGGCACTCAGCTGGAGAACTAGGAAGCCAGCAGAAGAGGGAGCAATGAAACAGATGAGGGAGACAGACAGAAGGATGACCGACAAGAAGATCAATGTCAGGAACCACAACAGACGAGCAGCCCAGGAGGGGAGGACCAGCAACAAGAGGCCCAACAAAGAGGTACAAGAAGTTCACCAGGAAAAACAGAAGAGACATAGACACAGATACAGACTCAGAAGAAGAGGAAGCAGACCAAGATCTTCACAGAGAAATAGAAGGTAAAACTGATGGACAAAGAGAAATAAAAGGTAAAACTGATGAACAGAATATAGATAAAGTCTTTTTTGAAGAACAAATGAGATCATTAAAAGAATTGTCATCATTAGAGTTTAATGCAATTAAAAGGAAAATGAAAACAGCAGAAGATAAAATGCAAAGGTTAGAACTGGTAATGACAGAAATAGGGAAAAGAGTAGAGAGTGTGGAAGAGTGGGAAACGGCTGTAGAAATGGAAGTAAATGACTTAAGAGAAAAATTGGAAGAAAGTGACAAAAATATTAAAGAGACACGAGAGTTCTTATCTCAGAAAATTGATATGTTGGAAAATTATAGTAGGCGAAACAACATAAAAATAATGGGCCTGAAGAAGGGTGACGAAGCCACAGACATGAAGGAATTTATAAAAGGATGGATCCCGAAGGTCCTGGGAACGACAGAAATGGAAATAGAAAGGGCACACAGAGCATTAGCTCTGAAACCACAGGCACATCAAAAACCAAGATCCATCTCAGTAAAATTTTTGAGATACACAGCAAGAGAAAATATACTGGAATGTGCAAGGAATAAAGTTAAAGAAGATAATAAACCATTGGAATACAAGGGTCAAAAAATATTTTTTTACCCAGACATAAGTTTTGAACTTTTAAAGAGGAAGAAGGAGTTTAATACAGCGAAAGCGACTTTATGGAAAAAAGGTTACAAATTCATATTAAAACATCCAGCCGTGCTTAAATATTTAAACCCGGGGATCAAACAGACTGTTCTTGGATCCAGAGAAAGCGCAAGAATTCGCAGAACGTTTGCAGGAAAGATGAAGAGATGTAACAAGAATGAAGAACGTCGATAAAGTATATATAAAGATGTAAAAACAATGTATATGTAAAGAACTAAAGAGGGAAAAGAGAAGGGAAGGAAGGGAGTAAGGGGGTAAAAAAGAGAGAGAGCTTTGTTATATGTGTTTTTTTTAAAAAGTGTTTTCTGGAGAGGGCTGGGTAGAGGGGGAATAACCGTCACTGCAAAATCAGTTGACGCTGCGAACAAGATCGCAATCCAAATGAAAAGGGGAGTTGTGGTTGCCCGGCAAGGAATAAGGGGCAACTCAGAGAGGGGGGGATCTTTTGGGGTTAAGGTATTAGTGGATGTGGGAACTGTGGGGATACATTATGTTTTAAATGTGTTGTACATTAAGTGTAATAAGAGAAAACTAAGAGATGAAAATGGGGAAAAGGGGGCAAAGAGTTGGAAAAGAGGTGTAGGCAAGATTTCAGATGGCCATGTTGAACTATATGACTATAAACATTAATGGAATACATAACCAAATTAAAAGGAAGAGGCTACTAAATTTATTGAAGAAGGAAAAAATAGATATAGCATTTGTGCAGGAAACGCATCTAACTGAAGTGGAGCATAACAAATTAAAGAGAGACTATGTAGGACACGTAACAGCAGCATCCTATAATTCAAAAGCTAGAGGTGTAGCCATACTAGTTAACAAAAATGTACCAATCAAAATAGAGGAGGAAATAATAGATCCGGCAGGGAGGTATGCAATGATAAAGTGTCAGATATACTCAGAATTTTGGAATTTAGTCAATATATATGGATCAAAAGTTTATGCAGGATATTTTTTTGAAGATTGCAGACACACAAGGAAGTGTGTTGATAGGAGGGGATTTTAACCTTAATTTGGACCCAATGTTGGATAAAACTGGACAAAAGACAAGTAAAATGAATAAAGTAGCCAAATTTATGGTTAAATCAATGCAGGAAATGAAACTTATGGATATATGGAGGAGGCAACAACCTTTCCTTTAGAGAATGGGAGAGAAGAGGAATCAAAAGAATAGAAAATTGTTTTTTTGGAAATAATTTATTAACATTTGAACAGTTGAAGTACAAATATGGAATAACTCATGGTACAATGTTTGCATAACATCAATTGAAAGTTGATTTAAAGGATAAATTGGGAAACAGGTTGAGATTACCTGAGGGAAGCAGCTTTGAATACGTGATTACAGACACAATGATAATTAAAAGATTTATAACGAACACGTACATTAATTTGCAAGATAAGGAAAATGAAATAAACTATAAACCCAGGCAGAAGTGGGAAAAGAATCTAAACAAAGATAAAAAATGAAGTATGGGAAAAGTTGTGTTCTGGAACTATGAAGAATACAATAAACACAAGGTTACGCATGAAATAAAATTACAAAAAAAAACGGATCTTTCTTTTAAGTAACATAAGAAGTAGAGAATTAGACCTCAAATTGGATAAAGTGCAAAAAAGATTCATTATGATAGCCTTAGCAGTAGCAAAAAAATGTATAATGTCAACTTGGAAAATGGAAGAGAGCCTGAGAGTACAGCAATGGTACATGGAAATGAATAAATGTATTCCATTGGAAAAAAAACATATAATTTAAAAAATAAAGTCACAATGTTTGAACAAATTTGGGAACCATATATGGAACATAACAGAGAGCTTACCTACAACCTCCATCCCCTAAAATGAGAATGAAAATGATAAAGACGACGAAACGAATAGATTCAGTGTGTAATAAATAGATGACGCATTTTTTAAAAAAGCCAGCTCAATTCACGGCAGTGTTAACTGGTTTAACTTCATGAATTGACTCTTTCAGTTAAATGCCATTGAGTAGTTGTACTAAAATAAATCTGATTGTACTGAAGATGTCATTGAATTAGTACTCCTTACCTACTGTATGAAGTAAAACACGAAAGTCTGCAGTCATGGTGGTTGAAGTAAAAACAATGCTGGAGAAACACAGCAGGTCAAACAGCACTTTATATAGCAAAGAAAGATACATGACTAATGTTATAGGCTTGAGCCCTTCATCAAGGCATGAGCAAAATGCAGGCAGGTGCCCAAGACTACATTGGTTATATAGTTTTATCTTTGCTGTTTGACCTGCTGAGTTTCTCCAGCCCTTGTGTTTTTACTCCTTACCTACTGCTATGATTTGTATTGGAATCTGTAGGTTGAAGAGGCTGTGGCTGTGCTGCAAGCTCACCAAGCCAAGAAAGAGGCAGCCCAGAAGGCAGCTGTGGTTGTAGCGACTTCCTAAAATGGGTGAGTATTTACATCACTTGGAATTCACTCCATTTTTGGTATTAACCGGCTTCAATTCTGACACATTGGTCCTGGTAAGAAATGGATGAGCAGGGTATATCACAATTTAATTTGCATCTGATACTCAGGTTCTCCTAATAAACATTATCACATCAGTACAAACACAATTAATCCTTTCCTGGGGGAAATCATGTCCAATGTTCAGTGCTATAGCGTGCTGTATTGTTAGGGTAATATTGCACTTCCCATTCTTTGACAAAGGCGGAGAACTAGTTGGATACTGAAGATTGACAGAGCTTTTTAAGTCAACTGTAAAGGAAACGTTGTTTCTATTTTTATTTTCTGTGGACATTCAGAGTTATGGAACTCGGAGGAAGAATAAAGTTGTGTTCCATTGTTATTCAAAGAGAATTGTTATATAAAACTAGAACCACTGAATTTACTTTAATTATTAGGAAACTGGCTTTCATTGCAGTTTTAAGAAGGGCTTATTGCTGATCCCTTGTTTGACTCCTGGAACAGAAAGAAGTTACTGAATACTTAACACAGCTTCTGGAAAAGAACACCATCTTTATCAATCTGGCTGGATTAATTTGAGTAGAACACTATCTTTATTAATCTGGCTGGATTAATTTGAGTATACAAAAATAGCCTGGGTGGCCTATTTGTATATTTTTAAGGAACTTTTGACAAGGTGTGTGTGTTTCATGGACTGATCTCTGATTTAATAGGGAATTAATGACATTCTTGCACTTAGAAACAGTTTTGTATAATGACCAGTTCTCAACATAGTTCTGTAGGTTCACTGTTAGAATTACCACAAATCAAGCTGATCATTACCAGGGAAGGGTCTACAGTTTCACTTAGTCACTGTCAATGTTAGGATTTTAAATAAGATTTTTATTAACAAATAGATAGCTAAAGCTCCACAACTAACAGACAACATTTTAATATGGATAAATAAAATATGCATTTGAGGAAGCACAAGATTCAGGATTCCAAACTAAAAAAATATAGTATCTGAATCTCAAAATGTTGACGTTATTTTGTCTTTTCTTTGCAGATTGCCAAGAAAGAATGAATCCACAAATTTGGTTCAAATACATTCAAACTGGATGCGTGGATCGTACTTAGATTTGAGGGGGGGGGGGAAATAAACAAAAACATTGCAAAATTTCAAATAACCAGAGTCTGAAAGATTTTAATGTACTTAAAATATTTAAATGAAATATATTTTGATAGATCAACCTAAAATATTACAAAACAACACTACTGTGATTCACAGCTTGCTTTGTTTTGAACATGGTTATCTGTGGCCAGGATAGATTTATTCGTGAAACCAAATACTGTGAATGCTGAGCATGTGAAATGAACAGAAAATGACAAAAATGTTCAGCAGGTCGAGCAGCCTCTTTGGAGGGGGAAACAGAGTTTGTTCGGGGTCAATGGCCTATAATTTAAAAATATTTATTTTTCTTTCTTTTCAAAAGACAGAAAATATTCTGGGTGTGAGAATGGAGCTAGATTTTAACTTTGCAGTTAGGTTTTATCATTATGGTGTGTTTTCATTTCTAAAACTCAAGTTTGCCCAAATCTGGAAATATGTTTCTGATTGGGGAAAAAAGGAGAAAAAAAATAAAAACATTGTCAAAAATGTGTCTGTTGTCTTCATTTATTTTGGAATATGTTTTTGAATTTAATTCATTAGATTATATAGACTTTAAATTAGAAGAGTGGATTGAGAGTGGAGTAGAACATTACAGTGTCTCTGGATGTGAATATTGTTGTTTCTCATTTTAGTGGCAGCAGATTCCACATGTGAAAATTAGGGTTACTCTGGCAAACTACAGTAGGTCCAATGCTTTCAGAGAAGACTTGCTTCACTACAAAATTGCTTTTGCCTTGAATCAAATAAAGATGTTACAATGAACCATTGGCAAATCCACTTGGGCTTCTCAAACCCCATGGAACAAAGTGAAGACTTGCTTCACTACAAAATTGCTTTTGCCTTGAATCAAATAAAGATGTTACAATGAACCATTGGCAAATCCACTTGGGCTTCTCAAACCCCATGGAACAAAGTGAAGACTTGCTTCACTACAAAATTGCTTTTGCCTTGAATCAAATAAAGATGTTACAATGAACCATTGGCAAATCTACTTGGGCTTCTTGAACCCCATGGAATAAAGTAGGAAATATATCTCTACTATTCTGCTGGTTTGATTTTGATGTTTTTTAAACCATGGAAATCTTGAAAGAATTAAGTGAACTTAATTGCAAGTTAACACATTAAATTAACTCTCCATTACCATACCTTTAAAAAAAGTTAACTAGTTTTTGAAAATCGATTACAACTCTTTGAAGATATTGCCCTATAACCAAGTCCAAGGTCCTGTCAGCCTCAGCTGAATGATTGATTAAAGAATGATAGAGTAAATGAATGAATTTGTTACACACAAGCACAATGTACAGATGCAAAGAAAGTCTTGCTGCAGTTTCCCAGTTTTACAAAACACAAATTAAGTATTAACATTGCCATGAAAAGTTTTTTTTAAATGAAATCTAAAAGGAAGAGAAAATAAATAACAAAAGTTCACAGTTGGCTAGTAGTGTAAAACATGTTGGTGATGCAATCTATTGTGTTATTGGGTGAAACAGGGAGATCTGAGAGACAGATGGGGGGGAGGACTGTTTTTGAACCCAGAACTTCAAGCTGCATCAGCAATGACCTTTCTTCCATTATAAGATCAATACTTAGGATGTTGGCCAATTATTCCACAATATTCAGTCCATTCACAATTCTTCAACTAATGAAGCAGCCCGGGGGAGTCATGTGATGGAGTAGTGGCTGGTCGGAACTCCAGCCCTCTCCGGAAAGGTTGAAAAAAAGCAATGAAAAAAAGCACAAAGGTACAAGAATAAAAATTAAAACAAAGTAAAAGTAAAGGTGGGAAGAAAATGGCAGCGAAGAGAGAAAAGTCGAAAGCAACAGGAAGAAAAGATGAAAGAACGTCGGAAGAAGGTGAAGGCCTTACCTGTCCGAGGAGGCCCGCTGCGGAGAGAGAAGCCCACTCCTTAAAGTCGATGCGCATGAAAAAAAAACAGACGGGAGGGGGGAATAGCTGAAGAGTCGATCTCCACAGCTGAGACTGACACCTTCAACACAGCAACAGGAAGAGAACATAGAAAATGAGAACAAGAAAGAAGAGAGCAAAAAGAAAACAAGGAAACAACAGATGGCCAACCCAGAGGAAGAAGAAGAAGAAGAACATAGAGAAATGGAAGAAAAAGGGTAAGGCAGGACAATGGATATTTTTTTTTAAAGAATATATGGAATCAGTAAAAGAATGGCAATTACAAGAATTTAATGAAATAAAAAGAAGAATTAAGAGTGCAGAAGAAAAAATGAATAAAATAGAGATGGTCATATCACATATAGGAAAAAGAGTGGACAATGTGGAAGAATGAGAAATAATCGTAGAAATGGAAGTAGAGGACTTAAAAGAGAAATTAGAAGAGTTGTTAGCTCAGAAGATAGATATAATGGAAAACTATAATAGAAGAAATAATATAAAGATAGTGGGCCTTAAGGAAGATGAGAGAATTTATAAAAGATTGGATCCCCAGGGTCCTAGGAAGACCAGAATTACAGGAAGAAATGGAAATAGAGAGGGCACATAGAACACTAGCCCCGAAACCACAGCCGCAGCAAAAACCAAGATCCATTTTAGTAAAATTCTTAAGATATACAACAAGAGAAAATATATTGGAGAAAGCAATGAAGAAAAAAGAAGACAAAAAGCCACTGGAATACAAAGGTCAAAAAAAAATTTTCTATCCAGACATAAGTTTTGAACTCCTGAAGAAGAGGAAGAAGTTTAATACAGCAAAAACGATCCTATGGAAAAAAAAAAGATATAAATTTATGTTAAAGTACCCGGCGGTACTTAAAATAGTTATTCCAGGACAGCAAAACAGACTATTCTCGGATCCGGAGGAAGCACGAAAATTTGCAGAACAACTACAAAACAAGCAGAGAGATGAAGATGTAATGAGAGTAAAAATGAGCACGAACTATATGTATGTGTGTATATGGGTATATATATATATATATATATATATATATAGATGTGTATGTATATATGTGTGTACATGAGTGTATCTGTATTTAGAGGAAAATATATAGAGTATAGATAAGAATTAATAAGGGAATGAAAGGGAACAGAGGAAGTAAGGAGGGAATTAAAAGAGTGACCTTTGTAATATATGAAAATTGTAATCTTTTCCGGGGGGGGGGCTGGGTGGGGAGGAGTTACGGTCACTGCAAAATCAGTTGACGCTTGCGAGTGAATTCGCAAATCCAAATGGAGAGGGGAGATGTGGTTGCCCGACAAGGGATAAAGGGCAACTCAGGAGGGGGAGGGGAGAATGGGGTTAAAGAAATTTTAGATAGGAGAATAAGGGAAATGTTTGATGTTTTAGAAATGTCTTATAAAGTGTAAAACAACCAACTGAAAAACCTCACAAAGATAAGCGTATACAGAGCCGTTGTCATACCCACACCTGTTCGGCTCCGAATCATGGGTCCTCTACCGGCACCACCTACGGCTCCTAGAACGCTTCCACCAGCGTTGTCTCCGCTCCATCCTCAACATCCATTGGAGCGCTTACATCCCAAACGTCGAAGTACTCGAGATGGCAGAGGTCGACAGCATCGAGTCCACGCTGCTGAAGATCCAGCTGCGCTGGATGGGTCACGTCTCCAGAATGGAGGACCATCGCCTTCCCAAGATCGTGTTATATGGCGAGCTCTCCACTGGCCACCGTGACAGAGGTGCACCAAAGAAAAGGTACAAGGACTGCCTAAAGAAATCTCTTGGTGCCTGCCACATTGACCACCGCCAGTGGGCTGAAAACGCCTCAAACCGTGCATCTTGGCGCCTCACAGTTTGGCGGGCAGCAACCTCCTTTGAAGAAGACCACAGAGCCCACCTCACTGACAAAAGACAAAGGAGGAAAAACCCAACACCCAACCCCAACCAACCAATTTTCCCCTGCAACCGCTGCAATCGTGTCTGCCTGTCCCGCATCGGACTTGTCAGCCACAAACGAGCATGCAGCTGACGTGGACTTTTTACCCCCTCCATAAATCTTCGTCCGCGAAGCCAAGCCAAAGAGAGAAGATAAAGTGTTCAAAACAAGAAAGCAGAAATGGATAAGAAGGAAAGGTGATGATGAGGAAATGGAAAGGGAAGATAAACAACGTATGAAATGGCTACGTTGAACTATTTTACTTTAAATATTAACGGAATACATAACCAAATCAAAAGGAAGAAATTGCTAAATTTACTGAAAAAAGAAAAAAAATTGATATAGCATTCGTGCAAGAAACACATTTAACTGAAATGGAGCGTAAGAAATTAAAGAGAGATTGGGTAGGACATGTAACAGCAGCATCATATAATTCAAAAGCTAGAGGAGTAGCTATATTAATCAGTAAAAATGTACTAATTAAAATAGAAGAGGAAATAATAGATCCAGCAGGGAGATATGTAATGATAAAATGTCAGATATATTCGGAGTTTTGGAATTTACTCAATGTATATTTACCTAACGAAGAAGATCAAAAATTTATGCAAGATATTTTTTTGAAGATAGCAGACACGCAAGGGAACATACTAATAGGAGGGGATTTCAACCTTAATTTCGATTCAAATATGGATAAAACTGGGGAAAAAATTAACAGAAAAAGCAAAGTAACCAAATTTATAATTAAATCGATGCAAGAAATGCAACTTTTGGATATATGGAGGAAACAACACCCAAAGGAAATGGAATATTCATATTATTCGGGTCGACATAAAACATACTCAAGAATAGACCTATTCCTGTTATCAGCTTGTATGCAAGACAGAGTAAGAAAAACAATATAAAGCTAGAATATTATTGGACCATTCACCCTTGATATTGACAATAGAGTTAGAGGACATCCCTCCAAGAATGTATAGATGGAGATTAAACTCCATGCTACTTAAAGGGCAGGATTTTAGAGAATTCATTGAAAGACAAATTAAAATGTACTTTGAAATAAATACGGAATCAGTGAAAGATAAGTTTATACTATGGGACGCAATGAAAGCGTTCATCAGAGGGAAAATAATAAGTTATGTAACCAAGATGAAGAAGGACTACAATCAGGAAACAGAGCAGTTGGAAAGGGAAAGTAAACATAGAAAAAGAATTAGCAATGAAGGAAGACACAACTAAAAGAAGAGAATTGGCAGATAAAAAAATAAAATATGAAACACTACAAACATATAAGGTGGAGAAGAACATAATGAAGACAAAACACAAATATGAACTATGAGAAAAAACGCACAAAATTCTAGCATGGCAGCTTAAGACAGAACAAACTAAGAGAATGGTATTGGCATCAAGGAAAAAAGACAAATAAATCACATATAATCCAACAGAGATTAATGAAAACTTCAGAGAATTCTATGAACAATTATACCAAACTGAAAACGAAGGGAAAGAAGACAAAATAGATGAATTTTTAACTAAAATTGAACTACCAAAATTACAAATAGAGGAACAAAATAAATTAACAGAACCATTTGAAATAGTAGAAATACAAGAGATAATAAAAAAATTACCAAATAATAAGATACCAGGAGAGGATGGATTCCCAATAGAATTCTATAAAACATTTAAAGATTTATTAATTCCTCCCCTCCTGGAAGTAATCAACCAGATTGACAAAACACAAAGCTTACCAGATTCATGGAAAACAGCAATAATTACAGTAATACCAAAGGCAGGGAAAGATCCGCTCGCACCAGTGTCATATAGACCAATGTCATTACTTAACATAGATTATAAGATAATAGCTAAACTATTAGCAAACAGATTAGCCGACTATGTACCTAAAATAGTAAATCTAGACCAAACTGGATTTATTAAAAAAAGACGAACAACAGACAATATTTGTAAATGTATTAACAATTCATGCAGTAGAAGGGAGTAAACCGCCAACAGTAGCAGTTGCTTTAGACGCAGAGAAGGCCTTTGACAGAGTAGAATGGAATTATTTATTCAAAGTATTACAAAAATTCAGTTTACCAGAGAAGTATATTAATTGGATTAAAGCATTATATAAGGGGCCATTGGAGAAAGTGACAGTAAATGGATATATATCAAAACAATTTAACTTAAGCAGATCAACAAGGCAGGGATGCCCACTATCACCCTTATTGTTCGCGTTAGCTATAGAACCACTAGCAGAATTGATAAGAACAGAAAATAAAATAAAAGGGATAAAAATAAAAGACAAGGAATATAAAATCAGTTTATTTGCAGATGACGTTATAGTGTACTTAACAGAACCAGAATTATCAATAAAAGAATTACATAAGAAATTGAAGGAATATGGAGAAGTGTCGGGTTACAAAATTAATGCAATAAAAGTGAAGCAATGCCTATGAATAATGCGGATTTCTCAAAATTTAAGAAGGAATCACCATTCAGATGGCAAATGCAAGCAATAAGATACCTAGGTATACAAATAAATAAAAACCTCAGCCAACTATATAAACTCAATTATTATCCACTAATGAAAAAATTACAGGACGACTTAGAGCATTGGAAAGATTTACCACTAACACTAATAGGAAGGATAAACTGTATTAAAATGAACATTTTCCCAAGGATACAATATCTATTTCAGGCATTGCCAATACACTTGACAGAGAAATTCTTCAAGGAGTTAAAGAAAATAATAAGGAAATTTTTAATGGAAAGGGGGGAAACCAAGGTTAGCACTAGATAATTAACAGAATGGTATAAACAAGGAGGCTTACAACTACCAAACTTTAAAAATTATTATAGAGCTGCACAATTAAGAATACCTATCAGATTTTTATCAAGGGAAAAGCCAGATTGGACTAGATTAGAACTAGATAAAATAGGGGAGAAGATACCTGAACATATATTATATAAATGGGATGAAAAATTGGTACAACGTAGGAGTTCTCCAGTATTACATCATCTGCTCAATATTTGGAAGAAGATTCATGTAGAAAGGAATAAAACAAATTACCAAAACTAATACTGACGCAAAATCAGTTAATCCCTTGTACAATAGATAACATTTCCTTTAGAGAATGGGAGAAAAAATGGATCAAAAGAATAGAAAGTTGTTTTTCAGGAAATAAATTACTATCCTTTGAACAAATGAAGGATAAATATAATATAACTCAAGATACAGTGTTGGCATACTACCAACTGAGATCCTACTTGAAGGACAAATTGGGAAGCGGTCTGAGGTTACCAGAGGGAAGTAATTTTGAATATGTGATTACAGATACAATGATCATCAAAAAAATTATAACAAATATGTATATTAAACTGCAAGAAAAGGAGAATGAGGAAACAAATGGTAAAACTAAACAAAAATGGGAACAATATTTAAACATAAAGATAAATAAGGAAACATGGGAGAAGTTACGCTCTGGAACTATGAGGAATACAATAAATACGAGGTTATGTATGATACAATATAACTGGATACACAGGCTATACATTACACCGCAAAAGTTAAATAAATGGGACCCAACAGTATCTGACAGATGTTTTTGTTGTAAAAAAGAAATGGGAACAACAATTCATGCAATCTGGACATGTGAGAAAGTGAAAAAATTTTGCGAAAATCTAAACCAGATATTAAATAAAATTACAGAAAACAATATACCAAAAAACCCAGAGATCTTCCTCCTTAGTAACATAAAAAACAAAGAATTTGGACTTGATTTGGATGGTGCACAAAAAAGATTTGTTAGGATAGCTTTAGCCGTAGCAAAAAAATGTATTATGTCAGCCTGGAAATTAGAAGATAACTTGAGAATACAACAATGGTATATAGAAATGAATAAATGTATTCCATTAGAAAAAATAACATATAGTTTAAGAAATAATATTGAAATATTTGAACAAATATGGGAGCCTTACATGAAACAACAATAAACTTAATTCCTAAAGTGTAATGAAAAAAGCTAACAAAACTCAGATTATGCTAGAATTATTAATCAAATATCAAATCTTTTCTAAACTTAAACAAAGCATAATATCTTTCAGCTACGGAGCATGAGTAGGCAGATGGTGTCCCTCCACCTGATCAGAACAGCAGGTCTAGCCAAAAGAGAAGTAAAAGACAAGACGCAACATTTATTTGGAGTCAGCAAAACATGTTGTACTGAAAAGTGCCTCAAAAGGATTCTGTTCTAACTTTATATCAAAGATTAATGATAAAGTTTGGAAAACCTCCTTCCAGTACTTTTCAAGACTAGGACAGGACCAAAACATGTGGTTTAAAGAGGCCTCATCTCTCTTGCATTTATCACAACACGAATTTACCTCTGGATAGATATGAGATAACTTAGGTTTGGAAATATAGGCCCTGTATACAACTTAAAATTGTAATCAACAATGGCAGGCATAAGTTTGATTTAAATATATGTTTAAGCGTGATATTTTAGTATTGATAAATTTTTTTTTGTTGTTAGAATTTTTTTTAGGTTAAGTTCTATCTCTTTTTTTGTAAGTGGGTATTTTTTTTCCATATATAATATTGTTAATTTTATTAACTCTTCACTCTTTATTTTGGGGGGGAGGGCTGGACTAATTTTAAGTTAGATTACTAATATTGTGTTACAATTAACGGGGGGGGGGTTATTTTGTGTAGTTTTCTGATGTAATATTGTAATACCATTTTAATTTTTTTAAATTTTTCTTTAAATGTAATTCTCTATTGTATTCATGTTATAAAATTTTAAATAAAGTCTTCAAAAAAAAACAATGGCAGGCATATAACGATGTAGTATTGTCCAACCTAAAAATTGAATCTCAGATCTCTTCCATTGTGGACAAATTTAAATCCTGTTCCCAAGCATTTTTAATTTTAAGTATCGGGGCAGGCCTTAAGTCAACCATTTCATTATAAATGAAGGATATGAAGGTTGTAAACTAAAAAAACGTATCCACAACATTCACATCTGGTTCCTAAGGAAAACCAGGTATTTGAGATGGAAGAAAATGTCTGATTTGTAAAATCTAAAAAAAAAATGAATATTCGGTAAATTGTACTTCTCAGAGAGCTGTTGAAATGATGCAAAACTATTATCAAAACAAGATCTCTGAAACTTTCAATACCTTTTCTGTGCCAAATTTGAAAAGCAGATCTTGCAAAGCTGGTTGGAAAAGGTGATTGAATAAAATCGGACTTGAAAGAAAAAATATCATGAAATCCAAAATGCTTCCTGAACTGAATCAAGACTCTCACAAAGTATCTGACAACTGGATTGTCAATGGACTTATCTAAATAAAAAGAAAAAAGCCAGAGAAAAAAGCCCCAGTCTGCACAACCTTTCCCTGTAACTCAAACCTTGAAATCCTGTCAACATTCTCGTTAACATTCTCTGCACTCTCTCTATTTTATTTATATCTTTCCTATAATTTGGTGACCACAACTGTACACAGTACTCCAAATTTGGCCTCACCAATGCCTTGTACAATTTCATCATAACCTCCCTACTCTTGAATTCAATACTCCAATTTATGAAGGCCAACATTCCAAATGCCTTCTTCACTACACCATCTACCTGAGTATCAGCCTTGAGGGTACTATTTACCATCACTCCTAAATCCCTTTGTTGCTCTGCACATCTCAATAACCTGCCATTTAATGCATATGAACTATTTAGATTTGCCTTTCCAAAATGTAACACCTCACACTTATCTGTATTAAATTCCATCAGCCATTTCTCAGCCCACACCTCAAGCCTTCCTAAATCACCTTTTAATCTACGGTAATCTTCCTCACTGTCCACAACACCACCAATCTTTGTATCATCCGCAAACTTGCTTATCCAATTCTCCACCCCTACTTCCAGATCATTAATATATATAACAAACAATAGTGGACCCAGGACTGATCCCTGAGGAACTCCACTAGTCACCGACCTTCAACAATTTTCTACCACTACTCTCTGACACCTCCCATCCAACCATTGCTGAATCCATTTCACTACCTCCTTATTTATACCTAATGCCTCCACCTTTATTCCTAACCTCCTGTGGGGAACTTTGTCAAAAGCTTTACTAAAGTCTAAATAGACAACATCCACAGCTTTCCCTTCATCAACCTTTTTTGTAACCCCCTCGAAGAACTCAATCAGGTTTGTCAAGCATGATCTACCCCTGACAAAACCATGCTGATAACTCCCTAGCAATCCCTGTACCTCCAAATATTTGTAAATACCATCCCTCAGAACACTTTCCATCAACTTGCCCACCACAGACGTCAGACACACACCAGCCCACACACCTGGACACGCCCACACACACCAGCCCACACACCTGGACACGCCCACACACACCAGCCCACACACCTGGACACACCCACACACACCAGCCCATACACCTGGACACGCCCATACACACCAGCCCACACACCTGGACACGCCCACACACACCAGCCCACACACCTGGACATGCACACGCACACACCAGCCCCCACACACCAGCCCCCACACACCTGGACACGCCCACACACCGGGACACGCCCACACACCGGGACACGCCCACACGCCTGGACACGCCCACACGCCTGGACACGCCCACACACACCAGCCCACACACCTGGACACGCCCACACACACCAGCCCACACACCTGGACGCACACGCGCGCCCGCCAGCCCGCGCCCGCCTGGACACGCGCCCACACGCCTGGACACGCCCCCACACGTCTGGACACGCCCGGACACGCCCCCACACGCCTGGACACGCCGGACACGCCCCCACACACCAGCCCACACACCTGGACACGCCCCCACACACCAGCCCACACCCACCAGCCCACACCCACAAACCTGTTTACCAGTGAACAACTCGCTCTCTTTCGCGTTCTTTAAAAAAAGTAAATGAGTGCAAAATTAAAATACAAATGAAGGAGCCAATCACAGACGAGCAACTGGCCTCGTCGGGGTCAGAGTTCAACGGTGAAGAGGTCGACTCAAGATGGCTTCATCCAAGCGGGTGCTGTATGTGGGTGAGTGGGGAAAGATAACGGTGGGCAGCGGACGAGGAGCTGCCCGCTCTCCCGGGGACAGCACGGCGGCCGGGCTCGGCCTTCAGGCTCCGGTCCTCCAGCATAGGCTCCGGCCGTCCGCACAGACATACTCTGACCCGGGCAGGGTCTCCCTTCCCCCCACCCCCCGGGCAGCATCACCCTTTCCTCTCCCCCCCCCCCCCAGGGTCTCCCTCCCCATCCCCCCCGGGCAGCATCTCCCCCCCCCACCCCCCCAGGCAGGATCTCCCCTTCCCCCCACCCCCCCCAGGCAGCATCACCCTTTCCTCCCCTCCCCTCCCCGGTAGGGTCTCCCTCCCCATCCCCCTTGGCAGCATCTCCCTTCCCCCCCCCCCCGGGTATTCTCCCTCCCAATCCCACCCCCCCTGGGTAGGATCTCCCTTCCCCCACCCCCCCCCCAGAGGGTCTCCCCATCCCCCCTGGGCAGCATCTCCCTTCCCCCCCCCACTCCCCCGGGCAGGATCTCTCAAGGCTCTTTACCTAACGGTCTTCCCCGACTGTTTTTCTGCAGGGTCCCCCAGAATTTCCTGTATCGTTTCCCTGGAGTGAATCAGAATCGTAATATATTGTCATAAATGTATGTTGCTTTCAGTTACATTAAAAAATAAATTAATGGAAAAGAAGAGAAAAATGAGATAGTGCCTGTAGTTCATTGACCATCAGAAATCTGATGACAGAGGGGAAGAAGCTGTTTTTGAACACATTTCCTGATGGGAGCAGCGAGAAGAAGACAAGGCCTGGGTGGTGAGGTCCTTGATAGATGCTGCTTTCTTGAGACACCATTTCTTGTGGATGTCCTAGAAGGAGTGAAACTAATGCCCATGATGGCACACTCCAAGTTCACAACTCCCTGTACCCTTTTCCTATCCTGTGCATTGACACCTCCATCCAGACAGTGATGCAACCAGTCAGGATACTCTCCATGATACATTTGTAGAAATTTGCAAAAGTCTTTGGTGACACTCTAAATCTCCTCAAGAAATCTAGCCGCTGGTGAGTCTTCTTCATGATTGCATCATCATGGAGGCCCCAGGATAGATCTTCATAGTATTTGAAGTTCTTTACTCTTTCCACTGCTGACCCCTTTGATGAGGATAGGTTTGTGTCTCCTGCTTTTCCCTTCCTGAAGTCCATAATCACTTCCTTAACTCTGCTAAGGTTGTTGTGACACCACTCAACGAGCTGATCTATCTCCCTTCTGTACACTTCCTCAATGTTGCTTGTGATTCTGCCGGCGACTGTGGGGTCCTCAGCAAATTTGTAGATGGGATTTGAATTATGCCACAGAGTCATGGATTTAGGGAGAATAGAGCAGTGGGCTAAGCAAGCAACCTTGAGGTGTGCCTATGTTCATTATCAGTGAGATGTTTCCAATTCACACAGACTGTGGTCTTCCGATGAGGAAGTAAAGAATCCAGTTGTAGAGGGAGGTGGAGAGACCCAGGTTTTGAGAGTTTAATGCTGCTGAAAGCTAAAATGAAGGGTAGCTTGATGTACATGTTGCTGTAGCCTAGGTGATCCAGGGCTGAGTGGAGAGCCAGTGAGATTGCATTTGCTGTGGAGTGATTGTGGTGGTAGGTGAATCAGAATCGCAGTGGGTCCAGGTCTTTACTTGGGTACAAGTTAATTCTGGCCATGACCAACATCTCAAAACATTTCATCACAGTAGATGTGAGGGCTACTGGGCAATACTCATTGAGGCAACTCACCCTGCTCATCTTGGGCACTGGGATGATTGATGCCTTTTGAAGCAGGTGGGAACCATCGGCTGCAGCAATGAGAGATTGTAAATGTCTGTGAACACTCCAGCTAGTTGGTTGGCTCACATGTACTGTACCCTGCCAGGTTCACCATCAGGGCCTTTTGCCTTTTGAGGGTTCACCCTCTTGAAGGATGCTTTGATGTTGGCTTCAGAGACAGATATCATAGGGTCGCCAACTTCTGCAGGGATTTTCATTGGTACGAATGAATTCTCCTTTTCAAAGTAAGCATAAAAGGCGTTATAATGTTAGGCTTTGCCTTCTAGGAAGTAATGCAGTGGTTTTCAAACTGCCCCCTTAAACTCACATTCCACCTCACGCAATCCCTATGCCATAAGTGTTCTGTGATTAGTAAGGGATTGCGTGAGGTGGTATGTGAGAGGGAAGGGAAGGTTGAAAACCACTGCTCGAGACCCAGTTATTATTGAAATATTTTACTTGAGAAAAATTGTCATTGGACCATTTCCTTTGGAGTTATGAAACCAGGCACATGAGTCAATTAGGTACGATTAAAACAGTGGTTTTCAAACCTTTATCTTTTCACTCAAAACCATCTTAAATAACCCCTTACTAATCACAAAACACTTCTGGCATAGCGATTGTTTAACGTGGATTGTGAGTTTAGGGGGGCAGTTTGAAAATCGCTGATGTAATGAACTGCAATCCCTACCAGAGCTGGCAAGTATCTGACTGTTTCTAACTTACCTTGGAATTGCCTTTTTGCTGATAAAATAGCCCTTCGTAGGTCGCATTGGACTTTCCGTAGAAATCCAGTTTACCAGACCTAAATGCCATTGACCTCAGCAGGATGCAAATCTTTTGATTCATTCACAGCTTTTGGTTGGGGTTCTCACAGTATTTACGATGGGCACACACTCATCCACACAGGTTCTGATGAAGTTAGCATTCGTAGCATATTCATTCAAGTTTGAACATGAGTTTTTGAATCTGAATCTGCAGGAGCTCCTCTGCCTCCCTTTCACCGTCTTCACTCTTGGTAGTCCTCAGTGTCTGCTTGTATGCTGGGAGTAGAAGTACAGCCAGGAGATCAGACTTCCCAAGTGTGGATGAGCGGGGTAGCTCGGTAGATGTTCTTCATGGTGATGTAGCAGTGGTTAAGTGTGTTTCCTCCTCTCCACAGGTAATTTGGTGATAGTTTGACAGACTTCTTCAGGTGGCCTGGTTGAATGATCGGGAGGGCATCAGGGTGTGCTGTATCATGGCTGCTGATCAGAGTGGTCGGCCCCTCCACTGCTGGCCTGACGTTAGCTTGAGGCAGAATTAACTCAGTAGCCAGAATGATGGTGGAGAACTCTCTCAGCAGATAGAATGGATGATGCTTGATTGTCAGATGTTCCAGGTTGGGGGAGCAGGACTGGGACATACCCGTCAAATTTGTGCACCACGATGAATTGATGAAGCAAATGCCACTGCTTCTGCCTTTACTTGATGCTAGTGTTCAGTCTGCGCAGAGGACGGTAAACCCCTTGGGCTGTAGTGCTGTGCCTTCAATGCCCTCGTTCAGCCATGTCTCGGTGAAGTGCATCACTCAGCAATCCCTGATGTCCATCTGCTCCTATAATCTTGCTCTGAGTTCATCCAGTTTATTTACATTGATATTATACGTTGGCCAGGAAGATGGTAGGGGGTGGAGGCCTCAGGGCCCGGTGCCTTCGTTTAACTTGTAGCCCCAAGTGCATCCGCATGGTCAGGTCTTCATTTAAGGGCCTGTGCGCAATTTGATTGAATCATCTAAAGTTCATCGGAGTTTGATATTCCCGACAATCACTAAGTCTTCAAACATACAATGCAACGTTACGTACAGCTATGTCAGTTTCTGTGGCTGTGGGTTCGAGCTGTAGTGGTTCTAAAGGAGAATATTGGATGATTCCCATCAGAGCTGCTTGCAAAGTGTTGCCACTGTTTCCCGGAGGGTTTCCAAGGGTGATCCAAGGTCTCCTAGCAAGTTTTCTCGGACTGTTTCCTGGAGTTTTTCCAGCATATTCTGCTTGTATCACATTGTTTATGAGCTCTGTTAGTGGTCCTGGTGAGAGGAATGAATTGGATCAATATTACTTCAAAGTTCTTTCTGTTACATGAACAAATTTGCTGGACACTTTGTGTTACCATCTACAGGTGGCCTTGCTGAAGAGGTGGATGAAAAGGTGCTTCATGCGGCTTTTATTCCATTTGGAGATATTATGGACATTCAAATTCCATTGGATTATGAGACCGGTAAATCCTCATAAATTCACTTAATTGTGAATTGTTCAGTATCAGAATAAAAAATAAATCTTTATGATTTAGATTTTTTTTTGGTGACACTTTATTCAGAAACTTGAATACTTTGGTTAAGCTCTCTGATGTTCCAAAATTCTTGCTCTGAAACTTAAATCCCTACATTTTGTTTTTAAAAATGAAGGTTCAAATTTAAAATTTGTGAAGAGTTGATTCCAGATTCTCCAGTATATTCTTGTGGGTATGAAAACAGATATTTGCCTTCAAAATCTGGTTATTCTTGATGTTTTATACTGGTATATCAGTTAATAAAGGTTACAAAATTATTAAAAATGTAAATAACTTTATTCTTGTTTAGAGAAACACAGAGGTTTTGCATTCATTGAATTTGAAAATGCTGAGGTGAGATGATTGTTTTTATATTTCTAATAGCTGAAAACAAATTTCACTCATTAACGTCTGGGCACCAAAAACTTTAATAGTTGGGAACCAATTTGAAGACAATTGTTTGTGAAGTAATCACTGAATAATATTTTGTTTTCTAGGTATCCACATTGAAATATTATTGATATTCCATGCATTAAAGATATGGATGTCAGCTTGCAAATATTCTTGATCATTTGACACAATTAATGTGTTTTATTTACTCTTTGAAAGGGTAATGTGAATTAGACCATAAGATATAAGAGCAGAAGTAGGCCAATCGGCTTGTTGAGTCCACTCTGCCATTCCGTCAGCCCCACTCCCCATAACCTTTGATACCCCATCCAGATATCTATCAATCTCTGTCTTAAATATACCCAATGATCTGGCCTCCACAGCCACCTGTGGTATCAAATTCCAGAGGTTCACCACTCTCTGGCTCAAGAAATTCCTCCACATCTCTGTTTTAAATGGGTGCTCTTCTATCCTGAACTTGTGCCCTCTTGTCCTTGACTCCTCTACCATGGGTGGAAAAAACATTCCTCATATTTGCTAACCCCTTCATTGTTGTGCATTTTCTCTGAATCCTTTCCAATACCAGCACATCCTTTCTTAAATAATGTCGCTTGATGATTAATTTCATTTATAACATTTTATTTCTTTCACCTGTCTTACCACCAATGAGATGTTCTTCCTCCGAAGCGTAAATAAATACAGCATTCTGTTATTAAAGAAAAATGTGCAATGTTTGTTGATAGCTTTCAACTTTTCACTGATTCTTTCAGGATGCTGCAGCTGCCATTGATAACATGGTAAGTAGCAAATGGGTGAATGGTGTGGGGGAAAAAATTGGCGAACTGACATCTTTAATGCTTTTATTTTAAAGCACATATGTCAAACTTTGGCCCGCGATATAATTATATTTGGCCCGCAAGATCATTTCAGAAATGTATTAGAGGTGGCCCGCCCTGCAGCGAGAGCCGATGCTGTTTTTTGGTAATGTCACCCCCACCATCCCCCCCTTCATTGCACATCCTTCCCCATTGTAGAAATTGTAACACGAGAAGTCTGTCGATGTCATCAGCCGGCAAGCCAGTTGGAAGGCTCCCCGCACAACCAGTCACTTCTCCCACCTGTCGAGCGGTGCGGCGGATGGGCGAGCGCCTGCGATTCCCTGTCGGTGCGACGGGCATGGCAGGCTACGCACAGCCCCCGGGCAGCGCGAGCCCCGCGTGACTGGCACCGGACGTCCCTTCCACAGCGCGAGCGCACTTCTCCCGGTCGCCACGGCCTTCAGCGCTTGCACCCGCGCGAACCCCAGGGACGGCTGGTTCGGCCCTGCACGTGAAGAGAGAGATGTTGGCTGTCCGCAAAGGCTGATCGGCAGCGCGGTGGGCCTGAGTGGGTGGGTAAGCAGGGGTGGGCAGAGGGTGTAGGTGAGGAGTAATGGGCAGGGGACGTTATGGTGGTGCGAGGGGCAGTTAGAGGGAGGGATGAGTAGAAGGAGGGGTGGATAGGGAAGAGGTAAAAGGGGAGGGGTGATTAGAGGGTGAGAGACGGGTAGAGGGAGGAACAGGTTGAGGGGAGAGGCAGTAGAGGGGCGTGTATAGGATGGGGTGGGTAGAGGCAGAGCAAGTGGAGTGAGGGGTGAGTAGAGGTTGGGTAAAGGACTGGTCAGGTAGAGGGATGGTGGGTCGAGGGTGAATAGAGGCTTAGAGCCTGAGGAGTGATGCAGGCCAAAATGGACACAGCCTGTGAATGCTGACTACATCTCCACAGGGACCAAATAGGTTTCCCTCAGGTCAAGCAAAGGGTGAACTTGAGCTACCTACTCCTGACCTGTAACATTATCCTCCTAAAGTTATATCCTAAAGTTTAACATTACATATGTTGAAAGAAGAGAAAACACGCAGATGTTGTTGAAAATTTTCAATAAATATTTAGTTCGGCCCTCGACTTAGTCCAAGTTTTTAATTTTGGCCCTCCGTGAATTTGAGTTTGACACCCCTGTTTTAACGCGTTTATTTTTTTAATAGTTGTTAATAATGGGAAATGTTTGAGAATAGAGTCTTTAAAATATAAAATAACTAAGGGTGAGAAAATCTATTGACAAAATGAATGCCCAAATTCATGTCACATAATATTGGGCTGATTGCCTTTGTGTCATTTATCAGAATGAATCTGAACTTTTTGGAAGGACAATTCGGGTAAATCTGGCAAAACCCATGCGAATTAAAGAGGGATCCTCGAGAGCAGGTGAGGAATAAAAAAGATATACAAGTCTCGATAGAGTCCCGAGCTGAAACATTGACTGACCATTTCGACCATCGATGCTGCCTGACCCACTGACTTCCTCCAGCTTTTCATTGTTTGCTGAAGAGATTCCAGCATCTCAGATGTTGGGGAAGGGGGTGACCTTGGAAAAATTGCATGCTTTGGCATGTGGAGTGGAGAGACCTTGGATACTGGTGCTTAGTCCATGCCCTATTGCCACTGACAATTGATAACTGAGGGGAAGACTGGATCTATATATCCATATATGGTGTATAAATCATGGCCCCCCCAGAACTATAGTTCACCTTGACCTCATTAACCCTTTGGACTCTGCATCCTGATTTTCAGGGACTACCAACAAACACATATACTACATGTTCCCATTTTCCAGGACTGATTTTATACCCAAACACCAGCTGGTTTTTACTGGTGTCTTTACTGTCATCATTTACCATGGACCCAGTCTGGAGTATAAATTATGAAAGGTTAAAAATGACCAGAGTCCAAAGGGTTAAGCTTTAAAATAAACTTCGTCTACATAATATTCGCAGGGAGGGTGGTGACTGCCTATATATATATGCAATAAATTAAGTTTCAAACAGGTAACCTTTGACTGCAGCACTTTCCAGAAAGCTATGCGGTAACTTCATTACATTCCTGAAGCCCACTGTACTGGAAATTAATATTTCTGGCACGTTAGCAGCAATAGGACACTTAAATAGCAAGATATCTTTAAATATTTCACAGAGATGTAATAAAATTTGATCGCCAAGCATAAAGCAGAAATTCAGGGGCATGAACCAATGCTTAGTCAGAGAGGGTCCTCAAGGAGGAGAGGTTGTTGTGGAAGCAGTTGGGTTTAGAGACTGAGTTCCTGAGTCCAGAGCCTGGAGCTGAAGTCACAGCTACTATTGATGATGTGAAGGAAAGAGAGAATGCACAGGAATCAGAGAGGCAAAGTTTAGGAGATTGTAGGGTTTGATATTTAGAAAACAAAGCTTAAAGTTTTAAACCTGGGACATTGATAGAGGTTGTTTGTATAGTCAGCAAAGAATTGATTGACATGTGGTTCAGTGCCAACAAAATTTGGAAAAGCTTGAAAAGAGAGGCATTCCAGATGATCCTTTGTTTTAAAGGATAGAATGATGTTGAAACCGATTAACCTATTACTCATGTAGATCCACAGTCCTAATTACTAGCCAGTGAAATGTTAAGTTCCTTTTGAGTTCCCCAACAAAAGAATAATCAACACACTTTGAAATGTAACATTTGACTGACCGATTGGTTTTAATATAATTGCTTGAGAAACTCAGCAAGTCAAACAGTGTAAACGCCTGCCTACATTTTGTTTATATCTTGAATGAAGGGCTCAAGGCCTAAATGTTGGTTATGCATCTTAATATTTGCTACACTATTTGTACAGTGACTGCAGACTTGCATGTTTTACCCTTAATATAATTGCTGTGGTTTGCTGCTCTTGGTGAGTGAATTGTAATTAGTGTCTCTTTCAATCTAGTGTGGTCAGATGATGACTGGTTAAAGAAATTTGCTGGAAAGACTCTGGAGGAAAATGAAAAGGAGGAAACCGGAGGAGAAAGCAGAGAAACGCAAACACAGGAGGTGAGGTTTATTTTGTCTTCAATTACTGAGGGATATATAACAGAAAAAACTGGCCTCGGACCACCACCACCTAAAATGATAAGAATGCGTACAAGTAGATGACATGTCTTTTTTTTGGTTTGTTTTCCTTTTGTATAAAGATGCTTTATTCTATTTTAGATGTTCAATATTTATTGTTTTTGGAGGGGGTGGGAAGAGGGGAGGGAGGGATGGGGAAAAAAGAGAAAATGTCACTGTATATTTAAAGAGATGCATCTGTAAATATTTTGGTTGATATTGTTCATAGTGTGATAAATAAAGAATTTTTTTTTTAATTACTGAGGGATACGGGTTATTTTAATTTCTGAATGCCCTAATACGAAACTTGACCAGAACTAAAGTGACTGCTGGAGAGTGACCTGGATCAATGAAGGCCAGGTCTATTTGACTGTGTTATACTTGTAAATTCACTGTTTATAACCAGTTGAAAATCCCACAAACATTTGTTTTAGTTGGATATCCAGTAAATCATATAATCCAAGTAAAACTATTAAAGTTATCTACATATTTCCAAGGGTTTAGGATTTCCCAGCAGCATTCCCTAGTTTTTGAGAAATGTACAAATTTATCAACGCTTGGATTATACGTGTTTGAGTACAGAAGGATGAATGGAACCTCATAGAGATGTTTCGATTGCTGAAAGGCATGAACAGAGTCAGTGGCGTTGCTAGGGGGAGCGGCATATTCTTCAGAGGTGCCTTTTTGAGCTGTGTGCTTGCGGGATTCCTGTGATGCGCTGGCAAAGTGTGTTTCCCCTGGATGGCATGCTTATTTGGCGAAAATACTCGGCAAGGCCAGCGGAGTGCCTTCAGCAATTGTTTGCGTTTCTTTCATATTTCTAGCATCTACAAGTTTCTTTCTTGGACACTCATTGGATTCTGAGGGTCACACAACATGGAATAGGCCACTCGGCCCCTCGAGTCTGAACCAACCCCCCATCAACCACACACTTAAACTTAACACACTCTTGATAGGAAAGATGCACAGTGATTCATTTTTTCCACAATAACACTCCTGTATTTTCACATGGCATGGGGATAGATACACACAATCACATCGCGCACCCCATTCACAACTATTCAGACGACAAAATGATGGACACACTTTACAAGTACAGACCTGCATGTGTACACACAGACACACACACACAAATTTATATAGACAAACTCTCCCTCTTTCACACAGACTCAGACACACACAGAACAGACTCACACCCACACATTGAGATATACAGACACACTCGCACAGAGACATATTCATGTACCCACAGTATCTTTCTCTCACATACACAGTCTTAGATAAACACACATGTGTGCACACATACCCACAGTCACACTAGGCAGATACTTTCTCTCTCACACACACACACACACACCAGCATATTGGCCGACTCACACTCACTCCAAACCCCCTCTCTCGGGTCCATGAGTGGTTGGGAAGTTCTGAAACACCACAAACGATATGATCTCAAAGGTAAAAAGAAACTCAGAGACAGCAGGTCCCTCAAGCACCACCGAATCAATTTGGATGATGCCTTATGAAATAGTCCTTCCTGTGCTGATTTGGAAAGATTTTAATTGTTGGCTCCTCTGACAATAAGTGCTATCCCGCTCCTGAGAAACAAACTCTTTGCACAAGGAGAGCTGGGATTGGGAGATGTGGTCCAACTCATGCATAGCAAACACTGTCTCTTCCTGCTGTGGGACGCGAGTCACACCGAAGCAGTCAACAACCCCCAGGATATTCGACTGGAGGAGAGCGGACACTCATGCCAGAAGCGCTGTTTCTTGACCGGGAATTGTCAACATGTGAAAGAAAGTGACGAAGCAGAAACAAGTGATCAGATGGAATGGGCTCCACACATTGAGACATGGCTCTCTCCACAAAATGAAATGGCAGTGAGGCATCAGTGTTGCTTGGCTGGCAGCACACTAAGGACAGGAGCCTGTGAGTCTTGGTGACACCCTGACCAAGACCCCTAAGTAAAGTATTTAGTTAAGATTTTATTCTATACTTTGAACTACATTATTTTATGTAACTAACCTTTTGCGCACACATTAAGTTCCTTTGGGTGCTGGTTTCAAAACGTGCGTGTGCGCACAGGGAACAGTGGCTGTGGCAGCTTTTTTATGTGCTTGCTTCCCCCTAACGTTATATAGATATAACGTACATGAACCTGGCTATGCCCCTGGACAGAGTAGATGTGACAAGGACGTTTCCCATGCTAGGGGAGTCTAGGACAAGAGGGCACAACTTCAGGGTGAAAGAGTGTCAATTTGAAACAGATGCGGAGACATCGCTTTAGTCTGTGAAACTTGTTGCCACAGGTGGCTGGGAAAAAAAGTTTGTTGGATGTATTTAAGGGAGAGATTGACGGGTATTTGATTAGGGTTATGTTACGGCGAATGGGGCTGAGTGGGAGGATGGATCAGCTTAAGATAAAATGCCTTCTTCTTTGGCTTGGCTTCGCGGACGAAGATTTATGGAGGGGTAATGTCCACGTCAGCTGCAGGCTCGTTTGTGGCTGAAAGTCCGATGCGGGACAGGCAGACAAGGTTGCAGTGGTTGCAAGGGAAAATTGGTTGGTTGGGGTTGGGTGTTGGGTTTTTCCTCCTTTGTCTTTTGTCACTGAGGTGGGTTCTGTGATCTTCTTCAAAGGAAGTTGCTGCCCGCCGAACTGTGAGGCGCCAAGATGCACGGTTTGAGGCGATATCAGCCCACTGGCGGTGGTCAATGTGGCAGGCACCAAGAGCTTTCTTTAGGCAGTCCTTGTACCTCTTCTTTGGTGCACCTCTGTCATGGTGGCCAGTAGAGAGCTTGCCATATAACACGATCTTGGGAAGGCGATGGTCCTCCATTCTGGAGACGTGACCTACCCAGCGCAGTTTGATTTTCAGCAGCGTGGATTCGATGCTGTCGGCCTCTGCCATCTCGAGTACTTCGATGTTGGAGATGAGGTCGCTCCAATGAATGTTGAGGATGGAGCGGAGACAATGCTGGTGGAAGCGTTCTAGGAGCCGTAGGTGATGCCGGTAGAGGACCCATGATTCGGAGCCGAACAGGAGTGTGGGTATGACAACGGCTCTGTATACGCTAATCTTTGTGAGGTTTTTCAGTTGGTTGTTTTTCCAGACTCTTTTGTGTAGTCTTCCAAAGGCGCTATTTGCCTTGGCGAGTCTGTTGTCTATCTCGTTGTCGATCCTTGCATCTGATGAAATGGTGCAGCCGAGATATGTAAACTGGTTGACCGTTTTGAGTTTTGTGTGCCCGATGGAGATATGGGGGGGCTGGTAATCATGGTGGGGAGCTGGCTGATGGAGGACCTCCGTTTTCTTCAGGCTGACTTCAAGGCCAAACATTTTGGCAGTTTCCGCAAAACAGGACGTCAAGCGCTGAAGAGCTGGCTCTGAATGGGCAACTAAAGCGGCATCGTCTGCAAAGAGTAGTTCACAGACAAGTTGCTCTTGTGTCTTGGTGTGAGCTTGCAGGCGCCTCAGATTGAAGAGACTGCCATCCGTGGGGTACCGAATGTAAACACCGTCTTCATTGTTGAGGTCTTCCATGGCTTGTTTCAGCATCATGCTGAAGAAGATTGAAAAGAGGGTTGGTGCGAGAACGCAGCCTTGCTTCACGCCATTGTTAATGAAAAAGGGTTCAAAGAGCTCATTGCTGTATCTGACCCGACCTTGTTGGTTTTCGTGCAGTTGGATAACCATGTTGAGTAACTTTGGGGGGCATCCGAGGCGCTCTAGTATTTGCCAAAGCTCTTTCCTGCTCACAGTGTTGAAGGCTTTGGTGAGGTCAACAAAGGTGATGTAGAGTCCTTTGTTTTATTCTCTGCACTTTTCTTGGAGCTGTCTGAGGGCAAAGACCATGTCAGTAGTTCCTCTGTTTGCGCGAAAGCCGCACTGTGATTCTGGGAGAACATTTTCGGCGACACTAGGTATTATTCTATTTAGGAGAATCCTAGCGAAGATTTTGCCTGCAATGGAGAGCAGCGTGATTCCCCTGTAGTTTGAGCAGTCTGATTTCTCACCTTTGTCTTTGTACAGGGTGATGATGATGGCATCACGAAGGTCCTGAGGCAGCTTTCCTTGGTCCCAGCAGAGCTTGAAAAACTCATGCAGTTTGTCATGCAGAGTTTTGCCCCCAGCCTTCCAGACCTCTGGGGGGATTCCATCCATACCTGCTGCTTTGCCACTTTTCAGTTGTTCAATTGCCTTATATGTCTCTTCCCGGGTGAGGACCTCATCCAGCTCTAGCCTTAAGGGCTGTTGAGGGAGCTGGAGCAGGGCGGATTCTTGGACTGAGCGGTTGGCACTAAAAAGAGATTGGAAGTGTTCTGACCATCGGTTGAGGATGGAGATCTTGTCGCTGAGGAGGACTTTGCCGTCTGAGCTGCGCAGCGGGCTTTGGACTTGGGGTGAGGGGCCGTACACAGCCTTTAGAGCCTCGTAAAAACCCCTGAAGTCGCCAATGTCCGCGCTGAGCTGGGTTCGTTTGGCAAGGCTAGTCCACCACTCATTTTAGATTTCCCGGAGTTTGCGCTGAAGATGGCTGCATGCTCGACGGAAGGCTCGTTTCTTCTCTGGCCAGGATGGCTTTTCAAGGTGAGCCTGGTGTGCAGCTCGCTTCTTTGCCAGCAGCTCCTGGATTTCCTGGTTGTTTTCGTCGAACCAGTCCTTGTTTTTCCTGGAGGAGAAGCCCAGTACCTCTTCAGTGGATTGCAGTATGGTAGTCTTCAGCTGATCCCAGAGGGTTTCAGGGGACGAGTCCGTGAGGCGGATTGCTCGCTTTTGCCCGGATTGGAGTCGCCGCCGCCTACCTTCTGCTCGGACTGGGGCCGGGGCCACCGCCGCCTACCCTCTGCCCGGACCGGGGCCGGGGCCGCCGCTGCCTTCCAGTTACACCCCAGTTACACAGCAGTAAGAAAGGGTGTGACTCGGTCAACCCCATCAGAATCCAACCGGGTCCCTGACCTACCTCAGAGGTAGTTAGAGAACCCAATTAAACTTACCTAGGCCATGTCCACAGGTGATTTGCAACCAGGTATAGTCCGACCTAGGAGGGGAGGCAGGCCCCTCCAGCCCGGGTAAGAAACCTGCATAGGAGAAGGCCACTCCGATATAAAACCTACGACCAAAGGACCTCACTGCCACGTCCCAGCTTGCTTGGCCATGGCACACGAACCATGGGTGTAAAGGGTGGGGCCAGTATTGCGCATACTGCACTCCAAGATAAAATGTAGTACACACTCAAAGGGCCGATTGGCCTACTTCTTCTCCTATATCTTGTGAATATCGATTTTTTTTGTTTGGATTTCATAACTTACAGATGTATAATTGTGTGTTTGTGGGTTCAATTTTGCCTGTAACTTTTGAGAGATCAGGAAAAATCTATATTTTTATATCTATATAAATGCGTACCTCTTGAGTATTTTAAAAGTTTGTTTTTATTCTAAATTATTTAATTATTAAAAATAACTTTTTTCTTCAGGGTGAGCCACCAGCCAAAAAATCAAGAACTAATCCTCAAGTTTATATGGACATCAAAATTGGCAATAAGCCAGTTGGTAGATTGCGCTTTTTATTACGAGCTGACGTTGTTCCGATGACCGCAGGTAAAAAGGAACAAAATACACACAGTTAATGACTAACTGTCTGGTTAGTTACATTTATTTCCTATGACCCCCCAAGTTTCTTACAACCGATTGTCCCAGTGTGCATGCCAAAACGACTGATATGGGCAATTTCTGTGAATATCTACTGCTTTCTGGATCTTCCTCTTTGAATTGTTATTTTAGACGGTAACAGGTCCTTTTGACCAATGAGCCCATGCTGTCCAATTGACCTACAACCCTGGTATGTTTATTTTGAGCAGTGGGAGGAAACCGTAGCCCCACAGGGGAAAACCCATGCAGACACAGGAAAAACGTACAAACCCCGTACAGTGTGGGGAATCAAACCTTGGTCCCCATCGCTCGCACTGTAACAGCGTTCGCTAAATGTGCTGCCTCTTATGGCACAGGGATTTGTAAAACAGTTGTCAATCAAAACAACCATGATCTGTTAATGTGCACAATTTGTGGTAAAGCAAACTTACTATATTTTATGTTCGTGAGGCATCCTGATTTATGTCAGATGTCCCAAAGGCAAAAAGCTTGGATGGTCCCAGCGGCTGAAATTACATTTTGGTTTTTCTTTAAAAATTGAGGTGTTTTTTTTTGAAAATTTTATTTTTGTTTTTCAAAACAAGCATAATGTCACTTTTGACAAGTCATTTTTAACATATTTACTCATTCTTTTAGTACAAATCACTTCTGAGATGCAAGTACAATATCAATTTACTTGTAATTCCACTCCCTCCTTTCCCAAACATCAAAAGAAAAACAAAATAACTAAAGAGATAGAAAATAGAAAGAAAAAAAAAATTCAGCGTATCGCCAATCTTTCTAATCTAATTCCACACTTTGAGATATTTCACTGCTGTTGTTTTTGTATATTTTGTCCAATTTTTAAATCTGTGAGCTGTTCTTGTAACTGGACATCAAAGCACTCTAGATAAGGCTTCCATAATTTGGCAAAAGTGTTATTTATTTCTTAAATTATATGTCATCTTCTCCATGGGCATACAGTTGTGCATCTCTGTGGACCTTTGAATGATGAGCTGAGGGGCGGGGGGTGGGGGGGGGTCGGACTTCCAGGTGATTGCAGTAATTTTTTTTGCTGCTGACGGCAATATCTACAAACTTTATTTGGAATTTTGTTAATTTTCTGCCCACGCCCATCAGGTTTCCCAATAAATACAATTCCGGGTCCAGTGGGGTCAACTCCCATAATCCTAGTTAATATATTAGATAATTCAAGCCAAAAGGGTCTCACCTTCGCACAGGTCTAGGTGGAGTGTACAAAAGTCCCAATTTCTAACCCACACCTGAAGCACATTTCCGATATCCTTGGTTTTCCTTTATGTAATTTTTGTGGTGTGAGGTACAATTGGTTTAAGAAATTGTTTTGTAAAAATCGTGATTTGATTAAAAAAATGCCTGGAACAATTTATGATGTGTTTATAAGGAAACTTAGAGAAAAACCCTAAAAAGTAGATTTTTGGTTGTCTGAATTACTCCATTGTGCCAAATACTTTGGTAGTTAATAAATGTCTCCAGCTGTAATATGGTTAAACAAAATATTATGGGATGTGATGGGAACAGGGAGCATTTTCTGATTTTAGATTTTAGTCACAACTCATTTAGAGGCCTGGGATTGAATGGTTTTAATGTGCAAGAGGAATGTTGGGTCAATAGAAACCTCAGAAAATTATCTATCATGTGCTACTTGCAGAGATAAGAATAAAAGGATAGTCAGAATGCCACTTTGCAGCAGGGGCTGCCCAATTTCGAAGATACTATAGTTTATGTATCAAACAGTTTAGATTTCTCTTTAGTTTATCTAGTTTATTTTTTTTTAAACTTCTGGCCAGAAGGGCCTGTTACTGCCCTGTTTCTCTAAATTAAAATTAATATGGACTAATCAACTTTTACTTACTCAAGTCTTTCATAAGCTTTAAATAAAAGTCCAGTTGACTTTAAGCATCCAGCAGAAATTAAATACTCACTGCCTGAAGCATGCAAGAATATAGTTGAGGCAGAATGTGGTACTCTAACTGTTAATCATTTATTTTGCCAATCACTTTGGCTCTTCTTTTGGTGCCTGAACTCTCTGTCAATAGAAACTGTCTCTGTCTACTGTCAAAAACCCTGACAATTTTAACCTCTCTTCCATGGACAATCCCAGCATCCAGTCTAACAAGATAACTAAAGGACCTCAATTTCTTGAATAATTTTCATAAATCTCCTCTGCATTCTCTCTAAAACATTCATCTTTTCCCCTAGAACTAGACACAGTACTGCAATCAATTGTGGTTTATTAATATTTATTCTGTTTTTGTGTGCTTTTCCTCAACTTTCTCTTGGATACAACTACTATCTCAACCTGCCCTGCTTCTTTCACCTGTTTTTAAATGATGAAGTCCTAGTTCTAAATTTTTCCACGAGAAGAATCTCCTAAATGTCTATCCTACCAAAACCCCTCAGGATTTTATAATCTTTCTTTTTAATAGCAGAAAATATTTTTAAATTCCTTTTTCATCACTGGACTCTCCAACCCTACCCCCCTCCCCTCATCTCCATGGACGTGATCTACCAGGATCATTGTCTGAAGAGAGCGTGCAAAATCATTGAGGACCCTTTCCACCATGCACACAGCTGTTCCCGTCAAGGAAGAGATACAGGAGGATCAGAGCCAGCACCACCAGGCTGAGGAAACGACTTCTTCCCACGGGCAATGAGAATGCTGAACGACCAAAGGAACTGCTCACATTGACCCGCCGAGTCTCTCATATTTATGAAACAATATTTATTTATATATATGAATACTTGTTCTGCATATGTATTGTTTGTTTATATGTGTGTTATGTCTGGTTGTTTGTCTGCATGTTTTGCACCGAGGACCAGAGAATCCTGTTTTGTCAGGTTGTACTTGTACAATCAGATGATAACAAACTTGATTTGAAGTTAATTGCCAGTTTTACTCTTGTCCTACCTCTTATTTCTTCTTTACTCCTGAATTTTGTGAAATTAGCCAGATTTACAGTCAACAGACTGTTATGTTTTACACTCTCTTTTAATGCTATATTTTACTCTATGATCATCCAGAGAGGTCTGGATTAATTTCCTTATCTTTCAGCCTGGTGAGAATATACTTAGATTGTAGTTGCAACATCTCTGCCTTAAAGGTCTCTAATTGTCCATTTATAGCTTTGTCTCCGTGTTCCTGGACTAAATCTGTCCTCGTCCTATTGGAACTGGCCTTTCTTCGTCTGACTAATTTTATTTTTTCCCACAACTATTCCAACCATGACACATTATAGGGTGCTTGGGAATCTGTGACTTTGTTACTGTGAGGCATAATCATTAAAATTCCACAAATTGTTCTTAACTGTACATTTAAAAAAAAATTTCTTTCAGAGAACTTCCGTTGCCTCTGTACACATGAGAAAGGATTTGGGTACAAGGGCTGCAGTTTTCATCGTATTATACCCCAGTTCATGTGTCAGGGTGGTGACTTCACCAATCATAATGGGACTGGAGGCAAAGCCATCTATGGGAGGAAGTTTGATGATGAGAACTTTATTCTGAAACACTCAGCAGCAGGTATTTGTCAATTCAACTGTCATGATAAAACACAGGCAACTCTAACCATTTGTAGCTTCCCATCTTGACAAAATATTTGATGTAGTTACTCAGATTTTTATATTCTCTGTAGTTAGTTCAGTCTTTTCTCAATCTATTGGCCATTTACTGGCAAAAAATCGAATTTTGTTTTGTTGCTGTTGAAAAGTTATAGATATTAAACTAATTTACATATAAGTTGGTTACAGTTACAGGTCAATTTGTTTTTTATTATTAAACTAAATCCTGACAGATTTAAGCTGCCATGTTGAGTAAATAAGAATGAACTGAGAATTGGATTGCAGAAGTTTCTTATTTATGCAAACTGCAGCAGGATTTCGTTCATGCCGTTAAACTTTTGCTGTGCGTGTGTGAACAGAATTGTGGGTAATTTTAAATGGTGGCCATTAGCAGGCAATTTGATGGATCACCATTGCAGCTAATTCTTCCAGTAACAAGTACCAATCAAGAGCAGAGTCATCTTTCTCTTCCACTCTTGATCTTACATTCCACCTCTATTTTCAATGAACAGCTTACTCCAGAATCCAAGTATTTAACCTGTAAATTCTGTGTGATGTAATATCCCATTTGGTTCATTCATCTGGAGTTTTCTAAGGCTAAGATTTTGTTTTTCATAGTAATTGTTTTCTTTGGAATTGAGATTTCACTTAAGGCAATGTAGGATGGCTTAATTTCACCCCTTTAAGAATTTTTCTGGGCTTATGAAATGTAATAATTCTAGCAGCAAATACCTTATTAGAACATTAAGGAGCTGATGAGAAAGAAAGGGTTCTCTCATTGGGTTGCGTAGATACATCAAAACCATAGAATTTGTTACATCAATCAGTAGTTAAGGTAATGATCTCTGCATTTTGTTTAGGTTTGCTATCAATGGCAAACTCTGGAATAAACACAAATGGATCTCAGTTTTTCATTACCCTTGACAAGACGGAGTGGCTGGATGGGAAGCATGTCGTATTTGGAGAAGTAGTGGAAGGAATGGATATTGTCAAACAGATGGAAGTGAGTATAAAACCTGACTCCAACTTATTTCTTGCAGGTTTTCATTTTTTTCCCAACTTACTGCTTGCCTTTCTCATATTCCAAGGCACGTGAAGGTTTCCTTCCAATACCAAGTCCTTGTGCTTTGAATGGCAAAGTGGACATTGATATTCAATGCAACATTTTCATAGAACATTACAAGGCAGAAACAGCCTTTCAAGTCTGTGCCATTCTATTATTCTACCTAGTCCCACATTTTGCATCAAGGGAGCTTGATAAATAAATTGAACATAAGAGTACATTTAAAAACTTTTCCTGCTGGAACTGTGACTGAATTCTCAGGGAGTTGCCATTATCTGTCCATTGGTACAAAATAAGTTAGATCCAGAGACTGAAAGTAGAACATAAACCTGAAAGTTCAATTTTCAGTCTAGGTTTTAAGATGCTCCAACAGTTATATTCCTTCTTGGGGAGAATTGGAGTATATTATAATTGAGCATATTGTACCACTCAAGATGCATAATATAGCTTTTTTTTGCAAATTGTAAAGATATATATTTATAATAATAAGATTCTTAAGTTTCTTTGTGAATCGTTTTGGAAGAAAATATAACCCATTTGACATTGAATCAGTTATATTTTCCTAAATACTTAAATGGTACAACTGAAAGAGAAGATTGATTGATAGTGGTCAATTTAAAGTGGAAATGCTACCATTGAGAAGACAATGGGAAACCAGGATAATTGGATACTTTTTGCTGTTTTTAGAACAGAGCTACTTTTTGCAGCAAAATCGAGCATGCATCAGAGAGGGTTGGGGAGGGAAGGATTGGCCTTGAGCCAGAATGAAGATTGTGAACGTGAATCCAAAAATTAAAGCCAAATCCTGTGCAGATGAAAATTACTGAAGAATGGGATGAGTAAGGTCATGGGTTAACTAAATATAGAAAGAGTTTAATTTTTACTGTTGTTGAACTGATGGTCAAAAAAAAAAGGTGGCCATGTTTTCAAAAGGATGATTGTTTTGAAGAGAAGTCTTAGTTGAGTGCATATTTCATTTTCACTAAGGCTGGTATTGGCAATTTTTGCTTTATTTGCATCACACAGTTCACTCGAGGCAAAACATTTCAGAGGAGTTGATTTATTTGTATGCCTGGAAACAGAATTAAAAATACATTTCCAAACATTTCATATAATGTGTCTACCAGAAGATAGTCTTGGCTGCAGCAAATTTCATTAGCGTTTTGGTCTTGACATTAAAAGGATCAAAATTAATGCATTTTGTTTTAAATGTGCAAACCAAACTTGAATGAACAATTTATATTATTGAGAATGTTTAGTTCAAGGTTTCATTCCCTTGAAACATCTATGATTAATGTTTATTATTCCCAGGCTCAAGGCTCTAAAGACGGAAAACCTAAGCAGAAAATAATCATCTCAGACTGTGGGGAATACATATGATGCCAATGGTTTTTACAGCTTTTATAGATGTCTTTTTCTCCAGTTTTCACTCATCTGTGAAGATTTGTTGTAAATACATTTCATCATGAAAAATATAATTTTTAATTTAGTTTTCTTTCTGCAGACAAACAATTAAAACTTATTTTTGTACATTAAGATTTCAGATTTATGGTCAGAATACTTTACATACATGACATTACATACAACCCTGAAATTTGTTTCCCTGTGGGCGAGGCAGAATTGGTGATGCAAAAAAAAAACCTGTACAGTGTATACATGTAAACAAATAAATAACTGGAAACAGATAATGAATGTAAACAAATCGACTGCAATACAGAGAATAAAAAAAAATCAATAAGTGTGCAAGTAAGAGCCCTTAAATGAGTCAGTCCCTGATTGAGTTTGTGGTTGAGGAGTCTGATGGTGGAGGGGTAGCAGCTGTTCCTGAATCTGGTGGTGTGAGTCTTGTGGCATCTCTATCTCTTCTCTGAAGGCAGCAGCAAGAGATTTACTGTCAGAGTACATACATGACATCACATGTAACCCTGAGATTCTTTTTCCTGTGGGCGCACAAGAACTACACGGCGTAAATGTGTAAACAAAGAACTGCAAACAGATAACGAATGTAAACAAACTGCAACACAGAGAATAAAAAAGAAAATCAATAAAATGCACAAGTAAGAGTCCTTAAATTAGTTTGTTGTTGAGGAGGATTCTGATGGTGGAGGGGTAGCAGCTGTTCCTGAACCTGGTGGTGCGAGTCTTGTGGCACCTAGACCTATTTCCTGATGGCAGCAGCAGAAACAGAGTGTGTGCTGGGTGGTGAGGTTCTTTGATGATCACTGCTGCAGTCTGACGGCAGCATTCCATTTAGATGTACTCAATGGGGAGGGCTTTGCCTGTGATGTCCTGGGCTGTGCCCACTACCTTTTAGAGGGCTTTACACTCAGGGGAATTGGTGTTCCTATACCAGACCATGATGCACACTTTCCACCACATTTCTCTAGAAATTTGCCAGTATTTCTGGTGACGTACCAAACCCCTGCAAACTCGTGAGAAGGTAGAGGCGGTGATGTGGTTTCTCCACAATGCCATTGGTGCGTTGGGTCCAGGAAAAATCCACCAAGATGGTGACTCCCAAGAACTTAAATTTGCTCACCCTCTCCATCTCTGATCCTCTAATGAGGATTGTATACCTCTGTGTTTTCCTTCCTGAAGTCAACAATCAACTCCTTTTGGTGACGTTAAGTGCAAGGTTTTTGGTGCACCATTCAGCCAAGTTTTCAGTCTCCCTCCTGTGTGCTGACTCATCACCTTTCTTTATATAACCAAATATTGTGGTATTGTCAGCAAATTTGTAGATGGTGTTATTGTCGTACCGAGCCACAGTTATAGGTGTAAAGTGAGAAAGGCAGGAGGCTAAGAACACAACCCTGTGATGCTCCAGTTCCGATGGAGATGTTCTTACCAATCCTCACTGATTGTGATCTGGAGATGAGGAAATCCATGAATCAATTACAGTGGGGTCTTGAGTCCTAGGTCTTGGAGTTTGCTGACCAGCTTAGAGGGGATGATGGTGTTAAACACCAAACAATAGTCAATAAAGAGCATCTTGATTTATGCATTAAGTGTCTAAAACTAAAAACACCTATGGGAGGTTTCCCATTAATTGGACACGTAAGCTTTTATTACAGCAACTCTGCATTTAAATACTTGTAATTGTATTCAACTAGTATTAATCATTAAGGATATTTTTGTTTGTTCCTTGAATAATTATCATCTATTCATATGGCTTCTCAGCCATCCCTAGTATCAAAATGAGGTAGATATGGGGGGAAAAAAGTTGCTGTGAAACACAGAAATCTGCAGACACTTGACTAGTAAAAACACACAGTAAATGCTGGAGGAACTCAGCTGGTCTTGCAGCATATAACCATTTATGGAGCAGAAACAGGCCACGTTGGCCTTTCGAGTCCGCACCGGTTCACTGATTTTGTGCGCCCTCTTCAGGCATTGGTCCCAGTAGATCTTCATTCAATAACGATGGGCAAATTCAATGCGGGTGGAATCTTACTGAAATTGAAAGCAAGATTGTTGACCTGGCACCACACAACCAAATTCTTGATCTCCATCCTGCTTTCTGACTCATGCATTAGCTCTGTCTGTCCAAGACGCAGATTCCAAGAATGAACATTTTACTCAGAAAACAACAGTTCGCTATAGATGTGTTGTGACCCTGAACTAACCCACAGCTAACTTACTAAGAATACATACAATATTTTAACTCTACAATTTACCTTACTAATATATATATATAGAGAGAGAGAGAGAGAGAGAGAGAAATATAGTTTAACATTAAATTATATGTTAATACAAATCCGTTACACCTGCTTCTGGTTTTATATTTGACTTTTTTTGCATTTATATTGGAAAAGATGAAATATCCAACTTTTTGCTTTGATATTTATGCCTGCAGCTATGATATGCTCCATTGGAAGAATACTTCTTGACTCAAGACCAACTTAACTATATATGTAAATGCATAAGAAAATGTATTCCTGACACCCAATTCCTTTGATGTTGCAATCAATATTCATTTGCATGCAAGGGATGTTTCACATTTGGCAGCTCTGCACAAATTCAAATTGTTGGTGTGGACCAAAATCCAGGTTCTATTGAAGAGAGTTTTTTTTTTTGCTTTTTCATGTAATGACTCCTCAACAATCTAAGACATAGATGTGTTTTTTTGAGTCACCACTTTTCAGAATATACATGCAATAATAAGGTTCTAAGCACTTCCATCTAAAGACCATCTCAAAATGTATGCCAAGGCCCACTAAGGCTCCAGCCACCAGACACTCTTTACCTACCTGCACCCCCATCCTTCTTTGTAGAAATAGCATCAAGGTCTGCATTCCAAGATTAGAGCATAAGAAATAGGGGCAAGTGTAGTTATTCAGCCACTTTTCTCTGCTCCACCATGTTAGGAGGTTTTTAATCTAAGTTCAAGTTTATTGTCACATGTACCAAGGTAGAGTGCAAAAGGGATACTCAGCAAGCAAACCCATGCACAAGTAGACCAAATAAAACACATGGTATTTAATTAATGCCACATTCCAACATTTACTTCCCCATTGTCTAAAATTCTATCACTTTAAAAAAATTTTTAAGCATACTCAGCAAAAGAGCTTCGATAGCCTTCTGGGAAAGAGAATTCCATAAAATTGCCAGCTTCTGTAAGATTTTCTAATCTCTGTCCTGAAAAACTAACTCCTTACTCTGAGACTGGGAGCCTTGAATCCAACATTCCTGAATCCATAGGAGGTAAAGATATATTAACATTTTGGGCCTAAGCCCTTCTTCAGGGTACCTTGAAGGGCTCAGGCCCGAAACATCAGTAATATATCTTTACCTTTTGTGAACACTGCAAGACCGGCTGAGTTCCTTCAACATTTACTGTCCAATTTCTTGATTTCAAGCATTTTGATGAAGTCAAAGAAAACAATATTTGAGGACATTCCAAAGAAAAAGACCAAGACTGTTTGAACATACTTATTGCTTTATTGGGGGTAAAGAAAATGAGCTAACCAAAAATTCAATTAATGAAAATATACAAAAACTATAAATTGGGTTCTATAACAGTCTACTGTCAAAAGGCACTAATCCAGACAATTAATTACAAATTATATACATATGGATGCATGTGTATAAACACAGAACAAAGAATAGGATACACAAGCACAGAATGCAGATAAACCTTTTAAAAAAAAAATCCCTTTCCTTTTATTTCCTATCAATTTCCTGGGACAATATGGACGATAATTTTACTCCACTAATGAGCCATCATGCACTGCATGATGAACACTGAACAAATCCCTGTAAAGTCTGATACTTGGCTTAAAGTTCTGTGATTTTGATCTTCGATTGTATCCTGTTTAAATACAAGTGTTTAACACGTGGTTAAATCCATAGCCAGGCTTCAATTTTTCACCTTGCTCACTGGGTGCACTACCTTGCAGCAACATTAATGGGGGGGGAGGGGGGGGGAAATAAACTGGTGCATGCCTTCCATACAATTTCCGTAACCCATGCCCTCTCACCTCACCCCAAAGAATACACCTGATGGCTGAGTTAAGAGAAGCACTAGCTCACCTACAACTTCCAATTGAAGGAAGGGAAAGATCTCTTACGGAGTTGGGGAGTGTCATTTTTAAAAAAGAGTAAACAGAACCTGGCTACTTTTATAAATTCCACAATATTATAGTCACATCAAGAGCTGGTAGTTCAGTAGATCAATTTTTTGTTGCTTTTTTTTAAAAACATCAGTTAACCTCTGGACATAACATTGACACTAACAAGTGACCTTAAGTCAAAAATAACCTGAACTTTAAATAATATATGGCAGTAGGTTTGTCAACAAATTAGTAAATAAACATTCATAGTTGGCATTGCTGAATTTTATACAGATTAACTGAAAAATGTTTTTCAAACATGTTTTGCTACATTAGTTTAAATCTAAAATTAGAGTTTTTGTAGAATCTAAGTTTAGTTAAACATATACAAGATGTCCTGTATTTCCTTGGTACTAGATAAAGAAACATGAAAAGTTACTTAAATACAGAGCATAAAAATTAATTTTGACAGCAATGATATTACAGTGTTCAGGATTTTAAATGGTTACTTAAAAGTAACACAGCAAAATTACATGTAATTTGTAAACTGTACAGAAACAAGATGTCTGCCTGGACATTTACACAGAAGCCACATTTCAACATTTTCTGTTTTGCTTCAAGCTACACTGAGAAGCTGGTCTAATCCAGTCAATGAGAAGCCTGAAGGACATTGCCAATATTGTGCTGTGGGCAGTGTAATTACGTACTTTGTACATTTCTCTTAATTATGCAACTGATCTAATTTTATACATTAAACATACTGAGTACAAAAAGTAATTCATTTTTTAAAAAAGTGCTTTTAAAAATTATTTACAATAATTAGATGCATTTGGACCATCTATAAAGATGTTAGATAGTTGGCATTTACACTGGTTGATAATGAAGTATCACCCTCTCAGACCCAAGTAAATGGTATGGGCAGTATATGACATTTTGGATAAGTATATACATATTTATCTTGCAAAACTACAGAATTAAAACCTGTCTTTGTTATACATCTAACTGAAGTCTTTCACAGAAATTACTAGCTGGGAGCAACCCAAGTTTGTCTTTTAAATAACCAGACAATGAAATAGGATACAAAGTGCAACACACTGCTCACAGTACAATGAGTTCTCTTGAAATCTGGCAAAATGAACAGAATAATACTGTTCCTTTTCTATTGACCAATAGTGCAATTGTTTTTAAATTCAAGCTTCAAGGACTCCAAGTAAGATTTTCTGAATTTGTTTTGAATGCCAAATCTCCTATTAAACCATTTAATAAACTCTTATATTTCCATGTGGGTACTGCTGTAATCTTACACTTTTACGCATCTCCATTAGATGGGGCAAATAATTCAATACGGTGATTATTCAGGCAAATCGCACCTAACATATGACCACAACATCATATGTTGAGGAACAAAATATGAGGTCATTTAAACTATTTGAAAAAAAAAATGTTTAGCATTAAATTTCACCAAACCCCTCCCCACAATGTTTTTGATACTTCTGTAATTACATTGCTGGTGTAAATTTTGAACTCAGGTCCACAAAATTATTATTTTTTTGTTTAACATGACTCAATAAAGTCATGTAGAAGTGTGTTTGTCTAGCGATGTAGCCATTCAGAATAAGATGGTAATCAATGTGCTTTTGTGAATCTTAGTGTTTTGGCCCAATGGACCAAAATGTGAAGGAGGTTTGTAGATTGTTAATATGAAGAACAAATTTACCTTTGAACTACAAATAAGGGGCCTTGGGACATCTGCAGAAACATTTCTGATTTCTTACATGCAGCAATAAGCTCCCCAGCTGATCCAAGTCTGAGCGCTGAAGAACACTTTGCCAAATGGACCAGAGAGGTTGAGATGAAAGATGATTTAAATTTGAGTTCAATAAAAGTACATTTTGTTGTCCATCATTTGTGCCATAATCAAGCCATAACAAATATAAATCACCTGGGAACATGAAACTATTTAACCATTGTGAAGTACATATTTATGACTGATTCTTTTGAAGTTAATAGTAAACAGAAAATGCTTTGAAGCTTAAGAGTCTGAAGATCCAATAAATGTTTTGAGGGGAATGTTGGGGAGTTTGTGGGGGACCAGAACGTACAGCATTAGAATTCAAAAGCAAACAAATTTTCCACAGTGGTACATAAAAATAGGTTTCATCTATCCTAACATTGTGAACACTTGGAAAGCTCTATTCTTAAGAAAGGAAAGACAAATTTTTAGTGTGCTATTTAAAAGCAATAAATAGGATAAAACTGTTAAAATTATTTTCCACTGGTTCTCTAAAATTCATCAACATCAAAATGTAATTGTAGAATATATTTATCTAAGTAAAATAAAGTGCACAGCTAAATTGTTGTTGAATTATATTACAATAGTTGAAGTGCAGTGGTTTTATAATTACTCACAGTTTTCTTTTTTCAAAAAAGGAAACTTGAATTTGAAGTTAGTACTGATAATGTTTGAGAGAATTCCCCTAACAAACATCATTGGAATCTTCCCTGTATTTAAGATTTTTTTTCCTAAATGGCAATCTAATCAAAATAGCTGGGGACCAACAAATTTATTGAAAATTGCATTGTTATTTTCACTTCCCTAAACTGTTGATATGTTAAAAATAATTTTAAGATCATAATTTAAATGTATACCTTTTCAATTTGTTAGAGCTCGTGATCTTACTTTCTTCATGCTAATATCACAACATGTTTAATGAGTTGGAGTTTATACCAGCTATCCTTGGCACAGGCTAAAACCAAGTTCTACCAATCCAACTGGTACCCCAATTAAAATTACATTAACTAATCTATTTTTATTTTAATTCCTTCACTTAAAAAAAAAATCACCTCCATATCCAAGCACATGCTCTTAGTGGCAAATATTTTGTGTTCTTTACAATGAGGGATACTTATGAAACAGTTCAAACACAATCAATTCATCTAATAATTTCCACAGTTCTAATTGTATGATTATGTTTGACGTTTTAATAGTTCTGGCACTTCAATGATGTATATACAGTCCAATTAATTTCAGAAATTTTCCACAGGAAAACACAAAGATGATTATCAGATTGTAGTATGCAGTTTTGAGTGTAATTTTGGTACCTTAACAGTGATGACGGGGCTGGAAGTGTTTTTAAAAAGGACCTGCGGCCAAGTCTCAAACAGAGAGTTGATGGTTAAGTTTTGAAATACAAATTAAGATTAATTGACACCTTGGGTTATGCACCTAATTGAATGATCACTTTTACAGGCAATGTAGCCAGAGATTGGGATTAGTATAAAGAAGTATTCAGTGGATTGAAGGGCCTGTTGTTATGCTGTACGACTACTAATAAACAGTTTGTTGATTTAATTTTTAATTCTGCCTCATGGGACATGTCACTACTATCAAAGGAACTTCTTAGAGCAGGATATTTAATTGTGGAATGCTTTATTTCTGAGAATGGTCGAGGAAAGACTACTGCATCTTCCAATAGTAAACTAAAGAAGTGATGTTACGGGGGATGGAAAAATAGGAAGATCAATTCCTGCATGCGAGAAAATATATGTGGTTGTAAAAACAAAACGTTATATAAAAGGGCCACAAGATACTTCTATCAGAAAACATTACATTTGCAAAGTGTTAGAATCTATCCAAATGGGATGATTAAAATGTATTTCAAACTTGTGCCTCGAAATGGATGTAAAGCACCAGAGGGTGCTCTTACTTCAGTGTATTTCTTCACTAGAAACTACAAAATGCATATACAATTGTAGAAGCTGCGAAACTTGACATTAGTTTTAGACGTTGAATGCATTATTGTGTACGATATACCTGCTTCTTTATCTATATCAGTGCAATTTATATTAGCTACTCGGCTCAGTGGTATTTCTTTTACCTTGGAGTCAAATTGTACCCGTGTTTAAACACAGGCTGTCACTTCAGTCCAATATCTGAGGTGCTGTCGAACCAAAGTCACGTCCTGACTGCCAGCTCATAGAAAAGATCTCACTGTGGTATTTAAAGAAAGGAAATGTTGTTATCTCTGTGTTCTGAGCAATGTCCTCCCCCAGTCAACACCACTAAAATTTACAAACTGGTTATTCATCTCTTTGTTGCCTGCGGGATAATTGTGCAAATTTCATGTTTTGGCTTAAATATAATCGTGAATGTATTTTAATAATAATCACTGTCTACAAGTACATTGAACGTGAAATAGACAATGTCCATGCAATTCCTTGAGCAAAAACAAACTCCTGGAGGAATTCAGCAGGTCAGACAGTATCTGTGAAGGCAAAGAATTGGATGACATGAAAAGTTGACCATCCCTCTGCCTCCACAGATGCTGCCTGACATGCTGAGTTTCCCTGTCAATTTGTATTTTACTTTAGATTCCAGCAGCTGCAAATCTTTTTCATCTCTTAAATACAAGGTCTTTATTTGCTTCATCCTGAACCTGTTTACAATAGATGTCAGAAACTAAATTAAAGTACTGGAGGAAAGCTATCAAACTCTGTCCTTAGTTTCTATCATTTGAGTATTTCCAGTCTTTTTTTTGTTTTTATTACTGCATTCTTTACCTGAAAATGTTTTATTTTTCATTTGTTATTCATTTTCAACATATTCCGTTTGCTTATTATATTCTATATCTCAGCTTATAATGTTGTATTAACTCCTAACAACCCATTTTCTCATGGGTCCTGTGACAAGAGTATATAGATATGTTTTTGGGAGATAAATCGGGAAGGGTTTGTTAGAGTAGGTCACATACAAACACTTTAAAACAGTTCTTATTTGAAATACTGGAGTCCTACTCATGCTAGACATATCGGCCTCACATCCTTTGCAAGAGCTTTGGAGAGTGCCCAAGAAACTTCACCAATGGATTGTTGCTTACAAAAAGGCAACAGATGAATGATCTCGTCAGAGCCAAAGATTGTCTGGAGCTGTTCTAAGAGGGTCATGTGGTTTTGCAAGCAGAGAGAGTCAAACAGGCTTTCTCTCAGAGGGAGAGAGACAGGGACACAGATCAGTTCTACAGTGTTACAGCCAGCAACAGCAGCTGGGACTGGAACAGGACAAGCTGGCAAGCTTGTGGAAAACCCCATTTGCAAGATCGGTTGTGAGTTCTTAATTCAGCCTGGTCAAAGCCATTGTGGGTCATGCAAGAGGAGAGAACTGGCTATCTAATGTTTCACTTGAAATAAGAGAAACAAAAAGGAACTCTGTGGTGACCTGAATGAAAGAGGTTATCATCTGGAGAACCTTGAAGGGAGAAAGTTTAGTCAGCAAGACACTGAAGTGGCTGATTAAAAAGGAATCAGTTGTGGATATCCTGGAACAACAAATTTCTCTGTCTAAACCGACAGAACCTTCCCGAGCGGTAACCATTTACCTATCAAGTACCAAAGCCTGATGAACTTTATAAAAGTTAAATTCTGTGCACAGTATAAGAATTGCCTGGAACCAGTGAACTTGGAGGAATGAGAAGTGAGATTGGACTGTGAACCAAAGAACTTTTCTGAACTTACACACACATTACATAAACATTCCCTTAGAATTAGAAGGGGGTTAAGTTAGGTTAGTTAAGTCAGTAGTGATAAGTTAAAGTGTGATTCTGTTAAAGATAATTAAAAGCAACTTTTGTTTAAGTAACCATTTGTCTTGGTGAATATCTATTGCTGCTGGGTTTTGGGGTGCTCTGGGCTTGTAACAGTCCCGAATCTCCCCCAGCAGCCACACCTAAATTTGACTGGCATCAAGAAGTTAATCAAGTGTGGAAGCCGTCATGTCTAAACTAATCCTTTTACATGACATTCACTAGTGTGTACTTTCCTTTTTTAGAAGGTCACAAATTTGAAGCCGAACCATTACTAAATATTGGGAACTCAAATGAATTTTGAACCCCACATAAATCTAGCACATTTATCAATGTGTCTGCATACTTTTAACATATTAGGACCTTCTTAAGACCTTCTCCATCCTCAGCCATGGCAGCCTGTTTAGCAAACAATGAACTGTTGGAGAAGTTCAGCAGGCCAGACAACATCCATAAATAGAAATGGCCAATGTTTCAAGCTGGACCATTTATCTAGACTAAAGTTAAAAAAAAGGATTAATAACAGACATCTGAAGGGGGAAAGAAGGTGGGGATCTCACCCTTCCCCAGCCCCTTCACCCCCTTATGTACATAATATTGCTCTCTTTTGACTTTAGTCTTGATAAAGGGTCCTGTCCCACAATAGTGACTGACCATTTCTACCTATGTAAGCAGACTGAGCAGAGTTCCTCCAGCAGTTTGTTGTTTGCTCAAAATTCCAGCATCCACATCTTTTGTGTTTCATTACAGGTTATTTGTTTACTTTCTTGGCTTCAGCCAGATATCCTTGCCTCTAAGGAAACTGTTTGGTGATATAAAACCAGTCTTGAATTGTTTTTTTGCTTTCTCCGCAGTTGCTTTATAGTTCCCCCCACCCCTTTACATGTTTTTGAAATAGCTGAGACTGTGAATATATCATTCATTGTTAAATTCAGTGCAACTACTGATAGTTGCATATCGCGAATGCCTTGTTGGAAAGTTACAGAAATACATAGTGCTTCACTGAATTTTGTCCATTAATGTCAGAACCTTAAAGTTCCTTCCTAATTTGGAAAGTTGGGAAGAGACAGTAACAGGTGAAAGAGAAAAAAAAAAACACGGGAGAATTTCATCAGTCTATCATCAATAATTACATTTATATTATCAGAAAATAATGCCACACATGCCTTTTAGCAGTATTTTTTTCAAAGAATACTTTGTTCAAAATTTTGTATTTAAAAAAAAACATTCTCTACACATTGAAATTCTGTTCCGGAAACGGTATAATGCTTTGAATAAGAACTATATTTTTGTCCTTGCTTGGAAGACTGAATGGTTTTATTCTGCATGCCACCACGAAGTTTGCATATTATTGAACATTTAAAAAGTGGTTAATCTAGAAGTAACATTATAAAGGTACTTGTCTATTTAAAAAATGTTATCCCTCACCTCTTTTGCAATAGCTCACTGGAACATGAACTTAGAACTGATATACATTTAGACAACTAATAATTCTGATCCAATCAAGAGAATTGTTTAAACCATTCAGGTAGTCAACCGCTTCCATTTACCTGGTTCCACAAAATAATTAACAAAATAAATTGAAGTTACTTGTTGATCAAATTTGCTTAATTTGGTGATGACCATTTAATTATACTTAAACTAAATACTTTTATAAACTTAAAAATTAATTGAAAGTTTTCTATTGTTTCATTTAAAAGTCAGAATCCTTTCGGTGTTGCACATAACCTATTGGATACGACTAATTGAGAGGGGGCATGGAGTGAATTATTACAGGTTCTTGATAAATATATCAGTTTCAAAATAGCATTTGCAACAAAAATGCCAATTGCATTTACCTTTTAGATTTGAAGTTTTCTTATCACATTAAATCATGCAATAATTCTGCGATATTTTGATGAAAGTAGATATGTTTTAGCTTTAACTGAAAACTGAATGTTCGTATACAATTAGATTGAACTGATTTTAACTTTGTACATATCCTAACAGTAGAACATTTATAGTGAAGAAGCAAGCCTTGTAACAATAAACTGATTCTTGTCAGAATTTAATCCTGAGTATTGTCAATGCATTTCAGATATAAAAATTCCATAAGGTTAAATTAGAAAATGCAGTTTTCATTAAAATCCATACAAGTGAATTTAAATCCTGTGAACAGCAAGATCATAAATCGCAAGTCATCATTATCATTTAGTAAGTTACATCCCACAAATTTCTTTTGATTTTCTTGTCAATTAAAAGTTGATTTGAAAACTTAGTGTCCTTGAAGATAAAAAGTTCCATTATTACTGCAGTATTTGCATGTCTTGATGAGGACTTAAACCCATTAAAATGATTTTGAAGCTCTTTTAAAAGTTAACTCAAAAGAATGCCATATGAGGGTCTTGTCTCTTCTATAATAATGGCAAATAATTGTGAAAGTTTTTTAGGAAACAAAATAAAACCAGTATTGGATCTATTCAGTATGTCAGAAAGTAGCTGTGGGTGGAAAAAGAGATAATGCTTCAGCTTCATGACTTTTACCAGAACTATGTCAGAAAACCTCTGCTCTGCAACCCAAAATACACTTGTTTACAAACTTCTAATTTTAATTGAAGATCATCATTCTGAAACATTAACTGTGTGTTCTCCCTCCAATAGCTCCCTCATCTTGATGAGTATATCCAGCATTTCAGTCATTGTTAAAATACTAAAGTATTAATTACCACATGCTAAAGGCAACATCCTGAACTGCTAGGAACCAGAATAACCTATAGCACACTCTGAGGAGGCAGACTGTAACTGCAATAGATATTTGAAACTGATACGAGTCCACATAATACTTTTCCACAGAAATTAGTTGAAGCATTAATTTGAAAGGCAGAATATCTAGAATATCTGGTAATAATCAAAGTAATACAAGAATGTTATCACTGAATATTATACTTTTTTCAATATCACAGGAAACCAAGCAAGTTGTGCAACACTGAAGCTATTATCCCAGCAGCAATGCACAGGAACAGATACAGGCTATTGGTAGCCTAGCAACCAGCATCATTATAGACTGGGACTAGACCAGCTTGCATCTAGATTCTATGCTAATTTTGCAAACTCAAAATGGTAATATTTTTTACTGAACTACTTTGCAGGAAGCAGGAATGCTTGAGTTTGTATAATTACCATCTAGAATCGAATCCATTGCCTTGGTACACATTTTAAAAACATTCTGCTAGGATTTTGCTTCATTTCTCTGCAGCTTCCCTCAGCAACTGAACCATAGAGGAATATAAATTATGCCACACCATAAACTTGGGATAAAGAAACATTTGAAAAGCATTCAAAAATTTGCCAAAATTTCCCTCAACTTTAACATGGAATACTGCATCACAAAGTAAACAATTGGTTTAACAAGAAATGAAACAACGTGGATTTCTTGTTCTTCAGGCAACCAGATTACACATGAGCCAAGGTTTCAATCTCTCAGTTCTCAGTTATGCCAATGTTCACACACACACATTAATTTCAGTTGTGGTTAATCTTTTTAAACCTTGTTCATCTGAACAGGTAAATACTGCAGTGCCACCAGGAACCCTATTTCTTGGATAGTCTGTCTCGGTTCATGCGACATAAAGTAAACTGAATTGCTCTGGTGGACTGGGCAACCCCCACACAGAAGTGAATGATTTTTCATTTGTCATTAAATAGAACCTCAATTCTGGGGAAGTAGAAATTGGCAAAATTGTCTCATTTAGAATGTCTATCAGATCTAAATATTTTTTTTCCTCTTTAATCTGTGGTGCAAATTGCACAGTTATATTTTGGCATTATCAATTTCATCATTTAAACACATGCTGAAACAAGCATGGTCATTGAAAGTTCATCCAGAGGATGCATGCAAACTGAAGTACAACTAGATCTTCTATAATTAACATGAATTTTTGCTTCAAATAAAACTAAATTGGAAAGGAAATTATTTGACCAGAGAATGATAAAATGGAATTTGACTTTACGATGGTCACCCGAGGCTGGATTTTTTTTAAAAAAGGCTGAAAAGTAGGAGCCAACAAACAATGGCCAATCTGAAAGACAAGTGCACCATCTTGTAAGTGGACCTCTGGAGCCTTGTGTTTTTAAGTTTCCTGAAGCTAGAACCTTGAATAAACTGGTGTGTGTCTGTGTCTGCCTGGGTCTTTACAACTTCTGACTTGGGCCAGTTTAGTCTGTTTGAATTTTTGTTCATGCCTCCCAGATAAAAAACTAGGTATGTAAAATTTAGAAAATAGAAAATGCTTTTATTTTGCCTTCACCTAGTAGTTTCCAATGTATCGAGTAATGTGCAGTAATACGTTAAAAAAATCCTTTTTGAGTTCACAGTCAGCCATCAGCAAACCTTAGCACTAGTCACACCTGACAACTTCTAGTCACTGATATGAGATGATCACATTGGCAGCTATAAAAAAATGAGAACTTTTCTTTCAATTTAACACACAGCGAATAAACAAATGATAAATATACATCTAATAGACTGTTGCAGAACAGTACATATAATAGGGAAGAAGGTGGCTATAGTCTATTACATTATATAATCCTGATTGCCTTCAGCCTTACGTTCAATCATCGTCGATTGCTTCTGTCTTGATTTCACTTCCACCCTGGCTGGCCAAAGCTAGGACTGAATGATTGACAGCTGCCATTTCAACAGCCAATGAGATGGGGTCTTGCTGATGATCACTATGACAAGTATTTTCATCCTAAGGAGGGGAGGAGGGGGGGGGGGAAACACAAACTGCCATATAAGTAGCACAGGAATAAATTTAAAAAAACAAACATAATACTACATTAATGGTGTGTGTATATATAATGTACTGCAGATACTGTATACATCGCCAACTGTGCAAAAACATTCACCTAATTTAAAAAAACCCATAAACAGTGTTTTGCTGAACAATTTTTTTTTCTTTTTTAAGCACATTCTCGTCAGTTCTTATTTAAGGAATGTTATTTAATATTCTGGTCCTGATACTGAATACTATTATAGCAATTGAGTCATAGAATTTTAAATATAAAAATAGTTCGTCAAAATTATTCTCTGGTGCTTTCTACTGCCTCTGAATGAATATATGAATACATTGTTTTAAAAAGTACAGAAAAAACAGCCACCAATCTTCTCAAATGACCCTGCTTTCAAAAAAAAATCCAGATATCAATCAGGGCTGGAATCAACTGTGAAGTCATTGGAAAGCATGTTTATCTATACAGATGGTCCCCAACACGCGTCTGACCAGTCAGATCTCGCACTTTGTCCACGGCCCAGCCTGCCTGGGACTGGAAAGACCCATTGTTTGCCATCTCTCCCACCTGGAACACCAGGCCTGCCACTGCCTTCATGTCCCAAAAATAGAACATATTCGGCGGCAGCTGAGACTTGGCACCCTCCCGGCCTATGGCTGCCGCCATGTTGGTCTGTCAGAATAAACAGCACCTGATCCCCTGGACCTGATGTGTAATTTTTATATTTACATATATTTTTTCTTTATTTTTAAAAACTTAAACAGTTTTTTTATTGGTTGCATGTATGGATGGTCATAAGTAGGGACCACCTGTTTTAATAGCAGCCGTACTGTTGGAAAGAAACAACACTTGAGTTAAGAATGCAACCAAATGAAATATTCATCTGCCTCCATCTTTTTTTTGCCCTATATGTTGTCCTTAAGGATAGGTTGACTTGCCTGGATGGCAAACAAAACAAAGTTTTTCATGGTATCTCAATACACATGACTATAAACAATTGAAATCAAATGCAGCTTCAGTTTTGCAGAATGAACATGATGAGCAGAATAGCCTATTCCTAGTTCTATTTTTTCAAGTTAAGTCACGTTTATTGTCATTTGATCGCACAAATACAACCCAGCGGAACCACGTCCTCCGGTCCTCAGTACAAAACGTGCAGATACACAACCAGACCTAACACACATACAGACAAAAAATACATAGGTAGGAGAACTATTTAAATTTGCAAATAAATAAATATTGCTTCGGGAATATGGGAGTCTTGGATTGTTAGTATAAGCAGTTCCTTTGGTCGTTGAGCCCAAAGGGAAGAAGCTGTTCCTCAGCCTGGTGGTGCTGGCTCTGAGACTCCTGTATCTCTTTCTTCCCATTGGAAGCAACTGAAAGTGTCTTTGTGTAAAATGGAAGGGTCCTTAATGATTTTACGTGTCCTCTTCTGACAATAATCCCAGTGGAGTGGGGGGGATGGGGGCAGGGAGACTCTAGTGATCCTCTCTGCTACTCTTACTGTCCTGTGGAATGACCTCCGATCCATTTATCTGCAGCAGGCCGTACCACACTGTGATGCAGGACATTCGTGGTAGAGCTCCTGTAGAAGGATGACATAATGATGACCGGTCGTGTTGCCTGCTTTAGTCTTCTCAAGAACTGCAGTTTGCTGTTGCATTTTCTTGACAATGGAGGAGGCAAGAAGGAGATAGACTGCACCTTATCTCCTTTTACTTGCCAAGCTTCATCTCTAACTGCTACATTAAAGATTATTACAGACCTAAACTCTGGTGTGTACAATTTCAGTACTAGACTAGAAATAGTCATTTCCAAGCTTCAGAAAATATCTGAGAAAGACAATTTTATGTTTTTCATACTTTAACCTATACAATAGCAATTAAAACATTTTTCGGTATTTTCAGTAATTCTTAGACACTAAGTATTATCTCCCCATTGCAACTGAGACAAAGAATATCTTTGTCTCGAAAAGGGTTCTGACCCAAAACATTGATTGAAGAGTTCTATCAGAGAATGCTGCCTGACATCCCCACCACACCCTCCCCCCCCCACCCCGCTGGAGTCCTCCAGCTTCATGATTTGCTCCAGATTTCAGCATCTCCATTTTTGTGTTCTTTGGAGAGAAAAACGACTTGACCAGAAACATCAACTACATTTGTTTTTATCGTCATCCACTGATGAGATTGCAAAATACTCAAGGCTAAATTTGGGTTAGTAAAATTTGCAGCTCATATACTTGTTAGGTCATCATGCTTCTAGTAGTTTTCCCAAATGTTCCTGTTTATTCTAAACCTAATTCTCCACTAATTCTGCACTACCATGACCTGAAGTTTACATGGTTGAGAAGGCTAATTTAGACAGTTTTAGATTTTTGGATTGGCTATCATTTGTCTTAGACCTCAAATGTGGATTTGATTTCCAGAAGGACAGTTTACTACTGAGTAGAGAGTATTATCTTTTAACAATCATCAAAATTTTAGTTATTGCTTTCTGAAGCCCAGTCTTATGGACTAAAATAAAAATCTTAATTCCTAGGAAACATAAATCTCAACCTTTTTCTTTCCACTCGCATACCACTTTAAGCAATCCCTATGCAATCGGTGCTCTGTGATTAGTAAGGGATTGCTTAAGGTGGGATGTGAGTGGGAAGGGAAGGTTAAGAATCACTGCTCTAGACCCAATTGTTATTGAAGTATTTTGTTTGACAAAAATTGTCATTGGCCCATTTCCTTTGGAGTTTTGAAACTGTGCACATAACGAGTCAATTAGGTACAATAAAACAGTGGCTTTCAAGCTTTTTCTTTCCACCTTAAGCAATCCCTTACTAATCCACCCACATACCACCTTAAGCAATCCCTTACTAATCCACCCACATACCACCTTAAGCAATCCCTTACTAATCCACCCACATACCACCTTAAGCAATCCCTTACTAATCACAGAGCACCTATAGCGTAGGGAATATTTAAAGTGGTATGTGAGTGGAAAGAAAAAGGTTGAGAATCACTGACATGAAAAGTTCATGGCTAACACTGCAACAAATAAACTAGTAGGTGCAGTATTAAACTCCGACAAGTATAACTTGTTTGCTATTTCTATTTATTAATCTCAAACTATTTTTTAAATTAGAAAGTACTCATTGTTTCCTCATTCTTATATTGTATATGGGAAGCTTATTTAAGATGTTTTAATCTCTTTGCTTCTTAAAGGCAACGACAATAAAACATTTTGTTTCCCATTCTAATATTCTCACCATTTGCAAGGCCAACAATAGAATGAAAAATAACAAAAAGTACAATTTTCACCAATTCCACTGCAAAACGTGATGGTTAGCCTAATTATGTCTTTGTCTATGATAAGATCTTTTTTTTCCCTCAGGAGGGATACCACAAAAGAGGCAGCTAGTGTTAGATAAGTAAACTCTTCCATGTTTACTGAACTACTGTGCAAGCAAGATTTAATTCAGACAGAAGTCCAATTTTAAATACGATTCAGGGTATGGATGAGGTGTGAATGAAATCACCTTGCAGTCTATTGTCTAGCAGCTGTTCGCTTCAGACACAGGTTCAATTGCTTAGAATTGGAAACTTGATAAAGAATCAATGGCAGGATACTGAAAATAACCAGAGTATATTTAAACACAGTGTTAATATGATTGCATATTTCAAGAATATAATCATTGGAGATTATGCAAAGTACATCCACAGTAGAGCATCTTGCATCATACTTTGGAGGGACATTATTAAGCAAAGAAGATGGTCTTTACAAATTAAAATCGATATAAAATAATACACACAAATATCGTTAAAGCCTGACTGTTATGACTGCAGTTAGCATCAGCTAGCAAAAATTCCAAAGATAAAAGACCTGGTGTTTTTGACTTGTTTTCTCACTCCCCCAAAGGTTTACAGTCAGTGCAAGATCAGCATTTTTCCAAACTTAAACTAACTTTCAACAACTTTAATTTATTAAACTCATTTTTCAAATGCTATTTTGATGAATTGATGTCAAATTCGTGGATCCGTTTGCTAAATTCTTCCATTCAATTACAAACTGGAGAAAATAACATGATCGAGAAACCAAAGTGTGCAAAGTGATACGAAAAAAAAAATCAGATTATGATTACCATCATGATACGAGAAATAAATGCATCTGGTCAGAGCTATTTCAACACCCTAAATACTCAATTAGTAACCTCTTCACTTTTCAAAACTGAAAGCATTAAATGTTACAGCAAGTAGTTAATCAGGAAAAATGTCTGTGATCATTTATTGGATCAAATTGGTTTGTGTACGTGATTAACTGCAAAAGAAGTAGAATGTATATTTCTATAGAATCAACTGACACTCTCATTAACCAAAGGAGAAAGAGAAAATACAATGTAGACAACCAGAACCTCAAATAATACATAACTTCCTAACCCTGGTGTTGAGCGGTCAGGCATCATAAAGTAAATTGGACAAAAGAATCGATGTGCAGAATATTAAGAATGATAGAAAATATGATTACATTATACAGCATTCCTAGATTTTTGGCAGTTTTATAGAGAACCACTTCCAACTTGTTAGCTGTGGTTGTATTTCCTTAATGGGGACCATCACATCAACAGTATTTTTCAAATCATTCTTCATTGATGACTCTTCCCATCATGGAACCATGCTATAATCAAGTAGGCAAGTGAAATCAAGACATACCTGTTTAACATTCCACGTTGCTCCGATGTTACAAATGTTGAAGGTTTAACAGAACAGATTAGTTTGGCCACAGGAGCACAGATCCTAATCCTATTCTGCACTATTATTTACTGAAATCTTCAGTGCATTTTGGTTTATAAAAATGGAATCATCTAATGGATAGGTCTTCCAATTTAACATTTGCCCCAATGTTAGGTCACACCTGCAGGACTCCAGGGGTTTGTTCATTGATGGTGAGGATGGGACCTCAACAGCACTTTCTACTCTTCCCCTGGCTGTGGATTCCTCAAGGAGTCCAAAGGGATACCAAAAGTATCTGCAACTTCCTAACTTTCATGCTTAACTTTGTGCAATCCCATCAGCTAATGAGAGAGAGAGAGAGAGAAAACTGGAGCTTTCTTTGTTTAGTCTGAATGGTTTAAATTGTTCTTAAAGGCATTTTTATAACTTTAAAAAAAAACATATTCATGACATATCCTAAAAAAATCAAAGGCGTTCATAAACATTCAATAAAATGTCAGATTTGACAGCTAGTGAGGTCGAGGACAAGGCCTCACTAATGTTAATGCCATTTTGGGGAAGTAGCCAGCTACACGTGCTGAGACTGTCCCTATGCTGCATTCCATCACATTGAAGTCCTAAGAGCTCAAATCCCAGTGAAAAACTGCCTATAAGTCATGCTGAAAGAAACAGCATGACCCCGTGTAATTCTGCTCCATTGCATCATGCCAGGTGATAAAATAGAGACACCCGAGAGACTACAGATGCTGGAATATGGAGCAAAATGAGCCTCGGTGAAGGGTTCCAACACAAAACATTGACATGTTTTGTCTTCCACTGATGTTGCTCAACTTGCTGAGTTCCTCCAGCAGATTTTTTTCTTTTTTTGCAGGTGATTTAAATAGATTGTTCTTTCCGAACATCATTTGATTAAAGTAATCTGAATTGTTACTGCCCAGTGAAGTTTTGCAATGTTTTTGAATTCTAACTCAGAAGGGGTCAGGATCTAAAAGTTGACCTAGTATTATATTTTTAAGATCCCCCAAACTGAAAACTATTTTTGATTACAGGTGCTGATCGGGCTGAATATTGCAAGCTATCAATTATTGCTTGTCTGTGTTTCACTTAATGCAAACAAAAATAAATAAAAACACCAACTTCCATTCCTTGATGAATGTCAGCAAAGTTATTGAATTTATAAAAATAATCTCATAGATTTCATCAACATTCTTCTGGATTAGATTTCATGATTTACCATGATTGGATGAGTATGCATTCTTCCAGATTGTTCACCAACTATTATACGAGGTGTTATTCGTTATGCATGAACATTAAATGTGAGCATTAGATGGATATTTAATTGTGAAAGATGTTACATCACTCCAGCACTTGGTCCACTTTTTAACATTAATCACAGTATTGAGATCAGGAACTACAGTTGTATTTAATGTAGTCATAATAGTATTGAAACACAATAGCTCAAAAGCTACAGTTTCTATCTCTCAATCCAACATGTTCCTGAGGTTAATTCTTACAATTTGTATGAATAAATGTCATTCTTTCAGGTTCCCTATTCATATGGTGAACACATTCATCAATCTGGTATTACACCAAAACCAAGTCACTATTCTGTGGTCACGTTGAGCCCTGGAATCTGACATCTTACCACCAGGCATCTTTTAAGTTTTAAACTTTCACCATTCCTGTAGTCTTGTTTTTAAAAAGTGTACATTCCACCTTACCCAAAAGTTTATGATTAAAAAAAATAAAATGTTCCTATTTTCTCCTTCAATTGGCCTTCAAGTCTTGAACTGAGATGGTTGCATCTGAGATGGTATTGGAAGAAATATTCCAGTCAGCCCTTACGGATTCCTCTACTATTTAATAAGATCAGGGTTGATTTGATTCCAGTCTACCTGTGGCAATTGTTCACCCACTGCCGTACTCATCAACCAGTACCTCAACTTTAAAAATACTCGACTTTGTTTCCACCACCCTTTGAGCAAGAGGGTTCTACAGACTCATGGCCCTCACAGAGAAAAGACGTTTATCTGTTCTCTGATTTTAATGGGCAAACTCTTATTTTCTAGACTATCTCACAGGAAACATGTTTGCCTTATCACCCAGTTATGACCATCAAACAAATGCCCATTCACTCTTCTAAATTCCAATAGCTACAAGTCTCCCTGGCCAAGCCTTTCCTTGTAAGATAATCCGCCCATTTTCAGGGGTTAGCCTAATAAATATTCTCTGATCTACTTCCAATGCATTAACATCCTTTATGGTTTAACTCAATAGAAAAAAAAGTAGCATTGAAGACAGAATAAAACTGTCTTTAGGAATACTGAGCATATTCACAGAATTCTTGTGAACACCCTCCAATGAATGAATGATTTCACCTTAACCTTTTGTATCTATAAATAATTATTTTAATCTGGCATTGTACAAATATCTACTACATAGCATACATTAGAGATTGATAACAAATTGTTTATAACATATCTTTCAACATTCCTGGTTAAAAAAGAATTAAAGAAGTAACTTTTGTAGTTCTAACCTCTAATAGTCGTGACTCACTTGCTCACAGTATTCGTTGACCTCAATGTCATCACTATTGGAATGTCCACCAGGACTCTGCACATCAATCCCATGACTCTCCAGGATTGCTGCTTCTTTGAAAAGAAGATTGATCAGAAACTAAACTCAACTTATAGAAAAATAAATATGTCAACTTCCTTTCAAAAGCAAATTGAATTCTGAATCATTTAAACTATGCTTTTCTGTAGTGATGCTTCAATGGCAGTGATGAATAACACCCTAAAACTGCCAAGCCCAATCATTATATTCTTTTTTTCACCTTGACTGAAATAAGGTGCATTGGTGTAGGCTGAACTTGGAACTTCTGTTCAGAATGCCTTTATTAATGATAATTACCTTAATTTTGAAAAGAATACAATTTAAATATTTACAATATTAAGCACTCCATCAAGACACTGTTTCTGCCATGTAGCCACTTTTCAGAATGGCATCAGCTGTCAGCAAAATGGCACAATCTTGCTTCTCATTTGGTCAGGGCTGTTTTGTTTTCAGTACTGAGTTGAATATCTGTTTTATTCTTGAAATGTCACAGTTTGTATTTCATCTAAATATCAGAGGAGATCTACTGTAATTAGAATATGAATATCCACTTGATATTCAAATTCATGTTTGAAGCAAATATTCTCTGGCCAGTAAAAGTTTTTAAAGAATAATTCTGGTTGAGGTTTCCATAGCTGCAAAAATCATATATAATTGATTGACCTTTTGAACAAAAGCTTTCCAATTGCCTTACCTATGTTTGCTCTTCTCTTCATCTCCTTCCGACGATTGGCAAACCAGTTGTACACTTTTAGAGGAGTTACTCTTTCAAACTCTGATAGTTTTTTACCTGAGTAAAAAGTTATTACAATGAAAACCACAGAATAAATATTCTAAGTTAGTGCCGCAATTATCCAACGTCACCATTTTTCCTTGCTTTAAGCAATCAAACTTTAAGGTAAGACATTTTTTTTTCTATTCATGAACTGGCATCCATGAAGTGAATATAGAAAATGTCTCCTAAATTACTGCTCCTCCAGAAGCCTGGCTAAGATCAGAATATTGACATGTACAAAGTCCTATAAGTTTAAAACATTTTATGTTTGTGTACCCATGCAACTTTATCCCAAATATTGCAGAAAACATAAGTGTTTGATCATCTAATCTTCTGCCTAATTACTTCAGGGTTTTATAATGACTCGATACAAGATGTTCTATTTTCCATAAACTATCATTTAAAATACAATTCCTGAGTCATTAGTCAGAAATGACCATTTCTTATAGTAAACCCATATTGTATTTACCCTATATACATTTGCTATAATTCTTTCATATCGTTGAATACGGTAATCACCATAACAATACCCATAATTAAAATAATGTAATATATACTGTATCCAGTCATTAATTAATATATTAAATAATTTTTTTATTATTATTACTACTTGATACATTTTAAAACTATTTATGATTTTTTAAAAAATGTGCATCCTTTGCTTTGAGTTAACAGCTTTAAAAGTGTCCAACATTCAGGTAACTACAACTCACAGATACAGTATAAACCATTAAGTGTCTAGTTTAACTTAAAAGGTACAAACTGCTGATCTTACAAAGCTAATACATCACACAAATAAAATTTCCCCCATATAACAATTATACATATCTTTCTACAAACAATAGTTAATTTGGAAATGTACAAAGTTTAAAATTTAAATGGGTAATTTTCCAACTATTTAATACAAGTGCTGTACCGCCAATCAATTTGTCATTAATAAGATATTCAGCTGTGTATTTTAATGGAATTTGCCACACCTCGCAAGTAAAGTGAGGCACTTCCTGATTTTTTTTTCCCCTCACTGATTCCAAATGATGAATGGACACAGGTGCTGTTTACCTGGTTTCTGTATGACTGTATTGCAAGCATTTGCAATTTCTTCGCGCTTTGCTTCATCCGGATACTGATTTTCACCAAAATAACTGGAAAGTAAAATACAATGATACACTTTTTGAAGCTGGCACATTTGAATATTTAAAGCACAGCAGTTAAATCAGAGGAATTTGAAATGCTTTGTCACTCTTTTGTGAAATTGGTTATGCACTATAAGGCTGCTGGATTATGTTCAACCCATATTCAGTGAGCCTCCAGCTGTGAAGTAAATTGAGTTCACAAGTATTTTTTTCCCCTGAAAATTTTAGATTTCTGAGCACAAAGTCTACACTTTTAAAGGCAGCTGTGAAATTATAACCAGAAACATGTAAACGACAGACAACTGAGCCACCAGTCTAATATATATGGCATGACTCCGATTAGCTTCAAAGACACAAAATTAATTCACAGTCTATTGTGTCAACAGCCTGGCCATTCTGACTAGCATTCCTCCAAGAAGCTCTACTCCATAGTCTAAATCAAAAAATGAAGTGCTCAGACCTAAAGCATTAATTTGGCTTCTCTTTCCATGGATGCTTCAGTTTAGTATTTTCTTTTTTTTTTTCAGATTTCCAGTATCTCCAATGTTTTTATTTACATTTAATGCAAAAGAAAAGGTTTAGTGTTTCACGAGGTGCTCTGATTATTTATTTTTAAATGGCAGAAATTGAAAGAAATCTCATTTTGAAAAGATAACTGGTTGATAAGCCAAAAGTACTGGTACTATTAATGTGTCATGGTCATGCGTATACTTTGGAACAAAGGCAATTGAAGACAGATTTAATTGATGTCTATTAAATGCAGACGAATAATAATCAGTGAAATCTTATTTTGTTACCTAGGAAACTCTCGAGATAAATATGAGATTTTATATAGAAGGATCAGAGGGAGTTAAGGAAAGCACTTTTCACCCAAGATGCTGGGTGCCATTACTTTTTTAAAAAATGGATAAACATTTGAATTGGTATAATTTATAAGGGTACAAATTGAGATAAGGCAAATGGAATGATAATGGGTCAAGAAAGTTTATTGTCATACACACAAGTACAATGTACAGTCGTACTAAAATTAACCAAAAGAGCTTATTTTTAGATGGCACAAACTTAGTCTCTTCTTATGCCAGAAAGATTCAATGATTTTATGGTGTTGAGACACAGAGTGCATTCAGCTCCCATCCTGGTAATTAACAAGATTTAACTGACCAGTTCTAATCTCTCTTTATATTTTTAGCTCTCCTCTCTTGTTGCAATATATCTTAAATGGAGTAAACCCTTTAATCTCATTTGCTCTTCTACAGAAATCTGGACAAAAGACCAAACTTTATTCACCTAACTCATAATAATATGCCAACACACAATTTACTGGATAGCAGTTGGAAGCTTATTATCTTTTCTCCAACCTAACAAATCCAAAAGCATAACAGGTATGAATAAGTCTTGAAAGGACCACTACCCCTCCTTCTACTAACCTTTCCATGACAGACAGGCACTCTTTGCGCCAGGTAAATCTGCTTCCTCTTCTCAGACGAAAGTTTCCAGTGACTGGGCTGACATTTGATCGCCACTCAGGATCTTCTGTTGTTGTGGTTGAAACTGGCCTCATACTTAAAGTAGCACCTAAATAGATAAAAACAAAATAAATAGTACTGATGGAGGGTTAGATTTATATTGATTTTGCTAAATTATTTTAAAGACTGTCCAGATAATGAAAGATAGTTGAGTCTTAAATAACGGGGAAAATTGAGAAAGCCCCTAAAGGGATAAGCAATGCAGAATAAACTGTGTTTATAGAGAAACAAAGTAATGGTGCATATTTGCCTCCAGCAGTCATTTTAAAATCAACAAATATCTTACATTGTCAAGTATGATACGATTTTGTTTACACAATTATAGAAATGGATCTGATTTTTAAGTTCATGGAAGACAACATTTTATATATTTTAATCTGCTACTGTGTTCTGATTGACCACTGAAAAGCTTTGCAATTTCTGCTGAATAATACAGTATATGGGTTTCCTCACACTCTTGTAATCAAAGGAAAGCAGCTTGAAGGACCATGGGTCAGAAATAACTCACAATCCCTCTTTGCTGGAAATTAGTTATTAGCTGCATAACCTACAAGTTCCTTTAAATTTTAAAGAAGGGATCAAGCCGGAAACGTTGATTATACATCTTTGCTTCCTATGTATGCTGTGTAACCTGCTGAGTTTCTCCAGCACTTTTGTATATTAAACTACAATCACAATGTCTGCAGACTTTCTTCTTTAACTCCTTTAAACTTTAAAACAAGTTTAAAACCTCAAGTATAGATCACAAAATTGTTACTGCACTGGAAATGGACAATTAGTCCATCAGTTTACACCAGATAACATAAGACCATTATCATCCCAAGAGTTCTGTTATTGGCTTTTCAATGTGATGAAGGACCCAATACACTATTAGGAGGGCCACATGTTGAATTAAGTTGGGCCACACTGTTGCCTAAGAAAATCCATGCCATCAATTCCAACAGCAACTAATTGGCAAGAAGCAATCCAATCAGTCAAAGGGTGTACCATTGAAACCTCTTTATATCCTTGTCCCTACTTTAATATCGCATCTGGTATTGTTTCATCAGTATTTGTACTGTACTAAAAGGTCAAAAACAAAATGGGGAAAAATGGAGGAACTTTTCTTTTACAACACAACCATAACCTCTACAAATCCAGTGAATCCTAATCTGAATATAACTCACCTGGACTATTTTTTTCTAGAAGATACCACCTATAAAATGCCCTCTTCTTGGGTTCACTCATATCAAGACCTTGCTGCAACAGCCATTGAGATATATAGCTTTGGCTAATGCCTACATAAAAAGAAAAAAAAAAGTGATTTCAAAATAAACATTTCTTTCTTTATAAAATGGAGGAATGAATGGGCAAGCATAAATCAAGAGCAAAAATAATCTTTTCAGCATGTATGCTGTCTCACCAGTCACCACCAGTTCTGCCAGTTAGTAAAAGCTCAAGGTTCAAGACTGCTGCCACACAAGTTGGACTAATACTGAAAAATTGTCACATCATTACTTTCTTGAAGTCTCCATGCAGAACTTTTAAAAATTGTAACCAAAATCTATTGGAATTATTTTGCCTTGCTTCTTAAGTCCTAGATTTCCAATTACAGTTGGGAACCCAAATCATTACCAGTGAACAAGTCAATGAGAGATGGTGAGAAACAGAAAAGATGGAGGAGGCAGAGGGGAAAAAAAAAGAGTACATAGGAAGTAAAAAAGAAAGGTGCACGTGGTGTGCAAGGAAGATGGAAGACTAAAAATTGCAAACTGTATGTTCCATACATCAGAGAAAAAAGGCATTGGTGGGTAATCCCCACTCTCATCTGATTCCACCATCCAACAACAACCATCATATAATGAGAGAAAAAAAACAAATACAGAGAGGTAATAGGAAGACAAAACATAAAATGTGAGCAATATCAAATGAGATCTATAAAATGGACACATGATTTCATATTTTACTGTCTGCAGTAATATTCAAACGATGGATTTAAAACACTATATTTTTTAAAAGGATCAAAAAGTTATTTTCTGCTACTTTCATCTATGATGAAGCAAAAAACTTAAAAATCTAAGCAATCTAACTATAGGTCAGTTGATACATGTACATTTTTGGAAGTAATATGTGGAAATGATCACCATAACTTTCTTGCTAATTTTTATAACTTCATTCACACCTCCAAACAAACAAGATGATTATGCACTGAAAAATAAATGTATGAGAACATCTAGTATTGTGTTAACCTCCATACTGACTGGACATAGTGAGTAATATTAACCATATAACCATTTACGGAGTGAAAACAGGCCATGTTGGCCTTTCGAGTCTGCACCGGTTCACTGATTAGTTGATAATATGTTAAACTCCAAGTAAAAATACAGCTGGTCAAACAGAGGAGGAGGGATGCTAGGTGGAGGAAGGGGTTCTCATCCCTCCCTTCCCCCTATCTTCACTTACCATCCCTCTTCCCCTTGATCGCTGCTGTCCCCTCCCTCTCTTCTCCACCTATCACCTCTTTCCTTTGTGACCACACCTCAAACCCCCCCCCCCCCCAATTTTGTTCAGACACCTGCTGACATTTTTCCATACCATAATGAAGGGCTCAAGCCTGAAACGCTGGTTATGTATTTTTACCTTTGCTATATAAAGAACACTGTTTGACCTGCTGAGTTTATCCAGCATTGTGTTTTTACTTCAACCACGGAGTCTACAAATTTTTGTGTATACTTTTGTTAATCTCCAAGACTTATTCAAATTTTAATTTGAATTTAATGTAATACCTGTTTCAAGAAGTTAATACAAAACTATGAAGAATAAGATGTTTCATTGACACTTTCTGCCCTTTCTTACCTGTGACTTGTCCAACTACCGCTTGAGAAATCCTCCGATTGGCTAAAAATGCTTTGATTTCTTCTTTTACTACATTGCTGTCTCTTCTGAAATAATAAAACATGCTTTTGTTTTTAAAGTTTATCTTCTGTCATTCCTATCACCACAAAATCCCCCACCCCACACCCCATTTACGACAGTTCATCCCCACCTGATTCCTTGTAGCTGGCAAACAAGTGATTCTGGTCATGGATTCCATTTAATACACTGCCACCATCAACGCTGCCCCTTCATTGGTCAACAAGTGGTGCAATTCGGACGACATCTTGTTTTCTTTTCTCTCTCCCTAAAATGGAAACACCTCTTTCTGCATTGCAATTCCTCTAAAATAGCTAGCCAACAAATAATAAAACTCAGACTAAGAACCACAGATGTAACCACCATGATATTCTAGCATCTGGGGCATTACGAGGTGGTGTCATTATTCTCAACGTTTACTTAATCGCATTACCTCATGTACTCTTCCACTTTCTCCTCCAAGTCTGCGTCATCATCTCCTGTGTCAAAACTATACGACCTCTGATTGCCACTGTTCTGGTACCGTGGAGAGAGTGTTCCACTCGCAACAAGTCTCTCACTTGCCATGCTTTCTCGTCCAGTGTGGCTTGTATTGTAAGGTGGAGGTGACGTATCATAGCTATTACTAGGCGATGGCGACTGTGCAATACTTTGAGTTTGTGTTGCAGCAGAAGCAGTTGAAGAGGATGCAGAAACATTGTTGGTGTAGTTACTACTGTAGTTAGGCCGCCTAACAAACTTTTCATTTTGCTCCTGGTCAAGCCGTTCCATTGTTTCAAGTGCATGAATGATTTCATGTTTAGTCATTCCTGATCGGCGCAACCGTTGGAGAAGATCGATTTGTTCAATGGTGTAGCGGGGTTCTTCATTGTAGTAAGACATGATGTCATCTGTGGAAAAGAAATGGAACAGATCAGTGATCAAGTAGACATTTGTTTGATCTAGTAACACAATAACAAAAATAAAATATGGATGGATAGTTTCCCAATTCTTCATTCATCAACATTCAGAGGCTGCCTGGACAAATTTGACAGATTTGTGCTTGTCTACAGAACTCCAAGTGTGCATCAACTGGGATGCAATAACTGACATTTATCTAGGGAACCATCAAAATCAGAATTTATTGTCATGAAATTCAGTGATTTGAACCAGCATCAAAGTGCAAAGATTCATATTAGAACCATCTTACATTATTACTATAAATAAAAAAATTAAAATAGTCGTACACAAAAAGTAAGGCAGTGTCTTTGGTTCAGTGATTATTCAGGAATCTGATGGCAGCAGGGAAGAAGCTATCCTTATGCCACTGAGTGCTCGACTTTAGGCTCCTGCATCTTTTTCCTGAAGGTAGCAGAGTGAAGAGGGTGTGGCCTGGGTGGTGGGGGTCTTTGAGGAGAGACCATTTACGGCATCACCTCATGTACATGTCCTCAATGGAGTGAAGTCTGGTGCAAATGATGTCGCAAGCCGAGTTAACAACTCTCTGGAGTTCATTCTTGTCCTGAGATTTAGTGCCTCTATACCAGGCAGTGATGCAACCAGCCAGAATTCTCTCCACCTGTAGATGTTTGAGAGTTTTCAGTGACATCTCCTCAGACACCTCACATAGCCGCTGGCGAGCTTTCTTTGTGATTGCAACATGGAGACTCCAAGACAGATCCTCAGAGATGTTGACACCCAGGAATTTGAAGTTTCTTGACCCTCTCCACTACTGAGCCCTCGATGAGGACTGGGTTGTATTCCCCTGACTTCCTTCTGAAATCCACAATCATCTCCTTGGTTTTGCTAATGTTAAGTGCAAGGTTTGTTGTTGTTACACCATTCAATGAGCTGATCTATTTCTCTCACTGCGGTTTGTGATTCTACTGACAACATCAGCAAACTTGTAGATAGCATTGGAATTGTGCCTGGCCACACAGACATGGGTGGATAATGGGTAGAGCAGTGAGCTAAGCACGCATCCTTGGGTACACCTGTGTTGATAATCAATGAGGAGCAGACATTGTTTCCAATTCATTCTGACTGTGGTCTTCCAATGAAAAAGTAAAGGATCGAGTTGCAGAGGTGGGGGGGGGGGGGGGGGGGGTGGTACAGAGGCCTAGAATTTGTAGCTTTTTGACCAGCACTGAGGGATTAATGGTATTGAAGGCCAAGCTATCATCAATGAAGAGCAGCCATATGTATGAATTACTGTTTTCGAGGTGATCCAGAGCTGAATGGAGAGCCAGTGATATTGCAGTGTGTGGAGCGATTGTGACGATAAGCGAATGGCAGTGGGTCCAGATCTTTGCTTAGGTACGTGTTAATTCTGCCCATGACCAGCCTCTCAAAGTATTATTAAAGAAGAAGTGGGATAAAGAGAAAACAAATCAAACTCACTTAATGAGTAGTTAGGCAATGTTGATAATGTTTCATCAAGAAGCTTTTTGTTAATGACTTCCATGTGTTACGAGCCTAGAGGACCCCAAAACCCAGCAGCAGTAGAAATTCACCAAGACAAATGGTTATTTAAACCAAAGTTGCTTTTAATTTTCTTTAAACATAAAAAATAGGATCAAACTTTAACTTATTACTATTAACTTAACCTCCTGCAAGGAGAGTTCAGCGAGTTTGGCACTAGGTTGAAGGACAGGACCTCCAGGGGTGTGATCTGAGGATTGCTACTCATGCCTTGTGCTGGTGAGGTTAGAAACAGGAGGATCACTGGGAGTATTTACAGGAAATGGATAAGTATCTCATTATGGTATCAAGGGATATGAGAAAAGGCTGGAAATTGGAACTAGGTTTGAGCATAATTCAGCTTAGTGTAGAGTCACGGAACAGACTCAATGGGCCTAATGACCTGCTCTGCTCCTTTAACTTGTGAACCCCCTTCTAATTCTAAGTGCATGTAGAATATAATGTGTATATGTTCAGGAAAGTTCTTTGATTCACAGTCCAATCTCGCTTTTCACTCCTCCAAGTTCACCGGTATCAGGCAATTCTTATACTATGCACAGAATTCAACATTTATGAATTTTCACCAAACTTTGGTGCTTAGGAAGGTTCTTGTTGGTTTTAGAGAGAGATTCATTGCTCGTTGGACACACACACACTGATTTACATCCATCAGTCACTTCAGTGTCTTGTTGAAGAAACTTGCCCAATCAGGGTTTTCCAAATGATAACTTCTTCTTCCAGGTCACCAAGAGTTCCTTTTCTTTCCCTTATTTCAGGTGAAACACTCTAGCCAGCCATTTCCTCTTGTAAGGACCTCAAGGGTTTTCACCAGGCTGAACTCAGAACTCACAACCTGTCTTCAAAATGGAGTTTCACAGCTTGCCAACTTGAAATGTTCTAGTCTCCAAAAGCCACTGCAGAACTGAGTTCTCCCTCTCTCCTAGAGAGAGCCCGCTTGGTCAATTCTCTCTCTCTCCTTGCAAAACCGTATGACCTTCCTGCAGGGCTCCAGACCCAGTCTCTGAAAGATCATATCAGCCTCTGAGTGTGGACTGCTTCATTTGCTCCTCCTTTTGAAGTTTCTTAACAAAGCATTTCCAAAATAGTTTTTATCATTTTTGCAAAGGCACTCGATGCCTCAATGTCTCACTTTCAGCAAAGCTCTTGCATTTTAAATGAGATGTGGTGTTACTCTGTTTGTGGTGAACTACACTAAACCATCCCCCTCCCCACAATCTATCTCTTTTAAAAAAACATATTTATATATAATATAACCCATCACACATGTTATAACGTTCATCAGTTTTATATTCAAAATTGTTGCCTTAACTATTTTGAAATTTTCATTCTTGCCCAATTGTTAAAAGATTATTTTGAATTAGCATATGGGTTATAGGTAAGTCAAATGATAAAATAACTTTATCTGTGAATGGTCCACCTCACAGAGAAAAGCAGGTTTGAAGGAGTTGTTATCTGTGCTTCATGGGCAGTAAAACCCAGAAATTCTATTTTTTATTATTTCATTCATTTTTCTGAATGAACTGCACACATAACCACAGGAAAGGAATTGAAGTGATAGACTTCAGTAAGTTTCTGCTTGTCTGATTTAACTTGGATGCTAACTGACATTTCTGCTGACTCCCGCAGAACCATCTTGACTACAGATTGCACTCACTCTTATATTCAAATGTACCAAGGGAATGAGGCTTGGCCCAAAAATATATGGAAAAACAATCTCAAGACAAGCTTAAGATTAACTGCCATTTTAACTTTGTCGTACAGTAGTTGTCCCGCACAAATGAAATCTCTGATCAGTCAGGACAGTGGCCACCGCTCTGTGCTGCAGCATACTATTAAGTATGAAGTGTTCATCCAAACAATATCCCACTACTGTTATCACAACCTAACATAATACAAGCAATCAAAATGCACAAAACCATGCAGCAACCCGTGCTTCACCACTAACCATTGTAATGGTTCTGTTTAAAAATAACACCAGAGGAAAATGGGTAACTAACCTGAAGTGCAGGCGGTCCAGTTACTATAACCCTCCTCATTGGGCCTCTTTGAATTACAATTTGCTTCAGCCTTTTTGCCTGTTCTTGTGCAACACGAACATCCATAAAAGGAAGAAAACAAAGTCAATCCCATTTAAATTTTAAGATCAGTCCAAAAATTCAAATATTTGGGTCCTAGCTAGGAACCCTTGTCACCAGTGAGCAGTTTTGTAATCTTACCAATCTTCCATTAGTAGACCAGTGGAAATATTGTGGGAAAATAATTTCATTGGATCTATTATCTATTGTTTAATAAAAATGGGTGGATGTTATTCAGAATAGCTGTTACCATGATGACCAATCAGATGTTTCTTTCAAATTTTTATCTGTATTGCCACTGAACATTACATAAATATAGAGGCATGAAATCCAGCTAAACTTTTATAAAGCACTGGTTTGACTTCAACTAGAACAATATATCCACTTCTGGGCAGCACATTTTAAGAACAATGCAAAAGTCTTGGAGAGGCTACAAGAGAGATTTCCCTGGAATGATTTGAGAGATCAGGAGCTTTGATTTGTGGATAGACTAAAGACAAAGTTGTCCTTCTTGGAATAGAGGATCGAAAGGGGATCTGGTAGAGATGCTTACAATCATAAAGGGTCCAAAGGAGACAGAAAGAAAATGTTTCCATTGGCAGAGTGTCGAGGACAAAGAATGAAGGCGAATGGCAAAAGAATGAAAAGATGTTTGAGAACACCTTTTTTTTCAGCAATATGTTATAATCTGGAAACCACTAGTGGTCGAGGTGTAAAAGAGTTGTGAAGCAGATTTAAATATGGTCATTCAACTGGTAATTGAAAATGGAAAATATTGTCAAGTTATGAGAGATTACAGGAAAGGAGAAGGTTCTTGCTAAAAGAAAGCACGGACTTGATTGACTGAATGGTCCTTCTCCATACGGTAGCTTTCTCTGAATTTTTTAAAAAAGAGATACAGCATGGTAACAAGCCCTTCTGGCCCACAATCCTGTGCCACTAAAATATACCAATATAACCTACTGACCCTGTACGTCTTTGGAATGTCGGAGGAAATTGGAGCACCCAGAGAAAACCCATGTGGTCAAGGGGAGAACATAAAAATACCTTTCAGACAGTGCCAGATTTGAACCCAGGTCATTGGTGCTGTAATATCATCATCCTAACCACTACACTAACTGTAAACATGCTACTTGTTAACTATAGCACACATGCTAATTTACTGATTTTTTCCACCTCAGCATTAATTTTTATGTTCTTTGCTGAAAATAAGACCACAATTGATTTCAAGAATATAATAAATACTTATTAACTTTGCTTTCCAAATAAATTACCAAGTCACAAATTTGTCACAGATACTATATTTCTTAGCTGGTCAAATAGTTTCATTTTTTCTAGAAACAGGAGGGTGCAAACAAGTGTGCCTTTCAAGGTGGACCATAATGTTGAAGATAAATTGGTCATTATTTCTCCTCCTTAAAAATGATGCCGGTCAGCAGTCTAGAGATTGTTTTTATTTGGTCATGTGGCTGAACCAGTTGGTATGTCACCTGGAAAAAAGGTATGAAAAAACAGTACCTTAAAAGAACTATCTGATAGAGCACTGGTGGACAATGTACTACATTAGCGATTACTCATGAAGGCAATGGTAGCTGAATGTCACTCCAGCATTTAAATAGGATATTGTTGCTGTTGATACATTTCCATGGATCACAACATCGTTTAGGTTTCAGAATGATATATTTTAGACACTCTCAGAGTATTATTAAAATTTAGTGATTAATCTTCTCATTAAAGTTAAAGAAAAGGATGTTGTTTCACTACCTTTTCAACACATTTTGCCATTTTCAAAGCCAGCTCATCCAGAGTCAGCCAGTACAGGATTATCTTATTTTGATGAAGCCTGAAACGTTGGGGATGTATCTTTGCTACATAAAGGACACTGTTTGACCTATTGAGTTTCTCCGTCATTGTGCTTTTACTTCAACCACAGTATCTGCAGACTTTCATGTTTTAATTCTGATACAGGGTTATTTTCTGCAAGAAGTCTATTAAAAAATATCTGGTGTTGAGTGACCTTGGATGTGCAAGCCTCAGGAAACCCCATTTGCCTCAGTTTCAATGTACCAAAGAAAATACATTAAAAAAAAGGAACAGATGTCAGTCACATAGCCTTAAAGCCTACTTTATCTTTCGATAAGTTAATGGCTGAACTGCTTGGCTTCGACTCAATGTTTCTATCAGATTTCTTGATTCTCTTTGAACATGCTTAACGACTTAGCCTCCACTTCTCTCGAGGATACATGATGCCAAAGAGAAGGGGAGATAATCCTAATTCTTCATTTTTTATAGGGGCAATCTCTTATCCAGAGGCGATGCCTCCTTCTCTAGATTTTCCCACCGCAGACCTAAATGTAGGGAAAATGTTAAAAGTTGACATTTGATCATGTGGTTGAGGCAAGGCTTTGTATTGTGGGAAGATAAAGATGTTCCAGGCAGAAAATTAGAAATGCAATTTACCCAGAAAGTGTACATATTTGAGGTATGCAAGATGCCATGGGAATATACTATAAGACGGAAGATATTGAATAGTACAGAGGAACAGATCAACTTTGAAGATAGACAAACAGGTTAATAAGGTGGTTAAATGGGCATTCAAGAAGGGTTCCTTCATGGTCAAGTAATACACAATAGGCTACAGATGTGTGATTGAAGTAAAAGCACCAAAATGCTGGAGGAACTCAGCTGGTCTTTTTAGCATCTATAGGAGACAAAGATCTATTGCTGATACTTTGGGCTTGAGTCCTTCTTCAAGGAAAAATCAGAAAGTCAAAATATCAAAGAGTCTCAGAATTCAAACAATGGGGGAGGAATTCAGACCAACAAAAGGGATGTGATAAGGGACTAGGTAGAATTTATCATATCTTTGCGAAAGGGGATAGCAGAGATGGGGTTTAACGAAAGCCAGAGAAGTCAATATTAATGCTATCTGGTTGGAAGATGTTGTTCCTCCAATTTATGGGGGGGGGGGGTTCAGTCTGGCAGTACATGAGACCATGGACAGATATGCTGGCAAGGAAATAGGATACAGAATTGAAATGGGTGGCCACTGGGAGATCCACGCTATTGTGGTGGACAGAGCTGAGGTGCTCAAAAAAGGGATCTCCTGGTCTGTGTCCAATCTCTCTGATGTAGAGGAGTCCACAGTGGGAGCACCAGATGCAGTAGATGACCCCTGCAGATTTATGTGAAATTTTGCATAACTTGGAACGACTGTTTGGGCTTCGAATAGTACTGTGGAAAGAGGTATTGGTGGAAGTGAAACATCACCTGCAGTCACAGTAATAAGTCCTAAGGGGATGATTGGTGGGGAGGGAGTGGACAAGGGAGTCACAGAGGGAGCAGTCCCTGAGGGAGGTGGAGAAGGGAGGAGAGGGGAATAAGTGTCTTGTGGTGGGATCACATAGTAGGTGGAGGAAATGGTGGAGGAGGATGTGTTGGATGCGGATGGTAGTGGGGTGATAGGTAAGGACAAGGAATCCTGTCCTTGTTGCATGCAAAGGGGCCAGGACAGATTTGCGGGTAATGGAAGATATGAGGGTAAGTGCCAAGTTGATGGTGATAGAGGGAAAGCCATGTGTTTGAAGAAGAAGGACGTCTCTGATGATCTGGCATGGAAGTCCTCATCCTGGGTGCAAATGCGATGGAGACAGAGGAAGTGAAAGAATGGAATGGTATCCTTACAATGTACAAGGTGGGAAGAGGTGTAGTTAAGGTAGCTGTGCGAGTTGGTGGGTTTATAGATGTCAGTTAAGTGTTTGTCTCCTGAGATTGAGACAGAGAGATCGAGGAAAGGGAGAATGTTGCTAGACATGGATCAAGTGAATTTGAGGTCAGGAAGGAAGTTGGCAACGAAGTGGATGAAGTCAATGAGCTCATTATGGATACATGAGGCAGCACCAAAATAGTCACTGATGTTGCAGAGGAAGAGTAGAGGGGCCTTGCCTGTGTAGACATAGCATGGATTGCTCCACGTAGCCAACAAAAAGTTAGGCAAAGCTGGGGCCCACGTAGGTACCCGTGACTACTCTTTTAACCTGGAAAAAGTGTGATGAGTCAAAGGAGAAATTATTGAGGGTGAGGTCAAGTTCTGCCAGCCGGAAGAAGGTGGAAGTGGAGGGGGACTGGTTGGTTCTATTGTACAGAAAGAAACAAAGGGTTTTGAGGCCTTCAGTATGGGGAATGGAAGTATTTAGGGATTAGATATACATGGTAAATATGAGGCAATTGAGTTCAGTGAACTGGAAGTTGATGAAATGATGGAGGGAATATGAAGTGTCCCAGATGTAGATGGGAGGGACTAGTCTAGGGGGGACAAAACAGAGTTAAGGTAAGTGGAGGCCAATTCGATGGGGCATAATGGAAAATTGAGTTTGAGTTTGTGGATCTTGGGTAGGAGGCAGAAATGGGCAGTACGGGGTTGGGAAACAATTAGGTTGGAGGCCGAGCGAGGGATGTGACCAGAAGTGATAAGAGATGGTGCATGATTTAATGGTTTGTTGAGTTTTGGTGGGGTCCTGTTGGAGGGGTAAGTAAGAGGAGGTCTCTGAGAGTTATCATCTGGCTTCGTGCACCAGACCACAACAGTGCCACCCTTGTCTGCAGAGAGTGTTCCGAGGGCCAGGTGTTCCGAGGGGGAGAGATTGGAATGAATGAGGGGAGTAGTGAAGAAGGGCTCAGGCCCAAAATGTCGGCAATATATCTTTGCCTCCTATAGATGCTGAAAAGACCAGCTAAGTTCCTCCAGCATTTTGATGTTTTTACTTTATGCTTAAAACACAGAATTCAAGAGCAGGGATGTCAGGATTACCACCAGATATGTGCCAGTGGAGGCAAGAACTAGGATTTCAGTGCAGTTCAATATGTGGCTAAGGAGCTAGTGCAGGAGGGTTGGCTTCAGATACAGGTATACAAGTTACCAAGCTCTCTTCTCGGGTAGGCGGGACCTGTATAAAAGGGACTAGCTATATCTAAAATGGTGGGGAGCTGGCTGATGGAGGACCTCAGTTTTCTTTAGGCTGACACTTTGGCAGTTTCCGCAAAGCAGGACGTCAAGCGCTGAAGAGCTGGCTCTGAATGGGCAACTAAAGCGGCATCATCTGCAAAGTGTAGTTCACGGACAAGTTTCTCTTGTGTCTTGGTGTGAGCTTGCAGGCGCCTCAGATTGAAGAGACTGCCATCCGTGCGGTACCGGATGTAAACAGCGTCTTCATTGTTGGGGTCTTTCATGGCTTGGTTCAGCATCATGCTGAAGAAGATTGAAAAGAGGGTTGGTGCGAGAACACAGCCTTGCTTAACACCATTGTTAATGGAGAAGGGTTCAGAGAGCTCATTGCTGTATCTGACCCGACCTTGTTGGTTTTCGTGCAGTTGGATAATCATGTTGAGGAACTTTGGGGGACATCCGATGCGCTCTAGTATTTGCCAAAGCCCTTTCCTGCTCACGGTGTCGAAGGCTTTGGTGAGGTCAACAAAGGTGATGTAGAGTCCTTTGTTTTGTTCTCTGCCCCCCTACATCTCCATCGGGCACACAAAACTCAAAACGGTCAACCAGTTTACCTATCTCGGCTGCACCATTTCATCAGATGCAAGGATCGACAATGAGATAGACAACAGACTCGCCAAGGCAAATAGTGCCTTTGGAAGACTACACAAGAGAGTCTGGAAAAACAACCAACTGAAAAACCTCACAAAGATAAACGTATACAGAGCCGTTGTCATACCCACACTCCTGTTCGGCTCCGAATCATGGGTCCTCTACCGGCACCACCTACGGCTCCTAGAACGCTTCCACCAGCGTTGTCTCCGCTCCATCCTCAACATCCATTGGAGCGCTTTCACCCCTAACGTCGAAGTACTCGAGATGGCAGAGGTCGACAGCATCGAGTCCACGCTGCTGAAGATCCAGCTGCGCTGGATGGGTCACGTCTCCAGAATGGAGGACCATCGCCTTCCCAAGATCGTGTTATATGGCGAGCTCTCCACTGGCCACCGTGACAGAGGTGCACCAAAGAAAAGGTACAAGGACTGCCTAAAGAAATCTCTTGGTGCCTGCCACATTGACCACCGCCAGTGGGCTGATAACGCCTCAAACCGTGCATCTTGGCGCCTCACAGTTTGGCGGGCAGCAACCTCCTTTGAAGAAGACAGCAGAGCCCACCTCACTGACAAAAGGCAAAGGAGGAAAAACCCAACACCCAACCCCAACCAACCAATTTTCCCTTGCAACCGCTGCAATCGTGTCTGCCTGTCCCGCATCGGACTTGTCAGCCACAAACGAGCCTGCAGCTGACGTGGACTTTTTACCCCCTCCATAAATCTTCGTCCGCGAAGCCAAGCCAAAAAAAAAGAAGAAAAAAAAAATATCTAAAATGAAGGGGGACCAATAGCTCCGCAGAAAAGTTCACTGGTGCCACTTAGGAACCAGAGTAGTGCGCTAAAAGTGGAGGAATCGAGGGGATAGCAGATGTAATGATAAGTCAAGACAAGATGGATGATAAGGTAGGACAAGAAGGAACAAGCAAATGAACACAATGAGCTGCAATGTGTTTATTTTAATACAGGGAGCATTATGGATAAGGCATAGGGACCTAGAGTCTGGATCAGTATTTCAAATTATGATATTGTTGGCATTACAGAGACTCGGCTGCAAGAGGGACAGGGCTGGTAGCTCAACATTCGTGGGTTTCATTGGTTTAGACAGATTAGAGAGGGAGATAAAGAGTTGGAGAGATTGCATTAATAATCAGGGAGAGGATTGCACTCAAAGAGGAAGTAATGAATGGCACACCCACTGAGGCAGTAGGGATCAAAAATAAGACAGGTACAATCACTCAGATAGGGTTATACTATAGTCCTCCCAATAGCCACCTAGAGATAAGAGAACAGATATGCAGACAAATTGTGCAGTTTATGGGTATAACAAGTTGTTGTATGGGTGGCTTTAATCTGCCCAATTTTGACTGGGACTTCCTCAATGCTAGGGGATTGCATGGGGTAAAAATTGTTAAGTGCATTCAGGAGCATGTAGATAGTGATGCATCTACAGAGAGGAGGGTTGAAGAGAAAGAATCCAGGGGAAATGTGGGTGGAAGATGATTGCACCAGAGAAGGATGGGACTGGTTGGGGAGGGGGAAATAATGGGCAGAGTGAAAGGATAAGAATGGAAGTAACTTGGACGAAGTGAGAATTTTGTAAACTTGGATGACGAGAAGTCATGAATCTACTCAAAATGAAAAATGAACTGGATGTAAGGGTTTGAAAGTACATAATACAAAATGAGAAACTAATCTGGAACTTGTGAAAAAACCTTAAATAACATAAGTATTACTGGAAACACTCAATATGACAAGCAGCATACAAGGAAAGAGAAATGGCATCAAGTCAAATCAGAGGGTCTTTGACCTGACCTGGTTTTCACTTAACAGATACTACATTGTCTGCTGAATGTTTCCAGCATTTTCTTTTCTTATTTCAAATTCCTAGCATCTGCAGCTTTTTCACCATATTGTAAAAATCTTGATGAGGTTGCTTTCATGACCAATGAAGATTATAACAAAGAAAGGCAAAAGAAGATGAGTGGTATAGATTAGCTATTTAAGTTTACATTTCTTTATTTGTTTACATTTGTACGTTGAGTACAGTTTTTTTGCCCTACCAATAAGTGGTAATTCTACCTCACCTGCAGTAAAAAGAATCTTAGAGTTGTATGTGATGTCATGTCCTGTATGTACTCTGACAATAAATCTGAAATCTTAAGTTTATGTTCTGAGGAGAGAATTCAAAAATCGGGACTGTCAATGGAAATGAAATCAGAATTTCAAGTGAAATTAAAATTTTTAAAAATTACAATAAGATATGCATCGCTACTTACCAAGATGAAAATTAAATGCCACAATTTAAAGCAAAATAAAAACAAAGGGGCATTTTGAATGTGAATGTTTTTGGTGTAGTTATTGAAGAGAAAGCTGCAAATAATTTAAAAAGGGAATGAGATATCTTATTACAAAACAAATATTAAAAGGTATGAAAAGTGATTATAACAATTTGAATCAGTCACATATGAAGAAGGGGCACGAGTTGGCCATGATTCTCTTTCTTAATTACTATCCAGTATCACTTGGCGCAAAGAGAACTTTATGTTATCAAGTAAGGACATCATTGGGTTCTGCTTTCTTATCCTCCACAAATGAATGGATCATAGAATGGATCATAAAATTCACCAGTATGGCTTACAAATAAAAAATAGCCATGCAGCCATTTCTGTGGACTTGAATTTTAATTAATGTCAGCCACACCAGTACAGTGATTAGTGGCTTCATTGGTGTTGCTCAGAAATGGGAGCTAATTGATAAAGCTCAATTCTAGAAGTTTATCCATTTACTTTTCGGTTCTTTTCCTTGAAGTCTTAATAATTAGCATACAGGTGAATTGCAATACCAAAAATCTTCTATCCCTCCCCAATTCAGGTGCCCTTTTTAAAAAAAATCAAAATGAACTACAATTATAGCAGCTGATCACAGGGTCACTTTCACAAACAGGAGTAACATAACACAAGTAAACAATTTTCCCTATCTCTCCACCCATCCTCCCCACCCCCCCACCACCACCATCATAGCTGCCATTCATTTTGTAAGATCAGGACTGATCCATGAAGCAACATTTTACTCCAACCTTTATATTAACTCCTTCAATTACTTTGGTTAATGAAAAATATATCTATCTTAATTTTAAAATTCAAAATTACATCAACTATGATATGTAAATGAGAAGACCAAAGTCCTAATAAAATCAAACTACTGTTGGAACCCAGTTGCCCAAGCAGCATCTGTGAAGTCAAATGGATTGTTGACGTTTTCAGTTGTGACCCTGAGTCCTGATTCAGGGTCTTGACCTGAAACATTGACTATCCCTTTGTCTCCACAGATTGCAAATGATCGGCTGAGTTTCTCCAACAGTTTGATTTTTGGCTCTAGATTTCAGTACCTGCTGCCTCTCATTGTTTCTCCAAACTCCTAGCACCTCTGTGATGACAGGGTTTCTGACCTTCATTCCAAAAGGTCTGGCTCAAATTTTCAGATTATCTGACCTCGTCCTTGGGTCTCATCTACGATTAATCTTTGTATCCTATTCCCTATAACAGCTTGAAACTTAAATCGAATCACCACTTAATCTTAGAAACATAGAAAATAGGTGCAGGAGTAGCCCATTTGGCCCTTCAAGCCTACACCCCCATTCATTATGATCATAGCTGATCAGTATCCGGTTCCTGCCTTCTCCCCATACCTCCTAATCCCCTTGGCCACAAAGGCCAAATCTAAAATATTGTAATATCTAAAATATTGACAGGGAACCGGCCTCAACTACTTCATGTGGCAAAGAATTCCACAGATTTACCACTCTCTGAGAAGAAATTTTTCCTCATCTCAGTCCTAAAAAACTTCCCCCTTATACTTAAACTATGGCCCCTGGTTCTGGTACTAAAGTCCAGATATACCACATCCACTGGTTCTCCCCTATCCACTTGACTGGTTACATTCTCAAAAAACTCTATTAGATTCGTCAGACATGATTTTCCCTTCACAAAACCATGCTGACTCTGGGCGATAATACCACTACTTTCCAAATGTACTGCAATTGCATCTTTAATAACCGATTCTAGCACCTTCCCCACTACCGATGTCAGGCTAACTGGTCTGTAGTTTCCCGATTTCTCTCTCCCTCCCTTCTTAAAGAGTGGGGTTACGTTGGCCACCCTCCAATCCTCAGGAACTAATCCATTATCCAAAGAGGTTTGAAACATTATCACGAATGCATCCACTATTCCTGGGCTACTTCCTTCAGCACTCTCGGATGCAGACTATCCGGCCCCGGGGATTTATCCTCCTTTAATCCCTGCAATTTAACTAATACAACTTCTCGACTTACAATTATTTCCTTTAGTCCCTCCGTCACAATAGATTCCTGATCCTCAATAATTTCCTGTAGATTAGTTACGTCTTCCTTGATGAAGACAGAACTAAAATACTCATTCAAACAGTCTGCCATACTCTTGTTCCCCATGATCAACTCACCCGTTTCTGTCCGCAACGGACCCATATTTGTCTTAACTAACCTTTTTCTCTTAATGTAACTATAAAAGCTTTTACAGTAATTTTTATGTTCCCTGCCAGCTTCCTCTCATAATCCCTTTTACCTTTCCTGATTAATCCTTTTGTCCTCCTCTGCAGAACTCTGAATTTCTCCCAATCATCAGGGATATTATTCTTTTTGGCTAATTTGTAAGCTCCTTCTTTGGATTTTACACTCTCTCGGATCTCCCTTGTTAGCCACGGATGCGCTACCCTCCTCGATTTATTCTTCGTACAAACTGGGATGTACATTTTCTGCACTTGCCCCAAGCTATCCTTAAACAATTGCCATTGCATTTCTACTATTAGTCCTTTAAGTACCATTTGTCAATCTATTTTAGCCAATTCACATCTCATACCATCAAAGTTACCCCTCTTCAAGTTCAAAACCTTTGTATCCGTATCAACTCTGTCACATTCCATCCTAATGAAGAATTCCACCCTATTGTGGTCACTCTTGCCCAAGGGGTTCCTCACCAACAGGATTGCTAATTAACCCTTCTCCATTACTCAATACCCAGTCTAGAATGGCTCGTTCCTTTGTCGGTTCCTCAACATGCTGATTTAGAAAACAATCCCGCATATATTCTAAGAAATCCTCTTCAACCTTACCCTTACCAATTTGGTTCACCCAATCAACATGTAGATTAAAGTCACCCATTACAACTGCCGTCCCTTTGTTGCATGCACTACCAATTTCCTTCATGTCTCCTTCTCTAACCTCACTGCTACTGTTAGGCAGCCTGTACACTACTCCCACTAGCGTCTTCTGCCCCTTCGTGTTTCTCAGCTCTACCCATATGGATTCCACATCCTCTACACTGATGTCCTTCCTTTCTATGGCATTCACCTCTTCCCTAACCAACAAGGCTACTCCACCTCCTTTTCCATTCTGTCTGTCCCTCCTGAATGTTGAGTAACCCTGAATGTTGAGCTCCCAGTCATGTTCCCCCTGAAGCCACGTCTCTGTGATCCCAACTATATCATAGTTATTAATAGCTATCTCCACATTCAATTCGTCCACTTTATTACAAATGCTCCTTGCATTGAGACACGAAGCCTTCAACCTTTCTTCAGCCACACTCTTACCCCTTTTACCATTATGTAAATAAATAGCTCTTTTTGATTTCCTCCCCCCCCCCCCCACCCCCGTTTTTTACTTGCCTGCCACTAATGCTTTTCACCTTGCTACCTTTTGCTTCTATTCTCATTTTACACCCCTTTGACTCTCTGGACTTGGTCCCATTCCCCTGCCACATTAGTTTAAACCTTCCCCAACAGCGTTAGCAAACAAACCCTCAAGAACATTGGTCCCGTCCCTGCTCAGATGCAGACCGTCCTGTTTGTACCAGTCCCATCTGCCCCAGAACCGGTTCCAATGTTCCAAGAATCTGAAACCTTCCCTCCTACACTTCTAAATTCCAGGGAAGAAAATATTAAGTTTATCAAATTTTTGCAGTATTTTTTCCCCAGGGATAATCTTTTCAAAAGATACTTGCCCATAAACTCTTGTCATCTTGGTTCTTCTGATCGGCTAGCGTTAAGGTGTTCAGTCATGGCATTCTTAGTATTTTAGACTCATAATTTCCCCTAAAGTTGAGATTGGGCAAGAGTTTTATCAGGTCTATGGGTTCGAAGAATGGAAAGTCACAAGAATAGATACTGCATGTAAATTTCTGAACTTCTAAATTTTGTATGCATTACATATCACAGATAGTCAAGTTTCCACTGCACATTAAGCAATATTTTTATAAATATAAATTGTTAATTGAAAATCCAGAAAAGAATGGAACTACTCTGGTAATTTACCAAAGGCAATTTACCAAAGGTACAACATACACAGAGTCCATTCATAGTGTCCCAATTAAGATTTATTTAAAGAATTCTGCAGTAAACTGATAATGATAAATGTATTCAATAAAATTTCTACTAATTAACTAGTGGTTTTCAACATTCTTGTGATATTAGGGCATTATTGGTGTCCTTCTGGCTTATTAATATAAAAAAAATTAGTGAGTACTCTTTGAACAATTTTATATCTGCTGTAATTAATATTCCATTTTTAAAAAATACATTGGAAAACAAACTGCACACATTTTCAATTTAATGAACCAGTGTTTCATCAGTATCCAAATCCCATCACCAATTTGTAATTTTTCTTTAATATCAGTCTTCAAACTATGAGAAACCAAAACAGACAACAAAAAAACCATTTTACAGTTCTGTTTTTATTTTGAATGAATTATCACAGAACAGATATTCACTACAAAGTTTGAGAATATAACTGGGTTTGGACTGCTTTCCACATGACATTGTGGAACCAATTCAACCAACCAACTGGTTCCTTCAGTACTTAGTGGTTTATGTAATTTTACTGAAACTTAGTTGCTAAAATAATCTACACAGATATAAAAAGAATCTACATGCAGCATATGTAGTCACTGTCCAATAAACCAGTCCACTTTCATAGTTACCTCTTTAAATCCCAACTTTATCACTAAATGTATGTGACAAAGTTCATATTCCACGTGGCAAGCATTTTAGGATATTTTAATACACTAAAATTAAAATTATTATGCAAATCCAAGCAGTTATTAAAATGACAAACCTAATATTCAATATTTGTGGCAGATTCTGATTTTATTTACTGCTTTTATTGAGGGAATATTCAACCGTTTCCCAAGATCATTTCAACAACCATATAAATTGATTTTGAGAAAACTTACTATTTTTCTCTGTTGTGGGGAAACATTTTGCTTCTCATGAAATTTTCACTCAGGAAGTTGTGGGATCTTCCAATTTCATTGATGCAGGAACATTTCTATCTTTGAACCAATTTCATTGGTTGGCACCAGTTAAATATCTGCACCAGTCTATCGAAAGTTACCTTGGTAATGCTTAAACAATATCAGTCATCAAAAAACTTAGTTCTCATTGCTATAATAATTTTTTATGTTAGTGAGCAACAGATATTTATGAATCATTGATATTGGCTGTCCTGCTTTTCCATAATAGGAATTTAAAATTCACCCATGCTTATTCTGAAGAGATTAAAGGCTCTATTTTCAATTTGAATGTAAATTTGAAAGCTAACATTGTTATAAGATTAAAAATTAGTGGATCATCTTTGTTAAAGGGTTAAAGTAACAAAAGTGAGTGGAGTTATGTGTTTAATACTTTGTGATTCACATAGTACTGATTTTACATACAAAGTGTTTGGAGTCTGAAATGCACTGTCTGAAGATGTGCCAAAGACAGTCCATTAACGCTCTTCATGAGAGAGTTGGGTAAACATGTCAAAAAATGTGAAAAGATAAGGTGAACTGGCTGGGAACAAGTGAACTGCTTTAAAAGAGAGTTGGTGGGTCAAATGGGTTCCTTCTGCTATGTATCCATTCAATTATACTATGAAATTTAAGACTCTGACAGGAAGGGGGTTTCTCCTGGATGAAAAGTCCAGAAACAGGGATTGATATCAGGAAATATGACAAGTTATTCAAGACAGAGATGAAGAGATTCTCTACCTCAGGCTGGCACCTCGCCCCCCCCCCCCCACCCCCATCAATACGCTAGTGCACAAAGATACATACAGAGGGGCACAACGCAAAGTTACTGAGTAAATTTGAAATGGATTCTAGATGCAAAAAATACCAAGGGTCTGTAATACCATGAGTCTGTAATTCAAATCCTAAAATGTGGCCAAAGAATGCAACAAACAATTTTTGGGATCAAAGGTGTGTGTGCTGGGGAAGGGTGAGCAGGGTGCTAGGTAACTAAGGTATTGCCCTTGCAATCCTGAGTTGCAGTGTCCATTGCAGTGGTCAATGGATGGGCCAAACTGGACAAAGGATCAACCCAGGTAGGGGCAGAGAGAAGTGACCAGGGTAATAAAACAGTGGTTTTCAACCTTTTTTGTCCTAGGCCCCACTTGAATTTTTCAAAAAAATGTACGTCCCACCAGGAGCAAAAAAAAGTTATAATATTCAAAATAAGTTTTAATTAAATCATTTACTACAAGTGTATTTCAATGCAATTAAGGTCGGGTAAACACCGGAACACACATTTCATATTCAACTACTACTTCAATATGTCAACCATCTCAAACACACATTCAACAATTTTCACCACTTCAGTGGGACCCTTACCCCGTCGCTGCTGCAGATTTTTTTGATTTGAAGGATTGGTTTTGTTAGTTTCAACCTTAAATCTCCACGTTTTGTCATTTCCAGTCAGATTCTCTTAGCTTGTAGCAAATCACATTCTACTAAATAAGACGATGGAAAAGAATTCCCTTGATAAAGTAGTTGAGTGTGGGTATTTCTTTTCAATCTCGTTAGACAGCCACATCACTTTGAACAGAGTTTTCACAGATTCATCATGTTGCAGCTCAGATAACTTCAGCTAAGTCCACCAGCAATGGCTGAGTTAACCAAGAGGGAAAATCCATTGCCTTTAAATCACAAAATCCATCATTGAAGTCGGTAACCAACATTTTAAAATGGTCATCAATGACATTTGTAGCAGCATTATTACCTTACACTTATTCAACCAATAGAATTAACTGAAATTTCTTGCACAAATATTCCTTTGGCATAATTCTGGAAGTGTCATGAATACACCTATCTTTGTCATATTTGTTACTTGGAGTTGCTTGTTCAATGTACTTAATTTCTCAAAAATGTCCATCAAGTAACTCACATAAGATTTGCCATCTGTTGTAAACAAGAGCTTCATTTCAGGTTTGTCCTTCAAAAACTCGCTGAAGAGATCAAACAGTTCCATAAACCTTTTGAAGCAGTTTCCTTTGGCAACCACTTTACTTCTGTGTGAAGCAATAATCTCACATGTTCTGCATTTTTATCAACACAAAACTGCTTAAACAGACGCTTACATTTGGCATTAGCTTTGATGGCATTGATATACTTGATCACAGAATGCAGCATCTTATGTAGAATGGAAAACTTTCTTGGCAACTAAGTTTTCTCAGAGGATACACAAGGCACAACCAACATGTTTGGATTTTCATCCATTTATTTTAAACACCCTATTTTTTTTTAACCCATCATAGCAGGTACACCATCTGCAACACAAGATACAATATTTCCTTTTGATATTTCATTTTCATCCAAATAATTTTTTGAGCTTGCTGTAGATATCAACTGCAGTGTGGTTGTTTCTTCTTTCTTCTTTTCTTCTTTGGCTTGGCTTCGCGGACGAAGATTTATGGAGGGGGTAAATGTCCACGTCAGCTGCAGGCTCGTTTGTGGCTGACAAGTCCGATGCGGGACAGGCAGACACGGTTGCAGCGGTTGCAGGGGAAAATTGGTTGGTTGAAAACTCTTCCTGATCAATATATCTCACATATGCCAATAACAGAGCCTCACTCCTGTACAGTAGATTCATCCAGTTGTAGTGAGAACTTTCGTGATTTCAACTTCTCAATAAGCTGGTTTTCAACATCTTGACCCACGTCATCTATTCTGTTGCAGACAGTACTATTACTCAATGGCATTGCTCAGACATCTTTGTCATCCTTTTGCAGAATTGTTTTGAGAAACAATGATATTTCGGGTTTAATCAGTTCCTCCCCAATCGTATGGTCTTCCCATGTTTTGCTATCAGCAGAGAAATTTCATAACTAGCTTCAAGGGTACGATTCAGGGCTGCAGTTTGCGCAGTGAATAATGAAGTGATTTTTGATCTATTTTCAAGCTTCTCTTTCGGTGATTTTAAATATTCCAATTTCAAATTGACATGGGTAGGATGTTTTACCCTCAAGATGGCCTGCTTTCATTGATTCATTTGTCTGTTGGCATAATAGGCAAAAAGGTGCACGTTCATGGTGTACAGCAGGTATAAACCCAAACTTCCAAGAACTCCACTGAATATTGATGAACCTTTTGCTTGCTTGGTTTGCTCATTTTGAATATACAACAGCGCAAGCTCCCTGAAACAGATTAATACAACAGCACGAGCTCCCTGAAACAGATTAATCAATATTTAATTATGTCTTAGAACTGAAAAATGTAATGAAAGTAATGATCAAATGAAAGGAAGAATACTGACCCTAGAAAAAAATGAAGAAAAAAAAAACTAGCGCTCTTTCTGACATTTTTTCATGCAGAGAGTGGATCAAAACTGCGCTAGCCTCATGCTTTATTTACAGGGTTCCCTATTTTGGTGCCCCCCCCTTCAGGGTGGCGCTTGGGGCAGACCCCACCCCCATCGATATGCTAGTGCACAAAGATACATACAGATAGATACAGGTCTTACTCACTACTGAACTGAAAAAGTAAAGGATTTGGAATCCTCATCGCCAATGAGATAATTTGGAATGGATGATAATAAGACAGGTCAGAAAAAATATAATTATAATGTTAACCAAGGATAACAACAGGTAAAATAGAAACAACGGAGAAACAACAGTGTGGTGGCATACATCGCGACGCAGGCAAATGGGCTCCGTGTTTGTCATGGCCGCGGCAGCGCAGCCGCGTACCACCCCCTCTCCCCCCAAGAGGAAGGTAAATACCCAGCTCTCAAGAAGCTCCCCTTAAGTACTTTTGGCCTGTCCAGGCCAGCGCGCTGCCAGACTCCTGCACCTAGACGGCCTAGGAGACAGAATACCACCCACCCTCATGGATGATTTGCTCGCGCTGGCAAAGGGCCACAAGCCATGCCTCATGTTTGAGTAGGCTTTCCTGGAGCAGATGCCAGATGACATACAGCTGCTGTTAGCAGATGAGGATTTCTCTGGCCGTCATGGCCAGAGCAGATGTCCTTTGGCGCACAAAACATGAAAACAAGTCCATGATGAACCAGGTGTTGCGCCCCAACCCCAATCACGCCCCAGCAAGCCGGCAGAGGCACCAAGCACTAACTGGTATTTTTATCACCAATGCTGGGGGGCACAGGCATGAAAATGCAGGCACCCCTGTTCATTTCCACAGCGGCTGGCCACATCAATAGTCTTCTGCATGTTACCGATAAGATTAGTGGCCAACGGTTCCTGGTAGACATGGGTGCTAAACTTAGTGTCATCCCATCAACCGCACTGGAGACACGAACATGTCCACGAGGCCCCACACTCCGGGTGGCAAACAACACCACTGTCAAAACCTTCGACACGCACAACATGCAAATACAGCTTGGGAACGAGAAGTTCCGGTGGAATTTCACACCAGCCGTGGTGGGCATATCACTCCTCAATGCTGATTTCCTTCGGGTGCACAGCCTACTGGTGGATGTAAAGCCAAGTGCCTAGTGCATGCCCAGACTTTCCATACTGTCCAACTCAAAGCTACTGTCGCCTGCAACCCCTAAGGACGAGTATAGCCGCATCCTGGATGAATTCCCGGCTATCCTCAGGCTGCAATTCACTTCCACCATGCCACAGCACGAGATGCTACACCACATACTGACCCTGGGGCCGCCGCTCCACGCCAAAGCCAGGAGACTTCCCCCAGACAAACTGCAGTTGGCCAAAGAGGAATTTTCCCAGTTGCAAGAGTTGGGCATAGTCCGCAGGTCCGACAGTCCGTGGGCGTCCCCACTACACATGATCCCCAAGTCCTCAGGCGGTTGGCAGCCCTGTAGATTACTGCTGCCTTAATGACTCCACCACACCCAACCACAACCCGGTCCCACATATACAGGACTTCACAGTGCGAAGTTGTTCTCCAAAGTCGATTTGGTGCGTGGCTATCATCAAATTCCAGTCCACCTGGACGACATTGACAAGACGGCCATTATGACTCCCTTCGGACTTTTCAAATTCCTCTGCATGCCTCCTGGTCTCAAGAATGCAGTGCAAACCTTTCAGCGCTTGATGGTTACAGTGGGCAGAGACTTGGACTTCGTGTTTATCTACTTGGATGACATACTCATCACAAGCAAGGACCATGGGGAAAACAAGGATCATCTCCGGTGTCTTTTCACTCACCTGTTAGAGTTTGGACTCACGATCAATGTGGTGAAGTGCCAATTCGGGAAAGATTCCGTGCAGTTCTTGGGCCACACTATCACCGCGAACGGGGCAGCACCATTAGCAGAGAAGCTCACAGCCAGTTCACCAGCCCCAACATCCTCAAAGGCCTCCAAGAATTCATGGGAATGGTTAACTTCTCTAACCGATTCATCCCATGGGCAGCTAGCATCATGAGACCACTGTTTGCCAAGATATCAGCCAAAAGCAAAACCCTAGCGTTGATGGAGGAGGCCGACACAGCTTTCACCACGACGAAGAATGCCCCGGCCAGCGCCACCTTGCTGGTTTATCCCAGATCGGATGTATCTACAGCACTCAACTGCAATGGCCATTGGGGGCGCCCTTGAGCAATCCTTTGAAGGTCAGTGGAGTCCGCTGGCCTTTTTTAGCTGCCACCTGCGCCCCCCCCCCCCCGAACTTAAATACAGCATGTTCGACAGGGAGCTCCTGGCACTCTACCTGGCTATCAGACACTTTTGGTATTTCCTGGAGGGCAGGCTGTTCACGGTTTTTATGGACCACAAGCCCCTCACCCACGCCTTCGCCATGGCCAAGGACCCCTGGTCAGCACACCAACAATGCCACCTATCCTATATATCTGAGTTCACCACTACCTCTCTGGCAAGGACAATGTCGTGGCCAACACACTCTCCTGACCTGCCATCCAGTCCTTTTCCATCAGGCTGGACTACGCTCAGCTGGTGCAGGTCCAAAAAGAGGATGAGGAGACACAGGCCTTCCGCACAGCCATCACCGGCCTCCACTTCAAAAACTTCAGTCTGCTGAACAGCCCCAACACACTTCTGTGTGATGTCTCCACTGGCGCACTGCGTTCGGTAGTGCCACAGCAATGGAGGTAACAACTTTTCAAGGCTGTTCATGACCTCGCACACCTGTCCATAAAAACTACAACCCATATGGTAGCAGAGAGGTTCTTGTGGCACGGCCTAAGAAAACAAGTTGCGCAGATGGCACCCAGTGTCAGGCATCCAAAGTCCACTGTCATGTCAAGATTCCGGTAAACAAGTTTGATCCTCCGAAGAGACGGTTCGAACATATACATGTCGACATCGTGAACCCTCTGCCCATCTCCCGAGGCACCCAGTACCTCTTCACGGTAATAGACCACACCACGAGATGACCGAAGACCATTACTTTAAATGACACCTCATCTGATTCCTGCACCAGGGCACTGCTCACACATTGGATCGCGAGGTTTGGGGTACCAGCCCACATAACCACCGACAGAGGGGCGCAGTTTACGTTAGCACTGTGGACACAGCTCTCAATGCTCCTGGGCATCAAGCTGCACCTCCCATAGTCCAACGAACTTGTGGAGCGTTTCCACCACCACATGAAGTCAGCCTTCATGGCCCGTTTAAATTCCCCCATTTGGGTGGTCGAGCTTCCCTGGGTTCTTCTGGACATCAGAATGACACCTAAAGAGGATTTACAGGCATCCTCAGCGGAATTGGTTTATGGTGCCCCACTAACCCTGCCAAGCGAATTCTTCCCACCATCCCGAGATTCAGGTACCAAGGGAAAACCATCATTACAGGACCTATGGGACAGGTTAGCCTCATTTGCAGCCCCCCTCCCCCACCACCCTCACACCATGGACCCCGGCCTGCGTCCATCCCCAAAGACTTATCAACCGCAGGCTTTGTATTCATCCACCGCAGCCCACATTCTGCCCCCCTCCAACGATGTTATGAAGGCCTGTACAAGGTCCTGCGTAACTCTGGCAAAACTTTCACACTGGACATTGGGGGTAGGGAGGAACTGTTCACAGCAGACAGACTGAAACTAGCACATATGGACTTCAGCCAGCATATTGTACCAGCACAGCCCAAACGCCAGGGGCGACCGCCTAAAGGCGTGACCCCACAGCGCCAAAGGGCAACGGGACACTAGAGCCAGTCCTTGGCGGGGGGTTGTGTGGCGGTGCACCTCGCAATGCAGGCGAACTGGCTCCATGTTTGTCACGGCCGTGGCAGCAGAGTCAAGATGGCCCCGTTGGGTTTTGTTTCCCTTATGGGCAGAAGGGCCGCGCGTGCGCACTCGGCTGCATTGTCACATCACCACCAATGCAGAGGCGGGACTTGATGACCACTTTATAACGCACAGCATGGGCTTTATCAAATAAACCATTGGAAATGAAACTGACCCCAATGAGTAGTCTCTGTTCTCATTTCCCCCTCATAGCTACTGCTACAAGAGAAACATTGGAAGAGCAAAAAAAAAGTTATGAAAATAAAAAGAACAATGTGATTTTACTTGGAAGTTACCACAATTGTGTTAACAGTGTTGCCAAGTCACATCTTTCACATTAACATAATGAGTTTATTTTTTCAAACCAACTTTTTAAATTATTTCCCAAAATATTCCTACGCCCCACTAAAATATTCTTAAGACCCATGCCCCACCAGTGGGGTGAACGCCCCACCTTGAGAATCTATGGTATAAAAGAATTAGCACACTCTAGCGGTGAGGTATCTTGGATTTGGTCTCACCACATGTTGGGTAACAACTGATGCTGTGGACTGATTGGAATGGGGGCAAAAGTTAAAAGGGCTCAGGTGCATTTCCGAGATAAGTACCACTTGTCACTTAACAATAAAGTATGTTATGTGGAGCACTGTGTGTGCAAGGCTTATTTCTATCAGATTTGTGAATGTCCTACTTAACTTTTGCACAACAGAGAATATGGTTTGAGATAGAGAACTAGACACATTGCATTAAATGATGGAGCAAGCTCAAAGGGACCAATACCCTATTCCTACCCCTATTTTCGACACATCTTATGCATCCAAACACAAACTTTTTGCAGCAGATCAATTAAAAGTCATTGATTTGAAATGCCAACATAGCTTCTGCTGCCTTACCTTCTGAGTATTTCCAGTATTTTCTGTTTTTATTTCAGATTCATCAGAAGCAAACTTTTGCTATTCAAAAAGTGTGCATATTAACTAAAGCAAGAACTAATCCAGTTCTGCACCACATTCCTAATGGATGGAGTAGAATGAATGAAATAAACCTTCCCTTTTTTTGGACTCGACTTTCCCACACAAAGCAGATCTTAGACCTTGAATCAGTTCTTCAGTCTACCCAGACTGCAAATGTTTTAGTAATTACATTGATACCAAAGAAAGAGAAAATATACACTACAAAATTTTAAAGTAAGAAGTTAATACTCTTAAGCAGAATGTTCAAAAAAATCTTTACCAGGTTGTTGGCTTTCAAGTATCAAGTTGTCATTTACCAATACAAGTCAGAAGCTTTCCAGTTGGTGATCTCAACGTTTGGGTCTGACTTATCAGAAAAGGGGGCAATATATCATACAGTATAACAGTATAATTGTATAACTGTATACAATTCCAGGTAATGCAAAAGCCAATCATCTCAATTATTTAACTTTTAAGGGCATAGCATGCAGCACTGCGTATGCAAGGCTTATTTCTATTGGATCTGTGAGCAGTTTTCAGTTGGAAACTCAGATATGTAGGCTCACAAACTGATTTTAAAAGCTATGTTTCTGTATCTAACCAACATTTTCCAGCTATTTCAACAATATTTATTGTTGTTGTCACTTAGTTCATCAAGTGCCTTGAGTGTAACTGTTGTGGCACTGGTTTTAATTTGTAATATAACAATAATACTGCACTGCACATCCTTGTGGTAATTAATACATGTCTTCTTGCAGAGCGAGAAGCTGATGGAAAGAAAAAAGTTAGGTCAATCTTCATCAGGGGTGCTCAACATTCACCCCAGAGGTATTCCATTAACCACAAAGTACATCAATTTATTATGTAGCAGGGCACATCCAACAGAAGGATATGATAGCAGGCCATCTGATGAATACAATAGTGACGTTTTAACAAATCTTATTCAAAGCATCACAATGATTATATTTCATGCTGGGAGGTGCTACAGTTTGATGTAGACATTCTATGGAGATGCAAGGCCAAAAACATCTACGACTGCATAACTAATTGCATCAACTGCTGTGAATTTTCTTCACAGACTCCAAAAAGGAAAAGAAAAGTTGTTTTTTTTTTAAACAGTTACTTTTAAGCTTCAAGTCAGGTGCTCCATCAACCAATTAAAGACAATAGCAAATATATTTTTAAATTTAAATTGAGACATACAATACAGTAACAGGCCCTTTTGGCCCTTGAGCCTTTGCCACCCAATTGACCTACAACCTTTGTACGTTTTGAAGGGTGAGAGGAAACCAGAGCACCCGGAGAAAACCCACGCAGACACGGGAAGAATGTACAAACGCCTGACAGACGTTTGCTGATGCTGTAGCAACGTTGCATGAACCATCACACTAAATGTGCCACCTGGAAAATGACAGCAAATTTGCACATTGCAAATCAAATAAAATTGCAATCAGAAAATCGGTGCTTTTGGTGGTTGTATCAATGGCAGAATCTTAAATGTCTCGGCATAGATCAATCAGAAGCAAGACTGTGACACCTGATGCTAGCAGGTAGCATGAGGCTGAAACTGTCAGTTAGATTATTAGTCAGCAGGATTCTACAATTCTCCAAACTTGTTTTTAATACTAATCTACAAGATGCGCCTTGGAACAAAAAAGTGCCATTTCCTTGCACTACTTTATCAACTTCCTTTTGATCAGTATCTATCATAGAGCAGATCTGATAATGGACTGTTGCATTTTATGGTCTATACATATATCTTCCACTTATTTGATTGCCAACTTCCCATCACCCCTTCAATCATGAACAAGATGCCAATGACTGAACTGTCTCCTAAAAATTTCCACAGAATTTTAAGAATTGTATTAGTCATGAGGCATATATTTGAATGTCTCCAAATCCCAAAATATTACCCAGAACAGAACCCAAGTTCTCTAAACTACAAACAACCTTTCTCTGGACCACTTGCAACTGCACAGTGCAAATGATAGATATTTGAAAATACTTCTGATCTTTTTTCTAAAAAATTCCTATACATGCACGATGTATCTATCTATTTATTTATTTATTGAGACTAATTTCCATGGACAATATTCCATGCCATTTCTGAAAGGAACAAATCAGTAACTTCTGATGCAAATATTCTCTGCTTAATTTGGTTATAACTTTGCAATACACTTCTAGGTCTACAAATAAATCAATAATTACAACTGAGGAAAGAGACCATTAGGGATGATCTTTCAGTTTATTAGTACTTTGAAATTATGTTCAGAAATTATCTCTTCCATTTTCAATCCTAAATTGCGTTAAATTGAACACCTGATACTTTGGCTAGAAATGCAGCAGCTTCTACATATTACAATTTAAATTACATGTTTAATAGAGTTAAACATCCTATTAAATTTCCAGAACTGTTTATCAAACAAAATTTGATCCCGACAAATGAGAGACAAAAAAATCTACCTCTTTAGCCAAACTTTAAGGAGATGTTTAAGGAATGAACTTGAGCTTTTGTGGTTACCATATGAGCTGATAACAGCAATTCAACAATATATACTCATTAGTCTTAACTATGTTCCTACAAAATATCAGTCAGTACTTTACAAATAGGTTTTTGTTTTAAATGGCTTTATTCACTCTACAGGATACAACAGCTTGGAAAACTATCCCAGCAAAATTTATCTGTTAAGAATTTTGCTTATAGTATAGGTATTCAAAAATCAGAAGTTAAAATTCACACTGGTAATATACAATTAAAGAATTTCACCCTGACTGTAATTGCCAATTGGATATTTAATCTTGTGGACTATCTTTTGTCTTCTGTCATCCATTGGACAATGCACACAAATCCTGTATCCCAACCCAGACTGCTCCATGTGGTTCCCTAACCTGTCAAATTGCACGACAGTCAGAGAGAGATTCCCCTGTCAATTTTCTAACATTCCTTGTTAGAAATTACTCAATGTAGTTCGCAAAAGGGAGTTATAAGCCCTCCATTTCGATTATTTAATTACCTTTGGCAGTTTGATTATGAACGTCAACAACATCTATTTCCCTCTTTGCTCTTTTTTGTTGGTTATTGACACAAAGTTCTACGACCTTTATCACTATCTTTACTTTGCCTCTTTCCAACCAGAATCCATTTTGCAATCTTTTAGCTTAACAAGGTAAGCCATCCTTCTCACCCATCACTAGTTTGTTTTTTCCAATTATTTGAATAGTCAATATATAGTTGGAAAAAAATCTTTTCTTGTGTTTTATTGTCTGAAAGTTCCTGCTTCACTGAGTACAGAGAGGGGCTGGATATTGTTAAAATACTGTTGTTAGTACGAATCAAATTCCAATTTCAACCTGCTTGTGAATAAGGTGCATGAATATTCTTACAGAACTAATGGAGAAAACTGCAAAGTCATTTTTTTTGTGATATAAAGTTAATTCAAGGCCTTAGTTTCCAAATGAGAATAATCTAATTTCATTAAACTATTTTAATGGAGTTTTAAATAAATTCAATGGAATAATAGCACAAGAAATCTTGTCAACATTAAATAAGCAGTGTTTAAAGAGGTTCTGACTGTATTCGAGTTCACTTTAACAAGTGTTCATGGTTGTGATCAGAGGTTTTATACAGCACCCAACTAAACGACTCAAACATTGAACACTATTGCATCTTAACTCTGCTGTGCTTTCCTCCGGTTTATGAGGGAAGGGAAGGGGGGAATGATGCTGTGAATTTAAACATCTTGTATTTTAGTCGAGTCTCATTCAGTCCCATCACCCATTTTGCTTCAAACGTGTCATCTCTTGAAACGGAGCCAAATGTTAATTAAAAATATGCAGCTGAGCACGACGTTTCTCAACTATTTGCAATCATTCCAGTATTTTTAACATCGTTGTGCGGTAAATTCAGGGGGGGAAACACAATTCCGTGCGAGGGATGGAGATTTTTAACTTTTACACTATCCCGTGTTCTTTATGATCCGTGCAATTTCAGGAACAAAAAAAAACATGCGTAAGCCAGAAATCCAATTGAAAGAGCCAGGTGTTAAAGGGTATAGCTAAAAATATGTAAACAAACGAGTAGGTGATCTCGATTCCTCCTGTACAAAGGTAGTTCAGTACAAAATAGTGTCCCAATGGGAAAAATATCCGAACATTACACAAAAGATGGGCTTCCGTTTAAAGTGCCCGTAAAGTCCGTGCAGGGGAACCCCCCCCCCCCTTTGGATTGACTACAGAGTATTGTCGCCCTGAAAACTAGCGACCAAAACACTGCAAATAACGTGGCTCTCGTCATTTAAAAATAAACTCAGAGGAGCCCACCGGCCAAGATCCCGCCCGCATCCTGCAGTTCGGGTGGAAACTCACCGACGTCCTGCGACCTCGAGCTCGCCGATCCGTCCGCTACAGCCAGAACTCAGAAAGCCAGGCACCCTGCTCCATCATTCGCCATGACAGATGGTGAGAAGCTCTCACCTCTGACCTCTCACCCCCTTCCTGCCCTCCTCTTCCCCCTCCCACAGCGAGCGCTCCTCCTTCCCCGCGCGCCGCCTCGCGCGCAGTCGGCCTGGGCGCGCGCCGAGCCAAGCCGGCGGCGCGAGGGGGCCTGGGCGGGTGTGAGCTTTCCCGCGCCGGAGCGGCCGACTGCTTTTTGCAGAGAATCGTTCCACAGGAAGCATCGGCTCTTTGCAACACTTCTCTCCTTTAAAATTCCTCGCCGCCAAGCCTCAGGTAATCTAATCTATTCATGCCACTGGATATGTATTGGACCTACCAAGGGTGATGCTAGATATTCTTTTATTACAAATGTTCTTTATAGGCACGTCCTTAATTGCAATTTGGAAACCCACTCTGTGCATTCGCTGTCAAATTTCAATTCTGAATTTTAAATGACCAACTTGTTTCTGGAAACCGGTTAAGAATCCCATTGCACCTCCTCCAGTGGAGCAAATGCAGCCCCACGACTGGCAGGAATGGAGCAACGCCCAGAGTGACCAGCTCACATTGGAAGAGCAAAATTGGGAGTTCCCATGTCCAGCTCCAAGTTATTGCCCGACCTTGCTTAAGTTGAAGCTTGTGCATTGTTCTTTTAATGTCATCACTATCTGGAATTTGAGAACACTTTAACCTTCAAAGTGCGCCCAAGGACATAAATGGAGCGTTTTAAAACTTTCATGCCTCTCTCTCTAATCCATGATTTTTCCCATCTTTTCAAATCCAGGTTGATTTCAAAAGGGAGAGAGTTTGCTTATGAGGTGACATTCAGCAAGCCTGGGATGATACTCATTGGATTTTTAGAAGGATTGGAGAAATAATCAATTATGAAAAGATGAGGAAGGCACCGGCAGCTTCCAGATTCAGGGGAGTAGATTTAAAATGGGAGCAGCTTCTTCCTGAGAGGAGTGAAGCTGTGAAATTCTCTGCCCAATGAAGCAGTAGAGGCTGCCTCTTGAATGTTATGAAAGATGCATCGATTTTTGAATAGTAAGGAAATTAAGGGTTATGGGGAACAGATGGGTCGGTGGAGCTGAATCTTTGACGAAATCAGCCACGGACTCACCTGTTTCACATAGGTATCTATCTTACCGGTGCCCAAGGAGAGTATGAAAACCTGTCTAAATGATGACTATCCACCAGAGGCACTCACATCAACTGCAGGCATGTAACGGCACAGTCGAGGAATTTTGCTGCTACACAAGCCGTCTAAAAAGGAATGTGCAGGAATTTTGAGACAATTTTGCACTGTGATTTATCCTGCAGGACACCTACAACTTTTTGGAGGAAGCCTGCAGTGTAAATAATACTGGAAAAATTCATCGACAGTCATCCACTCTACTGCACGTCCAACCACCAGGACTGTTGTACTTGGGTGCTTGCAGTCAAAAAAGGTACTCAGTGTGAACGACCACTTGGGCAGTAATTATGTTAATTTTTTTTCTGCGTTTTTTTTTTTCCCCCGACATTGCCGTCTAAAAAAACCATGTATTTTGAGAGGCTGGTGTTGAAGCCTATCAGCTCCTGTTTGAGTGGTGACATGGACCTGTTCCAATTTGCCTATTATAGCAACAGGTCTACGGCGGATGCCATCTCACTGGCTTAACACAAAGTCCTGGAAAACCTGGGTACCAAAGATGCATACATCAGAATGCTCTTTATCGACTACAGGTCAGTATTTAACACCATCATCCCCTCAGAGGCCAAGACTTGGGACTCAACATCCCACTGTATAATTGGATCCTGGATTTTTTCATCTCCAGCCCACAATCAGTGAGGATTGGTAAGAACATCTCCTACACAATCTCAATCAGTACCAGCACATCACAGGGCTGTCGTCTTAGCCCCCTGCTCTACTCACTTAACATCTACGACTTGGTATGACAGCAACACCATCTACAAGTTCACTGATATACCGTGGTAGTGGATTGTATAAAAAGGGGTGCTAAGTCAGCATACAGAAGGGAAATTGAAAACTTGGCTGAATGGTGCATCTGCAACAACTTCACACTCAATGTTGACTTTAGGAAGGGAAAACCAGAGGTTTTACAATCCAGTGATCGTTGGGGGGATCAGAGGTGGAGAGGGTGAACAAATTTAAGTTCTTGGGAGCCACTACCTCAGAGGATCTTTTCTAGACCCAACACACTAATGGCATCATGAAGAAAGCACATCAGTGCCACTACTTCCTCAGGAGTTTGCAGAGGTTTGGTATAACATCCGAAACCCTGGCATATTTGTTCAGATGTGTGGTGAAAAGTGAGCTGACCGGCTGCATCATGGTCTGGTATAAGGTCACCAATACCCCTGAGTGTAATGCCCTTCAAAAGGTAGTGGACACAGACCAGGACATCCCCACCATAGAGAACATCTACAGGGAACGCAGCTATCAGAGAGCAGCAGCAATCATCAAGGATCCACACCACCCAGCACACGCTCTGTTCTTGCTCCCATCAGGAAAGAGGTATAGGTGCGACAAGTCATGCACCACCAAGTTCAGGACACAGCTGCTACCCCTCCACCATCAGACTTCAGAGCAACAAATTCAGTCAGGGACTTAGTTAAGGACTCATTCTTTTGCGACTTTATTGATTTTTCTTCCCTGTATTGCACAATCAATTTGTTTACATTTCTTTATTTGTTTACATGTGTACATATAGAACAGTTTTTTTTTTGCATTGCCAATAAGTGGTAATTCTGCCTCGCCCACAGGAAGAATAATCTCGTTGTATGTGATGTCATGTGTGTCCTCTGACAATAAATCTGAATCATCATCTTATTGAATGGTAGAGTGGTTTCTGATTGAGACTTCCTATCACCACACACCTACCTCACTTTCTGGACATGATTTTGATTAATTGTAACCTTCGGTCTAGTACCTTAAACCTAGTTGACTAATCCTGCCTCAAGGCTCTCTACAAAGCTTTGTAAGTTGGGGCTACTCAAACCAACCTTCAGAGCCTTCATTTAAATAAAAATTATAATAATCCTTTAACTGCCAAAGGGTTCAGGCCCCAAATTTTTCGTACTAAGGGAATTAAGTAGGTGGCGATGAGCCTATCATCAGATCAGCAATGATCTCATTGACTGGCAGAGCAGGCTTGACTCCCGTTCCTATTTCTTATGTTGATTTCCCCTTTCATTCTTGTAGATGCTGGGTGACCTGCTGAGTTTTTCCAGCACTTCTGTGTATTGTATTCTGCAACATTTTCCCCATTTTCTATGATTGCTTCACTACTCTCTTATGAAGAATGACCATGTCATATATTTCTAAAATGACTAAAATTATAAATGCAACAACAATATGTCTACTAAAGATCAAAAAGCAACTTAAAAAGATGTGAAAGTGCAAAAAGCTGTCCTATTCTTTATTTTTAACCTACCTTTTTCCCAAAGATAGGAACCAAGATTATATAATCTGTTCAATTAAGAAGCAATCCTCCCTTGGGGAAAAAATGATCTTCCTTGCGTTGAAAGCTTCTGTTTTTTAGTGAATGTTACTTTGGGGATTGGCTCAGGGTGCAAAACATTCACAGAATTCATGACATTTTCCAGACAGCCTGGCACCATCCAGTCCAAATCATAAACAAAATTAATGCTTTGGAAGAACAAAAGAACAATGATTGTTTATTCAAGAAAAACTGGATGGGACATTTGCAGGTCATATGATTATGACTCATGTTTGAGGTACTTGAAGAAGCAAGTCAGAGAAATAAGATTTTGTGTGAAATAGACACTTGTGCTGTTCCACCTTGTCAGAAGAAACAGTGATCCACTGTGACCATTGTAATGGTCATTTTGATGGATCCCTATCTGGGTAAAAGAAGCACAAGAATTGCTTAATTGGATTGTTACCATTCTGATGCTTATTGTTTCCCCTATGCAAAAAAAGAGGGGAGTTGTGACAATCATTTGTGTGAAAAGACTTCTCTGGAAGTAACTCAACAAGGATTCATGAGTTAAAGGCAGTCTGATCACTCTGTGTTTCATTTACGTCATAATTCTGAACAGCAGTTTAAAAGTTCTGATATTCAACAGTGGATTTCTAAGACTGAACTTTGGTAATTGACTTTCCAGAATTGTGCCCAAGCTGTAATGGTTTAGATAACACATACACACACACGTATATTTGTGCATAGTTGGGGTTAAGTTTAGATTTAAGTAAGATGTTATTAGTAATTATTAATAAAAATATTGTTTTAAAAAATAACATTATCTTGCTGAATTTCTGTGCTGCTGGTCTATGATGTAACACTTGCCAGTGGAATAATATGTGGTGTGTAATGTGATCAGCTGTTCTTCTCATTATTAAAACAAAATAATCTTAAATTTTTATCTGGAACAAAATAGAATACTGTATTAATTTACATATAAAATTCCCTTTATGTGTGATTTGGTCCCTAATAAGATCTCTTCCAACTATATTTAATTTATTGGAAATATGTTTTGTGTTGGTTGTAGTATTTCTCAAATAAATGCAAACCTGATCGCAGAGGAGTTCTGTAAAATTTGAACAGTCAATGTATTCAGCAGCTTTTAATGGTTGGAACCACTTCTTCTGGCAGAAGTTAGATAAGAATATCTGTTGGGTTATTTAAATTCTTTGTTCCTGAGGCAGGATTAGTTTGTGAGGGAATACATCTCATGATGATTCTTCATTTACAGATTGCAGCTGCCATTAATCAGATATTTTAAGGGACATTAAAAATGAGGTACCATGCTCAAATAATAGAATTGTGATTAAAAATGTCATAATCCCCCTTATCTTTTAGCCTTGGTTGCAGTGAACTTTGAAAAGCTTCTGTAAACTACAGTATATAAATAGAACCAAGTGTCTGAATCTCTGTTTGTACAGCTCTGTTTGACCAGTCCTTACTTGATGCACAGATAAAGTTCATTGTTATTCAGATGAACATTTACACAAGCTAAAACAAAAACAGAATGCTGGAGGAACTCAATGCGTCAAACAGCATTTGTGGACACAAAAGGTGAAAGTCAGAGCACTGCATCAGGACTGAGAAGGACAAGGAAAGATCGCCATTATACAGCATTTCAAGGGAAGGTGGGATAGAGGCTGGTAGGTGATGAGTGGAACCAGATGGGGAAGGGGTGATGAGCAGATTGAGCCATCTGGGGAGAAGAGGGATGGGAGAAGAGAACAAAAGAAGATAACTAGGTAGCTTGGCGAGTGTGTATGGGCAGGAATATGGGTTATCTGAAATTGGAAAATTCAGTATTCATATTTTAGGCTATCCAAGTGGAATATAAGATGTTCTTAAAAATTGCATTTGGCCTCTCTGAAGCAATGGAGAAGGCTGAGGACAGGCAGGTTGGTGGAGAAGACCTGGTGAGTAAATGTTTTGAGTGATGGATGAAGTGCCAATCAAGTTAGCTTCTTTATTATGGTAGTTCTTGAAAGTTATTGGGTGTTTCCATCACACTCTTGACTCAAGCCTTGAAGTTCATGGAAAAGATTCAGCAAATCCAGAGATACATATCTCACCTCAGATTTATCTTTCTTTTATATTTATGCAGCTAGTCCAATTAAGTTTCCGATTAATGATGATCCCAGATGTTAATGGTGGATGACTCAGAAATGAAGCCTGTAAAGCAGGAGTAGCCAAACTGCAGCTCGCAAGCCACATGACATATAATGTGTGGCTCGCAGAGCTCCTGATGGCCCAGTGACCCATCTGAGCTCCCAAAGCACCAAACTTGGACTTACCACCCGGTCCTGTTTGTCCATTGGAACTCCTGATGCTCTGAACAACACAGGTACTTACTGAAGTCAAAAGTCGTAATAGCCTTCCCCCAAATTTTACCCTAAAAGTTGGTCCATAAAATTCAACTATTACACTCCTATGAACAATTTGTACTTTTTGATTATTGAAACTAATATAAATTAGCAGTTTAAAAACTACATACATGATTAAATATTATTACAAACATATATTTCTTAATATATATATAGTTTTGTAACAAAATGTGCATGTAAAACTAAAAACGTGTATTTAATATTTTTTTCATGTCTTGAAGCTCTCAAACATCTGAAGTTTATTCTATGCAGCTCTTATATTAAGCAAGTTTGGTCACCCCTTCTAGAAGAGTGGGAATGGTTACTGCCTAGCACTTGGGAGATGGTAATGTTATTTAGTCAAATTTTCCCAAGTCCATGCTGAATTATCATTAGGTTTTTCTACATACTGACCTAAGAAACCTCTGCAGCAACATACAAGAACCAAGATGATTGACTTCCAGCAATCAGAGCCATCTTCCTTCATGTGTGGTATTATTCCAGTCAGTGAAAAGTTTCCTTTTTGATATGCCTTGACCTCTTCAATATGTGCCGAACGTAGCAAATCAAATATCCTTTTATACAGAAATAAAACCACGGATTGTAAAGAAGAAATTATGAATGTCGTTTTGCAGCATGACGATGGCCCACTAACACTGACAATAGCATATTTTAAAGTGCCAGTTTTACATATTGAAAAGTTGAGTCCCAGTGAGGATAATGGATAATTTTATTGACAGCATGTAGGACTGATACTGAGCTCAGGGTTTCACAGGAAGTAATATTTAAGGAGATAGCATATGTGTAATAAACATAAGGTAGTGATCATGGGAGATTTTAACTTCCCTCACATTGATTGGGATACCCATACAGTAAGAGGGCTGGATGGGCTAGAGTTTGTCAAATGTGTGCAAGATAGTTTTCTTAATCAATACGTAGAGGAACCGACTCGGGACTGTGTAATACTGGATCTCCTGTTAGGAAACTGTCAGGTGTCTGAGGTTAATGATGGAGAACAACTCTATTAGTTTTAGAGAAGAGCAAAGAAGGGCCTAAAGTTGAGGTCCTGGATTGGAGAAAAGCAAATTTCGAAGGAATAAAAATGGATTTGGGGAGTATTGAGTGGGACATGATTTTTTTCAGGAAAGGATGTAAATGAAAAATGGAGAATATTCAAAGAAGAAATTTTGGGAGTACAGAGTAGATATGTCCCAGTGAGGATCAAAGGAAAGGCTGGAAGTCATAGGGAGCCTTGGTTTTCGAGGAATATTAGAAATTTGGTTAGGAGAAAGAGGGAGGTGTACAAGAGGTATAAACAGCAGGGTGATGAGAAATTGAAAGAGGACTACAAGGAGTGTAGAAAAAATCTTAAGAAAGAAATTAGAAAGGCCACAAAGAGGCTTTGGCAGGCAGAGTAAGAATAAATCCAAAGGATTTCTATAGGTACATTAAAAGCAAAAGATTAGTAAGGGATAGAATTGGACCCCTTGTAGATAGCGAGGGTAGGCTATGTGAAAAGTCAGAGGAGATGGGGGAAATTTTAAATGATTTCTTTTCCTCAGTATTCACTAGGGAAAAAAATATTGTACCAGTTGAAGTAAAGAAAAATAATGGGGAGGTCATGAATCATATAAGGATAACTGAGGAGGTAGTGATGGCAGTGTTTAAAAAAGATAAAGGTGGACAAATCTCCGGGTCCGGACAAAGTATTCCCAAGGACACTCAGGGAGGCTAGTGGGGCCATTAACAGAGATATTTAGGATGTCACTGGTCATGGGGGTAGTGCCAGAGGATTGTAGGGTGACTCATGTTGTTCCACTGTTTAAGAAAGGGTCCAAATGTAAGCCTGGAAATTATAGACCTGTGAGTCTGACGTCTGTGGTGGGTAAGTTGATGGAAAGTGTTCTGAGGGATGGCATTTATAACTATTTGGAAGAACAGGGTTTGATAGGTAGTAAGCATAGTTTTGTCAGGGGTAGATCATGCTTAACAAACATAAAGTTTTTTGAGGGGGTTACAAAAAAGATTGATGAAGGGAAGGCTGTGGATGTTGTCTATTTAGACTTTAGTAAAGCTTTTGACAAAGTTCCCCACAGGAGGTTAGGAAAAAAGGTGGAGGCATTAGATATAAATAAGGAGGTAGTGAAATGGATTCATCAATGGTTGGATGGGAGGTATCAGAGAGTACTGGTAGAAAATTGTTTGTCAAATTGGAGGCCGGTGACTAGTGGAGTTCCTCCAGAATCGGTCCTGGGTCCAGTATTGTTTGTCATATATATTAACGATCTGGAAGTAGGGGTGGAGAATTGGATAAGCAAGTTTGCGGATGATACAAAGACTGGTGGTATGGTGGACAGTGAGGAAGATTACCATAGCTTAAAAAGAGATAGAGGAAAGCTCGAGGAGTGGGCTGAGAAATGGCTGATGGAATTTAATACGGATAAGTGTGAAGTGTTGCATTTTGGAAAGGCAAATCTAAATAGGTCATATATATTGAATGGTAGACAATTGAGTGCAGAGCAACAAAGGGATTTAGGAGTTATGGTAAATAGTACCCTCAGAGTTGATACTCAGGTAGATAGAGTGGTGAAGAAGGCATTTGGAATGTTGGCCTTCATAAATCGGAGTATTGAATTCAAGAGTTGGGATGTTATGATGAAATTGTATAAAGCATTGGTGAGGCCAAGTTTGGAATACTGTGTGCAGTTATGGTCACCAAATTATAGGAAGGATATAAACAAAATGGAGAGAGTGCAGAGAAGGTTCACGAGAATGTTGACAGGATGTCAGGGTTTGAGTTACAGAGAAAGGTTGAGCAGCCTGGGGCTTTTTTCTCTGGAGCGTAGAAGATTGAGGGGGGATTTGATGGAGATGTTCAAGATTTTAAAAGAGACAGAGAGTCAACGTGGATAGGCTTTTTCAATTAAGATTGGGGGATATTCAAACCAGAGGCCATGGTTTGAGATTGCAGGGGGAAAATTATAAGGGGAACATGAGGGGAAATTTCTTCACGCAAAGGGTGGTTGGGATGTGGAATAAGCCTCCAGCAGAGGTGGTTGAAGCAAGGACGTTATTTACATTTAAGGAAAGACTGGATAATTACATGGAGGGGAGCGGATTGGAGGGGTATGGACCAGGTGCTGGTCAGTGGGACTAGGAGGGAGGGGATTTGTTCCGGCATGGACTAGTAGGGCCAAACTGGCCTGTTCTGTGCTGTATATGGTTAATGCAATTCTTGCTAAGGCATTGAGTATTGAGGAAGATTAGAACTATCAGTCTTATGGTATGGGCCAAAGACATTACTTCAGTCTCCTTATTATTTCACTCTATGAATGGTAGTTCATCCAAAATTTGATGTTGAACAAGCAGCAAGGAATAGAGGTCTTGGGATGGGGAAAGTTAACAAAGTGTACTTCAGGAACAGGATATAGATTACGAGATGTGTGTAGCAGAGGATTGAAAGGAAATGAGGAGTGAAGTTGAAGCGATAAGTGTGTGGACTTTGAAGAGAACCCATTTCAGGCAGGTTTTTGGCCACACAGATAAGATGGAACGAATGAAGTTTGTGTCTCTGACCTGGACAATGCAGTCGATATGTTTTTTTTAAACTATTGTGTGGTTGACTGTAAAAAGATCAAACAAATGTGTTTCACGTATGAGCTCTAGCAGCAGATAGAGCTGGATAGATTTTGATAATGGAGGATGATAGAACATTTTAAAACTTAATTATTACCTCTCCAACACAAGGTTCAGATTGGTGTTGCTCATTTTAAAAGTTTTGCTTATAATTAAGTTGATGTTATGATAAATGATAAGTCATAGTTCAATAAAGATTTAAAGCACAGTCATATCAGACAAGTCATTCCATCAGAAACATGTTCAAATATTTTCCAACAGCTGATGCAGAATCATTCGATATTGATCATCTGGAAATAAATGGTGCACGTATTGCCATATTACCACTATTTCCCCTGCCACCGTATCAATGGTTTGAAAAGCATTCAGTTAGACAGTATCTTTAATTTAATGTTCTCATGCACTTTTCAGAGAATGGGGTAAAATGTAAAGTGACAAATTTTCTAAATCATTCTGGGTGGATGCCACTGCAAGGATGGGACGGAAAATTTAGTAAGGTAAAACCAGCACCTGATGTTGAGAGTTGGTTGTGTACACAATATGTGAGTTATACTATTGAAGGACAAAGAGGAGCCATTTATAAACAATACAGTAATGGTTTAGGTTCGCCAACAGCAATATTCTGTGGAAAAGAGAACACAAGAACTGCCTATGTTGGAATCTTGAGCAATGATAAGCTGAAGGGATTCAGCGAGAAAGGCAGCATCCGTGGGGAGAATGGTCCAATATTCTGTGGTGGTTCGTGGTGCCGACTGCTGTGTGGTAACTGGCTGAGGAGGACAACCGATCGATGTATTTGTTCCATGTTCTCGTGTCTTTGCAAGGTCATTCCTTTCGCCGAAGCCATGTCCCTCCCACCCACACGAGATGCTGTCATCTCTTAGGTTTTATTTTCCATCAGAAGACTAAAGCAATCCATAGAGAGGAAGCTAGTCTTGTTGTGGCGAAGGGAGAAAAATGTGGGCGTTCAGGGGAAACGATTTCATCTTCACATTCCCCAGATTCGGGTGCCACCAATAACCGCCGACCCATGAGATTTCTTCCCCTATCAACGTACCTTTCATGCCTCAGGGTTTCTTCCGGGCAAGTAATGTTCCTTCCGATATTGTTTGCCTGGGCCACGGTGCTTCATCCGAGCTGATCCTCCAGAAATGGTAACATTTTAAACCTGACAAAGGCAATGGGCATTAGGAGAGTCGAAGGACAATTACAATGACCTGCCTGCAGAACGAACTTACAAGAAGTAGGACGCGATTTCAGGAAGCATGCTAGACTAAATAATGAGGGCGAGATGCCTCACCTTATGTTGATGGAAAGTAGTAAATGAATCATGGAGGCAGAGCACCAGCAAAAATGGATATTAAACCCACTGCAAGATCTGTGGTTAAGAATCTTGTGGCAGCTGAACTCCTCCGGAGGAGCACTAATCATTTAAATTGTTTCAGCGATTTGCAAATCATCCAATTTAGTAAAAAAAAGCTACCCCACAAATCGTAAATCACATCTTGTTAGATTTGCAAATTATTTTCTATCATGAGCTTTTAAAAAAAAATGTTTATCTCGAATTATACAAAATCCCTAATTACAACACGTTTTATCTCTTGACCTGCTGAAAGATGGACCATTTGGGAAAGATAAAGAACGTCAAACCCATGTTTCAACAGCACAAGCAGGATACTGGTCCCACAATCTCAAAGCTGGAATGGAAACAATTCATCCTTATTTTTGAGGGACTATCAGAATTAAATGATTATGTGTCTTACAAGTGTTGTCATCATTGCTCAGAGCTTGAAGAAGGGCTCATATCCGAAACTTTGCTCATGTGTCCTTATCTTTGCTGTATAAAGTGCACTGTTTGACCTGCTGAGTTTCTCCAGCCTTGTGTTTTTACTGCAGTCATTGCGTCTGCAGACTTTCGTGTTTTACTTATTCCTAAAGAGATGTTAAACCCGTTCTACTTCACTGCAATGTTAAAATCTCTCCGTAATGTGACCAGAAAAGGGGACAGACTGGTGGCACTCATTGACATCTTTACCGCAGCCTCGGGTATCCCGCGCATGTCCAATCCTCCCCCCAACCCGCCCATGACGTAATTTCCGGTGACGTCAGGCTCTGGCTCCGCTGACCGAGGGCGGGAGGGCGACGGCCGTTGGTGGGTTGCGCGTATCTGTCGGTACCAGCCGGTGAGTGAAGGAACACGTCTGGGTCACTTTGTTGGGGGCTTCGTTTTCAGCCTGGGGATGGGTGTTTTGCTGGGAGAGCTGCCCCCCCCCCCCACCACCGTCCGTGAGGGATGGTGCGCAGCGTCTCGCCTCCGAATGGTGGGCTCCAGCGCCCTGTCGCAGGCCACACGCCGCACCTTGTGATGGGCGCCTGGCACAGTCTGAGCTCCACGTTGGTGTTCATGATGGGTTCGCCCCACGATCAGATTTAAAGCTACTGGAGAGTTGTGGCTTCCTGAATATTAGTCCCACGGGGCGAGAATTGAGAGAAGCACGACTTTTTGTTGTTGTTGTTGATGGAAAAGAGTTTGCTGGTCTACTTTTAAATAACATGAAATAAGACACTGGTGGTTTGGTTATTTTCTGTTTCCTCCTGAAGACAATTTCTTCCATGGGATTCCCTGCTTAACGAAAGTGGTCTTAAAGAGAGGGTGAAACGCTTTGCCTGGATTTCGTGGGGATTGGGCCATTCCAACCATATGTTGGAAATTGGAACTAAAACCAGAACATTCAAGGAATACTGAGCAAGTCGGGCAACATCCATTGTTTTAATTTTTGGACTTTCTTGCTCTTTTCAACTTTTCTAAAGTTTGTATATTTAATAGGCACTTCAATCCTAATCTAGGGTGGTGTGGTGGCATTTCAGGAACATTGGAGTGTGTATTCAATCTGCAGACTTCTAATTTGACTGCTACCACAGAGCCAAATCTAAACTACTTCACTTTGTCCTATAAGTTTGTGCTTATTTTTCTATTAACTTGGAAAGATTTTGTTTGAGAGAGAAATTGTTAAAGATGAGTATTTTGGGCTTTACTCGGGCATAATTCCAATACATCCAACAGTTTCCAAATCGTACTAAAATGTTTCCTGTGTGTATTTGAAACGCAATGTGTGCCTTAATTGGTCTCTGAGTGATTATTCTGATTAAGACTTCTCTATTATGGACTGATCTTACACTTTGTGACATTAAAAAAATTGTCCATCTCAACTCTGCTGTTTCTTTTCCTGTTCTAAGATGACTAATTTTACTGTATTCTGCTTGCCCTGCATGTTTCTTGGTCCTGTTTTCACACCACTTGATGGTCCTGTTTTCACACCACTTGATGGTCCTGTTTTCACACCACTTGATGGAATTTGGGCATTTAGAAATATTTGAAAAGAATGCCAGTAGAGGAGACTAAAGTTTGTGGTTCTTGGAGAATATGTTATTGGATGGAATAAGAAACTTAAGTAAATTCTGATAGTCCCTCAAAAATAAGGATGAATTGTTTCCATTCCAGCTTTGAGATTGTGGGACCAGTATCCTGCTTGTGCTGTTGAAACATGGGTTTGACGTTCTTTATCTTTCCCAAATGGTCCATCTTTCAGCAGGTCAAGAGATAAAACGTGTTGTAATTAGGGGTTTTGTATAATTCGAGATAAACATTTTTTTTTAAAAGCTCATGATAGAAAATAATTTGCAAATCTAACAAGATGTGATTTACGATTTGTGGGGTAGCTTTTTTTTACTAAATTGGATGATTTGCAAATCGCTGAAACAATTTAAATGATTATGAACAATATTGGAATTATTTTCCCTTGTTTTATTATTATCTTTGACCATTTGGTCAATTGATTTCTAGGTCGCAAAACATTCTCGTTCACCCTTTTCCCTTTACCTAATCTCTTGTATGCCCATCAACCTCTCACCCCCACCTCGGAGTAATATACAGTGGCCAAAATACCTATCAGCATGTCCTTGGGATGTGGAAGAAAAACTCGATCAGGAAATGTTCAAGTTTCACATTGACAACATCTGAGGCCAGAATCAAACTTGGGGTGCGAGACCTGTGAGGCAGCAATGTTAACTGTTACAAACCTTTTATTGCATCCTTTGTCATATTGACCATGTGATGTATACATAGTTTCATGGTCTATTTCCAATTTTGTAAAGTGCATTTCTGCCATTCTCTTGGGTAATCTGCAGCATTTAGCCATGCTTTTTAAAAAAAAAAAGATTTAATGGTATCCCAGAGCCTCCCCACAAATATGAGGTTGTACCAAAATCAGAATTTATTGTCCAACAAATCAGGAAGTTTGGTGTTTTGCGACAGCATCATAGAGCAAACGTTCATATAATAACCATCTTACAACATTACTATAAAAAAAAGTAAAAATAATAGTGCACAAAAAGTAAGGCAATGTCTATGGCAGTGGTTAAGAAGCTGATCTTGTGCTGTTGAGTGCTCATCTTTAGGCTCCTGTGTCTTTTTTCCAATGGGAGCAGAGTGAAGAGGGCATGGCTGGGTGGTGGGGGCTTTTGAGGATAGAGGATCGACAAAATCTTTGTATTTTTCCTTTCTCCCCAGCAGTAAGTGTGAGGTTATTCACTTTGGCAAGAAAAATAAAAGAGCTGAATATTATTTAAAGGGTGAATGCTGTAGTGCAGAGGGACTTGGCAGGGCTTGTGCATGAATCGCAAAAAGTTAGGTTGCAGGTGCAGCAGGTTATTAAGAAGGCAAATGGAATGTTGGCCTTCATCGTTAGAGGAATTGAATTCAGCAGTAGGGAAGGTAATGTATAAGGTACTGGTGAGATCGCACCTGGAGTACTGTGTCCAGTTCTGGTCTCCATATTTGAGGAAGTATATACTGGCTTTGGAGACGGTCCAGAGGAGGTTTACGAGGTTGATCCCTGGGATGAAGGGGTTGACTTATGAAAAATTAAATCGTCTAGGATTGTATTTGCTCGAGTTCGGAAGAATGAGAGGAGATCTTATAGAAACATATAGGATTATGAAGGGTATGGATAGGATAGATGTAGGAAGGTTTTTTGAGCTGGCCGGGGAAACTAAAACGAGAGGACACAGTCTCAAGATTCGGGGGAGTAGATTTAGGACAGAGATGAGGAAAAATAGTTTTCCCAGAGAGTAGTGAATGTTTGGAATTCTCTAACCAGGGAAGTGGTTGAGGCTGCCTCATTAAACATTTTTAAAATTCGGTTAGATAAATTTTTACATGATAGAGGAATTAGGGGATATGGGGAGAAGGCAGGTAGGTGGAGTTAGGTCATAAATTAGATCAGCCATGATCATATTGAATGACGGAGCAGGCTCGATGGGCCTTTTTTGGCCTACTCCTGTTCCTACTTCCTATGTTCCTACTGTTTCTAGGTCTTGATTTGAAAATCAAAGCCTTGATTTTTCTAAAGAAAATGTTCTTGTTATGGTTTTCAAGTTTCCCATTTTCTTTGTCCATTCCTGTTTTTGGTGTCCTCAAGTGTGGCAGCATTCAGAAGTATTGAATCCTCCAATTTTGGTTCTCATCATCCCTGAATTTAATTACTGGTAATCCTTGCATTATGCTAGTTCAGATAAAGGAAATTTGGTCTTGTAGAATTGATACAGCTCACAAATTCTAGGACAAAAAAATAAAAATTTACTCTGATGAAACTTGCTGTGGGGGGGGGGGGGGGAGAGAAAGTAAATACAAAAATTATTTTTTTCAACTGATTTCTTGATGTACGTGCAGATGACTTGGGTTTGCATTGTGTAAAATGGCAATGTGCACTGTTTTCTAGGAATGCAACCCATCCAATCATACATAACACTGTGATCTGTACTCCACCATTAACATTGATATCCTTGTGGAATTTCACCTTCTGAAAACAACCTGCCTTCTTTAAAATCTCCTTAAAATCAAACTGTTTGATTAAGTATTTTTCGATACTTGCATTTATTTTCTTGTGTCTGTGTCGAATGATTTAAATCCTGTAAAGTGGCTTGGGATACATTTGCTCTGATATTGTATAGATTCAAAATTCAAGTTATCATGAATTTAATTGACTATTCTACTTGCACTAAAAAACTTTTCTACTTCAGATTTTAACTAATCTATGATGTGCACAAGTTTTCCTATCCTGAAGTGAATTGGTCACTTTTTATTATTTTTTTTGGGACAGACTGAAAAATGTATTTTAGTTTTGCGTGGTTGACTAAAAACTTTGCCTAAGTTGGAATTTTTATATTTACATTGGGTTTTTTTTTAAAAATGGGGTAGAGTGCACATGTTGAATTGTTTGGAACAGTAACTGAAGGTCTTTGCTAGATTTCCTCAATTTCATCATGGCTCGTGGACAGCAAAAAATACAAGCCCAGCAGAAGAATGCAAAGAGGCAAGCTGAAAAGAAAAAGGGGGGATCTGATCAAAAAGCAGCAGCAAAGGCAGCCCTTGTGCACACATGTCCAGTTTGCAAGGTAAGGGAATCAGACAGATAGTTTCAATAATACTTAAGTATCTTTCAGAGGTGTTCTACTGCAGTACCCATTTTTTTTGTTGTGTTTAAATTGTGATGGATCTTGCTTTTAAAGTTTGTTGCCAGTTCCAACAGTAAGATGATAATAAAACATAATTATATTCACAAATATTGTTACAAGTGAGTCTTGTAATTCAGAAGCATTATTTCTTTCCAAGTCTCCCATGTGATTGCTCTTCAGACTCACCATTGACCAAGGACTTAATATGGCTGTAAGACCGGCTCAAAGGCTTTTAAAAAAAAATTAATATAAAACCACTTAACAAATATATCACAATATTTCAAACTTAATCCAAGTACATGTGGTATTTTATTAAAAAAGGAAAAGAAAAACCTCCTATAAATCCCCTCCAACCCCCTACAAACTTTTTAAAAAAAGGGACAAGAAAACTACAACATTAAACCTCTTCCTCCAATCTCCATCAATTTTATTCCAAAGTTCAATTAAATGTTTCAGCATGGGCGTTTCTTTATTTGCTGTTAACAATCTTGCATTCCATTTATATATAAAATGTTATGGATCTGTTTCTCCTATTTTATCAAGTTCTATATTTACCCATGTTGGAATATTACTTAAGTCATATATTAATAAATCTCAAATGTGATGCTTTATAATAATTCATAAAATTGGGGAGATGTAAACCTCTAGATTTGATTACTTCCTTACATTTTTGATAATCTCCATTAACTAAAGATATAATTTCACTTTTCTCCCAATTAATTTTATATCCCGATATATCTCCATATTCTTTTATTCTAATTTTAAGTTTTTGCAAAGGATTTAAAGGATCTGTTAAATAAATTAAAACATCATCTGCAAATAAATTTATTTTATATTCTTATTGCTTTACTTTAATACCCACAATCTTTGAATCTTGTCTTATTGATTCAGCCAAAATAAATAAAGCTGGTGACAATGGGTAACCTTGTCTACTTGATCTTGTTAATTTAAAAGATGTTGAAATCTGTCCATTTGTCACTACCTTTCCAAAAGGTTTTTTTATACAATGTTCTAACCCAATCTATAAACATTGAACCCAATTTACATTTATCTAAAACTTTGAGGAAATCCCATTCTAATGTATCGAATGCTTTTTCAGCATCCAAAGTCTCTGCCACACACTCCCCTTTTTTTAGTCAAATGTGTCAAATTAAGAAGCCTTCCTACATTATCTGTTGATTTCTAACCCTTAACAAATCCAGTTTGATTCATATATATTAATTTTGGTAAATATTTTGCCAATCAACATTTAATAATGAAATTGGTTGACAAGACTGGTTTCATTGGATCTCTATCTCTTTTCGGAATTACGGTAATAATAATAATAATTAAAAATGATTTCGGCAAAGAATGCATTTTCATAGTGTAATTTAACACCTCCATAAATGGATGTATTAAGAGATCTTTAAATTTCATAAAATCCTATAGGAAATCCATCTTCTGGCAATTTATTATTTTGCATTGAACTCATTACCTCACTAATTTCCTTTGCTGAAAATACAAAATTCAAATCTTTCTGCTCCCTATCATTTAGACTAGGTAAAGTAATTTGAGATTAAAAACTTGTCTATCTTATTTTCATCATGTATTGATTCTGAATGATATACTGACTCAAAGGCTTGATGTACATTGGAAAATGAGCCTCCTCTTGACACCCCTTAGCCTTTCCACCAACCACAAGGTATGTCAGCAGTGTGCTTACCTGGATGATTGCATCTGCACCAATATACAAAAAGCATATTGCCATCCAGGACAAAACAGTCTGCATTATTGGCAACCAATCTGTCACCATAAAAAAATAAATTCCCTCTAGCGCTAGTTCACACAAGGTTGCAGTGTGTACATGTACATACTGCATTCCAGCTGCTTAATTTGGCTTCGCTAATCGCACCTCCCAAACCTGTGACCTGTACCACAAAGAAGGATAGAGCATTGATTTCATATGAGATCAATGAGATGAACACCATCCTGTTTTGGAAATATATCATTATTCCTCTGTCATAATTTAACTGTCTTTTTGTCAGTGAATTTGATCTGTGATTTAATTCTATATGTCCACCTTTGCTTCATTTCCACAATTTCTTTGCTTACTGATCTTAGACAAAGAGATTGTATTTGATGCTCAGTCAAATGTTAATTTGCAGAAAAATTGCAATGTTCATCTACTTTTGGGCGGCATGGTTGGCATAGCAGTTAGTGCAACGCCTTTACACTGCCAGCAATTGGGACGTGGGTTCGAATCCCGTGCTGTCTATAAGGAGTTTGTAGGTTCTCCCCGTGTCTGCAAGGGTTTTCCTTGAGGACTCCGGTTTCCTCCCTCCGTTCGAAACGTACCAAGGGTATAGGTGGACCTGTGGAAATTTATTTTTTAAATAAAAAGTGTAAATACTTCTGAAAGGTTCAGATATAATTTTTAAATTGTTTGCTCATCCAAGACTTGCAGAAATATTAAGTTCCTCTTAATATTGTAAATTCTGATCAAATAGACGTCTAACTATATAATTAAAGACTTTAAATTTTGTTTTTAATTCTTGTTGGAAATTTCATTTTAATCTGTACTTCCTCCAAGACTCCAAGAACTTTGCATGATATTTTAAGTGTGATGTCAATAATTTTAATAACAAGAATTATTTACCATTATATTTTCTATTCCAGACACAGATGCCAGATCCCAAAACCTTCAAACAGCATTTTGAGAGTAAACATCCTAAATCTCCTTTGCCTCCTGAGCTGGTAGATGTGCAGGCATAAATAAAATCACAACTTGGATTTGGGTAAGAAGTTTTTCAAAATTCACTTTTCATTGCTTTTTTTTAGAAAAAAAGGGTCTGTTTGCAGCTTTAGGTTCAGAGTGGCTGATATTACTTTAATTATGGGGAGACAGTAGCATGTGATAGTTACTGGTCTAATGATCAGAATATTGGATTATTAATATGGTAATTGGAAATAAATTCCTAATTTGGCAGCTAGTAAGTTGCACAATTGAGGCTTGTATCTTTTGGTTTTTCTGGTTCTGATATTTTTGTACAAACAAATTTAAAACTTGACCTAAAAGAACTTTGAATAGAGTTTGCGAAGTAGGTATTTTCATCTTTTACTATGAAACTTTAAAGATCATTTTATCACTTTATAGGGCCTTTTATAGCGGGAAAAAAAATTGTGATTGTAAAGGCGGATATTCTCCCTCCTCACATCGCTGAACCTACCTCCATAAATCCTCTGCATGTGACTAAAACACTGAATCTGATCCTTCCTGAGGCTGGTTGCACAAGTGGAGTGGAGTGCTCTGCCTCACTCCATAAATTTACTGCCGCTGCAAGTGACAGTCTAGGGGTGGGCTAATGATGTCACGATGACGCTGTTTGCCCAGGACCCAGTAATTGTAGCAGAAAAATCGCACAAGTTCTGTAGGTCAGAGACCCTCAGTATGCCAGAGGGGCAGTGCCGGGTAGAAGAATAAATGGTGACTTTGTTACCCATAATTCCCTGTGCAGCTGGAGCTGGACTGCGTTTCCCAGAGTGGTTCCAGCTGTGGGGGAGGATTATGGATAACCAAGACAGCCATTGCTCACCATGTATGTATGCTGTCATGTTGACGGGTCACACTGCCTCCATCGACTCTGAAGGATGCTGCAGCAGCCTTTTAGGCCTTCTTTATAAAAAAGTAAGTGCACCACCATAAAAACACTCAATGATTTGTGTTGTGTAAATAGTGCATGCAATCTGGATGAAGACTTTGTTAAGCATTAAGATATTCTCCCAAGCACATCCGCTTAATGCATCACAAAAACATGTGAATGAATTCCCCAATGAAAAATACTCAACTTTAGCATCTGTCATCTTGTGTATCGTCACAGTTTTCAACTTTATTTATAAACCGGATCCCTAGTAGCAATTAAGTAGCCTTCATCAAAGATGACAATCTTGTTGCACAAGCCCTATGGCACACATGTCAAACTCTGGCCCGCGATATAATTATATTTGGCCCACAAGATCATTTCAAAAATGTATTAGAGGTGGCCCGCCCTGCAGCGAGAGCTGATGCTGTTTTTTGGTAATGTCACCCCCACCATCCTCCCCCTTGATTGCACATCCTTCCCCACCCCCTAACTATCCCCTCCCCCCTAAAACCACCCCCCTTAAAAGATGGCCAGAATATTCTCAAAAAGGAATCCAGAATGGTAAAGTTCCACAAACCTTCTGCTGGGAATCCTAACAACACCCGGGCATCAGATCCACAGGACGCGGAGGGAGCAAGAGTGTTGCAGGTTGACCGTGCAAACTTTGAGAACGGGGAAAACAAAATTATAACATGAGAAGTCTGTCGATGTCATCAGCCGGCAAGCCAGTTGGAAGGCTCCCCGCACAACCAGTCACTTCTCCCACCTGTCGAGTGGTGCGGCGGATTGGCGAGCGCCTGTGATTTCCTGTCGGCGCGACGGACATGGCAGGCTGCGCACGGCCCCCGGGCAGCGCGAGCCCCTTGCGACTGGCACCGGACGGCCCTTCCACAGCGTGAGCGCACTTCTCCTGGTCGCCACGGCCTTCAGCGCTTGCACCCGCGCGGACCCCAGGGACGGCTGGTTCGGCCCTGCACGTAAAGAGAGAGATGGTGGCTGTCCGCAAAGGCTGATCGGCAGCACGCTGGGCCTGAGTGGGTGGGTAAGCAGGGGTGGGCAGAGGGTGTAGGTGAGGAGTAATGGGCAGGGTAAGTTATGGTGGTGCGAGGGGCAGTTAGAGGGAGGGATGAGTAGAAGGAGGGGTGGATAGGGAAGAGGTAAAAGGGGAGGGGTGATTAGAGGGTGAGAGACGGGTAGAGGGAGGAACAGGTTGAGGGGAGAGGCAGTAGAGGGGCATGTATAGGATGGGTAGAGGCAGAGCGAGTGGAGTGAGGGGTGAGTAGAGGTTGGGTAAAGGACTGGTCAGGTAGAGGGATGGTGGGTCGAGGGTGAATAGAGGCCTAGAGCCTGAGGAGTGAGCAGGAAATGCCGAGTCCTGATGCAGGCCAAAATGGACACAGCCTGTGGATGCTGACTACATCTCCACAGGGACCAAATATGTTTCCCTCAGGTCAAGCAAAGGGTGAACTTGAGCTACCAACTCCTGACCTGTAACATTATCCTCCTAAAGTTATATCCTAAAGTTTAACATTACATATGTTGAAAGAAGAGAAAACATGCAGATGTTGTTGAAAATTTTCAATAAATATTTAGTTCGGCCCTCGACTTAGTCCAAGTTTTTAATTTTGGCCCTCCGTGAATTTGAGTTTGACACCCCTGCCCTATGGGATACTTCAAAACAAGCAAAACTGCATTGACCTGAGCTTGATTCTGATCTCTGGTGCTATCAAGTTTACATTTTCTCCCTTTGTGGGTTTTTCTGCATTTCAAATTCCTAATAATTGGCTATTGTAATTCATCCCTAGTGCAGATTCTTTCTTTGGCTTGGCTTCGCGGACGAAGATTTATGGAGGGGTAATGTCCATGTCAGCTGCAGGCTCGTTTGTGGCTGACAAGTCCGATGCGGGACAGGCAGACACGGTTGCAGCGGTTGCAGGGGAAAATTGGTTGGTTGGGGTTGGGTGTTGGGTTTTTCCCTCCTTTGTTTTTTTGTCAGTGTGGTGGGCTCTGCGGTCTTCAAAGGAGGTTGCTGCCCACCGAACTGTGAGGCGCCAAGGTGCACGGTTTGAGGCGAGATCAGCCCACTGGCGGTGGTCAATGTGGCAGGCACCAAGAGATTTCTTTAGGCAGTCCTTGTACCTCTTCTTTGGTGCACCTCTGTCACGGTGGCCAGTGGAGAGCTCGCCAAAGAACACGATCTTGGGAAGGCGATGGTCCTCCATTCTGGAGACGTGACCTACCCAGCGCAGTTGGATCTTCAGCAGCGTGGATTCGATGCAGATTACTGGTGAGAGATCTAGTGGGTGTGGTGGTGAATTCTACTAATGGACATGTGTCAGAGTGCTAGAGATATAAATAGGGAGAACGGGATTACTCTGAGCTGGAAACAAAATACAATTTAGTACAGTTTTAAAGAAAAAAGCTTGTGCTTAAAAAATGGATACTGCATACTGATATATTTATTGAGTTTAATGTGGTATTGATTTAGTTTCCAGTTGATGTTTAACTGGCAAATGTGACCTTTTACCCAGCAACTTGGTGAACTGCAGCTAGCCAGACTTGTTACATTCTGCCCTTGTTGCTATTTAAAGTACTGCATTGAATGCATTATGCCACTCAAAGTAATGTTCAACCTCCATTTCAGTTTCTCAATGGTTGAATTATAAATGAAGCATTCCAGGTTAGGATGCAATCATTTTAATTTCCATCCAGCATTGTTTACTTATCTCAAAATCCTAACTGGGGTAATGCTGTCATTCTGAATTTAAAAAAAAAAGGCAAATGTTGGATTTTATTTCAAATGTGACCATTCAATACAAAGAAGTGTACAAACAACCTCTGGTTGTGCTTTGCTTTAGGGGGATGTTGCCCTCTCATTGGTCAGCTGTATATGAATAAAGTTAAGAATCTTCAAAGTATTCAATTATAAATGTTTTGAAAAATCTGTGTCATTTAATTTTGCTCCATTCTAACCATGCATTATGAACCATGTCTTTGTGAATCCATTTTCTTTCTTGATTATCCCTGTTTATTCTTTCATTTTTCGTGCCACCTCTCCCTTAATGGAGTATATAGGTAACTAGTGCTTGTATAACAGATTCAGAATTTCACTGGTTGCGGTGGGGGGGTGGTGGGTAGGAGGGAGCAGTGTTAGAAATGATCATAGGCATGGAAAAATAGGAGTGAAGAAGAATTGGTTTATTTTCCTTTTTCTCCTTTTCTGGCCCTCTCAATATTAACAATAAAGGGCAAGGATGCAGGTAGGTTTGCTAGTGTGACTCTGGTGAGTTTAAAAAGGGGGAGGGGAACCAAAGTAAAAGAATAGATGTAGGGGAGAAGAATGAAATTGAAGACAGAAGTTGTATGCACCCATTAGTAATTAACTGAGAGCAAGAGAAGGAGATTTTCTTAAATGTATTTATTTCAATGCTAGGAGCATTGTGAGAAAAGTAGATGAGCTTAGAGTATGGATAGATACTGGAATTATGGTAGCCATTAGTGAAACATGGCTGCAGGAGGGGTGTGATTAGCAACTAAACATACCAGGATTTTGTTGCTTTAGGTGTGAGAGAATAGGGGGAAGTGGGGGAGATGTTGCAGTGCTTGTTAGAGAGAGAGTATTACAACGGTGCTTTGGAAGAAGGCTTGTCTAGAGAAGCACTATGGGTGGAATTGAGTGGGGAAAGAAACGGTAACACTATGGGGGTGTATTATAGACCAACTAATGTGGAGAGGGAACTGGAGGAACAAATTTGTAAGGAAATAGATATATGTAGTAAGCACAGGGTTGTAATTGTGAGAGATTTTAACTTTCCACACATTGATTGGGACACCCATACTGTAAATGGGCTGGATGGTTTGGAGTTTGTTAAATGTGTGCAGAATAGTTTGCTACATCAATATATAGAGGTACCAACTAGAGAAGGGGCAGTGTTGGATCTGCTATTGGGAAATAAGATGGGTCGGGTGATGGAGGTGTGTGTTGGGGAGCACACATACTATTGGTTTCAAAATAATTATGGAGAAAGATAGGTCTGGACCCAGGGTTGAGATTTTTGATTAGAGAAAGGCTAATTTTGAGGAGATGAGAATGGATTTGGAAGGTGTGGACTGGGATAAATTGTTTTCTGGGAAGGATGTAGAAGGAAAATGGAGAGCATTCAAAGGTAAAATTTTAAGGTTACAGAGACAGTATATTCCTGTTCAGATGAAAAGAAAGGTTAAAAGTTTTAAGTAGCTTTGATCTTCAAGGGTTATTGGAAATATGGTTCTGAAAAAGAGGTGTACAAAAAGTATAGACAGCATGAAGTAAATGAGGTGTTATCGGAATATAGTGAATGTAAAAAGAATCTTGAGGCTAAGAGGAGATATAAGATTGCTTTGTCAAATAAGGTGAAAATAAATCCAAAAGGTTTCTACAGGTATATTAGGAGCAAAGGGATAGTGAGGTATAAAATTGGTCCCCTAGAAGATGAGAGTAGATGTCTATATGTAGAGCGAAAAGAGATGGGGTAGATTTTGAACAGTATTTACAAAGGAGAAGGATATTGATCAGCGTAAAGTAAAGGAAATAAGTAGGGAAGTTATGGAAACAATGATGATTAAAGAAGAGGTAGTACTGGCACTTTTAAGGAAAATAAAGGTGGATAAGTCTCCAGGCCCTGACAAGATATTCCCTAGGACCTTGAGGGAGGTTAGTGTATAAATAGTAGGGGCTTTGACAGCTATATTTAAAATGTCGTTAGTAACCGGAATGGTGCCGGAGGATTGGAGGGTAGCTCGTGTAGTTCCATTGTTTAAAAAAGGTGCTAGAAGTAAATCTAGTAACTATAGGCCTTTAAGTTTGACATCAGTAGGTAAGTTAATGGGAAGTATTCTTAGAGATGATGTATATATAAATATTTGGATAGGCAAGTTTGATTAGGAACAGTCAACATGGATTTGTAAGGGGAAGATCATGTTTGACAAACCTTATTGAATTTTTTTGATGAGATTACTGGTAAAGTTGATGAGGGTAGGGCAGTGGATGTTGTATATATGGACTTTAGTAAGGCCTTTTATCAGATTCCTCAGGGAAGGTTAGTTAGGAAGGTTCAATTATTGGGTATTAACATTGAAGTAGTAAAATGGATTCAACAATGGATGAATGGGTGATGCAAAAGAGTAGTGGTAGATAACATTGTCGGATTGGAAGCTGGTGCCTAGTGATGTGCCTCAGGGTTCAGTATTGGGTTCATTACTATTTGTCATATACATTAATGATCTAGATGATGAGGTGGTAAATTGGATTAATAAGTATGCAAATGATACTGATAGGTGGAACTGTGGATAGTGAGGAAGAGTTTCAAAGCTTGCAGAGGGATTTAGACCAGTTAGAAAAGTGGGCTGAAAGATGGCAGATGGAGTTTAATGCAGATAAATGTGAGGTGTTACATTTTTGAAAGGGCTAATCAAAATAGGACATGGTGAATGGTAGGGCATTGAAGAGTGCAGTAGGGATCTAGGACTAATGATACATAATTTCCCGAAGGTGAAGTCACATGTGGATAGGGTGGTGATGTTGGCCTTTATAAATCAGAACATTGAGTATAAGAGCTGGGATGTTATGTTAAAACTTTACAAGGCATTAGTGAGGCTAAACTTGGAGTATTGTGTACAGTTTTGGTCACAAAGGTATAGGAAAGATATCAACAAATTGGAGAGAGTGTAGAGAAGATTTACTAGAATGTTACTGGGGTTACAGGGCCTAAGTTATAGGGAAAGGTTAAATAAGTTATGTCTTTATTTGGTGTGTAGAAGGTTAAGAGGGGATTTGTTTGAGGTATTTAAAATTATTAGGAATATAGATAGAGTTGGCATGGAGAGGCTTTTTTCTTTAAGAATGGGGGAGGTACAAATGAGAGGACAGGAGTTGAGAGTTAGGGGGCAAATGTTTAGAGGAAACATGAGGGGTGACTTAGAGTGGTGAATTTGTGGAATGAGCTTCCAGACGAAGTGGCGGAGGCAGGCTCGGTATTAGCATTTAAGGAGAAGTTAGAAATGTATATGGACATGAAGGGAATGGAGGGTGATGGGTTGAGTGTAGGTCAGTGGGGTTAGATGGTGGAAAGTGTTCAGCATGGACTAGAAGGGCCAAGTTGTATGGTTATATGATGTGACTGGGGTTTTAAATAAGGAAAAGTACTGATTATTTCAGACTTTTGGATAATCGCACTGATGTCCAACAAATCTATTTTTCCACTGTATACATTTTAATGTGCCAGCTATAATTGATGTAAAAGCATTTATTAATCTTGGATTTATTTACACAAATGGTTAATTTTGCATTGTAAAGGACTGTAACATAAAATAAGTTGGAGTAGAGTTTATTCACTAGAATGAAAAGATTTTTCTGTAACATCTAATCAAAATCGTTAAAGGTAAAGGTCCCATTATTGCTACATAATACTACAGCAATGAGAATTATTTTTACAAAATGAATAACCAAATGAATGGTTATCCATAAGATTTTAACTTTTCATTAAAAGTAATGTTTGCTACTGTGCTAGAGCTTGGTTTTATATGGCAATTATTTTTAAAGTTATTTTATGTTTGCTTTTAGACTTGGAATTCTGCTGGCATGATGCACTGAAAATTACTACACAAGGCCTGGAAAAGATGGAGAACATTTGATTCTTCAACCTTTTCACTTTCTACTTACTACTGAACTGTTGATGTTTAATCTTTTCATGTTTTGGGACAATGAAGCATTGAAGACATTTTTGTTTGGGGCTTTGCTAAGGTGCCAATTCTTCAAGTGAGTTGGGTGAAAGCTCGTACAGATCTCCTGATAGATTAGTACTAATATTAACTTCACTACTTCTAAGCACTGGCATCATTGTAATATTAGTACTGCTGGAGTCTATTACGAGAAAGTACGGGAGTTTGGATTTGTGGCTTACGGCTAGTTTATTTTGTGAGAACCAGAATTGGTGAATACTGTTGGAATAGAGTACTGGCCTATGATTAATAAAATTCATTGACCTCCCTGAGTGTAGTCCAGTCAGCCTATTAACATATGTATTTCTTGTACAACTTGTGTTTGGCACCTTCTTTGTAGAAGGGATGTTGCAATATATTAAAAATGGTATCCCTTTTTCAAACAATGATAATTGTGATGAGTCCATTAAGATAATAGGGTCTATCTCACTGGATGTCCCCAGGTGATTGCAGGACAATTTATTCTCAAGACCACTCCTTTTGGTTTTAAAACATTTGCCCTTTGTTTGATTTTATGAGCTCCATGAATCATATAATAGGATTCTCAACAATTCAACATGTATTATTATACAGACATCAGATGTTTCAAGCAAACTTTTGAAGAAACAGTCATTTGAAGCTTAAATACTACTTCAGAGGATGTCTGATCTTTACAGGTATTGTGTTTTCAAACTTTATAGCTACAATTTGTGGAGTTAACATTTGTTGGAAAACTTAAATTTGTATATAGCAAGTCTATTGGCTAGTCATGTTTTTTAGAAAAATTGCTTGATGGGATTTCTCAATCTAGAGAGAAATCAATTATCACTGACTCAAATTCCTGTTTGAAATTGCATTATCTAGGATTGCAATAGCTTGTATTTCACCTAGACGTGCTTCTAGTCCTTAACCTTACTTTTCCTATATTCTGTAGCAATCTTGCCTGATCATACAGTATTTTGTGATTTAACTGGAGCTCATTGTAATTTCAATAAATATCAAAAGCACATTTTCTTAGAATGGCTCAGAATTTGCTTTATTTTGGTGTTTGAATTAATAATGTGTAGAACTTGATCATAGTCTTCAGTAACTTTTCAGGATTAAAGATTCTTGTAATGATACTTTGGTTAGAAATGCAATACTGTTGTAAGCACAGTGTATTTTATGATTTCAGTACTGTAGTCTTTATTTTGAGGAACACAATTAATGAGTAGCTCCCAGTAGATCACTTTTGAGAGCTGTTGTGCGAAGTGAAGCAAATATAATGATACCTTGTTTCAAAAAGTACTCGTACATATAGCGTAATTAATTTGGGAGGTTCAATACTGAACTGTTGGTATTGCCTTTGGGATTGTCTGTTCTCCCCTGTGTGTATATTTCTCCACATCCTCTTCACTGCCAACCAGTTTAAAAAACCTGGGATTGAAAATGTTATCGAATAATAATAGTGGCTATATATGATTTGTTAATCTTCATTTATCATTTGTGGATGCATAGATTTAAAGATGAGGCAGAAGTATAATTTGTACACTTATCAAGCTTTATTATAAAATTTTAAAGTTGCTAATTTTGTGGGTCTGTGGATGCAAATTAATGTTTTCAAAAAATACTTTGTTCTAGGTGAATGGTACCAAGTTTGAACAAATGAGAATTTACATCTGAAACTTTGGACAGACTGCAAGAATGTGGGCTTTTCTGAATTTGAAGATTGGGAAACTGAACCGAGGGGGATTGCAAATAAATGCTGGGATTCAAAAAATTAAAAGTTCAGTGCAAATTCAAACTAAACCAGGGAAGGGGGTTTAATGTATAAGGAGTATCAGATGCAAATCATCTGGACAAAAAATAATTTTAAGCATCAGTACATATGAATTGCATTCAAAAGTTTAAGGATTTTTAGCCTGGTTATTTGAAAATACCAAAATGATTGATAGTGTTAAGTATTGAGATTAAATAGTCTGATAATTTAATGTTTTGGGATAAAATTTAAATCCAAAACTTGGCACCTGGCATGTTGTCTCCACAATGCTATGAATACATATATAACAATCTCAGCCATGGGAAGATCTGTTAAAGGATTAAATACCAATCAAGAATGGAAAGAGCATGAAGTAATACTGAATCATCCTGACCTGCATAAAATAATGACCCGAGCAAGCAGGCTTGAATCTGAATTACATTAGCAATTCATGAGGTGATATTATAATATGGTAATCTTTTCAGACCCAAATGCATTTTACCAGACAGTGCCAGGATATGGTGTCTAGTGCAAGTGGATTAGGAGAATGTACTTTATTTGATGGCATATAGGACCCCCCCCCTTTTCCCCCTCAAAACAAATTGCCTCAAAAACCACCCCGGGTCCTATACGTGAAGGTGGCATTTTGGTGCAGCTATTTTGGGCACTGAAATACAAAGCCCTCAAACTACTCACCCAGCTTCAAGAAGCCCATAGAGGTGCTGTGGCTGTCCAGGATGTGGGCCAATAGCTTCACAGACCACCTTCCCTCGGGTGGCCTGAGCTTTCCGGAGCTGCCACTTGCTTCTCCCATGAGAAGGCCAACCACAGCAGCCCACGTCAGCAGTGCAATGGCTGTGTTTGTATTATATGCCGATGGTGCGATCGATCACTTGCTTTGAGGGGAGCGCTGGGCCTCAATCAGGCTCCATGCTGACCCTTTAAGGAGCACAGCCCTTGGAGCAAATTGAATGAGGTGTGTGGGCAGGTGGCAGTGAGCGAGCCACCTGTCAAGCTGAGCTCGGCTGAGCTCGACAGACCGCTCATTTACTGCTACCCCCTGCACCTCATTCAATTTGCTCCAAGGGCTGTGCTCGTTGAACAAAGGTTCAGCATTGAGCCTGATCACTGAGGCGCAACGCTCACCTCAAAACAAGTCATCAATCATCTGCTTCCCATGATGGTGGGCCCTGCCTTTTGTCCTGGTGACCGGCTTCTCTCTCTCCTGCCCTTGCGTGCCTGAGGGTCCTGGCGTGCCTGTCAATCAGTTGGTATTTGCATGTTGGTGGGGAACTGGCCTGAGCGGGCAGGAGGTTTTTCATTGAGGTGAGTGAAGGCACATGTGTTAGCTACAAGGGGGCTTACGGGAGGAACCTGTTCGCCAACTTACCGAATACCCATAAATACACTAAAGAAATTTTTCCTAAAATTTCACACTAAAAATGGAGGGGTCTTGTATGCCAGTGGGTCCTATATGCTGTCAAATACAGTACTTGAGAATGTAGATATGTCAATAGAAATGGGAGGACATTGTTCTAAAATAATTTAAATATTTGATTACGCAAATAAAGTCTGGTGTCCTGTATCGATTAGTGTAAGGAATAATCCTAAGTCATTAAAAACTTGAAAGTTAAAGTATGTAATACAGATGGAGGCATTTGTCTGGAATGATAGAGCTTGCTAAATATGATAAAGGTGGGTAAAGAGAATGACCGATACAAAAATGGGCCACTGAACAGTTGGGGGGGGGACACATGCAGTAAAAGGTAAAGATTCCATACGATATGTAGAAGGTAACATTCATGAAATTCTTTAATTTTGTCTACCATAAGAAGGCAGAGTCGCCACTTTGTCCAGTGCCCCTCACAGAAATGAGGCCCCAGTGAGGAACGAACTTGCAACCCCTGGTTAGTCTTGCTGGATAGAGAGGTTAGAGGAGATCACTGTATTTGTTTTCCATGAGAATTTTAAATTTGTAGTGGAAACTTAGCAAGGGCAATGGTGAAAACTGGGTGAGACAAAGGGATTGTGATGGATCCAGTTTTGGATAATATAAAGTTGGAGTGTGATAAGCTTGTAAAGAAAGCTGAAGTTTTCTCTGGAGGTGACAAAAGCTGTCGACAGATATATAGATAGGAAGTGCTTGGAAGAATACAAACCAAATGTAGGTTATTAGGACGAGCTTGGACAAATTGGGTCAAAAGCCTATTCTCTGCTTTGACTTAGATCCATGATGGAGATTGGGTTGGGTGCGTGGTAGTTGAGAGGTAATGTGGAATGGCAGAGCTGGGCTTTTAATAGACATATGGAACCAAACTCCATGTCTTTGGAAGGGCAACACATTGCTTGCTGGTTGCATAGACATCATTCTTATTCTGGTGTAAATGTTAAGTTGAATTGGCAGGATCTGTGGAAAGAGTTCTGAAGAGTCTGACCTGAAATGTTAACTTTTTTTTTTTTGCTCGACCTGACTTTAGAGCTTGACTATCTGTAATTTTTTAAATTCTAACTTATGCAGGTGCTTTGAACAATTTTTCTTTCATATTGCCTTTTTGAAAATAACCTGCTGAAATATCCATCTTGGTTTTTAATGAAAATATTTTCAAGATTGAAACAGCCATCGATGATCAGTTAGTTGTATACGTTTTACCACAACGGATTCAAGTTTGTAATGCAACAATGTTTAAAACTGAATTTTGAGATCTAATGATGTTGAACGAGAAAAGGTTTGAATGGATTCTTCGGATTTTATTACATGCACTCACCAACAATAATAGGCAGTTTTATTTCAAGGTTCCTTTTATTGTCATGTAATAAAGTATATCATACATGTTACATTTTAATGTATTAACTTTTACCTGATGTAAGGCAGACAGAGTATCACAGAATGAGAGAAAGAGAAGCAAAAGAGAATCCCTTCAGAGTCACTGAGTGTCTATGGATTCACCCCCAGTGCTCCTGCAGCTGACAGGTTTCACGCGCATAGAATAAAAACACAGTTGTCTGGTTGTGACACACCAGAGTTTGTTACGATTGGGTCAATTTCTGTTGTGGCAGACATTCCTTCACCTCTGTTTTGGGAGAAAATAATGAAGTGATTTGATGTTGGACAAAACAGCTCCAGTGTTTCAGGTTTGCCACAATTGTCTGAAAAACTGAAGAGACTGCAGATGCTGATATCTGGACCAACACAATCTGCTGGAGGAAAGCAATGGGTTGAGCAGCATCAGTATGAGAGGAAAACAAATTGTCAACGTTGTAGGATGGAACCCTTGATCAGGTGTTTCGGCCCATAAGGTCGACAATTTTTTTTCATTCCACTGATAGTGGGCAACCTGCTGAATTCAACCCTGAGAAAGAATTTCAAGGTTTTGTGATGTCACTCTTGACAATAAATCTGAATCCGAACTTGTCGTGAGCACGTCACGAAATTCGTTGTTTTGCTGCAAACATTTCTATAAACCACCGTACAAAATATAGTACAAGAAAAAGTGAAACTAAGGCTGTGTCTGCGGTTCATTGTTTATTCAGGAATCTGATGGCAGAGGGGAAGAAGCTGTCTTTGTGCTGCTGAGTGCTTGTCTTTTTCCTGAAGAGGGCATGGGTGGTGAGGATAAGAGGCTGCTTTCTTAAGACACCACATCTTGTTGATGTCTCGATGGGGTGAAGACTGATGGTGTTGGCAGTTAACAACCCTCTGCAGTTTTATCTTGTCCTGAGCGTTGGCACTTCCATACCAGACAATCCTCTGTAGAAGTTTGAGGCCTCGGTGACATAAATCTTAGAGAAAAGCAGTGGATCACGCAGCAACAGTGTGAGGGAGAGAGAAAAAAAAAGGATGGAACCCTTGATCAAGCGTTTTGGCCCATCTACAATTTTTTCCCCCACTTGATATAGTACATTTTTTTTTCTTTGGCTTGGCTGCGCGGACGAAGATTTATGGAGGGGTAAATGTCCACGTCAGCTGCAGGCTGTTTGTGGCTGACAAGTCCGATGCGGCACAGGCAGACACGGTTGCAGGGGAAAATTGGTTGGTTGGGGTTGGGTGTGGCAACCCTGAAAAAGAGCAGCAGCATTGATCAAGGATCCACATCACTTCTTGCTGCTACCATCAGGAAAAGGTATAGGAGCCACAAGACTCGCACCACCAGATACAGAGTCGGCTGCTACCTCTCCACCATCAAACTGCTCATCAATGAACAATCAGGTCCTCATTTCAGGACTTGCATTTATTGATTTACCCCCCCCCCCCCCCTCTATTGCAGTCAGTTTCTTGACATTTTATTTGTTGACGTGTATCTTGAGTCAGGTTTTTCTTTGCACCGTGCCCACAGGGGGGGAAATAAAGGGAATGTGACAATAAACTGAGTCCTTGCAAATTCTATCCTTCGTAATGAATCTGAAATCCTCCAGTCGTGCTTTGTGTTGAATGTAGCCTGCAACCTTGCAGGAGATCGTGTCTTTTATATCGTAAAGATAACGGGACATCATTTTCTTTTGAGCAAGGTACCCTGAAGGTTGGACCTGCACCTTTTGTTGCAAAGACGAACTGAGCCTTGCTGAGTTTCCCTTCGCTTTCTCGGGCTTGGCTCCCACTGCAGCTCCTATCCATTGAGAAAGTCGCCGTTTCAATCTGGGCCAAGTCCCTGGATCAGTCGCTCGCGGCCCGGGTCACTCATTGACGTCACGGGGGGGGGGGCGGCGCGAGGTGTGGCCGCGCATCCGCCGACCGAGCCTCCCGGTGGAAGGACCTCAACCGCCATTTGGTTTCGCAGGCTGAAGGAGGGAGAAGGCAGCAGGGACGCGCGCAAACTAATACCGAAAGAGGGAAAAGAGAGCCCGGCGGCTTCCACGGCGGGGGGTGGGGGACAAAAAGAGTAAGAGAGGGGGGTGGGGAGGAGGGAGTGGGGGTGGCAATGGATAAGAACGAGCTGGTGCAGAAAGCCAAGCTGTCGGAGCAAGCGGAACGGTACGAGGACATGGCGGCTGCCATGAAGGCGGTCACGGAGTGGGGCGAGGAGCTGTCCAACGAGGAGCGCAACCTGCTCTCGGTCGCCTACAAGAACGTGGTGGGGGCCCGGCGATCGGCGTGGAGGGTCATCTCCAGCATCGAGCAGAAAACCGGCGAGGGCGGCGGCAGCGACAAGAAGTTGCACATGGTGAAGGAGTACAGAGAGAAGGTGGAGGCTGAGCTCCGGGAGATCTGCAACGATGTGCTGGTGAGGGGGGGGGGGGGGGTGAGGGAGGGGGGGGGGCGAAGGGAGAGGGGGGGGCGGTTCGCAGGCTGATTACATTGACGTGATCGCCAACCACCCTGTCCTTTTTGATTCATCGCCGTCACTGACGGGCTCTGGGATGGGGAGGAAGCAGAGACCATCGAGTTCTGGGGTGGGGGGGGGAAGCAGAGACCACCGGGTTTTGGGGTGGGGGGGGAAGCAGAGACCACCGGGTTTTGGGGTGGGGGGGGGGAAAGCAGAGACCACCGGGCTCTGGGGGTGGGGAGCAGAGATCACCGGGCTCTAGGGGGGGGGGGAGCAGAGATCATCGGGATCTGGGGGTGCGGGGAAGCGGAGACCACCGGGCTCTGGGGGGGGGGGAGCAGAGACCACCGGGCTCTGGGGGGGGGGCGGGGAAGCAGAGACCACCGGGCTCTGGGAGGGCGGGGGAGCAGAGACCACCGGGCTCTGGGGGGGCGGGGAGCAGAGACCACCGGGCTCTGGAAACACCCAGCTGCCGCATTAAAGCGGCTTCTCGCCATCTCTGGGTACCAGACACGAGTAACCTGTAGAAAATGGAGGAGGAGGGCAACCTCTTCTCTGCATCGAGCTGCGGCTATCGGGCGGGGTGGGGTGATTATAAAAAGCCACAGCGTTCACCGGATAAAAACCCAAAATCACTTAGCCCCTTTTTGTATTCGCCGCAGTTTACAAAAGAGGAAATCAATTAACATCCTGGAGACATTCAGGATTCGTCATCGCCTGGTTGCAGTAGATTTCATTTGAGTGAGATGTCATGATATTTCAATTGTCTGGGCTCCAAGCATCTGATGTCTTTGCCATTTAAACATTGCTACTTCTGTATAAGATCGCAGCCTCTTCCTTTAATCTGTGTAATATTAAAATTTTAAGAATTGGAGCTGGAGCTGTAATATTGAATTACATTGCTATTAAATATTTTTTTTAAGGCAGGGAAGAACACTCTTTTTGGGAAAGGGTGCAGCTAGCTGTGTCTGCTTTATGAAGGATGAGCAAATGAACATTTCCTTGCCAATTCTGGCTGTCAGTGTATATAGGTGACCTATACAGAGGTCAATAAGGTGTACAAATTTGGATCTGAAGGTGAATTCATTCATTAAACAGTGGTATTTTGGGGAAATGGTTCTATCTTATTAAAGACATAACAGATAAAGTTACCTGGTTTTTGATCGAAATATTAACTTTTTTTCTCCTCAGATGCTGCCTGGTGTGCTGAGCATTCCAAACATTTCTATCCTTTTTTTAAGATTTCCAACTCTTATTTGCTTTGTCCATCAATCTTCAATAATGCAAGAAATATCCAGCTAAATATCAGAAAATCTGTAGTAATTATCTTCAGTCAACTTTGTATCTCATTTCTTAGCCTCATCTCCATTAACTTCTGCTTAATTTGTTATTGACTTGCCATTCTCAACAGGGGCTGTACAGCCCCCTTGGAGGCTACAGCACATTAAAGGGGGTGCACAGACTGAAATCATACAATAGTTTTTATGTTTTTCATGCAGTTGGTAGGAGAGAAGTGTAAAAAGAACCAATCAAATGCTTTACAAGGAAGGAGCCCATAAACTTTGAGCAGTCTTAAGGGAGCTTCAGCCAAAAAAGGTTGAGAATGGCTGATCTAGACTGATCACTTTCTTTGTTATTAGACCCTGAAGTGAGCTCTGGGTCATGTTTCTAACCTATTTGTAATATTATCCAACTCCATTCCTCTTTTGGCTCTTCTGCTGAAGAAATGGAGTCTGTGCTGTTACCTTTTGACTGATTATCATAATACTTTCTTGGCTGATCCTTTTTTCTATGCTTTGCAACCCTGAGTTCATTCAAAAAAGCAGATGTTCTAACTTGCAATCAAATCCTGTTTACCCAACATTCTTGTGTTTGCTGGCTGACCCACATTAGTTCCTGGTCAAACATTGTCTCAATTTAAAATATTTGACCATTGTATAGTGTAGATAAAAGCTCACACTCGACTGGAGGGAGAACAAATGCTTTTATTAGCTTACAACACAGGTAGGGTTCATGAACAGGCTTTAGAGGGGTTCTGGGTTTAGGCGGGAAACCAGGGTTATATACGGGCCCCAGAGGAAGGAGCGAGACCAGTCATCGGTACAGCACACTTCTAGTGAATCCTAGTTCACTACATTCACCCCTTCCTTCAGAATTAAGGGTCTGTAGATGAAGAGAACAAGGATCAGAAGCTGGTAATAGACACAGAAGATAAATAATTACAAAAAAAATATTTACAGACTCAGGTGGTCCAGAGGTCTGGAGATCCTGGTGGAGCGCCTTAGCACTGGGGGCCTTGGGTTCCTTGAGTCTCCTGGTCTGCCTGTGATTGAAAGGCAGTGCGCTGGGGCTCCAGCTTGACAATAGTGGGGGTGGGGGGGGGGGTTCACTCTCCTCCTGAACCAGGTCCCCTGAGGCCCTGAGCAGGGGTGGGGAGAAAAAGTTTGGTAGCTCGTGGGGCACCTGAGGTAACAGCTCTTCTGTTCTGGTGGGTGCCAGATCCTGTTGGAGGTGGTGTCCTCCCTGCCATCCGGGTGCTCCATATAGGCATACGTGGGGTTGGCATGGAGCAATTTCACCTTTTCCACCAGGGGGTCAGTCTTGCTTCTCCTCATATGCTTCTTGAGAAGGACCGGGCCAGGACTAGTGAGTCAGGCTGAGAATGTAGTCCTTGATGTTGACCTTCTGTCAAATGTAAACATAAGCTCATGAGGAGTAGCATTGGTCGCAGTGCAGAGTAGTGACCGAATTGAGTGGAGCACGATGGGGAGGACATCCTGCCAGAGTGAGTCTGGAAGGCCTCTTTGCTCCAGGGCCAGTTTGACAGCCTTCCAGATCGTGGCATTCTCTTTTTCAACTTGCCTGTTCCCCTGGGGGTTGTAACTGCTAGTCCTGCTGGATGAGATGCCCCTCACCAGCAGGTACTGACGCAGCTTGTCGCTCATGAAGGCTGAGCCTCGGACGCTATGAATATAGCCGGGATACCTGAACAGGGTGAAAATAGAAGCCTATAATGGACAAGGTGGATATGTCTATGCACGGGTTGGTGAACGGGAAGCAGGAGTACTCATCGATGACCGAGAGAAAGTAGATGTTCCCGTTTATGGAGGGGAGAGGTCCCTTAAAATTGACGCTGAGCCTTTCAAAGGGTTGGGATGATTTAATCAGGTGCGCTTTTGTGGGGCAAAAAAAGTGCGGCTTGCTCTCAGCGCAGACCTGGTATGACCTGGTTATTTCCCTGACGTCTTCTATTGAGTAGGGCAAATTGTGGGACTTGACAAAATAAGCCATGCGGGTGACCCCTGGATGGCAGAGCTCATTGTGTATGGTCCTCAGTCCATGGGAGGCACAGCATCCCATGGACAAGGCATCTGGAGGGTTGTTAAGGGCCCCTGGCCGGTAGGTGATGTCAAAATTGTAGGTGGAAAGTTTGATCCTCCACATCACTTTTGTCATTCTTGATTTTGCCCCTCTTGGCGTTGCTGGACATGAATACGACAGAGCGCTGGTCCGTGAGGAGCGTAAATCTTCTACCAGCCAGGTAGTGCCTCCAGTGCCTTATGGCTTCTACAATGGCCTCCTTTTCCACAGATGCGTTCCAGAGTTCGTGGCCTTGAAGCGTCCATGAGAAAGTCAACTGGCTTGCTTGCCTGATTGAGAGTAGCGGCCAGGGCTACGTCTGAAGCATCATTTTCCATTTGGAAAGGTACATTCATGTCTGTCACGTGCATGGTGGCATTTGCAATGTAACTTCACAGGTAATTAAAAGCCATCTGGTCTTCAGCCGAAAGGGGGAAAGTATTAGCCTTTAAGAGGGGACGAACCTTGTCGGCATAGCCACTGGGCGTAATAAGAGAAAAGCCCCAGACATCTCCTCAAAGCCTTTGTTGTTCCAGGGAGGGAGGGAAAGCTTTAACAGTGGGTGCATCCTGTAGTGCGTGTCGAAAGAACCAAAGACTTGTTGATCCAAACCAAGGCTTTTATTAACTAAAAGACTGGAGCATATCACAAGTAGGTCGACCAGTCCAGAATGACCTTGTCTAGCGAGGAGCAATCCTTTAAGACCTGCCAGTAGGTGTGGCTACACTCTCAGCCAATCACAGAATCCTAGACTACCATCTGTACATATGTACATATACACATTGGTGATAGAATCTGTACTATCACACATCCTATCAGGGTTGGACCAATGTTGCCATTCTCAACCACGTAGATAAGGATAGCCAGTCGTGTAGTCCTAAATACATACTTGTCAGAATTCTAAGTGAGATTCAGGACTCTCGCCACTTGGGAGAAAGCTCTGGAGATTGGCATCATGGTCTTCCATGATGTGGGCACAGATAGTGACATTGTCGAGGTAGGGGAAGGTAGCCTTCAACCCTTACTCGTCCACCATCCTGTCCATCTGCCACAGGAAAATAGATACCTATTGGTAATACCAAAAAGGATTCTCCGGAACTGATAGAGTTGTCCATTAGCCTCAAATGCCATGTACGGGTGGTCCTTGGAATGTATTGGCAGCTGGTGATAGGCAGCTTTCAAGTCGATAGTCGAATAGACCCGATACTGCGTGATATCGTTCACCATATCCGAAATGTTAGTCAATCACTAACCTGGACTTGTTTTCCCTCTTTACTACCGCCACTTGCGCTCTCCACGGGCTGGTACTTGGTTCGATGACCCCCTCCTCCAGTAGGCGCTGGGTCTCCGTCTTTACGAACTCCCTGTCTGCTACGTTGTACCTTCTGCTCTTGATGGGAACAGAATTGGGAAGGGGGTTGATGTTTAGCATGGAGAGGCTGCAAGTGCGTCCTGGTTTTGAAGGCCTTCCGTTCCGAACCGTTACTGGGGGAGGGGAACCTGAAAACTCCAAGGTCACGCTTTTAAGGTGACACAGGAAATCTAGACCTAACGATACTGGAGCACACAATTCATTCAAAATGTACATGTGAAATTTACAAAATTTCCCCCCCCCCCCCCCTTCAAATGATAGATGAATTGTACAATGTTTCTGTACACGCGCTGAATAGGACTGGGATGCTAAGAAAATTTGGTAATTAGACGGGTACATTTTTAAGTTATATTTTTGCACAGTCTGTGAGTATGAAACTTTCCGTGGAGCCTGTGTCAGTAAGGCACTTGGTCGAATGTCTGTTTGCCTTCACAGTCCCCATTGAGTTGCTGAGCTGGTGAGGTCTATTCTGGTCGAGGACCAGCGATGCCAGGTTGTTGGAGATGCCATGTTCTTCCCTTGAGTGGCCCCCTCCATCTTAAGTCAACCTGTGCAGGTAAGACGGTGACGACCTCATGGCGCGGCAAGATGGCCACCCTCCCTCCTCTGACGATGATGGTGCTGAATTCAAAATTGGACTGCTGAAAGATGGTGTTGAGCCTTTTCGTGCTGTTTCTGTAGGCGGCGGATTGCGCAGCAGCCAACCTCGGGCGAGTCTGGGGCAGATGGCTTGGGGCTGGAATCGGATCCAGGAGCAGTACAGACCATGGACATCCCCGGACCTCCCTTTGCATGGCAGACCCTCGCCCAATGTCCCTTCTTCCTACAGCTGGAGCACGCTGAGTCTTTGGCCGAGTAGCGGGAATGGGGGTGCTGACCCTTGCCGCAGAAAAAGCAATATCGGGCTTGGGAAGCGGCTGCCGTTAGAGCGGGGACTGCCATAGTGGGGTGGAGGTGCTCACCCAAGAGCATGAGTTCACTGACCTCGAGGTCATCATTCTTGAGACTGGCCTGTTCTAGTAATTTGGCCAGCTCGACGTGACTAGCGAGGCCCTTCCTTCCTGACTTGGAGCAGTTGCTGGCTCGCGTACCTCGAGCGGACCCCTGTGACTTGAGTGTCCTGGATCTGTTCATCTTCCTGGACGTCGCCCCATACCTGCACTTCTTAGCCAGCGTCTGCAGATCCAGCAGATAGTCGTCAATAGACTCTACGGGCTGTTGGCAATGTAGGATGAGCCTTCATTTAGTGGGCCTTCAACACATCAACAGCAGCCTCGTACGTCGGTCGGACAGTCTCGGATGACTGCATACCCCTTTGTCTTGACCCTTGAGATGAGCGCCGACCTCTGGAGCTCGTCTGTAGGCCTGGAAGCAGTCTAGCGAATGTGCGAACTCCTCAGCCGTGTCGAGGGACTGGGGGGGGGGGGTCTATTAACAGCATACTGGGCTTGAGTAACACCTCCATCCTTGTTTGTAAGCTAATAAAATTGTAGCGTAGATAAAAGCTCACATTCAACTGGAAGGGAGAACAAACACTTTTATTAGCTTGCAACATAGGTTTCATGAACAGGCTTCAGAGGGGTTCTGGGTTTAGGTGGGAAACCAAGGTTATATACGGGCCCCAGGGGGAGGAGCCGGGAGGTGGGACCAATCGACAGTACAGCACACTTCTAGTGAATCCCAGTTCACTACACATTGTTTACAAATCTCACTGTAGCATTGCCCCTCATAATCTTTGTAATCCTTTCCAGGTTTAACACCCTCTTAAGGTGTATGTATTTAATTTTGAACTCTTGATTATTCTGGAATTTAATTGTTCTACCTTAAACTTAAGTCTATAAGAATCCTCTTTTGAGCCTTTCCAACTTTATATTGCCTCCAGTTTTAAAATATTTATTTAAACAACTTTGATTAAGCTTTTGGTCCCCATCAAAGGATATCATCAAGTGGCTTTGTGTGAAATTTTGTTTGATTAATCTTCCTGTGTGCTATAAAGTTGTAAAGCATAGAAAAAGGCCTTCATTTCACGGTATTTATGCAGACCATCATGCCAATCTAACTAATACCATTTCCTGCATTTATTCCATCTCTGACTATGCATAGTTCATTCAAGTAGATATCCAGATGCCACTTAAGCATTACTATATCCTGCCTCTGCCACTACTTCTGGCAGCTCATTCCAGGTGCCAATTAAATTCTGCATGGAATTGTTTACTCCTCAGATGCTTTCCTCTCACCTTAGCCCTCTAGTTTTGAACACCCCTACCATGAGAAACAGTGTGTATCTACCCTATCTGTGCTTACACTTCTATCATGTTGTCTCTTCACTTTCTTTGGTTCAAGAAAAGCAAACACAGCCAATCTCATTTCTCTTATAAATCAAGATATCATCCTTGTGAATATTTTCTGCACCCTTTCCATCTTAATCTCCTCTCTTTCCCAGAGCGACACTCAGAACTGCACACAATTTGCGATTTAAACAACAATAATACGCACTAAGTGCCTTGACTCATGAAGGCCATAACCTTCACAGCCTTACCAACCTGTAGTGCCACCTTTGGAGAATTCTCTACTGGTACCCCTAAGGCCTTTCTGTTCAACAACATTACCCAGGACCCTACTGTGAAGGTGCTACCAGGTTCAACTTTGCTTTGTCAAAGTTGAATTATATTTGGAGGTGGTAACATGGTGGAGTAGCAGCTGGTCCAGTGAAACCAGCCCTCTCCCGAGAAAAGTTTTTTTTTAAAAACTTAGGAAAAGCAAAGCTGTGAGTCATAAAACTTAAAATCAGTAACTTAAACATTGAAGGAAAAGTTTGAAGATGGCACCGAAGAAGGAGAAAGTTGCATCGAATAGTAAAGAAATAAAGTCTCCAAGGACAAAAAGGAAGGTCTTACTTGTTCTCCAGATCTGGGACCTCTCTCCTGGGGAAGGCAGCCTGAGCTAAGAGGTCAGTAGGCAAACAGTGTCAGGATGATGTATCGAAAGGTGGGCTCCAGCGGTGGCTGGTGGAATCAAAAAGGGGATGCCAATGCGCATGCGCGACTCCTCATGCATACGCCCGACGCATTCCATTCAAGCCACAGAGGAGAGCAGACACCGACAGCATGCTGCTGCAAGCTTAATGAAAAGAAGTTCAGGAGAAACGGCTGTAGAAATATGCTCATTATCAAGTGAAGATATGGAACAAGAGGCAGAAGACTTGGAAGAAACAAGAAAGATACAGAAGAAAATTAAAGGTAAAAACCAAAGACAAATGCTAGATATAAAATATTTTGATGACCAGATGAGAGTGCTGATGGAAACATTGTTGACCAACATTAAAATTAATAGAAACTGTGTACTAGAAACATACAAAAATTCAATGAATGGAAAATGTAATAATTGATTATATGAAAGCTTTGTTTAATTTTTGAGAGAAAAATGTTGTAAACTCTCTGAGGGAGGGCTGGAGAAGGGGAGGGACAGTCTGCTGCAAAATCAGTTGACAATTCTGGTTCATACCACAACTCACAAACTTAAGGGTGTTGTGATTATCCTGCGAGTTAGGGTAGTTTTATTTTTGTCATCTTTACAGTTTTTTAGTCTTCTTAGAGTTAATTTTTTTATGGTGTTTGTGTTATCACATATAGCAAAAAAAAACTTTAAAGAGTATAGTTTGAGAGGAAGAGAGTTGGAGGATCTGAGGGGGTGGTATGTCGGAAAATATGGACTAACAAAATTAATACATTGAAATTTATGACTATTAATATTAATGGAATACATAACCTAATTAAAAGAAAAAAAATTATTGACATCATCAAAAAAAGAGAAAATAGATATACATTAGTACAAGAAACACATTTAACAGAAGGAGAACATCTTAAACCAAAGAGAAACTGGGTATGAAATGTACTGGCATCATCTTACAATTCAAAAGCTAGGGGTGTAGCTATCTTAATTAATAAAAAATTGCCTATTAAAATAGAAAAAGTAGTCACAGACTCGGCTGGAGATATGTTATAATAGCATGCCAGATTTACTTGGAATTTATTTAATATATATGTGCCTAACGAGGATGATCAGAAATTTATGCAAGACATTTTTTTAAATTATCAGATACACAAGGGCATATTTTATTGGGTGGAGATTTTAATTTTAGCATTGATGCGTTATTAGATAAAACCGGGAAAAATACCAAAAAAAGCAGCTAAATTCACATTAAGTTCAATGCAGAATATGAAAATAATAGATATATGGAGAAAACAATAGATATATGGAGAAAGAAAGAGATTATTTGTATTATTCTAACAGACATAAGACTTATTCTCAGATTGATATATTTCAGTTGACTGCCCAAATACAAGGGAGAGTTCAAAATATTGAATATAAAGCAAGACAGTTATCGGATCATTCACCTTTATGGTTAACAATTGCTCTGGAGGATATTCCACCTAAAGGATATCGATGGAGACTTAATCCCATGCTGCTATAAAGGCAAGCATTTTTGAATTTATAAACAGCAAATTAAAAGTTACTTTGATATGAATGCTAAGTCTATATCAGATAAATTTATATTAAGGGATGTGATGAAAGCTTTTATTAGAAGGCAAATAATTAGTTATACAACCAAAATTTAAAAATCACACTGCCAGGAAATAAAACAGTTAGAAAAAGATCTAGTAATTTTGGAGAAAGATTTGATAAAAAGAAGATATGGGGAAAAAAAGACAATTGAGAAAAAACATTGAAATATGATACATTACAAGCATACCAGGTGGAAAAAGATATTATGAAAATAAAACAAAGATATTATGAATTAGGAGAGAAAACTCACAAAATTCTGGCTTGGCAGTTGAAAACAGAGCAAACAACAAGAACTATGGTAGCAATGAGGAAGGGAAACAACGAGATTTCATATAAACCACAAGAGATTAATGATGATTTTTTTAAGCAATTATGTCAATCCAAAGTCCTAGAGAAGAATACTGAAATAGATAAATTTTTGTTGTATATCAAACTACCTCAATTAGATTTGGAAGAACAACATAAATTATCAAATCCCTTGACTGCTACAGAGGTATACGACACATTAATGACTACCAAATAATAAAGCACCAGGTGAAGACGGATTCCCCATGGAGTTTTATAAAGCTTTCATTAAGTTATTAAGTCTGCCCTTTTTCGGTAATAAAACAGGTGGAAGAAACTCAGAATTTACCTGAATCTTGTAAAATGGCAATAATTTCTGTGATACCAAAAACAGGAAAAGACCCTCTATCACCATCTTCATATAGACCAATATCCTTATTAAATACTGATTACAAACTAATTGCACAATTTTTGGCAAATGGATTAGTGAATTGTTTACCATAGTTGGTGAAGTCAGACCAGTCAGGATTTCTTAAAGATAGGTCAGAAGATAATGTGTGTAAATTTATTAATCTGATACATACAGCACAAGCAAACAAAGAATGAACCGTAGCTATAGATGCAGAGAAGGCCTTCGATAGGCTTAAAATGGAGTTTCCTCTTTCAAAGTATTACAGAAATTTAAATTACCGGAAAAATTAATTTGATGAAGGCCCTATATAATGGCCCCAAGTCAAGAGTGTTAACTAATGGATTTATTTCAGATTATTTTCAAATTGAGTAGGTCAACGAAGCAAGGATATCCACTATAACCTTCCCTCTTTGCCTTGGCAGACCATCGGCAGAATTGATAATAACAGACATAACGTTAAAGGGAATAAAAGATGAAGAATTTAAAATTAGTTTATTTGCAGATGATATTATTGTATATTTAACACATCCCAAAAAATCAATAAGGAGGTTACATACTAAATTGAAAGAATATAGGATGATATCAGGATATAAAGTTAACACTGATAAAAGCCAAATAATGCCAATGAACACAACTGATTATACACAATGTAAAAAATAATCTTTTAAATGGAAATTACAGGCAATATCTTATTTAGGTATCAGAATAGATAATTTAAATAATTGTTTAAGTTAAATTATCAGCCATTAATAACAGTGCAAGAGGATTTAGAGAAATGGAAGGATTTACTGATAACTCTAATAGGGAGGGTAAACTGCATTAAAATGAAAATATTTCCACAGTTACAATACTCATTTCAAATGTTTTCAAAAACTAATAAATGATTAAGAAAATTCTTATGGAAAGGTAAGAAACCAAGAATAGCTTTGGAGAAGCTGACATGGACATACAAAACAAGGGGGATTGTAGTTGCTAAATCTTAAAAATGACTATAGGGTAGCCCAATTAAGATTCTTGTCAAATTTCTATCAGGTAGGAGAAAAACAGGCTTGGCTGAGGATAGAACAGTATAAATTAGAGGAAAATGTTTCGGAACATTATGTGTGATGAGAAATTAGTGCATCAAAAAAATTTACCAACATTACATCATATATTAAAAATATTGAGTAGAATACATTTATAATGAAAGATGATAAATTACCAAATTCAACCAAAACAAAATTAATTCCTTGTACAATGAATAATATATTTTTTAAAGAATGGTCAAGAAAAGGAATTACAAGAATAAAAGACTGCTTTCTGGGCAATATTCTACTGACATTTGAACAGCTAAAAGATAAATATGGAATATCGCATGGTTCATTATTTTCATATTACCAATTAACAAAACATTTTTAAAAGAGAAGATGGGAAATGATTTAAGGTTTGCCTGAAGTTAGATGCTTTGAACATTGAATTACAGAAACTATGATAAGTTTAAAAAGTTTATTACAAATATTTATGTCAAATTATAAAACAAAGGAAAAGATCAGGCTTAATGTACAGACCTAAACAACATTGGGAAAAGGATTTATGTATACAAATAGATAATCAAACTTGGAAGGAACTATGTGTGGGTACCAGGATAAATACAATAAATGCACTCTATCGGATGGAACAATATAATTGGCTTCATAGATTGTACGTTTCACCTCAAGAATTAAAAGATTGGAATCCAACACTATCTGATCATTGTTTCTGCTGTAAACAAGAAATTGGTACAATAGTATATTCAATTTGGACATGTGCAAAAGTAAAACCCTTTTGGGAGGATTTAAATTTAATATTAAATCATATTACAAAGAACAAGATACCAAAAGCCACAAAAAAAATTTCTGTTAGGCAACATAAAGGATAAAGAGTTAAAATGTTTTTGAAATCTTATCTAAATTTAATTTTATCAAGATTGCATTAGTGGCAGCAAAAAATTGCATAATGATAGCTTGGAAAATGGAAACACCTTTGAAAATAGAGCGGTGGTACTTAGAAATGAACAATTGTATTCCATTAAAGAAAATTAATTTAAGAGAGAATTACATTCAATATGAACAACTTCAGACCTCCATGAGACATGTTATACTTGTGGAAAAAGTGAAACGTAATATTTAGATGACATGCTTGTTCTTCTTGTCTTTTCTTTCTATTCTGTTTTCTTCTTTCTATAGTTATTCAGGGTGGGGGGGACGGGAAAAAAATGGAAAAAGTCATATATATATGTACTGAGTTTGCGTATATATCTTTAATGGATGTTAGATTTTGATGTGTTACAGCTTATTTCGTATTATATAAAGGTCCGTAATTAAGTCTGTTTGCATTTTTTCATTGTTTATCGTTGTTGATTCTTTCATCTTATATTATTATGATGAAAGGAAATTAGCAGCTTGTCACTTTAATGAAATCAAAGAGCAAAGATCTGCAGAAGCTGCAAGTCTGAAATAAAAATGAGCATCAAAATTACTCAACAAATATTTCCGGTATTTTTGTTTGACCTCCCTACTTTGAACAGTTTTGCTCTATATTGAAATATGACAATCTTGAACTTTTTTAGTTGAAAACATATTGCAGCTATATGAAGAAAATTCAAATTCATTATGCATTTATGCCACTAAGATGAACAATATTGTGATAAATTATCGTTTGACCATTTTTAAAGATGCAAGTGCATGCTTTTTAATACTGTAAAATGTTTTATAATGCCTTATAAAACCTCAGCATTGAACCTTTGTTTTTGTATTCTAGTCCTTTCAAAATGAATGCTAACATTGTATTTGCCCTCCTTATTACTGACTCGACCTGCATATCAACCTTTAGGGAATCCTGTATTAGGACTCCCAAATTCCTCTGAATTTTCTCCACATTTAGAAAATAATGTGCATCTTTATTCCTCCTCCTGAAATGCAAGACCATACAAATCCATACACTGCATTCTATCTCCAACTTCTTTAGCATTTTCCTGACCTTTCCAAATCCCTCTGAAGACTACCTGCTTCCTCGACACTACAAGCCTCTCCACCAATCTTTGTCACATTCGCAAACTTGGCTGCAAAACCATCAATTCCGATGAGCTGAACACCTATGCCCGTTTTGAGAAGAAAAACTAAACAGTGGCTACTAGAATCTCTGAAAAGGCTGAGGACCCTATGATGCCTGTCTCTGAGGGCAACGTCAGAACATCTTTCAAGAGGGTGAACCCTGACGGCGTACCTGGTAGGGTACTGAAAATCTACGGCAACCAACTAGCCGGAGTGTTCACAAACATTTTCAACCTCTCATTGCTGCAGTCAGAGGTTCCCACCTCTTCAAAATGGCGTCAATCATCCAGTTACCCAAGAAGAGTACTGTGAGCTGCCTCAATGACTACTGCCCAGTAGCACTAACTCCACTGTGATGAAATGCTTTGATAAGATCGTCATTACCAGAATTAACATGTGCCTAAGAAAAGATCTGGACCAACTGCAATTCACCCATCACCACAATCGCACTACAGCAGATGCAATATTGCTTGCTGGTTCTCCACTCAGCTCTAGATCACCTCGAAAACAGCAATTCATACATATGGCTGCTCTTCCTAGACTACGGTTCGGTCCTCAATACCATTTTTCCCTCAGTGCTGGTCAAGAAGCTACAAACACTAGACCTCTATACCCCCCCTCTGCAACTGGATCCTTGACTTTCTCATCAGAAAACCAGTCAGTACGAATTGGAAACAACGTCTCCTCCTCACTGATTATCAACACAGCTGCACCCCAAGGAAGCGTACTTAGCCCACTGCTCTACTCATTATACATCCATGACTGTGGGGCCAGGCACAATTCCAATGCCATTTACAAGTTTGTAAATGATACCACAATTGTTGGCAGAATCACAAATGGCAATAAGGAAACATATAGGAGGGAGATAAATCAGCCTGTTAAATGATATAACTTCTATGGGGTTCCGTGGAGAGCATTCTGGCTGGATGCATCACGAAGTGGTACGGTGGCGCCAACTTTCAGGACAAGAATAAACTCCAGAAGGTTGTTAACTCAAACTGTGACATCGCAGGCACCAGACTTCACTCCATCGAGGATATCTATATGAGGCAGTGTCTTAAAAAAGCAGCCTCTATTGTCAAAGAACCCCTCCACCCAGGCCATGCCCTTTTCACTCTGCTACCATCGGGGAAAATGTACAGGAGCCTAAAGACAAGTACTCAGTGGCACAAGGATAGCGTCTTCCCTGCTGTCATTGGATTCCTGAATCATCAATGAACCAAAGACACTGCCTTACTTTTCATGCAGTATTATTTTAATTTTTGTTATTAGTAATATTGTAAGATAGTTAATAATATGAATGGTTTCATTATGATACTGCTGCAAACACCAAATTTCATGACAATAAAATTCTGATGCTATTAGCCACCGACAGCCTGCCAGAAAACACCCCCTTTATTCTCAAGCTGTCTTCTGCCAGTCAATCTTCTATCCATGCTAGTACATTTCTCATTATACCATCCATCCTATCTTACTTAGCAGCCTTGTGTTCAGGGCTATATAATATATATAGCATCCACTGATTTTTCTTTGCTCTTTACTTCCTCAAAGAATTCCAATAGTTTTGTCACGCAAGACCTCCCCCGAATGAAACCATGCTGACGTTAGCCTATTTTATCTTGTGTTTTCAAGAACACTGAAATATCCTTAATAATGGACTCTAGAGTTTTGTCTACCACTGAATCAGGCTAACTGGCATATAATTTGCTAACTTCTGCCTCTTTCACTTAAAGAGTGGGATGACGTGCAATTTTCCTGTCATCTGGAACTATTCCCAACTCCAATGGTTCTCAAACGATCACTCTAGTGCGTTCACAGTCTCTTCATCTACATTTTTCAAAATTCTGGGATCCATCAGCATTTCTTACTAACTTAGCCACCCCTCTCCCTCTACCTGCCTGTCGTTTTGATAGAATGTGTATCCTTGCATGTTGTTCCTAGCCATTATCCTCCTTCAGCATGTCTCTGTTACGCCCACAATATTGTACCTGTCAATTTCTAACTGCTTTCAGCTCATCCTCCTTGTTTTGTACACTGTTCATTCCAATCTTCTGTTTAGCATCCTTCTCGCATTTGTCTCTATTACCTGCGTTAAAATTTTTAACCTTTTCTGAACTTTTATTTTTAAATTCCGGAGACTAATTACCTGATATGTGCTCCACTTCCCTTCAGCTTTATCCATATTTTTCCAGTTATTTGCACCCACTACCCTACTGGTTAGGTTAAAGCCCTAAATCTAGCTCTAGTTATGCAATTTCCCAGTATCTGGTCCCAGCTCAGTTCATGTGGAGTCTGTTACAGCTCCCTCCTTCCCCAACGCTGGTGATAATGTCCCACAAATTCAAATTCTTCTACTTGAGCCACGTGTTTAACTCCCTAATCTCATTAATCCTGTGCCAATTTGCACAAGGCTTGGGTAGCAATGCAGACATTATTACCTTTCTGTGTTCAGTGTTTTGATTTAGTCCCGAGCTGTTCAGATTCCCTCAGCATAGCCTCTTTCGTAGTTACAACTTAGTTATTAGTACCTACATGGATCACTAAGTGGATCTTTCCCCTCCCACTTCAAATTCCCCTGCAGGTCAGATAAGATGTACTGAATCTGAGCACCAGGCAGGCAACGCAGCCTTCGGAACTGATAAAAGTACAGAAGATTTAGGATTTGTGGGGACAGTGGGAAATAAGGTTGGGGGAGATGCAACAGGACAGAAATTCCCAGGAAGGAAGCTACAGAATTTAAAATGCATGGCTGAAGAGTGTGATGATAATGTACAAGCAAATGGAGTCGGAGAACTTGGTGTTTGATTGTAGGAGACTATACAGGGAGGAACTAGAAGTGTTAAGGAGTAAATTGTGGAAAGATTTAGGATGATAGTTTTAAAGATAGGAATGATTGGATTAATTTTAATAAACTTTTATTTAGGATGGAATGGAGACTATAAAGCATTGTGGATGTGGGGGGATGGAGAAAGCCTGGAGAAGAAAAAGGTGTGGAAGAAATATCAATATGATTGCAATGAAATAAAGGCAGTAGATAATGTTGGGATGTTTCTCTCACTATATAGAATTGGTATTACAGAAAAAGATAAACGTTCCTTCAACTGTAGGTAGAGAATGAAAGACAGGTCTTTAGGAAAAGCCTCTCTGTTTGTGTCTTAATGCTAAGTGCTGAAAAATTGTATCAAAATTACAAAAATTGTCCTGAAAATTGAAATTATCAACTTCTTTGTTCGGACCTTATGGTCTCAAAGATCTTGTTCAGAAGGGAGATATTTATCTGATACATTCCTCACCTCATGGCTTTGAGGTTAGTTGTAGCTTCCCTCCTATTATCCAGATTGAGATTTGGTTGATACACAGGAGGCTGCAAATAGGTTTGGCTTGAGATTGATTGTTATTTTATGAACCAGGAACTAAATTTTCCCCAACATATTCTGCATTTATAAATTCTATTTTGTTGTTTAAGGAAATCAGTAGTTTCCAGCACCTTTCTTTTTTTAAATTTTTTTTATTTTTCACACTATGAACCATACTGACCAAAATACACACAAACATTTCCCTCTTGAATATACACAGTGTCATTTTATCCCCTTTTCCCCCCTCCCTTCCCTCCCCACTCACTCAACGTTCAACATATTTGATACATTAAACCCATTAAACAATGTCATCACACAATGAAAATAAACAAGAAATTTGTGTCTTCTACTTTTACATACTGGGTCAGTTCATTTCATCTTCTTCTGTCATTTTAGGCGGTGGAGGTCCGCGGTAGGACTTCTCTGTTGTGTTCCATATACGGTTCCCAAATTTGTTTGAATACTGTGATGTTATTTCTTAAATTATGTTATTTTTTCTAATGGAATACATTTATTCATTTCTATGTACCATTGCTGTATTCTCAGGCTATCTTCTAATTTCCAGGTTGACATAATACATTTTTTTGCTAAGGCTATCATAATAAATCTTTTTTGTGCTCCATCCAAATCGAGTCCAAGTTCTTCTTATATTACTTAGAAGAAAGATCTCTGGATTTTTTTGGTATGTTGCTTTTTGTGATTTTATTTAATACCTGGTTTAGATCTTCCCAAAACTTTTCCACTTTCTCACATGCCCAAATTGCATGTACTGTTGTTCCCGTTTCCTTCTTACAGAGAAAACATCTGTCTGATACTGTTGGATCCCATTTATTTTGGGGCGTGGTGTATAGTCTGTGTAACCAATTATATTGTATCATTTTTCTTGATGCACTTTGGATTCTGCAAGTAATCTGGACAGTTGAAATGGTGTTGTATCACATTTTGGATTGCTTTGTCTCCAAAACACATTTTATTCTTGGAGACAAAATGACCAAAAAACTTATACTCGGACATCTTCAAAGCTTTTTTATAATTTATCAATAATTCGTACTAACTTCGATCCTGTCCTGATACCGAACTTTAGAATAAAATTTTGGATATTGCTGATTGCCAGAAGATAGAAATCAGTAAACGAAAATGAATTATAAAAACAACATGCTAAAATCTTGTTTGAGACTAAATTCTATTACTTTTTAATATTGAATATACAGTGAGGCATCAGACCATATGTTTGTTTATTTTTTTCAAAAATGGACTTGAATTTTAAAGCAGTTGATTTGGTTGGATACAGAACAAAATACTGTTTTGATGGGTGGGAGTGGGGCATTTGATGAAGAGTGATGTGATCTATAATATCAGTGACTGCAGCATAAGGCATTTGCATTAAAATACATTATCAAAGCTTCAATGCCCTTATCAAATGCATAAATGTCAAATTGAAACTAGTTTTGCTCAGTGTTACATTTTCTTTCTGCATACAAAATACTTCAACAAGATAACATGTCAGATTTTGGAGGTGAATCAAAAAACAATGGTATAGTAAAGGCCTGTTCAAATCTGGGCTGTTAAAGATGGGCTTGATAGGCAATAACTGGTTAGCGGATCAAGACTGTGGCACTCGTTTTTTAGCCAACATTTGGTTGGCTGACAGAGGAAATGTAAACAGGCTCAGTGTTGCTTACCTCTAGAATAAAGATGAGATGTACCATGATTCCTAAACCTACAGTAATAAATTGCACATTTGAGATCAGACTACGATTTATACTTTCTGATATCCAAATGTTTTTTTTTAAAAAGGCTCTGTCAGCCTTATAAGTATATTCTAATATTGCCATTGGATAGGATTCTCAGTCAATGCAGCTAATACATTTGTCTTGTCTTTACATTTACCTTCTGAACTTGTTTTCGATCGCATTTGACATGCCTTTTGAAATGACTTATTTAGCTGCTCAAGTCATAAATGCAGCTCCAAATATCCGTAATCCCAACATTTGTGGTAAATGGTTTGGCTTAATGGGGCCAGAAATTGTTTCTCATACAGCTGTAATAAATGAGATGCCAGTATTAATACATTTCTAATCCCAGTGTTATGAATTTGAAAACTTCTTCACAAGATGCAAAACATGTTTTTAGGTTGTTTTTGGCAATTTGTAGAATAATTCCTTTCCTGTATGCAATTTCTGGATTGCATGTTAATTGGGGCATTTGGATGGCACGGGCTCGTGGGCCAGAAGGGCTTGTTAACATGCCTACATTTAAATTGTTATGTTAATAGTCCAGATTTTTCAATTCTTGCTGGTTATAAAATAATCACTAACAGGATGGGTAGCTATATAAGTGGATATTATGTTCTCCTTTGATAATCTGTCATTTGAACCCTTTTCACCTGAAGACTAGATTTTTTGATTCTCATAAGCAGGGTCACAAAAGATTAACTACAATAGTTGATTTAAACATTTTCAGGTGAAAATTATAGAGAGCAGACTTGAAGAACTAATGGAGCAATACTATTGAAATTGCCATTGATGTATGGGCTTTACTTCCAAATGACTGCACTTTCCATTTGCCTAGTTTCAAACTCCAAAAATTCTAATGAACCGTTCCATAAATATTTTAACTACAGATTTGAAATGTACATAAGAAGAATTATTTGGCATTGTAATTGAATGTAGGATTCTTGTAAGAAAGTAGAAGAAATGTTTTGTTGACTTTCCTGGATAGATTTTTAAATTCTATTTCATCTCCTTTCCTGGAGTCAGTTGCTCCTTTTGGGATTTAGTTTTAAGGTATATACATGCCTCTTAAAACTGCTCAGACAGTTATTATCTGCAACAATGGAAAATAATTGGTGTGGTTAGCATAGCAGTTAGTGCTGTGCCAGTACAGGGCCAGTAACCCAGGTTCGAATCTGCCATTGTCTGTAAGGAATTTGTATGTTCTTGTGTCTGCGTGGGTTTTTCCCGGCTGCTCCACTTTCCTCCCACCGTCCAAAACGTATGGGGTTGTAGATTAATTTGGGTGTAATTGGGCAGAATGGGCTTAAATGGCCGGATATGGCTTCTACCATACTTTAAATAAAATTTATTTTAAAAATTGACAGTTAAAATGATCGCATGCTATTTTACCACAATCTGAAACAAAACACAATGCTGAAATACTCTGCAGGTGAGGCAACATTAGAGGAGGAGGGTGTGATTAAGTTCCCCGGGAAGAGACCTTGATTTAAAATTTTAACCCAACTATTTACCTTTCCTCCTACCCCTTCCACCCTCTCTCCAGTAAGGATGCCATCCCCTTTTCTAAATTTATATCTCCCCTTAACATCTGTATTCAAGATGAAGCCTTCAAAAGGGCTCCTAAAATGTCCTTCTATTTCCCCTCTGCTATAGTTGCTGGAACCGTTGCACCTATTTCATCTATTTCTCTTATGTCTGCTCTGACACCACCAGCACCTCCCTCCCCCACACCCCACTCTGTTCCAAACTAGTTTTATTTGCCAATCTACCAATGCCATCTGGTTCCACCAATCACCTATTGCTCACTATCCAACCCCTCTGTATACATCTATACATTGACAATCTTTCCTGTTCCCTCTTAGTCTTGATTCAGGGTCTCGACACAAAATGTAATGTCAACTTTCAACTTCTGCTAACACAGAAACTGCTTGATCTGCTGAATTCGTCCAGTGTTCTGTTTTTTTTTCTGGATTCCAGAATTTACAATTTATTTTGTCTTCAGTAAAATTTCCCTACAGATTTTACATGATTAATAATGCTTTATCATTATTATAGTGGGCAAGAGAATCTTTTTTATTTCTCTCCTACCCCCAACATTTTTGTATGTCCTAAGGACACACAAGAAAACCTTGGCATTCATATCAGATTTTTAAACTAATCTCTTATGTGCAAATTAAACACAAACAACAAAGTTAGATAAACAAATACTGTACTGATATAAAAGATCAGGTAACATTTTTTGGTGCTGATATAATGCCCATAGATTTCTTCAAAATTGATTTTGGTTCCGAGAGGAATACCTCCAGTGATCTATGAAACTTTTAACTACATCGGCTTTTGTGTTTTCATTGCTAAATTAATTGCATGTGGCAAATTTGAAAAGGAAAATTATTAGAACCTTAAATAACCATCTTCAATGCCAGTATTATTTTCTTCCTTGCCAAGACTAGATGTTTTATTTGGCACTGCACTAAAAAAGAAGTACGGTTTCTTCGTCAATTTGAGGCAGACAGTGTCGCTCTGCGGATCCAGGTTTGATTCTGAGAATGAGCTGAGTTAGCTTAAAGTGGAGCTGCATAGACGTGAAGTCATTGTTGAGTCATACAATGTGAAAACAGGCCCTCAAGGACATGCTCTGTTTTACTCCCTTTGATTGTAAAGGCTGTGAGGTTTCTTTAGAAAAGTGATGACCTGGTTTTCATGAGTGTATCCCTGAGGCATCTGCAGAAATATTTATCTATAATGGTGAAAATTTAGAGGCAAAGAATAAAATTAAAGGGTAAGGAAACAGAGAATAAGATCACCTGATATTTAAATTCAGCAAATGTAATTCATTATTATGTTCTCTATATTAATATACAATTCACAGTGATGTTTTTTAGCTTCTAATTAAGAGCAGCAAATCTGCATTCTTAAGCATCAGTTTTGAGCTTTTACAAGTAACCTAAGAGACATTTTTGCGTTCTTTATTAATAAGAATTTGTAAATCTAAAATCAACCGTTATTTTTTTATAAAAATGGTCATCTCCCTCTACACAAATGTAATCATTAAACATTGACCTTGGACTACATTTTTCTGAATCCAGCCCACTCCCCAGAATTGCAGTATTCAATCCCAACCTGAGTGGATACAGAAGCAATCTTAGAGGCCCTCTGCATCCAGGAGTTGTCTTTAAAAGTATTACCCAGGCCTTAACAGGGAGTAGCTGTGGAAGGTGAACTGCTGGGTTCAAGCCCCAGAATACTTTAAATAACCTTTGATGTGCCAAACCCTCAGATAGAGCCTTGTCTCCTTCCAAAGCCGATAAAGTGATTTTGCAGTTTCTAAGCACGAAACCTCGAACAGTATGGATTTTTGGCCTATGATGTGTCAACCTATGTAAACTTAACACCATGATCATCTAAACATTCCATCCATTATAGTCCATAACCCTCCATTTTCTTTGCTCCTACAGTATGTACCTATCTAAGAGTCTTCACTAATATTTATTGTTTGGGTAAATATAGAGTCCATGTCATTATACTAAAACCATGACAAATACCTTTCATTATTAACTTCTGATGAATCTACAATGGCAGCACAGGCTTAAAGAGAGTCCTTCAGAAGTGACCCTGTCTTATATTAAGAGATATTTTAAAACAATGAAAGGTGAAGTGGTAATTTAAAAAGAAATCAAAACCACATTAAACACTTCTATAAACCAAGTCCAAAGCCCGCTGCGCAGCTCAGACGGCAAAGTCCTCCTCAGCGACAAGATTTCCATCCTCAACCGATGGTCAGAACACTTCCAATCTCTTTTCAGTGCCAACCGCTCAGTCCAAGATTCCGCCCTGCTCCAGCTCCCTCAACAGCCCCTAAGGTCCTCACCCAGGATGAGACATATAAGGCAATCGAACAACTGAAAAGTGGCAAAGCAGCAGGTATGGATGGAATCCCCCCCAGAGGTCTGGAAGGCTGGCGGCAAAACTCTGCATGTCAAACTACATGAGTTTTTCAAGCTTTGTTGGGACCAAGGAAAACTGCCTCAGGACCTTCGTGATGCCACCATCACCCTGTACAAAAACAAAGGCGAGAAATCAGACTGCTCAAACTACAGGGGAATCACGCTGCTCTCCATTGCAGGCAAAATCTTCGCTAGGATTCTCCTAAATAGAATAATACCTAGTGTCGCCGAGAATATTCTCCCAGAATTACAGGGCAGCTTTCGCGCAAACAGAGGAACTACTGACATGGTCTTTGCCCTCAGACAGCTCCAAGAAAAGTGCAGAGAACAAAACAAAGGACTCTACATCGCCTTTGTTGACCTCACCAAAGCCTTCGACACCGTGAGCAGGAAAGGGCTTTGGCAAATACTAGAGCGCATCGGATGCCCCTCAAAGTTCCTCAACATGATTATCCAACTGCACGAAAACCAACAAGGTCGGGTCAGATACAGCAATGAGCTCTCTGAACCCTTCTCCATTAACAATAGCGTGAAGCAAGGCTGTGTTCTCGCACCAACCCTCTTTTCAATCTTCTTCAGCATGATGCTGAACCAAGCCATGAAAGACCTCAACAATGAAGACGCTGTTTACATCCGGTACCGCACGAATGGCAGTCTCTTCAATTTGAGGCGCCTGCAAGCTCACACCAAGACACAAGAGAAACTTGTCCGTGAACTACTCTTTGCAGACGATGCCGCTTTAGTTGCCCATTCAGAGCCAGCTCTTCAGCGCTTGACGTCCTGTTTTGCGGAAACTGCCAAAATGTTTGGCCTGGAAGTCAGCCTGAAGAAAACGGAGGTCCTCCATCACCCAGCTCCCCACCATGACTACCAGCCCCCCCCACATCTCCATCGGGCACACAAAACTCAAAACGGTCAACCAGTTTACCTATCTCGGCTGCACCATTTCATCAGATGCAAGGATCGACAACGAGATAGACAACAGACTCGCCAAGGCAAATAGCGCCTTTGGAAGACTACACAAAAGAGTCTGGAAAAACAACCAACTGAAAAACCTCACAAAGATAAGCGTATACAGAGCCGTTGTCATACCCACACTCCTGTTCGGCTCCGAATCATGGGTCCTCTACCGGCATCACCTAAGGCTCCTAGAACGCTTCCGCCAGCGTTGTCTCCGCTCCATCCTCAACATTCATTGGAGCGCTTTCATCCCTAACGTCGAAGTACTCGAGATGGCAGAGGTCGACAGCATCGAGTCCACGCTGCTGAAGATCCAGCTGCGCTGGGTGGGTCACGTCTCCAGAATGGAGGACCATCGCCTTCCCAAGATCGTGTTATATGGCGAGCTCTCCACTGGCCACCGTGACAGAGGTGCACCAAAGAAGAGGTACAAGGACTGCCTAAAGAAATCTCTTGGTGCCTGCCACATTGACCACCGCCAGTGGCTGATATTGCCTCAAACCGTGCATCTTGGCGCCTCACAGTTTGGCGGGCTGCAACCTCCTTTGAAGAAGACCGCAGAGCCCACCTCACTGACAAAAGGCAAAGGAGGAAAAACCCAACACCCAACCCCAACCAACCAATTTTCCCCTGCAACCGTGTCTGTCTGTCCCGCATCGGACTTGTCAGCCACAAACGAGCCTGCAGCTGACGTGGACATTTACCCCCTCCATAAATCTTCGTCCGCGAAGCCAAGCCAAAGAAAAAAAAAACAATATAAGCATTGAACTAATTTAAATCTTATTTTTAAAAATAGTCATTTCCATGCTGAGAATCTCTTATCCTACACCATATATTCAAAGTTCAGATTTATTGTCAGAATACATACAACCCTGAGATTCTTTTTCTGTGAGCAAGTCAGTGTTTCTATTTATCGGTAATGAAAACTACTCTAGAAAAAGATAGGTAGGTATACAAAAGCGAGAAAGTAAATAAACTGCAATACAGAGAAACAAAAATAATATTCAGTAATAATTAAAATGCCAAGAGTCCTTAAATAAGCCTCTGAGTCTGTTGTTTACAAGCCTTGATTGTGGAGGGATAGCAACTGTTCCTGTACCAGGTGGTATATGTCTTGTGGCACCATACCTCTTTCCTGATGGCAGCAGTGAGAACAGAGCGTGTACTGGGTGGTGTGGATCGTTGATGATTGCTGTTGCTTTCCGACGACAGCATTCCGTGTATATTTTCTCTATAGTGGAGAGTATTGCCTGTGATGTATTGGGCTGTGACCACTACCTTTGCAAGGCTTTCAGCTCAAAGGTATTAGTGCTCCATGCAAGGCCGTAATGCAGCTAGTCAGCACACTTTCCACTACACATCTGTAGAAGTTTGCCAGAGTTTATGATGTCATATCGAACCTCCAGATTCTCCAGCAAAATGTGTACTCCTCCACGTCACTCATCTTGTCTTGGATTTCAAGAAGACCATGCAAGTCCAGGATTTTATTACATCAGAATGACTGAATACCATTGACTTCCTTCACAATCCACTAGGATCTGCCCTTTCCCAAATGGGAGTTATGATGGTTTTAAGAACTGAGCATCAATGGGAAAACTTGATTATTTATGTGATGAGAAATATCTATTAAAAAAGTCTTCATTTTAATTGACTGAATTGTGATCAAAATATTTTTTTAACCAATTGATATATTAAAATTAATTGATATCATAGAGATTCTTTGATAGAAAGTATCAGGCAAATATAAATTAGAAGGCACAATTCTTAAAGGGGTACGTAAGAATTAATCTGGATGATATGGAATCCTAAGATTTTGTGTAACTAAATAAGGGTAAAACATACAAGAGCATGGAAGTCATGTTAAATTTGCATTCAACCACAACTGGGGTGTTGGTGCTGATATCAGGCAACACACTAGGAGAGACATAAAGGACTTGAATAGGCTGCAGAAGATTCCATGCTGAGGGATTTCCTTGGAACAGAGGATCTTAGAGTGTTTAAAATCATGTGTGCATATAGATATAGAAAATGTGTTCTCATTGCTAGAAGGAACAAGAACTCTAGGACGTAGAATGAAGGTAATTGACAAATGACACAAGTATCATAAGAAAATAGGAAGCAGGAGTAGGCATTTGCCCATTAAGCCTGTGATGCCACTGTATATGACTGATTTGCCTCAGTCATCATATCTTCTGTGCCATTTTCCCCCAGCCCTCAAATTTTTGAAGGGTCAAAATGATTTTCCTTTTAATATGGAAATTGATCTTGGCTTCACAGACTTTTTTAAAAAAAAATTTATTTTTCACACCATGCACCATATTGACCAAAATACACATAAACATTTCCCTCTTGAATATTGTAGTTTTCTCCCCTTTTCCCCCCTCCCTTCCCTCCCTCCTTCACCGCCCCTCCCCACCCACTCAACGTTCAACATATATGATACATTAAACCCATCAAACAATGTTATCACACAATGAAAATAAACAAGAAATTTGTGTCATCTACTTTTACATACTGGGTCAGTTCATTTCATCATCTCCTGTCATTTTAGGTGGTGGAGGTCCGCGATAGGACTTCTGTTGTGTTCATGTACGGTTCCCAAATTTGTTTGAATACTGTGACTTTATTTTTTAAATTATATGTTATTTTTTCCAATGGAATACATTTATCCATTTCTATGTACCATTGCTGTATTCTCAGGCTCTCTTCTAATTTCCAGATTGACATAATACATTTTTTTGCTACAGCTAAGGCAATCATAATAGATCTTTTTTGTGCTCCATCCAAATCGAGCCCAAGTTCTTTACTTCTTATATTACTTAGAAGAAAGATCTCTGGATTTTTTGGTATGTTGCTTTTTGTGATTTTATTTAAAATACCTGGCTTAGATCTTCCCAAAACTTTTCCACTTTCTCACATGCCCAAATTGCATGTACTGTTGTTCCCGTTTCCTTCTTACAGCGAAAACATCGGTCTGATACTGTTGGGTCCCATTTATTTAAATTTTGGGGCGTGGTGTATAGTCTGTGTAACCAATTATATTGTATCATGCGTAACCTCGTGTTTATTGTATTTCTCATAGTTCCAGAGCATAGCTTTTCCCATGTTTCATTCTTTATCTTTATGCTTGGATCTTGTTCCCATTTTTGTTTGGGTTTACAGCTTGTTTCCTCGTTCTCTTTCTCTTGGAATTTGATGTACATGTTTGTTATAAATCTTTTAATTATCATTGTGTCTGTAATCACATATTCAAGATGGCTTCTTTCTGGTAACCTCAGCCTGCTTCCCAATTTGTCCTTCAAGTTGGTTTTCAGTTGGTGGTATGCAAACATTGTACTGTGAGTTATACCATATTTGCACTTCATTTGTTCAAAAGATAAAAATTTATTTCCCAAAAAACATTTTCTATTCTTTTGATCCCTTTTCTCTCCCATTCTCTAAAGGAAAGGTTATCTATTTTGAATAGGATTAGTTGATTTTGCGTCCATATTAATTTTGGTAGTTGATAATTTGTTTTATTCTTTTCTTCGTGAATCTTCTTCCAAATGTTGAGCAGATGGTGCAGTACTGGTGAATTCCTATGTGGCACCAGCTTTTCATCCCACTTATATAGTATATGTTCAGATACCTTCTCACCTATTTTATCTAGTTCTAATCTGGTCCAATCTGGTTTTTCCCTTATTTGATAAAAATTTGATAGGTATCTTAATTGTGCTGCTCTATAATAATTCTTAAAGTTTGGTAGCTGTAAGCCCCCTTGTTTGTACCATTCTGTTAATTTATCTAGCGCTATCCTCGGTTTCCCCCCTTTCCATAAGAATTTCCTTATTATTTTCTTTAGCTCTTTGAAGAATGTTTCTGTTAGGTGAATTGGTAATGATTGGAATAGGTATTGTATCCTTGGGAAGATATTCATTTTAATGCAATTTATCCTTCCTCTCAGTGTTAGTGGTAAATCTTTCCAATGTTCTAAGTCGTCTTGTATTTTCTTCATTAATGGCTGATAATTTAATTTGAGATGGCCTAGATTATTATCTAGTTGAATACCTAGGTATCGGATTGCTTGTGTTTGCCATCTAAATGGTGATTCTTTCTTAAACTTTGTGAAATCCGCATTATTCATTGGCATCGCTTCACTTTTATTTGCGTTGATCTTGTACCCCAATACTTCTCCATATTCCTTCAATTTCTTATGTAATTCTTTTATTGATATTTCTGCTTCTATTAAGTATACTATGATGTCATCTGCAAATAGACTGATTTTATATTCCTTCTTTTATTTTTATCCCTCTTATTTTATTTTCTGTTCTTATCAGTTCTGCCAGTGGTTCTATAGCTAACGCGAACAGTGAGGAAGATAGTGGACATCCCTGCCTAGTTGACCTGCTTAATTTAAATTGGTTTGATATATATCCATTTACTGTCACCTTCGCCAATGGTCCCTTATATAATGCTTTAATCCAATTAATATATTTCTCTGGTAGGTTGAACCTCTGTAGTACTTTGAATAAATAATTCCATTCTACTCTGTCAAAGGCTTTCTCTGCATCTAAGGCAACCACCACTGTTGGTGTCTTGTTTCCTTGTACTGCATGGATTAAGTTAATGAATTTACAGATATTGTCCGTTGTTCGTCTTTTCTTAATAAATACAGTTTGATTTAGTTTTACTATTTTTGGTACACAGTCGGCCAGTCTGTTTGCTAATAGTTTAGCTATTATATTATAATCTGTGTTAAGTAGAGATATTGGTCTGTACGATGCTGGTTTTAGTGGATCTTTCCACGTCTTTGTTATTACTGTAATTATTGCTGTTTTGCATGATTCTGGCATGTTTTGTGTTTCTTCATTCTGGTTCATTACTTCCAGGAGAGGAGGAATTAATAAGTCTTTAAATGTTTTATAGAATTCTATTGGGAGTCCATCCTCTCCCGGCGTTTTATTGTTCGGTAGTTTTTTTTAATATATCCTGTATTTCCTCTATTTCAAATGGTTTTATTAATTTATTTTGCTCCTCTTGCAATTTCGGTAGTTCAATTTTAGCTAGAAACTCGTCTATTTTGTCTTCTTTCCCTTCGTTCTCAGTTTGATATAATTGCTCGTAGAATTCCTTGAAGTTTTCATTGATCTCCGTTGGGTTATATGTAATTTGTTTGTCCTTTTTCCTTGATGCCAATACCGTTCTTTTAGTTTGTTCTGTCTTAAGTTGACAAGCTAGTATTTTGTGCATTTTTTTTCCTAGCTCATAATACTTCTGCTTTATTTTTATTATGTTCTTCTCCACCTTATACGTTTGTAGTGTTTCATATTTTATTTTTTTGTCCGCCAATTCTCTTCCTTTTGTTGTATCTTCCCTTGTTGGTAATTCTTTTTCTGTACTTGATATTTCCCTTTCCAGCTGGTCTATTTCACGATTGTGGTCCTTCTTCATCTTAATTACATAACTTATTATCTGCCCTCTGATGAACACTTTAATTGCATCCCATAGTATAAATTTATCTTTCACGATTCCATATTTATTTCAAAGTACATTTTAATTTGTCACTCAATTAATTCTCTAAAATCCTGTCTTTTAAGTAGCATGGAGTTTAATCTCCATCTACGTTCTCGGTGGGATGTCCTCCTGCTCTATTTCTAATAATAGGGGTGAATGATTCGATAACAATCTAGCTTTATATTCTGTTTTTCTAACTCTCCCATGGATGTGGGCTGACAACAGGAACAGATCTATCTTTTTTTTTAAATTTTTTATTTTTCACACCATAAATCACAATAGCCATGATATACACTTTTTCTTTTTCACACATTTACAGTGACTTTTTCTCCCCCCCCCCCCCCCTTCCCTCCTCCCAAGCCACCCCCCCACCCCCCCCTCCTCCATTTTAGGTATACAATCTAGGTTGCATTAATTCAGTCAGACAATGTTGTCATTCAACAAAAATACACCAGAAATTCTACTGAGTCCATTCTTTTCTTTTCTTTTCCTTCCATCAACTTAGGTAATGTTTGTTCCCGGTAGGTTTTCGCTATTGTATTTAATGTAAGGCTCCCATACTTGTTCGAATATTTCAATATTATTTCTTAAACTATATGTTATTTTTTCTAATGGAATACCTTTATTCATTTCTATATACCATTGTTGTATTTTCAAATTATCTTCCAATTTCCAGGTTGACATAATACATTTTTTTGCTACGGCTAGGGCTATCTTAACAAATCTTTTTTGTGCATCTTCCAAGTCGATTCCAAATTCTTTATTTTTTATGTTACTTAGGAGAAAGATCTCTGGATTCTTTGGTATATTGTTTTCTGTTATTTTATTTAATATCTGATTGAGATCATCCCAAAATTTTTCTACTCTCTCACATGTCCAGATTGCATGAATTGTTGTTCCCCTTTCTTTTTTACATCGAAAACATCTATCAGATACTGTTGGGTCCCATTTATTTAACTTTTGCGGTGTAATGTATAGTCTGTGTAACCAATTATATTGTATCATACGCAGCCTCGTATTTATTGTATTTCTCATCGTTCCAGAACATAATTTCTCCCATGTTTCCTTTTTTATCTTTATATTTAAATCTTGTTCCCACTTTTGTTTAGTTTTACCATTTGTTTCCTCATTCTCCTTTTCTTGCAGTTTGATATACATATTTGTTATAAATCTTTTGATTAACATTGTATCTGTAATCACATATTCAAGGTTACTTCCCTCTAGTAAACTCAAATTGCTTCCTAATTTATCTTTCAAGTAGGATCTCAGTTGGTAATATGCCAGCGCTGTATCTCCAGTTATATTGTACTTATCTCTCATTTGTTCAAAGGATAAGAATCTACTTCCTGAAAAACAATTTTCTATTCTTTTAATCCCTTTTTTTTCCCATTTTCTAAAGGAAAGGTTGTCTATTGTAAAAGGGAGTAGCTTATTTTGCGTCAATATTAGTTTTGGTATTTGATAATTTGTTTTATTTCTTTCTACATGAATCTTCTTCCATATATTGAGGAGATGGTGTAATACTGGAGAAGTTCTATGTTGTACCAATTTTTCGTCCCATTTATATAATATGTGTTCAGGTATCTTTTCCCCTATTTTATCTCATTCTAGTCTCGTCCAGTCTGGTTTTTCCCTTGTTTGATAAAAATCTGATAGGTACCTTAATTGTGCGGCTCTATAATAATTTTTGAAGTTTGGCAATTGTAAGCCTCCTTGTTTATACCATTCTGTTAATTTATCTAGTGCTATCCTCGGTTTCCCCCCTCTCCATAAAAATCTCCTTATTATTTTCTTTAACTCTTTGAAGAATTTTTCTGTCAGTTGTATTGGCAATGCCTGAAATAAGTATAGTATCCTTGGAAAAATGTTCATTTTAATACAGTTTATCCTTCCTATCAGTGTTAGTGGTAGCTCTTTCCAATGCTCTAAATCGTCCTGTAATTTTTTCATTAGTGGATTGTAATTGAGTTTATATAATTGGCCTAGATTTTTGTTTATTTGCACACCTAGGTATCTTATTGCCTGCATTTGCCATCTGAATGGGGATTCCTCCTTAAATTTTGAGAAATCCGCGTTATTCATAGGCATTGCTTCACTTTTATTTACGTTTATCTTGTATCCCGACACTTCTCCATATTCCTTCAATTTCTTATATAGTTCTTTTATTGATAGTTCTGGTTCTGTTAAGTACACTATCACATCATCCGCAAATAGACTGATTTTATATTCCCTGTCTTTTATTTTTATTCCTTTTATATTATTATCTCTTCTTATCGATTCTGCTAGTGGTTCTATAGCTAGCGCAAACAATAATGGTGATAGTGGGCATCCCTGCCGCGTTGACCTGCTTAAGTTAAATTGCTTTGATACATGTCCATTTACTGTCACTTTCGCTAACGGTCCCTTATATAATGCTTTAATCCAATTAATATACTTCTCCGGTAAACTGAATTTTTGCAATACTTTGAACAAGTAATTCCATTCTACTCTGTCGAAGGCCTTCTCTGCGTCTAAAGCAACTGCTACTGCCGGTGCTTTATTTCCTTCTACTGCATGAATTAAGTTAATAAATTTACAAATATTGTCTGTTGTGCGTCTTTTTTTGATAAATCCAGTTTGGTCTAAATTTACCATTTTCGGTACCTGTTCTGCTAATCTGTTCGCTAATAGTTTAGCTATTATCTTATAATCTGTGTTTAGCAGAGATATTGGTCTATATGACGCTGGTGAGAGTGGATCTTTCCCTTGTTTTAGTATCACTGTAATTATTGCTGTTTTACATGAATCTGGTAAGTTTTGTGTCTCATCAATCTGGTTGATTACATCCAGGAGGGGCGGTATTATTAGATCTTTAAATGTTTTGTAGAATTCTATTGGGAGTCCATCCTCTCCTGGTGTCTTATTATTTGGTAAATTTTTTATTATCTCTTGTATTTCTACTGTTCCAAATGGTTCTATTAATTTATTTTGTTCCTCTATTTGTAGTTTTGGTAGTTCAATTTTAGTCAAAAATTCATCTATTTTCCCTTCTTGGAACAGATCTATCCTTGAGTATGTTTTGTGTCTACCCGAATAATATGAGTATTCCTTCTCCTTTGGGTGTTGTTGTCTCCTCCATATATCCAAAAGTTGCATTTCCTGCATCGATTTAACCATAAATTTGGTTACTTTGTTCTTTCTGCTAGTTTTTTGTCCAGTTTTGTCCATCTTTGAGTCCAAATTAAGGTTAAAGACCCCTCCTATCAGTATATTCCCCTGCATATCTGCAATCTTCAAAAAGATATCTTGCATAAATTTTTGATCCTCTTCATTAGGTGCATATACATTGAGCAAATTCCAAAATTCTGAATATATCTGACACTTTATCATTACATATCTCCCTGCTGGATCTATTATTTCCTCTTCTATTTTGATTGGTACATTTTTATTGATTAATATAGCTACTCCTCTTGGCTTTTGAATTATATGATGCTGCCGTTACGTGCCCTACCCAGTCTCTCCTTAATTTCTTGTGTTCCACTTCAGTTAGATGTGTTTCCTGCATGAATGCTATATCAATTTTTTTCTTTCTTCAGTAAATTTAACAGCCTCTTCCTTTTGATTTGGTTATGTATTCCATTAATATTTATAGTCATATAGTTCAACATGGCCATTTCGTACTTTGTTTACCTCTCATTTCCGCTTCCTCATTATCACCTTTCCTCCTTATCCATTTCGGTTTTCTTTTTTTGAACACGCTGTAAGACAACACTTCTAAAACATAAAATATTTCCACTATTCCCACATCTAAAATTCCCTTAACCCCAAATGACCCACCTCTCTGAGTTGCCCCTTGTCCCTTGCCGGGCAACCACAACTCCCCTCTCCATTTGGATTGCGAACCCGCTCGCAAGCGTCAACTGATTTCGCAGTGACTGTTATTCTCTCCCACCCAGCCCCTCTAAAAATACTTTTATCTTCACATATAACAAAGTTCACTCTCTTAATTCCCCCCTTACTTCCTTTCTTTCCTTTCTTCCCCTTCTTAGTTCTTACTTGTACATTATTTTTCTTCTTTATATGAAGTTTGTCGTCATTCTTGTTCTTGTTACATCTCTTCATCTCTCTGTCTGTTTTGCAGGCATTCTGCAAATTCTTGTGCTTTATCCGGATCCGAGAACAGTCTGCTTTACTGCTCCAGGATAACTATTTTAAGCACCGCTTGATATCTTAACATAAATTTATAGCCTTTCTTCCATAGGATCGATTTTGCTGCGTTAAACTCCTTCCTTCTCTTCAGGAGCTCAAAACTTGTGTCTGGATAGAAAAATTTTTTTTGACCTTTGTATTCCAGTGGCTTTTTGTCTTTTCTCATTTTTTAAATTTCCTTCTCCAATATATTTTCTCTTGTCGTATATCTCAGGAATTTTACTAGAATGGATCTTGGTTTTTTGTTGTGGCTGTGGTTTTGGGGATAATCTTCTGTGTGCCCTTTCTATTTCCATTCCTTCCTGTATTTCTGGCATTCCTAGGATCCTGGGGATCCATTCTTCTATAAATTCTTTCATATCTTTGCCTTCTTCATCTTCCTTAAGGCCCACTATCTTTATATTGTTTCTCCTATTATAGTTTTCCATTATATCCATCTTCTGAGCTAACAGCTCCTGTTTCTTTAACTTTTTTATCAGTTTCTTCCAATTTTCTTTTTAAGTCGTTCACTTCCATTTCTACGGATGTTTCTCGTTCTTCCACCTTGTCTATTCCCTATTTCTGTCATGACCAGCTCTAATCTATTCACTTTTTCTTCTGTACCTTTTATTCTTCTTTTTATTTCACTAAATTCTCATGTCAGCCATTCTTTTAATGCTTCCATATATTCTTGAAATTTTTTTTATCCATGTACTGTCCATTCCCTTCATCTTCCATTTCTCTGTACAGAGCTTGATGCTCTCCCTCCTCTTCCTCTGTGTCCGCTCCAGGACCTGTGTCCTGTACCTCTCTTCCTTGTATCTGTGTCTCTTCTGACTTTCTTGTTGGGCTGTTTGTCTCAGTTTGCTGGGTATTTTTTTTAATGGTGTCTTGATGTTGGTCTTCTTCCTCTGGGCTGGTCATCTGCTGGGCCTCTGATTTTCTTTTTCCATTCTCCTCCCTCCCGTTCCCGTTATTTTCTATATCTTCCCGCTGGGAGCCCTGCTGTCGGGTCTTTCTCAGCTGGTCCCCCCTCCCCTCGGTGTTGTCTTTGTTGTGCGTGTTTGCGCACCTCTGTTTGGCTCCGTGAGCCATCGTTGTAGTCCTGCATTTGGTGGGTCGCGACCCTGCGGTGTTTCCACTGACCTCAGGGAGTGGGCTCCTCTTTCCACGGTGGGTCCCTGCTTCTTCGTACAGGTAAGGCCTTCACCTTTCTCTTCCGGCATCTTCTTCTTTTCTTCCCGTTGTTTTTGGCTTTTCTTTCTTTGGTGCCATTTCCTCCACACATTTATTTTTTATTTGTTGTGGTTTGTGTGTCTGGGGATTTGCTTTTTCTTTACTTTTTTCTTTCTTTTCTGGAGAGGGCTGGTATTCTTCTACTGGCCACTACTCCATCACGTGACTCCCCAGCGGCTTCACAGACTTCTGAGGTAGACCATTTCAGCTTAGTTTTGAATATTCCCCCTAATTTTGTAACTGTCTCCTTGTTTAATAACAGAATTGTCTGGTGGAGCAGTGGAACCTACTGCTATTTTTTTGTGTCTTATCGATTTGGAATTTTAAGTCTTACTTGACAGCAAATAATTGGTTAATCTTTTTTCTGTGTTGCTTGTTACTGATTATCAAGTGAATAGAAAATTATTTTATTGACATTCTCTCATCTTCTGAATCTTAGACTGACACTTTCCACTTTCCCCTATCCTAATTCAAAAGCTGAAGTTTATAACTAAAGATGTATTGAACCGTGGCTAGAAGTGTTTCAAGGTGTATGGTGTTATAATTTCTTGAAAAACTAAATGGTTTTGTCCTTGGGGAATGTGTTGTGGAAAAACATTCAGAAGTTAGAATTAGTTGTGACACTTTCTCCACTATCCTGTAAACCTGAAGATATTTGGAAGGGAAGATTGTAGTCATGTGATGGGATGATGACATAATGTATAGTTTTTAAATGGTTTGTGCTTGGATTGGATTGTTTTCAAGAAGTGGCTGAATACACTGAAGAGATATGGACTATCTTTTACAAGATAGTTATGTTTAATAAATTGTGTCGGAGTTGTATAACAGGGAAATAGGCTTTTCTGCCCAGTTCATCCATGCCCACCAAGATGCCTTCCTGAGCTAGCCCTGTTTGGCCTGCATTTGGCCCATATCCTTCAAAACCCGGGATGGCCGAACTGTGGCTTGCGAGACATATGCTTATCTTTGACATGAATGTGCGGATCATGGAGATATTTTGGCTGTGTAGTGTTAGTGGGCGTGACTTGCGATCATTTGATTGCGGTGCATGTGGCTGTGCTGCGGGCAGTGGAATTAGCGGAGAGTAAGGCCACCCGCCCACTCATCCGAGCTTCTGAAATCCCAACCACTGTCTCTCATCTGTGCTGTGGCTGCCCACCCTCTGGACCTCCCAATATCCTAGCTGTCCTCCCATGCGAGTTCCTGCACCCCGGTCACCATCACTCTGGAGCTCCCAACTCTCCGCCTGCTCCCCTCCCGACACCCCAACTGGCTGCCCATCCAAGCTTCTGATGCCCTGACTGCTGTCTCTCACCTAGGCCCTGGCTGGCTGCTCTCTGGAGCTCCTGATGCCCTGGCCACCCTCCCTCTGGTGCTCCCAATGCCCCAGTCACCTGCCTGCCCATCTGAGCTCTCAGGCACAGGCTCTGGATAGTCCTTTTAGTGCAAGCGCGATGATGTAATGGGGGAGTGTATTATACTGACTGCTTCTCATGTATGGAGTTGCTTGCTGTTGGCTATGGCTGTAGATATGCTCCACCCTACTGGTATAACAGATGGAGATGCTTTCCCACTGGCCAATATAGTGGTGGCTGAGAGTCTGTTAAGGAAAGCCTTGTATTAGTATAACACTTGTCTGGTCCATGTCTGTGGCATATCACTTTTAACAGACTCTCGAACTTGGACACTTCCCTGAAATCTGGAAATCTCGAGATAGATCAAAATGCCACCCAAGCTGGAGAAAGTTTTCACCACTGGCTCCATTGTTTTGAAGCATACATGTGAGTGAACAATGTTGTGCAAGACGCTGAGAAGATGGACCATCTTGTGGCTCTCCTCGGAGAAATACCTTACTCCATGGTTGGGGAGACAGCCATGTACTGGAATGCACTGAATCTCCTCAGAACCTATTATGATATTGCCACAAAATACTTTGTTTGCAAGGTATCAACTTCACACTTGAAGTACATGGAAAATTTATGTGGATTTGAATATGAATCATTGGTATATAATGAATTGAAATCTTGTATAATTTACATAATAATTATTCCTTTTATGTGAAGATGTGATCTCCATATCTGAAATATATGGGTTTGGAAATATTATAATAGTTATAACCTTTTGTGCCTTTTAAAAAAAAATGTAAGGGTTTGGCACATTCCACAGCGATGAATAAATAATTGATTTTTTTTTTCTCTCTTCCTCAGTAGAGGGAGTTTTTTTGGAGGGGACAGGAGGTGGGGTGGGGATATGTAGTTTTGCTTTTATTTTGTGGGGGTTGTTTTCTTTGTTATGTATCATATATCTATAAATAAAGTTTTTTTAAAAAACTTCACACTTGAAGACAACAAGCCAGAGAGAGCGAAGATGCTTTCGCGCTCGCACTAAAAGGACTATCCAGAGCCTGTGCTACTTTCATGGCTGAAGACCACCAAGAATCCTTAATGTTAAGCGGATTGGAGTCTGGATACATCAGACAATGCTTACTGGAGACCCCAGGCCTAACCTTTAATGCCGTTCTACAACAATCATCAAGAACCCTTAAGGCTGCGCTACAAAGCGCTAAAGCCTATGAGAAGGAAAGAAGTGCTGAAACGACACCCCCCAAAGAACACCCGCAGTGACGATCCACTGCTGAGCACCACTAAACCGCAGCGTAGAGGCTGCTACAGAAGTTGCGTTGCTACTTCTACGGATTGACGCTGCATATATGCTCACAGCGCCCTGCGCAACGAGCCGATTATGCCAACTGCGGAAAGTGACGGGACTGGGGCAGAGCCTACAGGTGCAAGAGTCCTCATTTAGCTCATGCCATGAGTTGAAGAGAGGGAAGAAGAAGCGCACAAGCGGTGCTAATGAGCAGGGTCGCCATTGTGAGACTGCTGTGTTGACTTGGAGAGCCAACAATTCATCTAACACTTCTGAAATCGTGAGTGGAACTATCAGTGACAAGGCGAGCTCTGACAGATCGGCGCTGCGGGGAGACCCTGTTCTGGCGTCGATGACAATAGACCAAGATGAACCCCACGAGCTGAAGCATTCCACAATGAAGCTGAAGGTAAATGGGGAGCCTGTTGACTGTTTGATTTGGCCAGTACTGACAGCTATATTCACCCTACAACTGCAAGCTCTATGAATCTTAACCTATATCCATCTAAGTGCAAAATTTCTATGGCTTGTTCTGGACTAAAATGAGATGTTACAAATTGCTGCAGAATAATCCTGAAAGTTCAGGGAAACTAATACAAAGATTTCAAATTACACCTGCTACCTGGTCTGTGTGCTCCAATGATATTAGAACTAGATTTCCAGTGCCAAATGAAAAGTGTTGTACTGGCATTTAACGGCCCACTACCATCGATCACTGTACCCCAAGAGGCTGTTTGTGGGTTGTCAACCCTTAAGATTAAACCTCCGCATCTTTTTACCAATCAAACCCCAGATTGTAAACCTATAGCTACAAAGAGTAGGTGCTATAGCAAAGAGGACAAACTATTAAGAATGAGGTTAGTCATTTATTGAGAGAAAAAAATTCATCAGACCCAGTAGAAGCCCTTGGAGTGCACGAGTAGTAGTCGTCAAAAATGGCGCGAAACATAGAATATAGCCAAACTATAAACAGGTTTACACAACTGGATGCTTATTCCCTGTCATACATCTCAGACATGATAAACCAGATTACACAATACAAAATATACTCCAAAATTGATTTGAAATCAGCCTACCATCAGGTACCCATTCACAAGGATGAAAGGCAGTTTACTGCTTTTGAGTTAGACGGCAGACTAATTCAATTTAAAAGGGTCTTTTTTGGAGTTAACAACGGTGTTTTGGTTTTCCAAAGAGAAATGGATAAGCTAGTGGGGGCGTGGCAAGATGGCGTAGAGTTTGGACGTGCAATCTCGACCTCTGGCCAGACTTTTCAATACCTGTTTTTTAACCCTTTGTTTTCAAGTTCAAACTTTTAAAATTTTAGTTAAAAGTATTAAGGAATTAAAAGAAGTTACATTTTCGAAGTGCTGAAGATTTGGGCCCTAGATGACTTGATACAGCCCCAGGCTCAATCTCTTCATTGTCTAAACCCCAAAGATCGCCTGTGGGGGCTGAAAAAAAAATCTATTGCTCACCAAATGAAGGATGGCGCTGGAATTACCCGTTCTCCGGAAGAAGGTGCATGTTCCCAAGAAGTGGACCCTGATTTGGAAAGCCTTTCGATTTCAACGGAGGTAGCACGCAGGAAGATGACTCCATTGTTGGAAATGCATCAGGTAGCATTTCAATCTGAAGAAATTGTTTTTCTTCGTGTATTGATGAAAAAAATAATGAGATACTGGGGGAGACCAGCGGCGACCCCCTGAGGAAGTTGAGGTGCCATCGCTGGGAGTCCAGACTCGCAGTAAAACTTTTAAAATGCCTTCTGTTGAGTTGCAGCAGGAGGTCCAGTTACCTTTGTCAGAGAGAGCAGAGCTGAGCTTTACTGACCTACAGTGTATGCAATTTAATGCAATTATCCAAGCTGTTATAAAACCTTTGTTGACATCTCAAATGAATGAAATGGTTCGTATGAATGCTGGTATAAGTTCAGAATTAAATATGGTTAAGACACGTGTGGATGCATCTTATGAAGAATTTAAAAAAATTTCAGACTGCTTTTTTGGACTGTAAACAACAAGTAACTTCTAACACAGAAAAAGTGTTGAAGGTGGAAAAATCAGTCATAGAATTAGGAGAACGTGAGAAGGAGCTAGAAAGAAAAATAGATTATTTGGAGAATCAAAGCAGAAGGAATAATGTGAAAATTGTTGGTTTGCTAGAAGGTATAGAAGGACAAGATCCACTTCGTTTCTTTAAAGACTGGATTCCGCAAATATTAGGGCAAGAATTTTTCTCTGGGGGATTGGCACTGGAAAGAGCCCATCGAGCTTTAAGAAGAACACCCTCAGCTGGTCAACTCCCGAGACCGGTAATAATTCGATGTTTTGAGTTATTTGGATAGAGAAGCAATACTTCGACTTGCAGTACAAAATGCGAGACAACGACAAACCCCATTATTGATTCAGAATAGCAGAGTCTTTTTTTTATCCTGATCTGAGTCAAGAGGTCATTCAACTCGATGTCGATTCAATCCAGTTAAAGAAGTTTTGTGGCGTAAAGGTTATAAGTCTACTTTTCGTTACCCTGCAGTGTTGAAGGTGTTTTATGGAGACTATCAATTTCAGTTTTTTGGAACTGATCGTGAAGCAATGATTTTTGCTGATTCATTGCCAGATATAAGAGCACAAAGACATAGTCCACCATTATCTCCTAAAGAAAAAACTAGTTGCTCTGGAAATGGAAGAAATGGCAGAAATGGGAAAAACGGGAATGGAAAGAGTCCACCTCCTTCTGAAATTGGATCTTCGAGATTGGAATCTTCTGGATGAAAAGAAGAATTTTCTTAATCTATTTTTTCTTTTGTTATTATGATATTTTGATGTTATTGACTGTTTGGCTGGGGAGGGGGAGATTTGCACTAAGTTCTTTACTAGTCATCAGCCACTGGTGGGTGACCCACACCCAATTTTTGTTTAGGGGATTACTACCTTTTGGTAGTTTTTTTTTGGGGGGGGGTGGAATTTTCTTTTCTCTTTTTTTTTAGCTTTTAATTTGTGATTTTTTTTATTGGAGGGCCTATATATGTTGATTTGAATTTTTATATAAAAATATTATTGCTATTTAGTAATAATAGTAGATATGTCAAAGTTGAGGTTTGCTACTTTTAATGTTCGAGGATTAAATAGTACGATTAAACGTAAGCAAGTCTTGGTGTATATTAAGAAAATAAAAATTGATATTGCCTTTTTACAAGAAACAGATTTGAATGAAGGAAAGCGTGAAATTAAAAAGGGTCTGTGTTGGGCATGTATATTCTTCTTCATTTAATTCTAGAGCTAAAGGTGTAGCAATTTTGATACATATAGATTTATCTTTTGAATTACAATCAATGGAGGAAAAGGCAGGATGTATTCTTAAATTGAATTGTAAGATTTTTAGTGAATTTTGGACTTTACTTAATATTTATGCTCCAAATGCAGATGATGAAGTATTTATTTCGGATGCATTTTTATGTTTGGGTCAGGCTAATGATAATATTTTAGTTGGTGGTGATTTTAATTGTGCTTTGAAACCTTTATTAGATAAATCTCCGAAGAAAATTTAAAAATCCAAGATGGCAATTCAGGTCCAAGCTTTGATGAAAGATCTTAATTTAGTAGATATTTGGAGATGTCTTAATCCAACAGAGAAAGATTTTTCCTTTTATTCATCTAGACATGAATCGTTTTCAAGGATTGACTTCTTTTTAGATTCGGCACATTTACAAGGGAAAATACAACAAGCGGAATATAAAAGTAGGGTTATTTCAGATCATTCTCTGTTATATTTTACATATGAGACTTCTGAGAAAATTCAAATAGCTTATCGTTGGAGATTTAATACAATGTTGTTAAAAATATGGAATTTATTGATTTTTTGAAAAAACAAATTAATTTTTTTTAAAGAAAATTCTAATTCTGTTCAAAGTAAGTTTGTATTATGGGATGCTATGAAAGCCTATTTGAGAGGACAAATAATTAGTTATACTTCTAAAATAAAAAAGAATCGATTAAATGGTTATATGGTTAAATCAGAGTCTTGAATTAGAGAAACAGATCGATGAGTTAGAAAAGGAATTTCAGAAAGATGCTACAGAAGATCAGAAAATAGAATTATCTAGACTGAAATTGAAATATAATACTTTGCAATCTTATCAATTTGAATGTGTGATTAATAGGACTAAACAACAGTATTACGAATGGGGAGAGAAAGCACATAAGATATTGGTGCGTCAATTACAGAAAGAACAGATATCGAGGACTATTAATGCTGTTAGACGGAATTCTCTTATTACATAAACCTCGTGAGATTAATGATGAGTTTTATTCATTTTATAAAAAGTTATATACATCTGAAGGAAAACAGGAAACTGGATCGATTGATCTTTTTTTATCACAGTTGAATTTACTGATATTAGAGGATGGAGATATACAGCAATTAGAAGGACCATTTACTGATTCGGAAATTAAAATGGCTATGCTGGAAATGCCGAACGGTAAATCGCCTGGTGATGATGGATTTTCGGTTGAATTTTATAAAATTTTTTATGATGATTTATCTACAGTGTTTGGGGATGTATTACATGAAGTTGGAGAATATTATGAATTACCTGAGTCTTGTTCTAGTGCTTTAATTACAGTAATTCCTAAAAAAGATAGAGATCCTTTGAAAGTATCTTCATATAGACCAATTTCATTGTTAAATGTAGATTATAAAATAATAGCTAAAATATTAGCGAATCGATTGGCTAAATTTTTACCAAAGTTGCTTCATATTGATCAAACAGGTTTTATAAAGAATAGATATGCTTCAGATGACATTTTGCGCATGATTAGTTTGATTAATAGATTTCGACAATCTTTAGATCATCCAATGGTGATATCCTTAGATGCAGAAAAAGCATTTGATAGAGTTGAATGGAATTTTTTGTTTAAAGTTTTGGAGAAATTTAAGTTTGGTCCTTTTATTGGTTGGATTAGGGCTTCATATAGTAAACCGGTAGCTAGAGTATTGACGAATGGTTTGATTTCGGAATCTTTTAAGTTAACTCGATCAACTCGTCAAGGTTGTCCTTTATCACCAGCTTTGTTTGCGTTTGTGATTGAACCTTTAGCACAGTTGATAAGACAAAGTACACAGATACAAGGTATGAAAGTTTTAGATGAGGAGTATAAAATTAATTTATTTGCTGATGATGTATTGGTGTATTTAACAAACCCAGCTCAGTCACTTTTGTATTTGAAGGAATGTTTAATATAATATGGATGTCTTTCTGGATATAAAGTTAATTGGGAATAAAGTGAAATATTACCGGTAAGTGAAGGAGATTATTCAGTATATAAGAATATTATTAATTTGAAGTGGACTGATCGAATTAAATATCTGGGTATAATTTTGAATGTTAATTATCAATCTTTATATAAATTAAATTATGTTCCGTTAATGAAAAAAATTAAAAATGATTTGATTAAATGGAAAGATTTACCTATTAATTTAATGGGAAGGATAAATACAATTTAGATGAATATCTTTCCGCGTATACAATACTTGTTTCAATCTATTCCGTATTTACTTGATAAAAATTTTTTCAAGATTTAAATTAAATGGTTAGGGAGTTTTTATGGAGGGGTAAATTTTCGAGAGTAGCTTTGAATAAATTAACTTGGAAATATGAGTTAGGGGGACTACGTTTATCACATTTATTAGTTCATTGATGGATTTGGTATGGCCTTCTAGTTGGGCTAAAATTGAGATGGCAAGTATTTCTGAATTTGAAATACATCAGTTTTTGTTTAGGTGTAATATAAATTTGTTACAACAATATAATGTGCCTATACTAAAACATTTAATGAAGTTATGGATAAAGAAAAATAAAATGATAGGCTCTATGGGTAAATTATTGGCTTTGACTCTGTTGTATAATAATCAACTTATTTCTTTTTCAATACATAATCAAAGTTTATTGCATTGGAGATTTAAAGGTGTGAAAAATTTGGGAGATTGTTTTAAAGAGGGTAAGTTTTTGTCTTTTAATCAGATGAGGGAAGATTTTTGTATTGATAAAAATTCTTTATCTCTTTATTATCAAATTTGATCTTGGGTAAAATGTATGTTTGGTAGAGATATAATTTTACCTAAAATGACTAAATTTGAGTCTTTTCTTATGAAGGTACCAGAGAAGGGTTGTATTTCATTTATGTATAAAATACTACAGGATGGTATGGATAAAAAGGGTTGGGATAGATCTAAAATTAAATGGGAAGCGGATATTGGTTTTATTTTTTCTGAAGATGATTGGTTAGATATCTTTATGATTGTGTAATTAGATTGATAAATGCACGTTATGCAATGATTAATTACAATTTTTTACATCAATTATATTTGACACCTGAAAATTTTTTTAAAAATGGCTTTAATGAATCAGATTTGTGTTTTAGATGTGGTGATACGGTTGTAACTTTTTTTCATGCTGTTTGGTTATGTATACATATACATATATGCCTGTCCCGCATCGGACTTGTCAGCCACAAACGAGCCTGCAGCTGACGTGGACTTTTTACCCCCTCCATAAATCTTCGTCCGCGAAGCCAAGCCAAAGACATATACAATCTTTTTGGAAGAGAATTCAATCGTTTTTAGAATATCTATATAAGATTAAAATAGTTTTAGATCCAACAGTGTTTTTATTGGGTAGTTTGCAACCTCTGAAAGGCTTGGGATTAGATAAATTCCAGCTTGCTTTTGTATATTTAGCTTTATCTGTAGCGTAAAAATGTATTGCTAGTACGTGAAAAGATACAAATATGATTGATATTAATAGATGGCATAATGAGATTAATGTTTGGCCTGGAAGTCAGCCTGAAGAAAACTGAGGTCCTCCATCAGCCAGCTCCCCACCATGACTACCAGCCCCCCCACATCTCCATCGGGCACACAAAACTCAAAACGGTCAACCAGTTTACCTATCTCGGCTGCACCATTTCATCAGATGCAAGGATCGACAATGAGATAGACAACAGACTCGCCAAGGCAAATAGCGCCTTTGGAAGACTACACAAAAGAGTCTGGAAAAACAACCAACTGAAAAACCTCACAAAGATAAGCGTATACAGAGCCGTTGTCATACCCACACTCCTGTTCGGCTCCGAATCATGGGTCCTCTACCGGCACCACCTACGGCTCCTAGAACGCTTCCACCAGCGTTGTCTCCGCTCCATCCTCAACATCCATTGGAGCGCTTACACCCCTAACGTCGAAGTACTCGAGATGGCAGAGGTCGACAGCATCGAGTCCACGCTGCTGAAGATCCAGCTGCGCTGGATGGGTCACGTCTCCAGAATGGAGGACCATCGCCTTCCCAAGATCGTGTTATATGGCGAGCTCTCCACTGGCCACCGTGACAGAGGTGCACCAAAGAAAAGGTACAAGGACTGCCTAAAGAAATCTCTTGGTGCCTGCCACATTGACCACCGCCAGTGGGCTGATAATGCCTCAAACCGTACATCTTGGCGCCTCAAAGTTTGGCGGGCAGCAACCTCCTTTGAAGAAGACCGCAGAGCCCACCTCACTGACAAAAGGCAAAGGAGGAAAAACCCAACACCCAACCCCAACCAACCAATTTTCCCTTGCAACCGCTGCAATCGTGTCTGCCTGTCCCGCATCGGACTTGTCAGCCACAAACGAGCCTGCAGCTGACGTGGACTTTTTACCCCCTCCATAAATCTTCGTCCGCGAAGCCAAGCCAAAGAAGAATGAGATTAAATATTGTTTAATAATGGAAAAATATGTATGTTTCACATGATAATTATAATTTTTTAATGAATAAGTGACTGTTATACTCAGAATATTTACATTTCAATTTATATTGATTAGATTTTAATATGTATATTTAATTCTTTTTTTTTAATGTTCTTTCATTTTTTTATGGCTCTCCTTAAGAGAGTTGGCTAAAGGGTGAGGGGGGGTCTTTTCTATTTTTCTATATATATTAAAAAAAATGTTCATGTTTAATTGTCATATTATTTGTTTTTTGAACGAATAAATAAAGTTTAAAAATAAAGAAATGGATAAGCTAGTAGACAGTCACAACTTGGAAGCCACCTACCCTTGTTTGAACAATGTCACTATATGCAAGGACTTAAATGATCACGATCGTAACTTAGAGAAGTTTCTCTAGGTGGACAAGAATCTGAACTTGACCCTTAACAATGATAAGGAATGGCTATACTGGGCTACATTGTGCGTAGAGATGAAATCAGGCCTGACCCAGAGAGAATGAGACTACTCATGGAGCTTCCCCCACCTGTGACACAAAATTCCCTCAAGTGCTGCTTGGGTTTTTTCTCCTATTACGCTCATTGGGTGCCAAATTACGCAAACAAGGTGTAGCTACTGTTTAAAACAACTAGTTTTCCCCTGTCTGAAGAAGCCCTCCATGCTTTTGAACATATCAAGCAGGATATAGCCAAGGTGACAATGTCAGCTATTGAGGATTTACCCTTCCAAGTTGAATCTGACATGTCCAATTGGGCTTTAGCAGCAACACTGAATCAAGTTGTGGCCTTTTTTTCTCAGATATTACATGGGCCAGAGGTCAGGCAATTCTCTATTGAAAAGGAAGCACGAGCCATTGTAGAATCCATTCTCTATTGGAGACACTCTTTAGCCAGAAAGAAATTTACATTACTGACTGATCAAAAATCTGTTGTCAACATTATCAACACGAAATTGAAGAGCAAGATTAAAAACGATAAGATCATGCGTTAGAGAATTGAGCTTTTTATTTATGATATACTCTATCGCCCTGGGAAGTTCAGTGGCCCCCCCACCCCCGGATGCTCTTTCTCGCATTACCTGTGCAAGTCTGCAGTTGGACCATTTGAAAGGCCTTCATGATGAATTATGTCACCCAGGGGTCACTAGATGTTAACATTGTTAAGTCCCTCAATTTGCCATACTCACTAGAAGACATCAAAAAATTGACTAGTGAGTGTCCAATCTGTGTGGAGTGTAAACCACGCTATTACAGAACTCCCACTTCTACGCTGATTAAGGCGTCTAGACCTTCAAATGCCTCAGCGTGGATTTTAAAGGACTGCTACCCTCAAACAATAAGAATGTCTTCTTCCTTAACATCATTGATGAATTCTCTCGTTTTCCCTTCACTATACCATGTCCTGATATTTCTCTAGTAATGTTATTAAATGTCTTGATATGATTTTCAGTTATCCTAACTTCACTCATAGTGACTGAAGGTCAGCTTTCATGAGTACAGAACTTAGGCAATACCTTTTTGATAGGGGAATCGCTACTAGTCGTACTACAAGCTATAACCCGTGGGGCAATGGTCAGGTGGAGCGTGGTAATGGTACCATCTGGAAAGCTATCAATCAATGTTTCTCCACCAGCCACTGGCAAATCGTGCTGCCAGGAGCATTACACTCTATTTGTACACTGAAAGTCCTCACCAACGTGTTATCACTTTCCCTAGAAAATTGAAGATTGGATCGACCTTGCCGACTTGGCTATCTGAGCCCAGAGAAGTTTTAATTAAGAAAATATGTTAGACTCAGCAAATCTGACTTGCTTGTAGAATGTATTCAACTGCTTCATGCTAACCTGCAGTATGCTCATGTTGTTTTTACTCGTGAGAGAAAGGACACAGTTTCCCTTAGAGACCTGGCTTCACCTGGTCTGCTAGCCCTTCCACTGCCCTTCCCACCACGAGAAAATCAGTTACTTGATCCATTGCCCAAGGAACAATACTCTCCATGTGAGAATGTTGCCTCTCACTCCCACTCCCTTCCACAGCTGGTGTGAAAGTCCTTCATTAGGAGATAAAGCTCCACTCCCAGCAGTGCCTTTGCACAGATCTGCTCATATTTCTAAACCTCAGAAACTGTGTTATGACCATTTCTAGTCGTAGTCATAATTACCAAGGCTACTAACTGTTATCTCTGTCGCCCGTTTTCTGGTCTGTGTTCCAATTAATTCTGGGTTTGTGTTATCCTGCTGTAAATTTTTAACCTGCTTGCTTTTCCAGCTTTTGCATTGATCAGTATCATTTTTTTAATTGGTCAATTTTTGTGGGGGGGTGAATGTGATGATGTAATGGTGGGGCTTTATACTGACTGCTTCTCATTGGCGATGCTATTGGCTATGGCTGTAGAGATGCTCCACCCTACTGGTATAACAGATGGAGATGCTTTCCCATTGGCCAGTATAATGGTGGCTGAGAGTCTGTTAATAAAAGCCCTGTATAACACTTGTCTGGTCCATGTCTATGGGATTTCACAGTGCCGTGGCCTCCTGACGCCTCGAACGACTAAAGTACTTGCCGCGGTAAAAAGTTATATATGTCTAATTGTCCTCAATTTTACCCTAAAATTTGGTCCACAAAATTTGACGATTACATGAATACAAGCAACCCTCGCTTTACGCGATTAATTTGTCCCCATTTTTACTTGCGTGAGATGAATTCGCATTAAGCGATTAATAGAATCATTGGAAATAATTACAATGAATGCCCATCTTTTTAGATCATCCATCAAGACATAAAAATATATTTTAAAAATAACTTTTAGCTGCGTATAATGCCAAAATAGTTAAGGTTAATAAAAATAATTGTATTTTTCATTTATTTCAATAATTACATCATAACTAAACTATTTCTTAGAAAAATATTTGTCCAAAGTTGACTGCACATATGATTTTTTTTTCTCATTATACAATTTCCTATAGCTAGCAATTGCTTTTTCTAAATTGCTGCAGACTTCCATTCTTCTTTCCATGTTAGAATCAATAGTTAGATTTTAAAAAATCCTTGGTGACTTCAAGAAGTTCAAATCCTTTTTGAAAAATTTCTAGAAATTTTACAGCAGCAGGCTTCTCCTTTAATCCTTAAGTTGTGTAAATACCTGTTCAATGTTTAAAGTGGTCAAACCAACCTAAACTTGCAGCAAAAGTTTCCGTATCCCATGAAATTTATTTTCCTTAAGCATTGAAAATATGTTTAAAGCTTTGGTTTGTATGTTTTTTTGTACAAAGTGGTATTTGCTTTTGGTTTCAATCTTTAATCCAAAGATGAAGTAGCCGTTTCATTTCACTCATTAATGGATTTCTGTTTCGAGTAATTTGCATGCTTAGAGAAACTGATGCAACTTTACCTTGTTCTTTATATTTGTGCAAACCATTGACTCGTTATAACGCAGATCGTGTCTGATTTTTCACATTGCTGGCATCGTCTTCATGTCATTTAATAACCACTTTTTTCTTCTAAAATAATTGCTTTTCTTATCCTTTTAATATCACTGTTAGATTCTTTTCCACATTTTCTTTTATCCATATTTAATAGGGTTACACACTGAATCTGACTGTCATTTGCGCATTATTTTATTTAGAGCCATTTACATGATCTACAGGTAATCAAGTTTTCCAGAAATTTCTAGAAAGATCTCGTGGTAACTGAATAATTACACGTGTAAAACAGGAAATGGTCACCATTTTCCAAATTGCGGTAACTGAATTTCACATTGATTAGCATATATGATGTGTACATTTTGATTATTGAAAGCAATACGTTAGAACTTTAAAATTTACATATATGAATAAATATTATTACATACATGTATTTTTTAATATTTATAGAACATTTTTGTATCAAAATGTGCATGTAAGAGTAAAAACGTATATGTAATTTTTTTCAAGTCGAGCAACTCTCAAACATCTGAAGTTTATTATTTGTAGCTTTTACCTTAAGCAAGTTTGGCCACCCCTGTTCTAAGCTTTATCTATCCATGAACCTACCCAAATGTCTGTGAAATAGACTGGTCTTTTATACTACTAATAATGGGAAAGCTCATGAAGCTGCTGTTAGCAACTTGAGTGTGCATCAAGTTCATGATCAGATGAATCAAATGTAGAGCTTTTTGTAACTGTTACCCCTGAATGGCTTGGTGCATTTCAATTAGCATTTCAATTGTGGTTTGGAGCCACATGTCAGCTTGACTGCAAATGCATCAGTTTTTTAGTGCATCAAATGAGGTTAATTTGGGAACTTTTGTTATAACAATTACTGATTTTAACACCAACAATGACACTGATTTTCAGTTCAGATTTAATTAACTAAAAATTCTTTTGTCTTGATGCAGCGTTGTTTTGTTTTTAATTGTATAATAAACCACTTAATTCTATGATTGTTCAGAAGATTTTCCAGAACTGAGTTTATAGAAAATTATGGCTAATTTTTTTTCTTTTCAACAGATGTCTGGTTTCCCTGTAACCCTGATATTCTAAGGCTAACCCACCATTTATACAGCAAGTGAAACATTTTGCATTTATAAAGGATGATTTGTATACGTCCATGTTCTGCATCAATATATTTTAATGTTACCATTGTATTTTTGCAGTGTTTCAAAACAGATTTAGCATTCTATTTTCTGGTCTAAGATGTTATTTAAACAGTCTTTTGTGTAATGTTAGAAAAATATACCAATTTAATACAAGAAACACCTTTTTTTGGCAGGGTTTACTGGATAAATATCTAATACCAAATTCTACCAATTCAGAGAGCAAAGTCTTCTATCTTAAGATGAAGGGGGATTATTATCGATATCTTGCAGAAGTAGCAATAGCAGAAAGCAAAAAACGTAAGTTTTATCCACTTGTACAATTTGTATTATTTTTGTATATAGTATATAAAACATGCTGTTCTCTCAAGTTTGCAACTCATTTTGTTGGTAAATTGAATAACATGATGTATAAGCCGTTTAAGGCATTTGGATTTGGATGCATCAACATGGATAATTGTGTTTTAGAATGTAGTCTCGTGACTGTCTTGTGATGAAATGGATGATGAATAAAGGTGGATTTGGCAGATACTAAAAAATAGGTTGTGAAAGAGACCTATCGTCTGCAATAAGACTGAAGTATTAAAATTGCTTTTATTGCAGCTAAAGACGCAGATGGTCAAAGTTGCTAATTTTAGTCTTTTATTCTATCCTGTTTCAGAAACTGTTGAGAACTCTCAAGCATCATACCAAGCAGCATTTGACATTAGTAAGACAGACATGCAGCCAACACAACCCATCCGATTAGGACTTGCCCTGAATTTCTCAGTATTCTACTATGAAATTCTCAACTCTCCAGAGCAAGCCTGTGCACTCGCCAAGATGGTAAACAATAAAGCCAGGGACATGTTTTCTTAAAACTTCTTTGTTTTTATGTAGCTTGAATGTGTTTTTTTTAAATTGAATTTGGTTAAAAGGATACATCTAACCTGGATTAACTTTGGAGAAGACTGGTGTTTTTCTCTCAACTTGGGGTGGCATGGTTAGTGTAGCGGTTAGCATAATGCTGTTACAGCGACAGCAATCAGGACCAGGGTTTGAATCCTGTGCTGTTTGTAAGAAGTTTATACATTCTCCCTGTGTCTTTGTAGGTTTTCCTGGGTGCTCCGGTTTCCTCCCACTGTTCAAAAAAAAGTACCAGGGGTTGTAGGTCAATTGAATGTAATTGGTCACCACAGGCTTGTGCTGTATGTCTAAATTTATTTAAAAAAAAAATAAATTGCTCTGTTTTCATCTATTTGGCTATTTCATTTCTAATAAAAGCATAAAATGCCGGAGAAACTCAGCTGGTCAAACAGCTGAGTCAGTTATGTATTTTTACCGTTGCTACATAAGGGACACTGTTTGACCATTTGAGTTTCTTCAGCATTTTGTGTTTTTACTTCAACAATGGTGACTACAGATTTTGTGATTGACTTCTATTTCATTTCTAAAACCATCTACGATGTACTGGTCCTCTTTTAGAAATCCTCGTGACGTTTTTTTCTTCACCTCCAGGTCTACTATGACATTTATGCTCGCTGGTCCACCATTTTCAACTTCCATATACTCCATCTTATAAAACTACATGAAATTTGACCCAGATAAAACAACACCTATTGTAAAGTCTTACATTTTCAATCACACTGGTCTTTAAATTTTTTTTGTTCTCCTCCGTATCCTTCCAACTTCATTTATTTATGCACTACGTAGCTTCTTGTGATATTCTTTCTCTCTCCCTCAACATTGGTGCTTGGTCCTCTGATGTGGAGGAAGTAACTAGTATTATGTCTAATAGTGAGCTAGATTCAATAAACAGTTTGAAGATGCTGTGATTTATCTTATGTTGATCATAATATGATTGAATTCAATGTCGCAAATGAAAAGGAGGAATTTGGGTGAGGCTAACTTTGATTTAATAGGATAAGGGAATATTATTGAGAGATGTTCAAAAAATAACTTTTAATAAAGAGTTAAACGGGAAAGTCTGCAGATAATGTGATTGTAATGCAATACACACAAGTGCTGGAGGAACAAGGAAGTTCACACAGCATTTATAGGAAGGGTAACCAACATAACGGGCCTGAATAAAAAGGTGGGGTGAGGAGGGGTAGGGGAAGAACATTGTGTGATTCTATGAAAATTAATATTTTCGATTAAAATTAGGAAATGAAGTTAACAAATGTGTCAGATAATTTTAAAATTTCCTCTCATATGAGCTGTTCCTTTTGGGTTAGAAAATTGTACATTAAGATGAGAAGAACATCAGAAAATTTGCCAAACGGGGGCGTGGCAAGATGGCGTAGGGAGCGGACGTGCATTCCCGGTCTCCCCCCAGGCAGTTATATAAATACCCGTTTTAAGAATATTTATTTTCTGTTAAAAGTCTTTGTTTTGTTTATCAATTGTTTTTAGTTTAAAATGGCAACAAAGATTAAGGAAAATAGAGTTCAAATACAGAACAAAACTACACTCTCCGACTTTGGAAGAAACTCGGCCTACTTGCCCAGACAGAACCACGGAGTCAAGGCTGGAATTTTCTTAAGAACGGAGCTCATTAATTGGACTGTCGGATAAGCTGGCCTTGGACACCCCTCTGAAAGATGTTTAAAATGGCAACAAAGATTAAGGAAAATAGAGTTCAAATACAGAACAAAACTACACTCTCCGACTTTGGAAGAAACTCGGCCTACTTGCCCAGACAGAACCACGGAGTCAAGGCTGGAATTTTCTTAAGAACGGAGCTCATTAATTGGACTGTCGGATAAGCTGGTCTTGGAAACCCCTCTGAAAGATGGTGATGAATATTGATTTGAAATGTTTTATGAAGATAAATTGCAGTAATTGCCATTGGTTGCCCGTGAGTTTTAAAAATCTAGATAACATTAAAGTTTATTAGTGATTTTTTTTGGATGGAATATCGGAAGGATGAATTTATTATCTATAAATACAGAACAAAATTACATTCTTTGACTTTGGAAGAAATTTGACCTATTTGCCCAGACAGAGCCGGAGTTGGTGCTGGAATTTTCTCAAGAACAGAACTTATTAAAGTTGATTTCGGACTCCTTTTTGAAAGATGGCGACGAATGTTGATTTGAAATATTTCAAATATTTTCTGAAGATAAACATATATATGGAACTCCTTGACCTGCAATAAGGTTTATCAGTGATTTTTTTTTTGGATGGAATATTGGAAGAGTGAATTTATTATCTGTGAGTATGCATACATTGCAAACAGATTTTAATAGTTTTGAAAAGGTTTTTTTTAAACTAAACAACAAGATCAGTTTAATATTGAGAAAATTGGAAAAAATGGAAACTTTATTATTAAATTTGGAAATTCAGTAGAAAGAAACTATGAACAAGATTGATGATTTATAAAATTAAAGTCGAAGGAGCAATGTCCAAGAAGAGTTAAAAATTTTGAATAAGTTTTTCTTGAAAATAAACAATAATTTCAACTGAACATTGAGAAGATTGACAAAGTGGAAAATTTGGTATTAAATTGGGAAACACAGAAGAAAGAACTTATGAATAACATTGATGCTTTAGAAGATCAAGACCGAAGGAATTATGTTCAAGAAAATTTTAAAAGATTTGAAAAAAACTTTTTTTGAAAGTAAGCTACAAATTCAACTTGAGACTGAGAAGAATGGAAGATTCGGTGTTGAACTGGGGTGTTCAGAGGTGTTTTAATTCAGTGGATGAAATTCAGGAAAAAAATTTAAAAAAAACTTTTATTGATTGTAAACAATGTTTAACTCAGTGTTGGGAGGGTGGAAAGGGTGCAAAATTTAATATCAAGTTTGGATTTTCAAAAAAAAGAGTTTATGAATAAGATTGGTTAAATTGATGGACCGGGGTTTGATGGATATAAGAAATGATGACTTTTCGGTTTATACGTGTATTTTGTCTGCCGGGGGGGGGGGGGGGGGGTGGTACTTCTGCTCCCGAAAGTCATAGGCCACTTGTGGTTTATACCACACCCATTTGGGTTTTTGGGAATTAACTACCACAAGGTGGTTTCCTAAGGGGTTAGGGGAGGTGGGGGGGGGGGTGAAAATTTGAAAATTATTTAGTATCTATTATGTAATATTATACTAAGTCAATTTGAAATGAATGTATGGAGATACTATAAATAAATTTCAAAAAAAAAAGAAAATTTGCCAAACATATATTGCTGGGATATTACTGGTGACTGATTAAAGAGTGAAAGAGTACCCTGAAAATTTTCAGCTCATCAGATTTGGCAAGATTGAACTATAAAAGATTAGGTTACATCTGAAAAAATTGATTTGATTATTTTTGTAAAGGTTATATTGTAACAATATTTGCATAAGGGCTAGGAAGGTATTTCACAATCTACTTCCTAAAAGAATGTTAGTTAAAATCAAATCTCATTAAATTTTAACTAAATTTATTGACCTGGTTGTAAAAATGACATGAGCTGCTGACGGCAATGAGAAAAGATGATGGGAAGGTGCTATGCCTTTTTGTTCTTTTCCAGTCTTATTTTTCAGTTTATGTTAAATACATTTTTCTTGTTAATCCTCTGTTATTTCATCAAAGAAATTGATCATGTTTTTATTTTTAACCTTCATTTATCAGCCAGAATGTGAGTTAGTTAATTTTCTTTGAAGTTTCCTCACCACAATTTTGAAATAGTCAACTATTTGCACTCCACTCCCACCATTGCCATATCCAGGAAGGAAAAGGATTGGTGGAGATTCTGCAATTTGCACTTTCTTTCCATTGTAATTAAGGGTATATCTCTTTTAAACGTAGCAATTTTTTTACCCAGGTAGAAAAAATACCCACATCATAAATTTTAATCCCTTCTGTCACTACAATTATCCCATTTGTAGCATCCTCTTCCTTCATCAATAAATTAAAAACCACTCACTTCCACATGATCTTTTGTTTGGTCCATCCATATTTTTCATATTTTGGCCGCTTACATTCTTGAAGGACATTGGGGACCCTTTATCCCATTAATCTATTGTCATACATTCCCTTGTGTATTTAGTCCTATATAAATAAAACAAATAATGCTTTTCCAATTGGGTTTACTGTTTTGCCATTTTAATCTAATTTGAGGAGCTTTAGCTTTGGATGCATTTCCAATCTATGAGAATTTATTCTCTGTACCGGAATAATTGTTTTTAAATGATTTTATTTTTATCTTTTGTTCATCAATCTTTCTTTGTTTGCAATCTGCCTGAACAATTTTATTTTCTTAAGATTGCTTAAATGTCTCATGCTCTTTTTTATCTCCAACCAAATCTAAACTGATGTTAAGATCGTTGTGCTACAAAGTATACCCTCACTTGAACAATATTTCATTCCTCTTCCAGTTGTTTTCTTTCTTCTGGAGCTCATCAACTCCTTGCACACAATTTTGACTCGGTCAACGTTAAGATGTTGTTTCACCAGCTTTTGTTTAGAACCTTAATATAATTTTGCACTTTTGTCCCTTTCCTTACCACTGTTTAGTGGATTATAGGATATACTCATAACATCGTAACTCCTTTGATATTCCTTATTAGATACTGTTTTGGACTCCTCACCAATTTTAGCAGTAATGCCAATCCATACACCTATTAGCCCCTTTTTTAATATTTTGTGGGCATAAATATTTTTCTTTTCAATACTGCAGCACATTCTGCACTAATTCCTTCTAATGCTTATTTGGCTGCCAAATTAAAGCCATTGCAGTGGCATAAGTGCAGTTGGTTCCAGGGTCTGAATTGAAGGGATCTGCCCAGAAACGAATTCTGCTTCATTTTCCTAGCAAGACATTACATTGGCTTGTATCTACCTGTTTTGTACAATACCAGAGAGAGAGTTTTTGAGGTCTAGCTAAAGAGCTGGATCTTAACCCTTTTCATTATTTTATTGGTTTTTATTGCTGTTTTCAGGCATTTGATGATGCCATTGCAGAGCTGGATTCATTGAATGAAGATTCCTACAAAGACAGTACACTCATCATGCAATTACTCAGGGATAACCTGACGGTAAGTGAAATTCTGCAATAAAACAGTAACAATGAAGGATGAAGTACAGGCACATAATCTTTTATCTGAAAACTGAAACTTCCGAAACCTGAATATTTTTTCCATGGATGTCGTCTGCATACCAAAGCTCACGTTTGACGCCAAACATGACCTGACGCAACCCACCCCTGTACAGTGCTGTATCTCAGTGCCCCTACCAGTGCCGTCCCTTTGCTGCTCATGGACTTCGAAGACTGTGAAAATGTCAACAAGAGCTGCAGAGTCTCCTATGGGTAACAGAGAGAAGCAGTAAAGAAAACATTTGTCATTATCAATAGCGCAGAAAGTAGAGTTATTGCAGAAGCTTGATCGTGCTGTATCTATGCAGCGTCTTTCTGAAGATTATGGTGTGGGAACTACCATGCTATATGACTTAAAGAAGCAGAAAGATAAGTTGAATTTTTACAGTGGCAGTGAGCCAGTTTATGTTTGAAGTTTTACTGTATGTTTTACTTAAAAATAACAAGAATGCTAGTAATTTTATGGCCTACCTTTATCTCACTACATTTACCACTCTATCATTCCCCCACCCAGCACTGCCACAACCCCCCACCATCCAGAGACCCTTCTAGCTGGAGTGTGTATTTGTTTTGAGCAAATCTGAAGTCAGGGTAATTACTTAACGTACCACCGTTACTATTATTCTCTTCTCTGAAAAATTTTGAATTCCAAAAAGTGTCTGGTCCCAAGAGTTTTGTATATGTCTTTTAAAGCTGATCTGATAAGCTTCTATTTTTCAACATAATTTAATAGTATTAAGAACACTGATAGAATTGTAAACAATTCTAAGAAGTGGAAAATCACAAGGGGTATCAAATGATTTAATTGCATAAATTTGGGACATTGGATAGATTTTGGAAATATGGTAGAACTTAGATGTGGCATTAAATTGAGGTAATGCACTTAAGAATTGTCTCTGAACTTTTTCCTAACAGGTCCTTTTAGATAACTTTCCCTTAAAGCATTTTTAGAAGTACTCTGTTAACTGTATTCATTGTATAAATGCAATTTGTAATAAGTATATACATGACCAAAATTATTCTTCATGGAAGTATTGGGATAAGATGTAGTACCCTTAAATCTTTCATGAGTATCATGAAATGAAGATGTCCAATAAGTTCATAAAAAATGGAGGGTAATAGTTTTAATTACAAAATTTGATACTGTACTATGTTGAATTCACTTTGGAGACTTGGTTTTTTTTCCTCAAATTTGTATTCAAAGAGCTAATGACCTGGAACAGGAGTAGTTTAATTACCAGTATTGTGAGTCTGTGTCTATATCTATCAACTATGTAAAAGTATTAATGTAAACTAAAACAGTTAACTCTTTTCCTGCAGTTATGGACATCAGATAATGCAGCAGATGATGCCGATGGTGGAGAAGGGGGAGAGAACTAACTCCACAGAGGGATCTGACATCCTCTTTTACATGTCTTCATTTCTTAGTGTTCCACTGACAATTCCGATAAAGGAATTTCTCAATTCACCAATATTGAATAGATGCACATGTGAATGCCACAATTTAGCCTATGAAAACCTTCAGCTTGGAACAAATGCCATTCCTTAGCTTTCTTTTGCTAATTGTTCTGACTTTGTAGTGTGCATTTGGGCACTTGCTACACAAACAGCAGAGATTAAATTTGCTGCGCAGTTGTGAATAAGTTGACATAGGTCCTTTTTGGTTTGCAAAGGATTGCCAAGAGCAGCTATTTTTAACTGAGTGGAGAGTGGGAAAATTATTCAAAATCTAAAACACAATGAAAAGTGAGCATCATTTTTCATTTGTGGCCACTAACTGTTGCTTATTTCAGATTTGATTTGTGCATACTTTGACGTACATCAGATGGTGTGTGTCAAATGTAAGCACATTCTCACCCAAAGAAATTGTGTTTTCTGTTTTGAGTGTCATGGTTCTGAAAGTGGATCAATATTTATTAAAATAAATTTTGTGGAGCTGTTTGGTAATCTAGCATTTTAAGTTTTGGGTTCTGAACTAGCTGGGTTCATGACCCAGAGCTGCTCTGAACTCATCAAATTTTCTGTTTTATTCAGATGCCTTGTTGGAATTCCATTACAGTAAAATTTTGTACTGCTTTTCATTCCTATGAAAAGGAAATTGCATGGCAGCTACTAGTCTTGTTTTAGTTAGGTGGGATTGCTGTGGGATGGAGTTAAGGTAGTGAAGAATTGGAGTAAAGGGAAATGTCTGTTTAAAGCCAATGTCAAAAATAAACCTCAAACGAATTAGGATTCTAACTCCACTCCTTTCCTTCCTGGTAATAGTAAGGCTTATAATCCTTAATAGTTGATAATTTCTATTCAAATCTTTAAACCAGCTAAGATACTTACTTTTTGCTTCCAATTCTACTATGTCTGTTGTCTGTCTTTTAGATTTGTCCACTAGTAAACCTGATATATTTTAGAACTGAGAGGATAGACTAGATAGGAATAATGTAAGAAAGAAATCCAATTCCAGCTTGGTTATGAAAGGAAAAAAATGACTGTTGGTACAGAATACCTGACTGTCAAATTCTGCGGTGTTTTGTTAAGATTGCAAAATATTGACTAAACTATTTCCTGTAGCTTACGGTAGTTTGGGTATATTTCTTATCAGCTCGTGCAGTGTTACATACTCTGTGCCCTTTATTTTACAGAGTATCTTGTTTTATTCTTGATTCAGTTCAAGATCTTGAAAGTGCTGTTATTTTCTACTATTAAATATTTGAGAGATGAAAGCTGACAAAACAAATTGGGGATTAATAACTTGAAGGGACCTATGCAATGACAGGTTTGACAGTAGTTTTGTCATTGTGGAAATATTGGCAGTATTTAATCCAGCACTGCTGTATTTTAATATACAATTATATGTAAAATTTTAATGAAGGATTTACCCTATTTTGTTTTTAAAGTTTGAAGCTGGTAACTGAAAGTAATATGCGATGCAAATAAAACATTCTTCACAAATGGAACTGCCTTTCTGTTTCATGATATTGAATCTTGAAATTGTTAACCATTCACAAATATATTTAAATTTAGATTTATAGTAGATAACGTATTTTGCCTTTGTGTTAACAACTGTTATAAGTTGATAATTTAACTTGTTGTATTCTCTCCCCATCTAGGCATGAAATGTGACCAAAAGATTAATAAGATACCTTAATTGTTTGTTGACTGAATTTCCTGTTATCAGAGTATTTCTGCCAATTTGTGATCCATAATGAGATATTTTGGCATCAAAACTGAAATATTGAAAATGATATTCAATTTCATCTAGCTCAAATTTTCTCATTCCTAACATTTGAAGATTTAAAGAAAAATATAATAATGAAAAATAGATTTTATGTTTGTTGTGGAATTTAAAAAAACACAACAGAAGAACAAATACAGTAATGTTGTTTAAGTTCATTACCTTATTTCAGTCTCTTTCCTCTGCTCCCAGCCTCTTCCAGATCTTTGTCATTGGTTTAATACCCATGACTCCAGTTGTGTAACTTTAAAAATAGCTGTAAACATTTACATCTGATTTTTCAATGCTTTGTCAATTCAAGTCAGTTAACCAATAATGAGCATTGACATCAAACAAAATCATTCAAGATTTGAAAATTCACCTGGTTCAGGGAAATTATATTAATATGAAATGTGAGTGAAATCAATGTTACAATCATATTTAAATAACAGTCTCCAAAGATGAAACAAACAGCTTGTTACCCCATAGCCCCCCACACCCCTCTTTTCTTTCTACCCAAGATCCACAAACTGAGTACATGCATTTCTTCCTACTTTGCTTCAATCCTTTTTTCCCTATCCAGTCTTTCCTTTACCCTCATGCTTGACATTTCTGATACCGTCAGCCTTTTTAAGGTTCCATTTCCCTGTACTAGTCAGTTCATCTTTACCATGAACAATCACTTAATACCATCATGTGAGAATGGTCTAAGGGGGCTCTGCTGTTTCCTTGTACTGGTCCTATTTGTTCACATTTACCAATGTACAAATTTACCTGCATTGAACAACTTCTCCTTCAACTCCATTCACATTCGCTAGATCAGTGGTTTTTAACGTTTTTCTTTCCACTTTAACTAATCCCTATGCCATAGGTGCTCTGTGATTGCTTAAGGTGATGTGTGGGAGGGAAGGGATGTTTGAGAATCACTGCTCTAGACCCAATTGTTACTGAAATATTTTTCTTGAGAAAAATCGTCACTATCTCATTTCCTTTGGAGTTATGAAACTGTGCACATAATGAGTCAACTAAGTACAGTTAAAACAGTGGTTTTCAATTTTTTTCTTTCCACTCACATATCACCTTAAGCAATCCCTTACTAATCACAGAGCACCTAGGGCATAGGGAATACTTAAAGTGGAATGTGAGTGGAAAAAATAAGTTTGAGAACCATTGGTCTAGATCAAAGGTGTATATATGAGACTTGTGCAAGTTGAAACCACAGCTAAATGTTTGTGGGATACATAAAACAATCTTCGTTTCCTCACTGCTCAGCCCCTTCCTTAACAATTAACAATTGAGTTGGTGCTGCACTGCAATAAAAAAAAAATTAAATCATTACTTTTGCTCATTTTCACCCTGTTCCCACTTTTGCACAATGTTTCTCTGATTCTCCTTTGCTGGATGTGCCTCCTGGGACTAGTGAGAAACATCCATTGTAAGCATATAAACCCCCACAGCTATCTGAACTATACTCCTCCCATTTGGTCTTTCCATTCCATTCTCTCTGATCCTTTGTCTCTGTTGCATTTGCTCTAATGATGAGACTTCAAAGGTGACAGAGATATTTTCCTTCCTGAATTGTGGTTTCCCCTCTGCCATTGTTGACAGCCCTTGACTGCATCTCGTTTCCCTTAGCCCAGCTCTTAATCCTGCTGAACAAAGTAAAGAGAAATCACCTGGTCCTCACCTTCTACCACACTAGTCTCTGCATTCAACAAATCATGTTTTATAATTTTCATCAACTTTAACAAAATTCTATTACCTTTAACATTTCACTCAACATTTTGAAGGGACCATTCCATCTGGTTTGCTGGTCCATTCCCACCAGTGTAAGGTAAAACATCATGAGATGGGAATGTGTAGGGAGTTACCCTGTACAGGGCAGTAACAAGAAGGGGAGGTGTCCTTGTACTCCTGTTAGGTAAAACATCATGAGATGGGACCGGAGAAGGAGTCACCCAGTACTAAGGAGTAACAGAATGCATCCTTGTACTTACAAGATAAGAGAGACATTGATGGATTGAGAGGCAGGAAGCTAGCAGGGAAAGGATAGCAACAGTTTTAGTCATTGGACAAGTAATGATATGATGATGTTCTAAGCATGTATCCAAGGGTATAAAAAATCACCATTTTGCTGATAACGGCAGAATGCATTCTCCGACTAACTTGTTAGTCGCAAGTGTTACAATCCGGTAATAAAGAACAAAGAACCCTGATTTCGACTCAGCCTGGTGTTTGTCTCACTCATTCATGAACAAAGCAGACCTAACAATTTGGTGACCCCGACGTGATGGGTGAGTGAACACTGGACGACGGTTTCTGTTTTTTCTGACAATCATCTCAGCCGGCTGATAAAAAGGTCCAGAGAAGCCTGTTTTAACAAAATTCTCTTTTTTTTTTAAAATCTTTATGATTGTCAGTAAGAACTGGAGATCGGACAAATTAGACGACCACAATTGAAGGTCGCATGCCAGGATTGTAACACGTAAGTGATTACAGACAAGATAAAAGTCCTTAAGGTGTTTGAATGACATTTATTAAGTGCTTCGCAAGAAACTACTAGAGTTTAAAAGTCTTTATTGTGTCGTTGCAAAGTCCAATAGAGTGAGAAGGTGGTCTATAAACAATTGAGGACCTGAGTTTTCTGCCCTAAACTGGTTATTAAGAGGAGAAATCTCCCACGTGAAGGTTGGGCTTTGAAAGAAAACAAAGGTTCAGGCTTATTGGCCTCAATTGTATCTGAGAGACTGACTTATAAATGTCCGGTAGGTATGATAATGTCTGTACACTTGAGAAGTTAAGAATTTATTTCCCCAATTCGCCGTGGTGGAATACCACAGCAGACACTAGAGACCTTGAGACAACAAAAAAAGTACTCAGGGACGCCTGCCTGGTGAACAAGAACGACGACAGAAGGCTGCGACAGCTGTGTCCGGATCAGGTAGGAGATATTAATGAAAAAGTTGACAAACTCCTAAGAGACACCCAGTTTATTCGAAATACTTTTGATAAGTTAAATGAGGGTATTCCCAACATCACCAAGGAGATAAAGTTACGTAAATTCATAGATTGGTACAGGGAAACAGGACAAAAGTATAGCCCAAATATTTGGTTTTCTAGTTGTAATTTAACTTTCAGACCCCTTTGGGAAAACAGAGAGTGGAAAACGAGCAATCAGAGTATACAGGACAGTCTGAAGTCAAATGGAGGACAAGACTTAGAGACTGTTCTTTTAAAAGATATTAGTCATCCAGCTTGCAAGGAGACATTTTTAAAAGCAATTTTCGTTGACATAGATCCCCTAAACGGACAAGAACCTAAAATAAAACAGGCATTAGAAAGCGGTCCCGCAGCTATGGCTGTACAGTTGCCTGCTAAGACTTTTGACCAAGTTATTAAGGAAATTAATCAGGAATTAGAGGAGCGAAATACCAGTAATGCGGCATTGGAAAAACAAAAAATGCTCCGAAAATGTGTAGACCGCTGGAGGAAGAGGGGTTGGTTACCCGGGGGCACTGAGATGTTCCTGACAGGTGAGGGAAACAAAAATTTTAAAACGTAGAGGCTTAGATAAGCTGGAAGAAACAAAACACAGAAGGGAAAGGAAAAGTGCCTGTTTCCAGTTTCCAGCCACGAAGTGTCCGGGTTTGCTCTCTCCCTCCCTCCTTTCACCCTCCCCCCTCTCTCTTCTCTCCCCCCCTCTCTCTTCTCTCCCCCTCTCTCTCTTCTCCCCCCCCTCCTCTCTCACCCACTCCCCCTCCCAATCCCAATCTGTGGTGGTGCTGCCCTGAAATCCCCAGGTTGGGCAGGGCAGAGAAATACAATTTGGTTTTAATTTTGTGCCCACAATTCCAGCTCCGCATCAAATGGGATCCTGTTTTATCCTCTCTCCCTCCCTCTTTCCCGCACCCCCACCATTGCGGGATCAGGGCAGACATTGTGGGCTGACGTGTAGCTCACTCGAGGTGGGAGGGAAGGAAGGAGTGATAGTTCCCAGTGGTGGGAGACCCAATCTGATCCACACCAGTGATCACAGGATGAGAACCTTTTAAAACCTTTGAAACGAAAGTGTTAATCTGAAGACTTTTCTCCCAGTGGGGCCAGTGCAAGGCATTTTCTCTCTCTATCTCTTGTGCTCTGTGTATCTGCCTCTCTATCTCTTTCTCTCGCTATGCTCTCTCTCTCTCTCTCTCTCTCTCTCTCTCTCTCTCTGGCACCCCAGATGGGACACTGGAGTCACGTCCCTTATATTCAGATATTGAGACACTGGGGTGTGACAAGAACCACGGGAATAGGGATACATCAGACGAGGTACAGGCCCCTTTAATAAAAATAGAAGGGGGAGTAATAGATGTAGAGACCCCTCTGGAGTCCATGAAAATAGAAAAGGAGTTAGAGATACAGAAATGGAACATGAAAAAGGTTCAGGATAACATTAAAAACTTAAACAGAGATATTAATGTGCTGGGGCAGATCAGTGAGGATCAAAAAGATTTAATGGTAGGTGTATTGAAGGAAGTGGAAAAGATAACTACAACACTGTCAGGAGAAATTAAAGCTGAAGGAATGGTAATAGGAGTAAAGGACGAAAAGTGTAGTACAGAAGAGGAAACGAGATACGATCCACCATGGGAGGAAAGTAGAAGGAAAAGACTCGGGAGGGAGAAAAATAGACATGCCTACCTGGACATAGTTAGGACAAAAGAGAAAGATGTGAAACAACTAAACTATGGCCGAAAAGATTATCTTAGAGATGAACGTGACCAATATACCTTTGACCCTGAGACATTGGAAGCTGATAGGGACAGTGACAGTGACGAAGAAGAGTCAGAACAAGGTGGGATAAATAAATGCATTACAAGAGTAAAGAAGGAGCAGAAATCCCCAAAATTGAGATATCAATGCCCATTACTGATCACGGGACGGGGAACTCAAAAATATGTACCCTGGTCACGAATGGACTTAGAGAGTTTAATGAAAAAACTACCTCCGTTGAGTAATGGGGCTAGTCCATGGATTTCTTGTTTTGAGCGAGAAACCTGCCAAGAACAATTAGCACTCACAGATGTCAGAACTATCATGATAAAATTAAAGGCAGAAGGGGCCCTGAAGCAAATAGAGAAAATTGTAAGAAGCAGTAAATTGGGGGATGAAATAGAATTTAACCCACTTCGGAATAAATTTTGGGAAGCACTTAGAGAAACATTTCCTACACCCTATAGTTTGGATGCCTTGGTAACCCTTCAACTAAAGGAAGGAGAGACTGCACACGAGTATTTCACTCGAGCATGGGACTTATGGGAAACAGGGACTGGAGAAAGACCCGACCACAGCCCCTTAGGAAGGGCTCACTTTCGTAATGGGATAATAAACGGACTACCTGCTACGGTTCAAGCAAAATTAAGGGACATTGTGGGATTAGAGACAATGTCAGAGGATTTGTGGAAAAGACACCTGACACATGCAATCAAACGACATCGTCAATCAGAGCATGCTAAGTCAGAAAGTGCGTCCCAGAAGGAGGTGGACAAGACAACCGATAAATTGGTGAGAGCCATAGAACATATAGGGGTTAAATTAGCGGCCCAACAGATAGTCCCACAGGTCATGGGGCCAGTGATAAATCCGGGACCCCAAGTAAGAAATGGTTGGGAAAGACAGCTAGGTACAATGTATAGAGGGGAACATGCAGTATGCTGGTACTGCCAAAATCCTGGACACTACCAGCGGAACTGTCCGGAGGCTGGGAGAGCAAGGGGAAAAAGATTACCCTCTATTAGAGGCTATCGGGGAAGAGGAGGAAACTTAAGAGGACAAGCAAGGGGTAGGGATGGACACATTGATGGGCCCCAGAGAATCGGGGGGTGGCAGAGTGATCAACAAGTCCAGGCACCTCAGTGTAATGACTATATTGAGGAAGGTGCTGAATTTGATTATTGAAGGTGCCCAGGAGAATCAAAAATCACGCCTCCCTGGGAGCCACCAAAAATTTGGGGGACGGTAAATGGAGAAAAAATTGAATTTATGGTTGACACAGGGGCAGCAGTTACGACAGTGATTAAAAAACCCCCAGGGAGCACATTTTCGGGCAAAACATTATCTACAATAGGATTCTCCGGGATAAGGGAAACACAGCCCTATACAGATAACATCGACATGACATTTGGACGACAAAGGGTTAAAACGCCTGTCCTGGTTGTGCCAAGTTGCCCCATTAATTTATTAGCAAGGGACATTCTTACCAAACTAGGAATAACCATACAATGTTCTGAGAAGGGCCTTCGGTTAACATACCCAGGGGATACAATAAGAAGGGGAGGACAGTTTATAGTAATGACCCCATCTAACGCTTCAGAAGACTCTGTGGAGGTTAGTATTTTCTGGAGTCGGCTACTGTATGATGAACCAGGCCCAGGGCTGATTAAACAGTTTTTTGAGTGGAGGGCCAGTATTCCTCGGTATGGGGATTACCATTATCCACTAGATCCTATGCATGTTACATTAAACTACACCATCCACCCGGACCAGGAATATGAGGAGAGGTGGGACTCTCTAAAAGAAGGGAAGACAGAAACGATACATTGTCCATTTATCTTTGTAGGTAAGGAGGGAATAGCTGCTATGGTTGTCATGACAGAAGAACAAATGGAGTGGTTCTGCTTAGGAGTAGAAAGTGTGCCTCATGTGACCTTGGGTATTGCCAAAGATCATCACGCTCGACAGCTGGGTCCGATGGTAAAGGAAGCGATAGGGTGTGAATACAGGCAGACAGAAATCCCGGGATATTCCACCTCGGAGGGAGGAAAATTTGTCAGACTGAATATTGAAGCATGGGACCAGGTTGTGAATGAGAAAGTAGAAAGAGACCGAGCCATAGAAGGAGAAAATATTGATCACAGAGACTCAGACAAATATCTTTCTAATCTGAGTCCACATATATGGACAACGGGGCCCTATGATGTGGGAGTAATAAAAGGAGAGGTATTTCTAGAATTGGCCAACCCCGGGCAGAAACCAATATGGAGAAAACAATACCGCTTGTCGCCCAGTCAGGAGGAGGGTATTAAAGGAACGATAGAAGGGTTAATGGAGTCAGGGGTTTTAAGGGCGGCACCTGACAGTATGTGGAACACGCCCATCATGCCTGTTCCCAAACAGGGTAGAAAAGACTGGAGGATGGTACACGACCTCCGGGAGATTAACTTGGCTACCAAGACTATCGGGAGACCAGTCCCAGACCCATATGTAGCACTTAGGGCTCTGAGTCCGGAGCACGAATACTATACTGTCATTGATCTGGCAAACGCATTCTTCTGCTTGAAATTAGCTGAGGAATGCCAAGACTGGTTCACTTTCACTTACCAAGCACATCGGTACACATACACTAGATTACCTCAGGGTTATAAGGACAGTCCAGGACTGTTCAATCAGGCCCTTAGCGAAATCCTAATGAAATTAAAGCTCCCGGAAGATGTTACACTGATTCAGTATGTAGACGACCTACTATTAGCAGGGAAAACGCCACATGGGTGCCTGACAGGGCAGCCAAACAGGTTACTGGTTATCATGAACATATACAGGGGATGATTTTGAGGTCCCATAACAAAAAAAATGAATCTGAAACTAAGGAGACTTGTAGCAGATTGAATGACTACACAGATGAGTTTTGTGGAGGAAGAGTGCTGTACAACTGGCTCCCCGCTAACTGGGATGGTCGGTGTGCTCTAGTAACCCTTAATGCGCCAGTGCTGATTGTCAAAAGGCAGGAGGGAGACGAGGATTCCCTAGAATTGCGCCACACAGAGAGTTGGCTGTGGAGAAAAAGGAGGAGTGTTGGACTCTTGGGGCCGGGAGGAAGGAACCCTGATGGGGTATGGATTGATGCCATTGGCCAAGCCCGGAATATTCCGGACGAATTTAAATTAGCCGATGAGATTGCAGCTGGGTTTGAAAGCTTTCCTGTTTTTAGTGCAATTTTTCCCATCACTGTAAATAAAAATGTTAATAGGATCAACCTTATTCACTATAATGTCCAGCGCCTTGCAAATTTGACCAGGGACGTTGTTGAGGCAATACATCAACAACTGTCAGAAACTTCCCTTATGACACTTCAGAATAGGATAGCGATTGATATGGTCCTGGCAGAGAAAGGTGGAGTGTGTGCTATGTTTGGAGATCTATGCTGCACTTCTATCTCTAATAACACAGGGCCAGATGGATCACTCACTAAGGGGTTAACGAAACTTAGGGCATTGGCGAAAGAATTAAAAGCCCAGTCTGGAGTCTCCAATCCTGTTTTATCCTGATTACAGGGAGTGTTTGGGAGATGGAGCACATTGTTAGGACAACTTTTGCTGGGTTTGTTCATTTCTGTATCAATTTTTATCACTTGTGGCTGTTGTTGTATTCCATGCATTCGAACGCTGGTCACGAGGACCATAGAGAAAGCCTTTGCTGACCGTGATGAACTGCCTCCGAAATATCAAGCTGTGCAGGCTGTGGAGCAAGACTATCTCACATTACAGGAGACGGAGAAAGTTGCTGAGATCGATCTGGAGTCTGAAGGGGAATGTGATGGGAAGGAGGGATTGTGAATTAGATTGTTACACATATAATTTTAACCTTGCTTGTAACCCAAATATTATAACATTGATTGTAACACAAACATTATTAATCAGATTGTAGACCATATGTTAACTTGGGTATTTACTAATGTACGGGGGGTTAGCTAGTTTTTTGCTTGGGGGCAAATGGGATGAAACTTGTAAACGGGCAATGGGATCGGGGTGACGGATGGGGGGTGTACGCAAAGGAGGGTTGGGGGAGCCCTCGCCCACCAGCCGAACTACCCTGTGAACAGAACCCGTATAGAGCTTGGCAATAATAGGCGAACTAATGTAACGCGGTGGTAGCATAGTCAGGGCGAGATTGTCCTCTAAAGAGGACAAAGGAGGGATTGTAAGGTAAAACATCATGAGATGGGAATGTGTAGGGAGTTACCCTGTACAGGGCAGTAACAAGAAGGGGAGGTGTCCTTGTACTCCTGTTAGGTAAAACATCATGAGATGGGACCGGAGAAGGAGTCACCCAGTACTAAGGAGTAACAGAATGCATCCTTGTACTTACAAGATAAGAGAGACATTGATGGATTGAGAGGCAGGAAGCTAGCAGGGAAAGGATAGCAACAGTTTTAGTCATTGGACAAGTAATGATATGATGATGTTCTAAGCATGTATCCAAGGGTATAAAAAATCACCATTTTGCTGATAACGGCAGAATGCATTCTCCGACTAACTTGTTAGTCGCAAGTGTTACAATCCGGTAATAAAGAACAAAGAACCCTGATTTCGACTCAGCCTGGTGTTTGTCTCACTCATTCATGAACAAAGCAGACCTAACACCAGTCATAGTCTTCACAGCATGTTCCTGTGCAACTGCAGGAGATGCAACACCTGTCCTCCTACCACTTTGTTTTTTAACCATCCAGGAACCCAAAGTGAAGTACTTCTGATGTGTATTGTATTGGGGATTCACAACCAAAACCAAAAGTAAGTTGCGAGATGTGCAACAACAACTTTCAATTCTGATGGGCAATCTGGAGCTTTCTCTTTTCATATTAATTTTTCATTCCACTGGATTCTGTCTTATCTGTGGCCTTCTATGTTGTAATGATGCCTAATAACCTTGAGGAATTAATCCTCACTCCTGCAGCCTTTCCTGAATCCATGTCCAATTCTTTAAAAAAAACAGCAACTTGGTTTCTCACTATTGGAACCGTCAACTTTTGGTGTAATGATCTAACTGGTATTGGCTCAGTTTTTCTCCATTAGCTCAGCCTAGATGACCATGTTCTGCAGCCCTACATTTTGCACCTTTTCACATTCCTATGTATTCTCACACTAACTGTTCTCATCTCATTAGCTTTTCTTCTATTTCTTCTGTTGAACCCTCTCAGTAAAGCATTGACCAACAATCCGGATTTTGTATTTTGCCCTGTTCATTGCCCCTGCACCTTCCCTTCAACTTAAACATACAGTAATGTGTTCTGTTTTAACCCTATTATTGGAGGGCCTTTGGTTCATAAAAGACACATTGTGCAGTTCATCTGTAGACACAAAGGTGACTTTGTAATCCTAGTCTGGAAGCGCAGAGTCTGGCACAATGGGGGCACTGGAAGTCCGTTTTTGTCATAACTGCTGCTGCTTTTTGACGCCATTCTTGGTTTTCCATCAATTTTTGGTAGTGGCTGTCTTCAAAACTGGTGTAGGCTTCATAGCACAGGGCTTATCAATGGGATCTGTCAACAGCTTTTAGTTCTCTTGGCTGGATGATTTCCTTTACAGCATCTTTATAGCTCTTGCATGGACAACCTTGAGATTTCCTTCTGGTCCAGTTCACCATAGAGCAGCTGGTGAGGCAAACAGTGGCCACCCATTCTGATGACATGTCCCACCCACCGCATCTGGGCTCTGATGATCAGGGACTCCATGCTGGTGGACTTTGCGCGATCCAAGACCTCCAGGTTGGAGAGAGTCTTGTCAGTGGATGCCAAGGATGGAACAGAGGGCACGCATGTGAAATTTCTCCAGTTGTTTGATGTGACAGGTCTCACACCCATGTAGAAGAGAAGGGATGACCACAGTTCTGTGGACTTTCATCTTTGTGGAGATGTGGATGTTGATTGAAATGTAAACTGCTTTGAATACTTGGGGAGCGTCATCTCGAGTGATAGGCCTTTGGACAAAGAAATTGACTCCAAGATCAGCCAGGTGGGAGACTTTGGAGAGGCTGCGTACCAGAGTTATCAATCAAATTTCCTATGTATGCTGTTATATAACCTGTTGAGTTTCCCCAGTATTTTATGATTTTATTTTAATTGATTAGAAACTTGCATGTTTCCAAAATGTAAATGCTTATCACAAATGTAAAACTTCTTGCACGATGTCTGCATATTGTTTCATTTAATATGTCTAAATATCTTATTTTCATTTGCAAGTAATTTTGTTTTTGATCTTGGGTGTGGGTAACTTAGAAGAAACTCAAATACTTCTGCCTCAAGAATCCAATCGATGGCTTTAGTGGGAACTCAAATATTTTAGAATTTACCAACTAATTTGAAAGTAATCTCTAATGCTCACATTTGGAATAGGAATTTTAAAAAAATTAAAATCATCTTCTAAATTGCATGATTAAGAATTTCATAAATCACAAATGATACAAAATGACTAGAGGGCAATTTAAATGTGTCCAATTGGGGCAGATAAATTTAACATGCTAACATTTATGGCTGATAAATCGAACTAGAGATGCTGGAAATCTGAAATAAAAACAGTAGATGCTGGAAAACATAGCATGCTGACAGTATTTGTAGAAAGAAAAATTAACATTTCAGGTCTTGAAGGATCCTGGCCCTGACATATTAACTTCCTCCACACACTACTCGACCTGAGTTTATCAGAACTTTTATTTCTATTTAATATTTTTTAAAGAGAAAAATAAAAGGAGAATATATCCTGCCCTTTAAAGATAGCTGCTCTGTAATTCGAAGAGTTCTAACAAAAAAAATGTTCACTATATTTGATTTTATGGCATAGACTCTGCTAATGTTCTGTGATTTGTCTCTGGGAAGACTGCTCTCTATTTGCTCTTTGGCTGGGTGTACCTGACAATTTCCAAAATAGTTGTGTAATTCCAATTGGCTCATTGCTGCTGGAGAGAATTACTTCATTTCAAATTTATGTGGAAGCACACAATACTGGATGGTCAACCAATTAAATGTTACACATTCTTTCCCTAGGACACCCTCAACTGAGAACTGCAGTGTATTATATCATGCTCAATATATGTACAAGAAAATGACATAATAACAGAAATATATCAGAATGAACTACTGAGCCAAGTTTTAGATTGTGCTGGACACAGTTTCATAGAAATGTTGCAACAAATGTTTACACACTACACTCCAGTACATGCATACTACCTTGTGTATTTCTGCTGGTCAGAAGGATCCACCTTCAAATTGGAAGATTCAGCCTTGCCACATATATACCTTCCAAAGCCAAACATGTCAAGTATTGGCTCTGCCACAATAGCGTGGATCTCCCAGTGGCCACCCATTTCAATTCTCTGACATGTCTGTCCATGATTTCATGTTCTGCCAGACTGAGACTACCCGCAAATTAGAGAAACAACACCTCATCTTCCATCTGGACAGACTCCAACCAGATGACATTAACATCGGCTTCTCCGGTTTCCGTTAACCCCCACCCCCCTTCTTCCCCTTTCCGCTTTTTCAAACCCCTTGTCTTTCTCCCCTTTTCCTTCTATCTCCTTTGACAGCCAACATCAAATCTCACCTTTCCTCCCCATTGCATTCTTCCCTCTTAATTTCTACTCTTATATCTCCTATGGATGCTGCTGAGTTACTCCAGCATTTCTGTGTGGGTTTTGTAAAACTAGACTTTCTTTGCCTCATCTGTAACTTTTAGGGTTGGGGCATTTACAATGGTGATCATATTGTGCTAGTTCAATGGTAGAGTGATCTGGAGACTGTGAGGTGTTCACTTGTCTCATGGGGCAGTCGCTGGGACACTAGATATTATTATTCCAGTTTGCTCTTCCATAAAGTGCACCTAAGGAAGCGACAGAAATTGTTCCCTACGCAAACAAGGATGAATCCTACCCATGCTGGAAAAGAGATGCTCTATATCCCAGTAGACTGCAGTACCACAGAAAACTGCATACTGCTAGCAACAAGTGAACCACAGGCACTTGCAAATGTACCAAGGAAGAGGCTTGAAACACCATAGGCTTTGGACAAGATGAAAGAAGTCACTAGTTGAATGTTCTAGAGAAATTATTGTGGTTTAGCCACTAAAGGCAACAATGCATTCTTATTCTTTGTTCAAGAGATAGAAACTGAAGGAAATTAGATTAATTTAGATTTGATTATCATTGCTAAACTATACATACATTAACTACCTATAAAATTAAGCAGGTTGATATCAGTCTATTAACTGAAATTGAAGCTGAGGGACCACACCTGTCTTCATCAAAGAAATGGTAGAGGACCTTCAAGGTCCTGAGTGTCCAAATATTGGAGAACCTCTCCTGGTGCCAACACACGAAGGAAAACATCAAGAAAGCATACCAATGTATCTACTTTCTGAGGACCTTGAGCATATTCAGCTAGCCGACAAATATTTCATTAAATCTCTGTGGGTGTTCTGTGGAAAGTATACTGACTGACTGAATCACAGCCTGGTTTGGAGGCTCAAAAGCCCACAAATAGCAAAGGGTGCAGAAAGTGGCAGACGCACAAATCCATCATTGTTACTGACCTCCCATCTATCGAAGACATCTGTGAAAGGTGCTACCACAAGAAGGCAGCCAACATCATAAAAGACTCCCATCACCCTAGCCATGATCTTTTCTCGCTGTTACCTTCAGGCAGAAGGCACAGAAGCCAAAGATCAGCACCTCTAGGTTCAAAAACAGTTTCCAACAGCTTTTAGGTTGTTTACCCATTCCCCCACCATATCACCTGAACCATAATACTACTAATAGCTCCACCAAAGATCTGTGTGAACTATTGTCAGAAAACATTTTTGCATTGCCTACCAACTACTGCAAATATTTCTTCTTTTCCTTTTATATTTTATTATCTTTTTTTTCTTTTAGTGGTGTCTTAATGATATTTAATTTGTGATAGCGTGCTGCAATAAGTAAGTGTTTCATTGCATCTATATACAGTACTGTGCTTTGTGTATTTGATAATAAACCTTTATTCATCCAAACTTTGTTGAACCAGGTTTGAGATGAATAAGATTCATTACATTAATTTCAAGGATGGTGGGTTTAATGTATGTGAAGAGATTGAGTTGTCTAGAATTTAGATGAGAGGATATTTCATTGAAATGTACAGAATTCTTACAGGCCGTACAAGCTGAATGATGCGAGCATATTCAAGCATATTTATTGAGGAATCTAGAACCAGTTTCAGAATAAGGTGTGGCCATTTAAGACAGAAATAAGAAGAAATTACTTCACCGAGAAGGTGAATCTTTCTACAGCTGAGAGCTATGGAGGGTTAGTCATTGAAGTAATTCAACATAGATATTCATAGATCTCTGGATATTAAAAGAATCAATGGATATTGAGAGAATGCAGGAAAATGTAGAAAGGAAGTAGATCAAGTTGATGATGGCTCCAAGAGCCAAGTGGCTAATTCATACTCCACTTGCTGTCTGCCCAACATGACAAGAAATTGCAGTGTTGTGAATGGAACTCAAGCCATTGCGCCAACCAACCTCCCCCCACCAACTCCATCTACACTTTTGTTGCTACTGGAAAGCATCCAACATATTAACCGACCTGCCCCACTCAGTAACACTCTTTTCTCTCCTTGCTTCAGGGAAAAGATACACAAGTTAGAAAACACATACCACCAGATTTAAGGCATTAGTAAACCAATGCTGCTCTTGTATTAAATTTTTCTCTATAACATGATACTCTGCACTTTTGTTTGAATTTGCACTAACCTATTGTAATCGATAGGTTGAAACATGAAAGTCTGCATATGCTGCATACGCTGGTTGTAGTAAAAACACTGAAATTCTGGAGGATCTCAGCCGGTCTTTTCAGCATCCAAAAAAAGCAAATATATATTGCTGACGTTTTGAGCCTGAGGCCTTCTTCAAGGAATAAGCAGAATGAGCCACAAGCAGGAAGTCTCAGAATTCAGACAACGCTGGCTAGGGGAGGAATCCAGAGCAACAAAAGGTGTTAATTGGATAAGAAAAGGGATGAGGTAAGAATTTATCAAGTTTGTGCAAAAGGAGAGAGACGGAGCTGGAGGAAGGCAGTGGAAGTAGAAGTGGGAGGTTTAATGAAAGCCAAAGAAGTCGATATTAATGCCATCCGGTTGGAGGATGCCCAATCAGAAGATGAGGTGTTGTTCCTCTAACTTATGGGTGTCCTCAATTTGGCAGTGCATGAGACCATGGACAGACATTTCAGCAAAGAAATGGGTAGCCACTGGTACATCCACGTTATGGCGGTGGACAGAGCTGAGGTGCTCAACAAAGTGACTCCCAGTCTGCGTTCAGTCTCTCTGATGTAGAGGAGTCCACAACTGGAGAACTGGATGCAGCAAATGATCCTGTAGATTCACAAGGGAAGTGTTGCTTCACTTTGTTTGGGGCCCCAAATAATGGGGATGGAGGAGGTGAAGCATCTCCTGTGGTCAAAGGGGTAGGTTCCAAGGGGATGATGGGTGGGGAGGGAGGAGTGGACATGGGTGTTGGGAGCAGACCTGGTGCAAGGTGGAGAGGAGTATATGTGCCTAGTGGTGGGATCACGTAATGGGTGGTGGAAATGGCAGAGGATATGTTGGATGTGGAGGCTGTTGGGGTGGTAAGTGAGGACAAGAGGAATCCAGTTCTTGATGCGTGTAGGAGCAGAAGGGGTCAGGGCAGATATGCAGGTAATGGAGACTATGTGGGTGAGCGCCAAGTTGATGGTGGTAGAGGGAAAGCCACATTGTTTGAAGGAGGACATCTCTGATGATCTGGCATGGAAGTCCTCATACTGGGTATAGACAGGGGTGTTTCTAGGGTATGGCACATGCCCTGGGTGCTGCTTGAAGGGGGGTGCCACTTGAAGAGGGGGCGCCACTGAGCAGTTTCTAACCCCAATGGTCTCCTTCACCACCTTGGGCTCCCAGTAGTCCCCACATCCCTCCCAATGATGCATTGAAGGAGGCACGATTAGTGTAGACAGAGGCCCAATTTGCATAGACTCTGATTCCCCCCCTCCCCCAGCCAATGCCATCCCCTTCCTGGCCAGCGCCACCACCCTGACATACAAAGAATATGCACATCTTTCTTCTCCACTTCGTCCTCCATTCGCCCTCAACTTATGAAAAGGCCGAAGCAAAATACGACGTGTCGCCTACCAAGGGTGGCTCTCGCAACACCTAGTCGCCGCTTATTTTGACGCATGGAATGTAAAAGGTTGTTTCCCCTGCCGTAAGTACTATTTTTCGTAGATATTCCCCTGTGTGCAGATGCGACAGAGACAGAGGAATTGACAGAATGGAATGGAATTCTTACAGGTGACAGGGTGGGAAGAGGTGTAGCTGTAGAAGTTGGTTGGTTTGACTCACCTGCAAACCATGCAAAACAAAGTTTTTCACTGTGTCTCGGTGCACATGACAATAAATAATTTAATTCTATTCCTATTTCTTATGCTCTTAGAAAAGAATTTACAGGAGATTTTAAAGTTATTAAGATTTTGATTCAGTGAGCAGGAACAGATGGCTCTCAAATGAAGATTAGTCCAAATTTTACCCAATGTTTCTCTTCAGTAATTAAATAACAATTTTCTCATTGGAATATTAAAAAAAAGAAAATGGAACATGACTTTCAAATCTCCCTGAGGAAATCCGGTAGTGATAAACAGGAGCTGGGCTGATTGACCTCTGACGACCATAACTATCTTCCTCAAGTGAAGGATGAGTTCAACCACTGGAGCATTTCCCCATTGATAATTTAATTTTTTATATCAATGAAAGTGATGCTGTGGTAGAGAGTAGATTTGGGGGGATAAATTCTTGTTAATTTAAGCCACGGGGCACATCATGGTGGTGGAATTAGAACCTCCAGTTTAAATGTTTCTTCTCCAAACCATTTGTGGTCTCAGATTACACAGAGAAATGAGGTTTCATGTTGCTCACTTTACTGCAAAGAAGTCTTTAGGCTTGAATTGAGATCAAGGTCACCAGAGGGAGCAAAAGGAAATAATAATTCTTTCACTATCATCAAATGCAGTATAAATCACTGAAGTGTCAACCTGACTATTCTTTCTCTATTAATCAATTGGAGAAGATGGAGCAAACTGTGAGATTGGCTTGGTCAGGAAGTGGTTTACATGTCTGATACAGTCATCTGCACACAAATGGGAAATGTGGAGTGGGAGCTTCTCTCGGCAAGATTTGAATTCTCAGTGTAGAATATAGAATTCAGCCTTTTGCTTTGTCAATTGGGAGCATGGTTAGTGTAGCAGTTAATGCAACACTGTTACAGCACCAGTAATCTGAACCGGGGTTCTGTAAGGAGTTGGTATGCTCTCCCCTGTCTGAGTTTCCTCTAGGGGCTCTGGTTTTATCCCACTGTTCTAAACATACTGGGGGCTTGTAGGTTAATTGGGTGCCATAGAATATCACAGCACAGAAGCAGGCCTCTTCAGCCCTTCTAGTCCGTGCTGAGCAATTTTTTTTGATTAGTCCCACTGACCTACACCCTCTCCATACCTCTCCCATCCATGTACCTATCCAAATACCTCTTAGATGTTAAAATTGAGCCCACATTCACCACTTCAACTAGAAGCTCGTTCCACACTCCCACCACTCTCTGTGAAGAGGTTCCCCCTCAAGTTCCCCCTTTCACTCTTAACCCATGTCCTCTTGGTTTGTATCTCACCTACTCTTAATGGAAAAAGCCTTTCTACATTTACTCTGTCCATCCCCCTCATAATTTTAAATACTTCTATCAAATCACCCCTCCTTCTTCGCTCCAAGGAATAAATTCCTAATCTATTTAACCTTTCCCTGTAACTCAGTTTCTGAAGTCTGGGCAACATCCTAGTAAATCTTTTTTGACTCTTTCTAACTTATTGATATCTTTCCTGTAGTTAGGTGACCAAAACTGCACACAATATTCCAAATTTGGCCTCACAAATGTCTTGTACAACTTTAACATAACACTCCAACTCCCATATTCAATATTTTGATTTATCAAGGCCAATATGTTAAAAGCTCTCTTTACAACCCTAGCCACCTGTGCTGCCACTTTCAAGGAATTATGTATCTGTATTCCAAGATCCCTCTGTTCCACCACAATCCTCAGTGCTTCGACTATTTACCAAGTATATCTTTTCTTGGTTTGTTCTTCCAAAATGCAACACCTCACACTTGTCTGCATCAAATTCAAATTAATTTTGTTAGATATACAGCACAGTAACAAGCTATTTTGGCCCATGAGTCTGTGCCACCCAATTTACACCCCATTAACCTACACCCCCAGTATGTTTTGAACGGTGAGAGGAAACCTGGAGAAAACCCATGCAGACACGGGGAGAGTGTACATACTCTACATACAGCATGGGACTCGATCTCCGGTTTAGTCCTGATCACAGGTGCTGTAAAGGTGTTGTGCTAACTACTATGCCAACCATCTGCCATTTATCAGAGGCTTGTGGGCCAAAGTGGCCTGTTACTGTCTTGTATTTCTAAATGAAATGCTGCTTTGATGTCAAGGGCAGTCACTCACTTCACTTGGAATAGGACTTTGGATTTAGGCTGTGGAACTGCCTAATTCCTGGCAATAAAACCAGCCATAGGTAAGGAGTTAAACAGGAAATTCTACAGTCACTGTGATTTAGATTTCAGATTTATTGTCACAGTACATACATGACATCACATACAACCCTCAGAATCTTTTTCCTATAGGTGCAGCAGGATTACCACTAATTGGTAGTGTGATTAAAAAAAACTGTACAGTGGATATATGTAAACAAATAAAGAACTGTAAACAGATAATGAATGTAAACAAACTGCAATACAGAGAATAAAAAAAGAAAATCAATAAGTGCACAAGTAGGAGTCCTTAAATGAGTCTCTGATTGAATTTGTCATTGAGGAGTCTGACAGTGGAGGGGTAACAGCTGTTCCTGAACCTGGTGGCGTAAGTCTTATGGTACCTATACCTCTTTCCTGATGGCAGCAGTGAGAACAGAACGTGTGCTGGGTGATGAGGGTCTTTGAAGATTGCTACTGCTCTCTGACAGCAACATTCTCTGTAGATGTTCTCAATAGCAGGGAGGGTTTTGCCTGTGATGTTCTGAACTGTGTCCACTACCTTTTGGAGGGCTTTATGCTCAGAGTTATTGGTGTCCCCATACCAGATGGTGATGCAGCCAGTCAGCACACTTTCCACCAGCCCAGCACCTGTTTATCACTGTAGAAATTTGCCAAGGTTCATGGTGTCATATGAAACCTCCGCAAACTCCTGAGAAAGTAGGGGCACTGATGTGGTTTCTTCACGATGCCATTGGTGTGTTGGGTCCAGTAAAGGTTCTCCAAGATAGTGACTCCCAAGAGCTTAAATCTGTTGTGCAAAACACAAAAAAATGCTGGACACATCACATCTATAGGAAGTGAAGGGTTTCAAGCCTGAGCCGTTGGTCAAGGTATTATTAGTGAATAACACTGTAGCAGCACCTTCCATCACTTTGGTAATGATTGAAAGTAGGCTGATTGACCAGCAATTGGCTGGATTTTTGTGAACCAGACACACCAAGGAAATCTTCTATGTTATATAATGAGCCCACTCCCTGTTCTCCCCTATCCCTGACTTCTGTCCTCCAGCTCGCCACTCCCTTCCCTCTGCATTCACAGACCCATCCTCCTTTATTTGGAGATGTGCCCTCATTATAACTGTAGTGGAATAGCTTAGTTGGAGATAGAGCTATTTCCGGAGCCCAGGTTAGCAGTATTGTCTGCTCCCATACTCTTTTGCTCTTTCCTAGTGGTTATCAAACTTTTTCTTTCCACTCACATACCACCTTAAGTAATCCCTATGCCATAAATGTTCTTTGATTAGTAAAGGTGGTATGTGGGTGGGAAGGGAAGGTTGAGAATCACTGCTCTAGACCCAATTGTTACTGAAATATTTTGCTTGAGAAAAATTGCCATTGATCCATTACCTTTGGAGTTATGAAACCGTTCACATAACGAGTCAATTAGGTACAATTAAAACAGTGGTTTTCAAACTTTTTCTTTCCGCACACATACCCCCTTAAGTAATCACTTACTAATCACAGAGCACCCATGGCATAGGGATTATTTAAGGTGGTACGTGCATCTTGGCGCCTCACAGTTCGGCGGGCAGCAACCTCCTTTGAAGAAGTCCGCAGAGCCCACCTCACTGACAAAAGGCAAAGGAGGAAAAACCCAACCTTGCAACCGTGCCTGCCTGTCCCGCATCGGTCTTGTCAGTCACGAACGAGCCTGCAACAGACGTGGACATAACCCTCCATAAATCTTTGTCCGCGAAGCCAAGCCAAAGAAGAAGACGTGAGTGGAAAGGAAAAGTTTGGAAACCAGCCATCTCATCAGACTGGACTCAGAGGTGTGGCAGGTCTCACACGTGAGCAGGGTTTGTTCTTTCTTTCGACATTAATTATGCACTTCCTCTTCAAACAAGACAACTTTCCCCCACCACCACCCATCCACTCACCTCCTTGCCTCACAACGTCAAAGCACATGATAAAAGAGCATTACGTCAGAGCGTTATTTGATTGATGGCTAAACCGCCCAATAAGAAACCGAAACGTCGGAGAAGCGGTCCGGCGGCTCTATGAACCGGCCAATCAGGTGAAGGGGCTTGCGAGCGGAACTCGGTCGGCAGTTGAGCGATGGCCAGTTTTCCCTACGATTCGGTAAGTCGGCGAGAGGAGAGGGGGGTCATTAACGTGGGCCGGGCGAGTGTCTGCTGAGCGAGGCTCGCGTCCGGGGTGAGGAGCAAGCGCCTCGGGGGCGGAGTTTTGGCGAAAGTTGAGAGGAGACGCCGGCCCCGCCTGTGCCTGGGCTGCGGTCGGGAAGGCGGGCGGGCCCCGCAAGGTGTGGGTGTCGGGCAGCGCGGGACGAAGCCGCTGGAAAGGACGACCCGCCAACCCCTCATTGCCGGGCCCGGGCGGGAACTTGCCTTCCTCTGCTCTGTCACGTAAAACAGGGTGTCTCCGTGTTGGTTAAAGGTCCCCCATTCAGCAATGCATTTGTAGGCTGTTTAAGTATTTGGGATCCATTGGTCCGGTCAACATGGGAGCGAAGTAATAGAACAAACCGATTTCAGATTGATTGTCAGGGGACAGGCATCACGTGCGCATGCGCAGATTGCCGTCGCTGGGGACGGTGACGGCAATCTGCTGATGAGTTCCAAATCACCTTTTTAAAAACAACGGCTTTGGTTTCATCAAAGTACGATACAGGTAATTAATTTTATGAGGAAAATGATTCTGGTCATCGTAACGATTGAATAGCGTAACTATGAAATATCGTAAGTCGGGACATTGTCTATGTACAATCCTGAAACTCCATCCGTGGGCTAGTCAGAATTGGTAGTGCAAAAAAAAATCACTGTACAATATAAACAAACTGCAATGTCGAGAAAAAAATCAATAAACTCCACAAGAGTCCTTCAATCAGGGGTCCTGGGACCTGGCAGGTGATGTGATTGCTGCTGCTCCCCAGTGCCAGGATTCCCCATAGATGTTTTCAATCGTGGGTAAGGTTTTTGCCTGCGACATCCTGGGCTGTGCCCACGACCTTTTGCAAGTCTCCGAGGTATTGGTGTCCCCATTCCAGACCAGTCACCGCACTTTCCACCACACATCGGTGGAGATTTGCCAGGGTTTCTGATGTCATACCCAATCTCTGCAAATTTCTGAGGATCTAGAGGCACTGATAAGGTTTCTTCATGAGGCTATTAATGTGCTAGGTCCAGAAAAAAATCCTCTGAGATACTTAAGAACTTAAATTTGCTCACTCTCTCCACCTCTGACCCCTAATGATCACTGAATTGTACAACTCTGGCTTGCCCTTCCTGAAAGCAACAATCAGCTCCTTGGTTTTGGTGACATTGAGTGCAAGGTTGTTTTGGTGCATCATTCACCCAAGTTTTCAATCTACCTTCTGAATGCTGATTCATCACTTTTTTTTGTACAACCCATTACCATGATATCGTTCGCAAATTTTAGATGGTATTATTTAGTATTGGGTAGGTTTTGAATGAATTGGTGGTTGATTTGCTATTGGATAGGTTATGTATTAATGGATTGGAAATTGAAAGTGCCATGAAGTCCTGAGCTCAATCATGTTGTCTGTATTGTGCAGTTCATATCAATTTTTCCTTTCATCACCATGAGGAAAGTTGGTGCTGGCTGAATCTAGAACTACTCTATTTTAATACCAACCCTGTTCCATTTCAGTGGATTCTAGCCAAGCTATCGCACTGCTTTCCACCCTAGTCACACTCTTCCCAATGATTCCATGTGTCAACAATACTGTTTTATTAATTGCAATGTGAAAATAAATTGAATTTAAAAAATATTCTGCAAAATTTTAGTGTTTTCAAATCACCAAATGAATCCACACAATCATAATTTCTTTTGGAGCAGAAAAAATTGTCTGCTGGAGAAACATTTTGGGTTCTGGGCCAAAATGACCTCGATTCTTATCACACCCTCTCTCCCCCCGCCCCCCCCCCCCACCCTCCCCGACTCATTCTGCTCGACATTCTGAGTTCCTCTAGCAGATTTTTTTTTTGGCTCTTTCCTGCCACCTCTTTCATAATGACAAGAAGCCATAAAGATACTTGTTGTAGCAGAAGCCGGGGGGAGGGAATCATCCCTGTAATGCCGGCCAACCATGAATCGTGGGGCCCCCATTGGGTTGGCGCTGGACCCCCCTCCACCTTGGAGACGAACCCTGCAGGCTGAGAAACGCATTGGAAGTGTTATGACACCTTGGAAGTGACTTAATAAGTAGTCTAAAGAGAGATTAAAACAGTTCTTTGCTGGTTACGTCATGGATTTTGTGCAGTGGGATGTTCAAATGAAAATCTGGTGTAAAGATCCTGGGGAACTCAGTTAGGACCTTTGCAAACATGTCCATAGACAGAGTCTGTATGTGCAGGGCTGGCCGTGTTTTCCTTTGCAGCTCTGCCTTAAAAGGCAGCACATTGGTCACCCTAACGTCTCTGAACCTAACACAATGTCTGATGTAGCAACTTTGAGTGCGGTGGCCATTAAGCTGCCATTGTTCTGGCCACACAGACCATGTGTGTAATTCATTCAGATGGAGGCATAATTCAACCCCCACAATATCATCAGCGAGGCTACAAAATGTTGACACGTCATTGCATCGCTAGATGACATGGTTGAACTTTTCCTAAGCAATCCTCCAGCAGAAGGTCAGTACAAAGTTTTTAAGGCCCACCTCCTACAGACTTGCACCATGACTGAACTGGAGAGAGGCACACGTCTCCTACATCAAGACGAACTTGGGGACAGGTCCCCCTCTGAGCTAATGACCAAAATGCTCGCACGAGCTGATGGACACTCCAAGTGCCTAATGTTCAAGGCTGCATTCTTAGAATGCCTCCCCCGTGATATCACCTCCTTCCTGACCAACGCAGACTTTTCCGATCCTCGGGCTGTGGCAAACAAAGCAGACAGACTATACAGAGTTCAAAAAAATTTTGTCGCAAAAGTCAATTTCGACAACCGTCACCACACCAAGACAGGCAGGAGGGTCCAAAGGCAAGCAACGGGATGAGTGGTGTTTATACCACAGGAGATGGGGCCAGAACACCCACCAATGCATCCCATCATGCACTTATTCAGCTGACACCTAGGAAAGCGGCACCACCAGCTGCCAGTAATGGCCACGGTGGTTGGCGAACACACAGGCCTCTTCTGCGCTGTCGACGGAGCTGAACGCTGAATCCTGCCACTAAATGCCTTTGAACGAGAAGCCCAGACTAAGCAATCCAACCTACATGCAGCAAACGGGTTGCCTATACCCAGCTACAGCACCAGGCCAGTCAGTTTGCTACTAGGAGACTCTGCTTACAGGTGGGATTTTACTATCGTGGCCATACGCCAACCGATCCTGGGAGTGGATTTCCTAAGGGCCATTAACCTACTGGTCAATGTTAGGGGGAGACAGTAAGTCCATGCCTCCACTTTCCAGACATGCTCACTCTCGCCTAGTACACGGCCAGCCCTGCACGTAAAGACTCTGTCTATGGACATGTTTGCAAAGGTCCTAACTGAGTTCCCCAGGATCTTTACACCAGATTTTCATTTGAACATCCCACTGCACAAAATCCAAAATTATGTGATGACTGAAGGATTGCCCATTCATGCCAAGGGATGAGATTCCACCCCCCCTCCCCCCCCCACCAACCATTTACAACAAGCAAAAGAGGAATTTAAAACTATGGAAGAGCTGGGCATCATCAGGCGTTCCAACAGCCCTTGGTCGTCTCCCCTACATATGGTCCCCTAAAGCAAGTGGAGGCTGGTGACCATGCAGGGACTACCAAAGACTGAACAGTGCAACGGTACCAGATCGCTACCCAATACCGCATATTCAGGATTTTGCCGCGAATCTGCATGGGAAATGATTCTTTTCCAAAGTGGACCATGTGAGAGGTTACCACCAAATCCCTGTACACCCAGATAATGTGCCAAAAACAGCCATGAAAACCCCATTCGGGTTTTTTGAATTTCTGAGAATGCTGTTTGGGTTGAAAAACGTGGCCCAAACCTTTCAACGTCTAATGGATGCAGTTTCCAGAGACCTCCCCTTCGTTTTCGTCTACCTAGATGATATCCTGGTAGCCAGCACTATGGAGGATGAGCATGTCCAGCACCTCAGACTCCTATTCCAGAAGCTCTGTGATTTCAGACGCCTCAATCCAGGCAAGGGTGACTTTGGTAAGGAGACCATTGACTTTTTTAGGACACAGAGTCACATCTGCTGGAAACTAAAATGGCAGGTGTCTGGAACTTCCTATGGCCCTCCACCATCAAGGGTTTACTAGGATTTTTAGGCATGGTGAACTTTTACCATCGTTTTATCCACATGGCTGCCAAGGTACTATGCCCACTTTTCCACCTGTTGACCAGCAAACAAAAACTGTTAACATGGATGCCTGAGGCAAAGACAGTATTCCAGGAAGCTAAAGAGGCATTAGCCAAAGCAACCATGCTAGCACACCCATGCATGAATGCCCTGTTGACACTGATGTCGGACGCCTCCAACCCAAAAGTAGGTGCAGTCCTAGAACAGTGAGTCAATGTCCACTGGTAACCACTCACTTTTTTCAGCCGCCATCTATGTACACATGAACTTAAATTTAGATTAAATACATCTTTACCTAGCCATGAAGCACTTCTGCCATTTCCTAGAGGGATGGCAATTCATTGCATTCACCGACCACAAACCCCTCACCTTTGCCCCTTTGAAAATATCGGACCCAAGGACAGCGAGACAATAATGATATATTGTCTTTCATCTCAGAGTTCACCTCGGACATTTGGCATGTGTTGTTGCAGGTGCCCTCTCCAGATCAGAGATCAGCTCCATCACGGGGGGAGAGGGGGTGGCCTGGACTTGAACGCTTTGGTCAAGGCCCAGCAAGAGGATGCAGAGGCGCAAGCTTCCTGGATTACAGTCACAGAACTCAGCTCCAAGAAACTGAAATGGACCCTGATAGGATTACCCTACGTTTCTACAGGAAGATTCTGGCCCCTTGCACCTACATTGTGGTATAAAAGACTTTTTGACCATGTACACGGTCTGTTGCACCCCGTGATGCACTACAGTCAAACTTGCAGCATCCAAATATGTCTGGCATGGGTGAGAAAAGTCTGGCTTGTCAAACGGCCAAAATCCTTAAGCACACCAAGGGCCTGGTGCAGCATTTCCCTCCCACCACCCAGTGGTTCCAACACATCGACATCGTTGGACCTCTGCCCATATCATGGTGGCCACAAATACATTCTCATTATGGTCAATTGATTCACCTGGTGGCTGGAAGCTGCATCCATGGTGGACATAACAACTGAGACTTGTGCCAAGACATTTTTATCTACCTAGGCGGCATGTCTGGGGGCACCTGTGCATATCACCTCTGACAGAGGCACACAGTTTACTTAGGCACTTTGGGCTGCACTTTCGCGCCTCTGTGGCATACGACTCCATTTCACCACGTCCTACCACACTCAAGTTAATGGGCTAGTGGAGCACTTTCATTGGCACCTGAAGTAGGCTCTGCGAGCTCATCTCACAGGCCCGCAGTGGTTGAACGCATTGCCCTGGGTGATGTTGAGAATAAGGTCTGCTCCAAAAGAGGACTTACAGGATTCGTCAACTGAGCTGGTTTATGACATGCTCCTGTTAGTTCCAGCCGACATTCCACCCAACAGTGACGATTCCACGGCATCTGAAGAACTCCAATGCTTGCGCCACCGCCTGGGGGCATTGGCCCCAGTCCCAACCACAAGGTAACCACAACACCCACGCACATCTAGGCGGTTCGCGACTCGGTGTGTTTTGTGTTTGTCCACCACCCAACACGGAACACAGCTACAGCGTCCCTACATTGGACCATACAAAGTGCTGAAAAACAACAGGTCCACCCTGCTGTTGGACATTGGGGGAAAATATGAGCTGTATACAAGGGACCAGCTCAAACCTGCCCATGTGGACACTGCCGAGCCAGTGCCGTTTCCACTGCAGCATCACCTTGGTCGCCCCTCCCCCCAAAAAAATCCTAAGACTCAGTCTATTGTACCCGGGGAGGATTCTGGGGGGGGGCCTTCATGTTCAAATTGTCCCTGTAATCCCAGCCAAGCACGAGTCCTGGGGGCAGACGCTGAATTGGTACTGGATCCCCTCCACCTTGGGGACAAAACCCACAGGCCGAAACGCGTTGGGAGTGTTATGATGTCACTTCTGGTTTCAGAATGGCTGAACCGGAAGTGACTTTAAAAAGTGATCTAAAGAGAAATTAAGACAGTTCTTTACTGGTTATAATGCTAGCCATTGTTTTCCTTTGCAGCTCTGCCTTAAAAGGCACTTGTACTCTGAACTTGCCAAATATTTTGTCATTGAGAAATAAATTTCCTTTCAAAAGAATATATTGTGAATTCATTTGCTAATACTAAACCTCCATAACTTTGCATTACAAATAATGTTGGTTATTTTCAAATGACACTTAATAAGATTGATGCTATTGTTTATATTACTTGAGATTTCACAAATGCCTTTCTGCATTAGTTTAATATTTTTATTCTGGAATTAATTAATCGAGATTAATGAAATGCTGGTTGGCATTTTCATCTTCTAGTTTATCTGTGAATTGTATAAACATTTATATTGATTTGAGTTTTGACTTTCATCCCTGCAGAATTACCATGGGTCAACGGGGCCTGCACCAGGAGCTCCACAAGGCAGCTATTTTTCAAGGCCACCCCAACTTGGAGGTCAGTATGGTCCCCTTTCTGGGGGCCAATTTGGCGGGCCACCACCAGGCAGCCCTTATGGAGGCCCACAACCAAGTGCACCTTACGGAGCATCAGCACCAGGCAGGCAGTATGGGAACCAAGCACCAGGCGCACCATATGGAGCCCCATCATCTGGAGGATCCTCTGGAGCCCAGGGACAGGGGGCCCAGTATGGACCTTCAGCTCCAGGTGCACCATATGGAAGTCCTGCTCCAGGTGGTCCATATGGAGGACAGGCCTATGGAATTCCACAGCAAGGGGCATATGGATCAGGTGCTCCTTCAGCTGGTAACTATCTATTGCTGAAATAAAAATATTTTTAGAAGTTAATGAGGTTTGGAATTTTGTTACAGATGCCAGTAGAGGAGTTAAATCAGCTTTTCTCTCTAAATGCTAATGTATCCACTTGTAATATCTTTCCTGGAACTGATTGGGTGAGGTACAAAACAATTCTGTTTTAAAGCTGTGAGACCAGAAGGGTGATAAGTTTTTTTCTTCGAGCCAACAGGCTGGTTGTGGGATGGTACTCCTGTTTCTATGAACTGACAGCATGACTCGGATGTCTAATGCTATTGTATCTACAAGTGTATAAACGCTGAAACTTGAGAAGAAAACATCCCACTTACCACTGTATCAATTAAGAATCATTGGTAATGCTGTAACTTGATCATGCAGTATCTCCTTTTACCTCTTTGTGTTCACACAATACCAAAATGTTGCAGAATACATGTCATGTAGCATTCAGAGAGGTCTTAAAACTGTATGAGAAATTTTATCCATGTTACTTTGCCTGGGTAGTATCAATTTTATCTCTTTGATTGAATGATATAATACTGTGCAATGCATCAAGCATAGTGACATGGAATAATTGAAATGAATACACAGTGTCACTCTCTTTAGTTTGTTCTCCTAGGGCACTGAAATTGATGTCATCATTAAAATAAATTGTCTTGTAGACTCCAAAACATTTTCTCTCCAGGGAAATTACTGGGGTAGTCTGGAAAGGAGGTATCCAAAATTTGGATCTCCATTGAGAAGGTACTTTGTGAATGATTATTTTAAATAACAAAATCATTTTCCTTCAAGATGTGATATTAACTTTGATATACAGTCATTAAATTAATCTCTTTGTACATTATACCAAGTTGCATGCATTATTGGATATGACCATCTGCATTCTGTGAGAATTATCAGATTTTGTTTGGGCTATAATTAGTCTTCCACATTTTGACAAAAATGTGAGGTTTGAATACTAGTTCGGGTATTCTTCAAAAGCATGAAAATTACTGGAATTGCAAAGGTTCTTCCTTGTTTAAAAAAAAACTTGATCTATTTTGAATTTTTATTTTAAAGTTTATATATCTGACGCTTCTAATGAAAACCTTCAGTTAAGTATAAAGTAATTCTTCAATTGAATTTTTTACTCATCAATATTTTTTGTGCAACTACTTGTAACACATTACAAGTTGGAAATGATCTTGCTTTTGCCCATTGCTTACTTATTATTACATGGTCATTCAATTTTCTGCTGTGCATGTGGTACTCCGGCAGGCGTTGATCCTGAAGCCTACGCATGGTTCCAGTCCGTTGATGCAGATTGTAGTGGTTATATAACACTGAAGGAGCTCAAGCAGGCACTTGTCAACAGTAACTGGTCAACATTTAATGATGACACCTGCTACATGTTGCTGAGTGAGTGTGAACCCATTTTGTCATTGCATACTTGAACTTATTCAATAATGAACTCATTCCGTACAGAATTTAATACTGCTCATAATTGAGACTTTTCAGTTTTACCAGTTAATGTTTTGAGCATCACTTACCAGATATTAGACCAATTGAGCTTGTTGGTAGCCACCTGTCCCAGAGAGCCATGTGGTGATGGAATCTGTGAGAAAACCCTGAGGCCTAATTGCTGGTCTTGGGCCACCCTACCTTGAGCGTCAGCCAAGACAGCAGGGCCTAGGGATTGATTAGATCAATGGGACTGCAAAAGACAAGCAAGGCCAAGGAAATAGCATGGGTGGTGAGCATGAAAGCAGATGTTTGGGGTGGAGTACTGTCAATATAATTTCAGTTACCTATTTAATTGATTTCAGACATATTCCTCCACCCACTCAGTTATGATTTGCAGAGTGCAAATTATTTAATTATGAAACTGTTCAAAGAGAAATTGAGTTTGGAAATTTATATATTTTTAAAATTTAGGCATAAAGCATGATAACAGGCCAATTCAGCCCATGAGTCAGTGCTGGCCAATTTATACCCAATTAACCTACAACCCCTGGTATGTTTCGAACATTGAAGGAAACTGGAGCCCCTGGGGAAAGCCCACGCAGACATGGGGAGAATGTACAAACTCCTTATAAATAGCACAGGATTTGAACCCCGGTTCCCATCACTGGCACTGTAAAGGTATTGCACTAGCTGCTATGCCAACCAAGCAATACCCCTGTAGCTTTTGCTATGTTTCTGCAACCTGATGCAAACATGCACAATAATTCTCTGAATGCCTTGCCCATAAGTGTCATTTAGAATGGCTCTCTCTCCTTTTAGTACCATCCCACAATAACTGAATTAAGATTGTAAACCATCTCTCAGAAATCCTGATCCAAATCCACATCTTCTCAGTCCTTTATACACTTTCATGTTATCTTGAAGCCAATTTCATTTTATGATTGAACATTACATGAGTCACATCAGATATTTTTGGATTTGAATTGTTAGGTCTGCTTTGTTCATGAATGAGCGAGTCAAACACCAGACTGAGTCGAAATCAAGGTTCTTTGTTCTTTATTGCTGGATTGTAACACTTGCAACTAACAGTGTTAGTTGGAGAAGGCGCATTCTGCCGTTATCAGCAAGTGGTGTTTTTTATATACCTTAGGATACGTACTTAGTAAATTATCATACCATGACATTGTCCAATGAATAAACTGTTGCTGTCCCTCTCTGCTAGCCTCCTGCACATCAATTTGTCATCCCCACTCTTATCTTGAGAGTACAAGGTCACAACTGCATCTTGTTACGGCCCAGCACTGGGTGACTCCCTCTACATTCCCAGCTCATGATGTTTTTACCTAACATATTTCAGGTGCAAGGAGAAGTCTATGTTAAGGGTGTCTGAGAAAAACTTTTGTGTATGAGCATGTATCTGAAACACCCTCCAACAAATAAAATAATCACCGGGCATTTAAACTCCTGTTCTGACATTCCTCAGAAATGATGATAAAATTGAAACCGCAAGGTTTATATTGAGAATTTATTGATGTTAAATTTTTTTTGCTGAGATCTCGCAAACTGCAAACTGAATGGCACGGTTAGCGTGACACTGTTAAAGAGCCAGTGACCCAGGTCCATTATCATGCTGTAAATAAATAAAAATAAAAAAATTTTAAAAGCTAACGTTCTTTACCTAATGTAAATTTCTTTGTTTTTGAATCATTAGGAGGGAATTTAGAACCACCTTTAATGACTTTTATTTAGCAATTCAAAGCTATTGTTCACAGTGCAAAAATCAAGAAGTGTAATGTGTTATTTCAATGTGTTGACTCATTGCTGGTAAAAGGATAAGGTGCTTTTTAAAAGAAAATCTGGTCTATCTCTCTGTTGTCAGGTCTGGGAGGGAAGGGAATGACCTGTCTGTCTCCTAAAGTTATTATTGTGCAAGTGCACTCAAGCATAATCCCCAGCATAAAATGACTGTAAAGCAATAATTTTTCTTGGGTTCAATTATTTAGCTCACCTGTGACAAATAACCTGAGGTGTTTTGTTTCTCCAGATATGTTTGACCAAAGCAAAATTGGTAAAATAGATTTGTACGGCTTTTCAGCGCTATGGAAATTTCTTCAGCAGTGGCGTATTATGTTCCAGCAGTTTGATCGGGATCGATCAGGAACCATAAACCCGCAAGAGCTGCAGCAAGGTGAACCCAAGGACTTATTTCATTGCACAGTAATTCTATCTCCCTGTAAAGACTAACCTTTGGTCTGAATGAAGTGAACTGAGCTTGGGGGATGGGATGGGATGGTGGTGATAAGTAGAATTGATGTCCATGTTAGTTTGTAAATGCTGATTGGAATCTGAAATATTGAATGCCTTTGATAATGTTTATCCTTAGACTGATAAGAATAATGTTCATATCCACTGAATTTATAGGAAGATAATATACGTTACCCCAGAATGGAAAGTGATAATTAGTACAAAAGATAGATAAATATTTACAGTTACAGTTAATGCAAGAAGGTTTAAAAAAAACTTCAATAATGCAGAGAAGTTTTTGTGGTCCCTAATTACTAGTGATATCATAATAACTCTGGGTTGATGAATGTAGATCAGTTTGGCTGGATTTATGGCACTTTGCAGGGCTTGACCGTGTTTCCAAGGTGGTCCAATACTCCAGTCCTGTCTGCTTCTCATTTGAACATAAAGTATTCTATTGTAGTGGGCCGAGCGACCGCACGAGTAAATGGGCCAAATTGCCCCCACGCGCAGCTGGTCCAAGATGACGCGCGCTCCCCTTCACTGCCAAGAAGGAGCCCGTACCTAGCGACACAAGCGGGCTAAGCCGCCCTCCACTTCCATGTACCTCCCCACCGGCTGGAGAGTGACACCATGAGGCAGTGACATCTCTTCTGGAAACCGGTGGGTAAGTCACTGGAAGTGGGTGGGCCAGCGTGGAGACACGGCAGATTCAAACCAATAAACTCACTCACGCTGTGTGGATGTGTCCTTACTCCGTAGTGCTACCACAGCAGCCACTACGCTATGAAACAATCTGACTCAAGATGTTGTCAGGGATCCTGGTGTTTCTTTCTCAACTCTCCACACCAGAACAAAGTATTTATTGGAGCTCGCTGCAAATTGGCTTCATACAAATTGTACTCCAGAAGCTGTTCATTTTTTTTTTAAAAGTGCTTTAGTGTGTTTTTTGAGGTGAATAGATCCTGGTTCTTTTAATAGTTGATAGTGCTGGATGGAAACATTATAAACTATTGTACCTTTTATAATTGAGATATTATTAAACAATTTAAATGATTTGAACAATTATCAACTCATATGATCCTTTTGGAATTGGATATTTTTGTCCTACTTTAATCTAGTTTGTGCAAGTGTTGGTTTATTTTTTATGTATTTCATAATTATATACTGACATTTGTTTTTCATTGGAATATGGTGTTTCATTTGTTTTGTTTTGCAGCTCTGTCCCAGTTGGGTTATAATTTAAGTCCACAATTTATCCAGTTCCTCACATCCCGGTATGCACAAAAACCAGCTCGATCCACCATTCAGCTGGACAGTTTCATCCAGATTTGTATGCAACTGCAGAGCACAACAGATGCCTTCAAAGAGAAAGACACCAACCGGTCTGGAAATATCCGTATCAGCTATGAGGACTTCCTCATTCTTGCTATGCCACGTGTGCTATGATCAGAACGCAAGAGGAATAAAGAAGGCCAAGATTAATTTACATTCACCTACTAAGATCACCTAAATGGATTCATATAGAACTATAAAAATATTGTAATGCAAACTAAAGAGCAATTTAAAATGGCTGATGTGTCTGTACTTCCTTCAACATCCAGTTGAAGTGCCAAAGTTGTACTTCCAAAACACTGCAATTTTAATGCTGTATGTTGTAAAATAATGCATTTGCATGTTACAGAAATCCTGTGCTTAGAGTCTATTAAAATTACAGGCTGATTTTAAGCATTCCATATATTAAAGTAGTTTGAAATGAAACCTGGTCCAGCAATAACACTGATCTGGGTAAAGTAATCTCATACAATGTATTCCAAACTTAAGGCCTGTGGTTTAGAATTGATGTAATTTCAGCAAATCTTGTTTATATATTTGTATAGGATAATGTGTAATAGATTATACTTTCTGTGTAATGATCTTTAATTATTTTGCCTCCCAACAATTAAAATAATTTCATTCATGTTCCGGTTTGATTTTATTCTGAGAAAAAGGAGTAATTAGAATATATGAACATTAATAGAAAAGTTTTAAGATTCCATTAGATTGAGTGCACTCACCAAAATGCGGATCTACAATGTTAATTTTTAAATGGGTATGGATAACCACTTCAAATAGCTCAATTTTTGGTATCTCTATTTCGTAACTGGGAAAGCTTTCTAGAAACAGTTTTAAATGTTGGTACGTTCTTGACACTTTAAATTTAAAGCATCTGCAAAAATGTGGATTAAATTAAACAGTATGTGAAAGATTAAAATTTTCAACAAATTTTTGTTTGAAATTTTTGTTTTGTAGCGGTGCTATGGTGGCACTACAACTCCCAGAAGGCATCAAACTGGCCATCTGATGTCAGTGCGTGATGGCATCAATGCGTGTCAAATGCATGATTCGGGCTTTTAAAAGGTTGCGCGCGATCTGAACAGTAAATCCATATGATTCACTGAAGAAACGCCTTGTGTGCTTATTTTCTCGTGTCCACTGCAATTCCAGTGGCCACAATTGATGACCTCGACGAGTCCAAAAATTTATTTTTGGACAAGGATGGACTCTGAAGCCGTTGCTGTGAAGCTACCACCTTTCTGGACAGCTGAGTCTGAACTGTGGTTCCAGCAGGCTGAAGCACAATTTCACCTTAAAGTTGAATTGGACACCACTCATTATTACCATCTCATCAGTGCCTTTGACCAGGCCGTCGCTAAGAGGGTTGATGACTTCCTACGGGATCCACCACATTCCAGCAAGTATGACGCTTTAAAAGCACTTTTATTGCAGATATATGGTATGTCCTGTAGGGAAAGAGCAGCCAACTACTACACCTCAATGGGTTGGGAGACCTTCACAACTAGTGGACGAAATGCTGTTCCTGGCATTGGTGAAAGTTCCAATCTGCTATTTGAGCAGCTCTTTTTAGAACAAATGCCAGATGAAATTAGGTTCTTGTTATCCAAGTATTCATTCGAAGACCCAAGAGCTGTAGCAGCAGAGGCAGACATTCTATGGCTGGCTAAAAAAGACAGCAAGGAAAAACGAGTCTGTGTAACCAACCCCTCCACTCTTGACCCTGTCACACTCTAGTGTGAATGCCCGCAACTGCCTTTCACCCTGCTCATTTGCAGGAAATGCTCAGGCCTGTGGTGGTTGGCGAAAAACCTGCAAGCCTATTGTATGTATGGGACTAACTGTCCCAGCGAAAATTTCTGGTTTACACTGGTTCAGAAGTTGGTGTATTTCCACCCATCGGTTTTGACACACACCATCTTACATTGGACCTGCAACAATGAGCTGTTAACAGTTCCAACATTCCGACCTTTGGCACCAGGAAGATGAATGTCAAGTTCGACAATCATCTTTACACTTCGCCATTCATTATGGCAGCAGTATCCCAACCTTTGCTTGGTGCAGATTTTTTTCAGGCTCATTCATTCCTCGTCAACATAAAAGGGCGTTGGCTAATAGATGGAACTACTTTTCAGACCATTCCTCTGGCAGACACCTATATCCCTATTCTGTGCCTCCAAACTTTAAGTAGAGCAGTGGATGAATTCTCCAAGTTGTATGAAGATTTCCCTGAAATTTCTACTCTACAATTTTATGCCTCCACTGCAAAGCACGGTGTTACTGCATTTGTACTAAGGGCCCGCTTATCCATGTGAAAGCTTGTTGCTTGCTGCCAGAGAAACTGCGTTTAGCTAAGGACTAATTTGCCAAGATGAATGAACATTTGGAACATCTTTATACACTTTTTAATCCATCTTCAAGAATTTGGACTGGCAATCAATCCAGATAAATGTGTTTTTGGACAAGAAAAGTTTGATTTTTTTGGGGGGAGGCATAGAATTACACTGGAGGGCATGACCCCGCTACTATCCCAAATTGAGGCCATTACCAAATACTCAAAACCTGCTATGTTTAAAAGCCTATAGCAATTCTTAGGAATGGTGAATTTTTATTGTTTCTTCTGGGAGCAGCTCAGATCATGAAGTCTCTTTTTTATTTACTGTCCGGTAATGTAGAAACTATCCATTGGACTGAAGAGTTAAACAAATGAATTGGTGACTCATGTCACTATGGTCAGCTACCCAGTTTTAAACGCAGCCATCGCCCTTTCCACAGACCGTAGGAGGTGCACTTCATCAATATGTCAACGGACAATGGAAGCCATTAGCATTCTTCAGCTGCCATCTTTGTGAAGCAGAAAAGAAATACAGTGCTTTTGATAAGGAGCTTTTGGCCATGTACTTGTCTATTTGACACCTCTGTTATTTTTTTGGAGGGCAGAGAATTTATCATGTACGTCGACCACAAGCCCTGAAGATTTGCATTTTCCAAGGTCGCAGAGCCCTGGTCAGCACAACCACAATGGCAATTATTAATTTCAGAATTTTCCACAAAAGTAGTGCATATTTCCGGAAAACACAATGTAGACAATTATGCATTGTCCTATTCTACTCCCCTCGAGGTTTCGTCCGTAGGTCAACCTTTGGCTGCAGCTCAAGAACATGACTATGAGATGAATGCTTATCAGACTGCATCATGAACCTGCAATTGAAAGATGTCCACTTTGGACTTCATGGCAACCTACTCATCTGTGATAATGGGACACCCATGCCCAGTAGTTCTGTCATCATGGAAATGTTGAGTATTCAACTCTGTGCATGGTCTCTTACATTAATCAATTAGATCGACTGTCCGTATGGTTTCTGACACGTTTGTGTGGCACGGTCTTAAAAAAGAGGTTACACAAATGGCGAGGTCATGAATTGCCTGCCAGAAAGCAAAAGTTCAGCGACGTATTCACAGCAGTTACTCGTCATTTTGCTCATGTCCATGTGGATATTGTTGGTCTGCTTCCTGTTTTAAGAGGATGCTGTTATCTTTTTGCAATAATAGACAGGTTTACTCGATGGCCTGAGGCCGTGCCTATGGTAGATGCTTCTACAGATACGTGCATGGGCGTTCCTCAGTCCCTGGGTGTCTCGTTCGCGAATAAGAGGCCACGCTTTTTATGGCACCCGACACCCGAGGCTGGAAAGTGACGTCACTACCGCATCCCAGAAGGCTTAGCATGAAATGTGCAGTGGGAACTATAAAAGGTGTGGTTAAGCACAATAAAGAGACTGATTCCTGACTCTACTGTCTCCAGTGTCATTTATTGCCACTTGCGTAAGGTAGTGTCGTCAGAAAGGCGACAATGGGAAAATGGTATTTGAAAACATTTGGACTCTTGAAATCCATTAAAAAAAAATCTATTTAAAAATTAATTTGAGAGTTGGAAGTATTTGGGTAGTTGTAGTTAATTAGCACTTTGTACCAAACTGCTACATACAGCAGTTACACAAATTAATTCCACATAATAGATCGGCAGGATTCATTTTTATTATTTCTTTCCTATCTCACTCCCAAAATCCTTGCAGCACATTTTGAAAACCTGATTAATTTTTATTGGTTTCTCACTGCGAGAATGGTGTCCAACTAAAGGTGATGTATTTTTGTGCAAATGCTTCTTGAGGAAGTGTCATAAATCTAAAATAAATGTGTTTTTAAGTCAATCACTTGCCTTTATAAAAGTTGATTGCAGTAAATATTTGTCATGGAGCCCTGGTCTCATTGTTTTTTTTCCATGGATCAGCAGTTTCCAAGATCTTACAGTTATTCCAGTTGTTGGCCTAAAATCTTGTTCATGATCACATTTCAAGTGCTCATCGTGTAGTGCATTTTAAAGGCAGATTATCAAGAATATCTGCAGACACCGGGGTCTAGTGCAGTACACAAAAAAGTGCTGGAGAAACTCAGCAGGTCACGCAGCATCCATAGGAAGTAAAAGGACTCAGGCCCGAAACTTTGAATGCCTTTTACTTCCCTTGGATATGAGTTTTTTCATTATTTTTCTAATAACTGTATATAACCATATAACAATTACAGTATAGAAAAAGGCCATCTCGGCCTCTCTAGTCTCATTTCAATCTGAACCCAAGCTATTTTCTCACCCACTTGATAACAGGAGGACAAAAATCTCAATTGAGCTGCTTTATACATTTTTTTAAAATTCGGTAATCTTAGTCCTCCCTGATCAAATTTATTTTTTTTTAATTTTTTTATTTTTCACACTATAGATCACATTATTCAAGATATACACATTTCTCCTTTCAAATATATACAGTGTCGTTTTCTCCCCCCCTCCCTCCTCCCCTCTCCCCCCCACCTCTCCCTCCATCCGTTCAAAACTCTGAGTCCAAGATGCATCAAACCCATCAAACAATGTTGTCACTCAACATTAACGAACAAAAACTTCCACTGAGTCAATTCTTTCCATTCTCTTTTCCTTTTGTCATTTTAGGTGATAGATGTCCCGGTAGGTTTTCTCTATTATATTCCATGTACGGCTCCCATATTTGTTCAAATAATGTTATATTATTTCTTAAACTATATGTTATTTTTTCTAATGGAATACATTTATTCATTTCTATATACCATTGCTGTATTTTCAAATTATCTTCTAATTTCCAGTTTGACATAATACATTTTTTTTGCTACAGCTAGGGCTATCTTAACAAATCTTTTTTGTCCACCCTCCAAATCAAGTCCAAATTCTTTATTTTTTATGTTACTTAGGAGGAAGATCTCTGGGTTTTTTTGGTATATTGCTTTCTGTAATTTTATTTAATATCTGGTTGAGATCTTCCCAAAATTTTTTCACCTTTTCACAAGTCCAGATTGCATGAATTGTTCCTATTTCTTTTTTACAACGAAAACATCTGTCAGATACTGTTGGATCCCATTTATTTAACTTTTGAGGAGTGATATATAACCTATGTATCCAATTATATTGTATCATACGTAATCTCGTATTTATTGTATTTCTCATAGTTCCTAAACATAACCTCTCCCATGTTTCCTTTTTTATCTTTATGTTTAGATCTTGTTCCCATTTTTGTTTAGTTTTATCATTTATTTCCTCATTCTCCTTTTCTTGTAATTTGATATACATGTTTGTTATAAATTTTTAAATTATCATTGTGTCTGTAATCAGATATTCAAAATTTCTTCCTTCTGGTAACTTCAGACTACTTCCCAATTTATCCTTTAAATAGGATTTCAATTGGTAATATGCCAGCACTGTATCTTGAGTTATATTATATTTATCCTTCATTTGCTCAAAGGATAATAATTTATTCCCCGAAAAACAATTTTCTATTCTTTTAATCCCTTTTTTCTCCCATTCTCTAAAAGACAGGTTATCTACCGTAAAAGGGATTAGCTGATTTTGCGTCAGTATTAGTTTTGATAATTGGTAGTTTGTTTTATTTCTTTCTACATGAATCTTCTTCCAAATATTAAGCAAATGGTGCAATACTGGAGAATTCCTATGTTTTACCAATTTTTCATCCCATTTATATAAAATATGTTCAGGTATCTTCTCCCCTATTTTGTCTAGCTCTAATCTAGTCCAATCTGGCTTTTCTTTTGTTTGGTAAAAATCTGATAGATATCTTAATTGTGCGGCTCTATAATAATTTTTAAAATTTGGCAGTTGTAAGCCTCCTTGTCTATACCATTCTGTTAATTTATCTAGTGCTATCCTCGGTTTCCCCCCTTTCCATAAAAATTTCCTTATTATTTTCTTTAACTCCTTAAAGAATTTTTCTGTCAAGTGTATTGGCAGTGCCTGAAATAGGTATTGTATCCTTGGAAAAATGTTCATTTTAATACAGTTTATCCTTCCTATTAGTGTTAATGGTAAGTCTTTCCAATGCTCTAAATCTTCCTGTATTTTTTTCATTAGTGGATAATAATTAAGTTTATATAGATGGCTGAGGTTTTTATTTATTTGTATACCTAGGTATCATATTGTTTGCATTTGCCATCTGAATGGTGATTCTTTCTTGAATTTTGAGAAACCCGCATTATTCATTGGCATTGCTTCACTTTTATTTGCATTAATATTGTATCCCGACACTTCTCCATACTCCTTCAATTTCTTATGTAATTCTTTTATTAATGTTTCTGGTTCCATTAGGTATACAATAACATCATCTGCAAATAAACTGATTTTGTATTCCTTGCCTTTTATTTTTATCTCTTTTATTTTATTTTCTGTTCTTATCAGTTCTGCAAGTGGTTCTATGGCTAACACGAACAATAAGGGCGATAGTGGGCATCCCTGTCTTGTTGATCTGCTTAAGTTAAAATGTTTTGATACATATCCATTTACTGTCACTCTTGCCAATGGCCCCTTATATAATGCTTTAATCCAATTAATATATTTCTCTGGTAAACTAAATTTTTGTAGTACCTTGAATAAATAATTCCATTCTACTCTGTCGAAGGCCTTCTCTGCGTCTAAAGCAACCGCTACTGTTGGAGTTTTATTTCCTTCTACTGCATGAATTAAGTTAATAAACTTACAAATATTATCTGTTGTTTGTCTTTTTTTTATGAATCCAGTTTGGTCTAGACTTACTATTTTTGGTACATAATCAGCTAATCTGTTTGCTAATAATTTAGCTATTATCTTGTAATCTGTGTTAAGTAGAGATATTGGTCGATATGATACTGGTGCAAGTGGATCTTTCCCTGCCTTTGGTATTACTGTAATTATTGCTGTTTTGCACGAATCTGGTAAGCTTTGTATTTTATCAGTCTGGTTGATTACTTCCAGGAGGGGAGGAATTAATAAATCTTTAAATGTTTTATAGAATTCTTTTGGGAGACCATCCTCTCCTGGTGTTTTATTATTCGGCAGATTTTTTATTGTCTCTTGTATTTCTACTATTTCAAATGGTTCTATTAATTTATTTTGTTCCTCTGTTTGTAATTTCAGTAGTTCAATTTTAGTTAAGAATTCATCTATTTTGCCTTCTTTCCCTTCGTTTTCAGTTTGGTATAATTGTTCGTAGAATTCTCTGAAATTTTCATTAATTTCCGTTGGATTATATGTGATCTGTTTGTCTTTTTTCCTTGATGCCAATACCATTCTTTTAGTTTGTTCTGTCTTAAGCTGCCACGCTAGAATTTTGTGCGTTTTTTCTCCTAGTTCGTAATATTTCTGCTTTGTCTTCATTATATTTTTCTCCACCTTATATGTTTGAAATGTTTCATATATTTTTTTTTATCTACCAATTCCCTTCTTTTAGTAGTGTCTTCCTTCCTTGCTAATTTTCTCTATCTCTGCTATTTCCTTTTCCAACTGTTCTGTTTCCTGATTGTAATCCTTCTTCATCTTAGTTACGTAACTTATTATTTGCCCTCTGATGAACGCTTTCATTGCGTCCCATAATATAAACTTATCCTTCACTGATTCCGTATTTATTTCAAAATATATTTTAATTTGTCTTTCTATGAATTCTCTAAAATCCTGTCTTTTAAGTAGCATGGGGTTTAATCTACATCTATACATTTTTGGAGGGATATCCTCTAACTCTATTGTCAATATCAAGGGTGAATGGTCCGATAATATTCTAGCTTTATATTGTTTTCCTAACTCTATCTTGTATACAAGCTGATAACAGGAATAAATCTATTCTTGAATATGCTTTATGTCTATCCGAATAATATGAATATTCCTTTTCCTTTGGGTGTTGTTTCCTCCATATATCCAAAAGTTGCATTTCTTGCATCAATTTAATTATAAATTTGGTTACTTTATTCTTTCTGTTAATTTTTTTCCCGGTTTTATCTATGTTTGAATCCAAATTGAGATTGAAATCCCCTCCTATTAATATATTCCCTTGCGTATCTGCTATCTTCAGAAAAATATCCTGCATAAATTTTTGATCTTCTTCATTAGGCGAATATATATTAAGTAAATTCCAAAACTCCGAATATATCTGACATTTTATCATTACATATCTTCCTGCTGGATCTATTATTTCCTCTTCAATTTTAATTGGTACATTTTTACTGATTAATATAGCCACTCCTCTAGCTTTTGAGTTATATGACGCTGCCGTTACATGTCCTATCCAATCTCTCTTTAATTTCTTGTGCGCCACTTCAGTTAAGTGTGTTTCTTGCACAAATGCAATATCAATTTTTTCTTTTTTCAGTAAATTTAGCAGTTTCTTCCTTTTGATTTGGTTATGTATTCCATTAATATTTAAAGTCATATAGTTTAATGTAGCCATTTTATACTTTGTTTATCTTTCCCTTCCGTTTCCTGATCATCACCTTTCCTTCTCATCCATTTCTGCTTTCTTTTTTTGAACAGTTTATATGACAACATTTTTAACACATCAAACATTCTCCTTATTCTCCTACCTAATATTTCTTTAACCCCATTGTCCCCTCCCCTTCCTGAGTTGCCCATTATCCCTTGTCGGGCAACCACATCTCCCCTCTCCATTTGGATTTGCGAATTCACTCGCAAGCGTCAACTGATTTTGCAGTGACCGTAATTTCTCCCTACCCAGCCCCCCCCCAGAAAAGATTTCAATTTTTATATACAACAAAGGTCACTCTCTAAATTTCCTCTTTACTCCTCTCTTCCCCTTTTTTCCCCTCATTAATTCTTCTCTATACACTATATATTTTCATTTAAATGCACATACACTTATGTAATATATGTATTATATATGTATATAGTCCTATACACACGTCTTTTTAGTTCGCAGTCTTTTGTACTCTCGTTACACGTCTTCATCTCTCAGTCTATTTTGTAATTGTTCTGCAAATTTTCGTGCTTCCTCTGGATCCGAGAATAGTCTGTTTTGCTGTCTTGGAATAAATATTTTCAATACCGCTGGATGCTTTAGTTTAAATTTATACCCTTTCTTCCATAAAATCGCCTTTGCTGTATTGAACTCCTTTCTCTTCTTCAGGAGTTCAAAACTTATATCTGGATAAATAAAAAATTTTTGCCCTTTGTACTCCAGTGGCTTGTTGCCCTCTCTTACTTTCTCCATTGTTTTCTCCAGTACCTTTTCTCTTGTAGTATATCTTAGGAATTTTACTAAAATGGATCTTGGCTTTTGTTGTGGTTGTGGTTTAAAGGCTAATGCTCTATGTGCCCTTTCTATTTCCATTTCTTGCTGTAGTTCTGGACATCCTAAGATCCTGGGGATCCAATCTTTTATAAACTCTCTCATATTCTTGCCTTCTTCATCTTCCTTAAGGCCCACTATCTTTATGTTATTTCTTCTGTTATAATTTTCCATTATATCTATTTTCTGAGCTAACAGCTCTTGTGTCTCTTTAACTTTTTTATTAGATTCTTTTAATTTCTTTTTTTAAGTCCTCTACCTCCATTTCTACTGCTGCTTCTCGTTCTTCCACCTTGTCCATTCTTTTTCCTATAAGGTCATATCTATTTTATTCACTTTCTCTTCTGTACTGTTTATTCTTCTTCTTAAATCACTAAATTCTTGTGCTTGCCATTCTTTAAATGAATCCATGTATTCTTTAATAAGAGAAAATATATCCATTGTCTTGCCTTTCCCTTCTTCTTCCATTTCACTGTATTCATCCTCTTCCTCTTCTTCTTCCTCTGGGTTGGCCATCTGTTGTTTCTTTGTTTTCTTTTTCTTCTCTTCTTTCTTGTTTTCGTTGTCTTCTATGTTCTCCTCTTGCTGCTGCTGTTCTGTAGCTGTCATTGCCGGCTGTGGAGATCGACTCCCCAGCTGGTCGCCCCTCCTGTCGGTGTGTTTTTTTGCATGCGCATCGCGCATGCGTGACTCCTCGCGCATGCGCGGTTGCGCACTTTTACTCGGCTCAGCGAGCCATTTTTGTAGTCCACTTTCTACCGACCTGAGGGAGCGGGCTTCTCTCTCCACCGCGGGCCTCTTCGAACAGGTAAGGCCTTCTCCTTCTTCTTCCGTTGTCTTCTCTTCCTCTCTTCTTAACATTGGTTTCGACTTTTCTTTTTATCGTTGCCATCTTCTTTCCACCTTTATATTCACTTTACTTTAATTTTTATTTTTGTGCCTTTGTGCTTTCCTTTATTTTTTTCAACTTTTCTGGAGAGGGCTGGAGTTCACCGTCCGGCCACTACTCCATCACGTGACTTCCCCCCTGATCAAATTTCCATGTTAATTTTTCAAGACCAGCTCTTGACATTTTACCTTTCCAACTAAGTTCTCATGTAATTTTATTCAAACCCAGCGCTTTATTATTCTATAATGACATCAGGGTCTCATAAACTTCTATTTCAGAAAAAGTATTAGACAATCTTAACTTTTCATCTTCATCTAACACAGGTAATTTAACTTGTCTCAAATACTCTTCTATTTTATTATCATCTTTAAAAGATTCTGATTGATAATGTTTGGCATTAAATTCCTTAAAATTATCATTTATTTCCTGTGTTTGATAAGTAATCTGACCAGCAGTTTTCTTAGTGGTAATTATGGTTCTAGAAACTTGATCTGCCTTTAATTTCCATGTTAATACTTTATGAGCCCTTTCACCTAATTCATAATATTTTTGTCGCCATCTCATTATATCCCTCTCCATTCTATGTTTGTATTGTATTAAATCTTAATTTTTTTTGGTTCTAACAATATTGTTTTCTCATTTTTTTGTACCTATCTCCAATTTCATTATTTCTTTTTCCAACTGATCCACCTCTTTTGTATATTCTTTCTTTACTTTTGAAGTATAAGTTATTACTTGACCTCCTAAATATGCCTTCGTAATATCTCATATCGTAAACTTTTTTGTTACGGAATCATTATTAGTTTCAAGAAAATTTTTTATTGAGGAGGTCACGTGATGGAGTAGTGGCCGGTAGGGGAGCTCCAGCCCTCTCCAGAAAAGTTAAAAAAAGATAGAGAAAAAACAAAGGCACGAACTTAAAAACCAAAACAAAGTGAAAGTAAAAGTGTGAAGAAAATGGCAACGAAGAAAGAAAAACCAAAAACAACGTGAAGAAAAGAAGAAGGAAAGACGTCGGAAGAAGAAGGTGAAGGCCTTACCTGTCCGAAGAGGCCCGCCGCGGAGAGAGAAGCCCGCTCCCTCAGGTCAGTGGAGGTCCCGGGCTCGGGACTACAAAAATGGCTCGCAGAGCCGAGTAAAAGTGGGTAACCGCGCATGCACGAGGAGTCGCGCATGCGCGATGTGCATGAAAAAGAACACACTGACGGGAGGGGGGAACAGCTGCGGAGTCGATCTCCACAGCTGAGAGAGACACCTGCAGCACAGCAGCAGGTGCAGAACACAGACAATAACGACAACAAGAAAGAAGAGGGTAAAAAGAAAACAAGGAAACAACAGATGGTCAACCCAGAGGAAGAAGAAGAAGAAGAACAGAAAGAAGTGGAAGAAGAAGAGAAAAGCAAGACAATGGATGTATCTTTTTTTAAAGAATATATGGAATCAGTGAAAGAATGGCAATTACAAAAATTTAATGAGATAAAAAGAAGAATTAAGAATGCAGAAGAAAGAATGAACAAAATGGAAGTGGCCATATCAGAATTGGCAAAAAGAGTGGAATATATGGAAAAACGAGAAACATTTGTAGATGTGGAAGTAAAAAACTTAAAAAAGAAATTGGAAGAATCTAATAAAAAAGCTAAAGAAGCACAGGAGCTGTTAGCTCAGAAGATAGATATGATAGAAAACTATAATAGAAGAAATAATATAAAGATAGTGGGCCTTAAGGAAGATGAAGAAGGCAAGAATATGAGAGAATTTATAAAAGATTGGATCCCCAGGGTCCTGGGAAGACCAGAATTACAGGAAGAAATGGAAATAGAGAGGGCACATAGAACTTTAGCCCCAAAACCACAACCGCAGCAAAAACCAAGATCCATTTTAGTAAAATTCTTAAGATATACAACAAGAGAAAATATATTGGAGAAAGCAATGAAGAAAGTAAGAGAGGACAAAAAGCCACTGGAATATAAAGGTCAAAAATTTTTTTTCTATCCAGACATAAGTTTTTAACTCCTGAAGAAGAGGAAGGAGTTCAATACAGCAAAAACGATCTTATGGAAAAAAGGATATAAATTTATGTTAAGGTACCCAGCGGTACTTAAAATAATTATTCCAGGGCAACAAAACAGACTATTCTCGGATCCAGAGGAAGCAAGGAAATTTGCAGAACAACTACAAAACAAGCAGAGAGATGAAGACATGTAATAAGAGTAAAAATGACCACGATCTATATGTATGTGTGTAAAGGGGCATATGTGTGTATATATATATAGTGTGCATACATGAATGTATCCGTATTTAGAGGAAAATATATAGAGTATAGACAAGAATTAATAAGGGAGGGAAATGGAATAGAGGGAATAAGGAGGGAATTAAAAGAGTGACCTTTGTTACATATGAAAATTGAAATCTTTTCTGGGGGGGGCTGGGTGGGGAGGAGTTACGGTCACTGCAAAATCAGCTGACGTTTGCGAGTGAATTCGCAAATCCAAATGGAGAGGGGAGATGTGGTTGTCCGACAAGGGATAAAGGACAACTCAGGAGGGGGAGGGGAGATTGGGGTTAAAGTAGTTTTAAATAGGAGAAAAGGGAAAATGTTTGAAATTTTAGAAATGTTGTCTTATAAAGTGTTCAAAACAAGAAAGCAGAAATGGTTAAGAAGGAAAGGTAATGATGGAGAAACGGAAAGGGAAGATAAACAAAGTATAAAATGGCTACGCTGAACTATATGACTTTAAATATTAACAGAATACATAACCAAATTAAAAGAAAGAAACTGCTAAATTTACTGAAAAAAGAAAAAATTGATATAGCATTTGTGCAAGGAACACATTTAACTGAATTGGAGCACAAGAAATTAAAGAGAGATTGGGTAGGACACGTAACAGCAGCGTCGTATAATTCAAAAGCAAGAGGAGTAGCTATATTAATTAGTAAAAATGTGCCAATTAAAATAGAAGAGGAAATAATAGATCCAGCAGGGAGATATGTAATGATAAAATGTCAGATATATTCCGAGTTTTGGAATCTACTCAATGTATATTCACCTAACGAAGAAGATCAAAAGTTTATGCAAGATATTTTTTTGAAGATAGCAGATACGCAAGGGAACATATTAATAGGAGGGGATTTCAACCTGAATTTGGATTCAAATATGGACAAAACTGGGAAAAAAATTAACAGAAAGAACAAAGTAACCAAATTTATAATTAAATCGATGGAAGAAATGCAACTTTTTGGATATATGGAGGAAACAACACCCAAAGGAAAAGGAATATTCATATTATTCGGGTAGACATAAAACATACTCAAGAATAGACCTATTCCTGTTATCAGCTCGTATGCAAGGTAGAGTAAGAAAAACAGAATATAAAGCTAGAATATTATCGGACCATTCACCCTTAATATTGACAGTAAAGTTAGAGGACATCCCTCTAAGAATGTATAGATGGAGATTAAACTCCATGTTACTCAAAAGGCAGGATTTTAGAGAATTAATTGAAAGACAAATTAAAATGTATTTTGAAATAAACACGGAATCAGTGAAAGATAAGTTTATACTATGGGATGCAATGAAAGCGTTCATTAGAGGGCAAATAATAAGTTATGTAACCAAGATGAAGAAGGACTATAATCAGGAAACAGAGCAGTTGGAAAGGGAAATAGTAAATATAGAAAAAGAATTAGCAATGAAGGAAGACACAATTAAAAGAAGAGAATTGGCAGTTAAAAAAATAAAATATGAAAGACTACAAACATATAAGGTGGAGAAGAATATAATGAAGACAAAACAGAAATATTATGAACTAGGGGAAAAAACGCACAAAATTCTTGCATGGCATCTCAAGACAGAACAAGCTAAGAAAATGGTATTGGCATCAAGGAAAAAAGACAAACAAATCACATATAATCCAAAGGAGATCAAGGAAAACTTTAGAGAATTCTATGAACAATTCTACCAAACTGAAAACGAAGGGAAAGAAGGGAAAATAGATGAATTTCTAACTAAAATTGAACTACCAAAACTATAAATAGAGGAACAAAATAAATTAACAGAACCATTTGGAATAGTAGAAATACAAGAGATAATAAAAAAATTACCAAATAATAAGACACCAGGAGAGGATGGATTCCCAATAGAATTCTATAAAAAATTTAAAGATTTATTAATTCCACCCCTCCTGGAAGTAATCAACCAGACTGATAAAACACAAAGCTTACCAGATTCATGTAAAACAGCAATAATTACAGTAATACTAAAGCAAGGGAAAGATCCACTCGCACCAGCATCATATAGACCAATATCTTTACTTAACACAGATTATAAAATAATAGCTAAACTATTAGCAAACAGATTAGCAGAGTATGTACCGAAAATGGTAAATCTAGACCAAACTGGATTTATTAAAAAAAGACGCACAACAGACAATATTTGTAAATTTATTAACTTAATTCATGCAGTAGAAGGGAGTAAAACGCCAACAGTAGAAGTTGCTTTAGATGCAGAGAAGGCCTTTGACAGAGTAGAATGGAATTATTTATTCAAAGTATTGCAAAAATTCAGTTTACCAGAGAAGTATATTAATTGGATTAAAGCATTATATAAGGGTCCCATTGGCGAAAGTGACAGTAAATGGATATGTATCAAAGCAATTTAACTTATGCAGGTCAACACGGCAGGGATGCCCACTATCACCTTTATTGTTCGCATTAGCTATAGAACCACTAGCAGAATTGATAAGAACAGAAAATAATATAAAAGGGATAAAAATAAAAGACAAGGAATATAAAATCAGTTTATTTGCGGATGATGTTATAGTATACTTAACAGAACCAGAACTATCAATAAAAGAATTATATAAGAAATTGAAGGAATATGGAGAAGTGTCGGGTTAGAAGATTAACGTAAATAAAAGTGAAGCAATGCCTATGAATAATGCGGATTTCTCAAAATTTAAGAAGGAATCACCATTCAGATGGCAAATGCAAGCAATAAGATACCTAGGTATACAAATAAATAAAAATCTCGGCCAACTATATAAACTCAATTATTATCCACTAATGAAAAAATTACAGGACGATTTAGAGCATTGGAAAGATTTACCACTAACACTAATAGGAAGGATAAACTGTATTAAAATGAACATTTTTCCAAGGATATTATACCTATTTCAGGCATTGCCAATACACCTGACAGAGAAATTCTTCAAGGAGTTAAAGAAAATAATAAGGAAATTTTTATGGAAAGGAGGGAAACCGAGGATAGCACTAGATAAATTAACAGAATGCTATAAACAAGGAGGCTTACAACTGCCAAACTTTAAAAATTATTATAGAGCCGCACAATTAAGATACCTATCAGATTTTTATCAAACAAGGGAAAAGCCAGATTGGACTAAATTAGAATTAGATAAAATAGGGGAAAAGATACCTGAACACATATTATATAAATAGGATAAAAAATTGGTATAACATGGAAGTTCTCCAGTATTACATCATCTACTCAATATTTGGAAGAAGATTCATGTAGAAAGAAATAAAACAAATTATCAATTACCAAAACTAATATTGACGCAAAACAAGTTACTCCCTTTTACAATAGATAACCTTTCCTTTAGAGAATGGGAGAAAAAAGGGATCAAAAGAATAGAAAATTGTTTTTCAGGAAATAGATTATTATCCTTTGAACAAATGAAAAATAAATACAATATAACTCAAGATACAGTGCTGGCATATTACCAATTGAGATCCTACTTGAAGGACAAATTAGGAAGCAGACTGAGTTTACCAGAGGGAAGTAACCTTGAATATGTGATTACAGATACAATGATAATCAAAAGATTTATAACAAATATGTATATTAAACTGCAAGAAAAGGAGAATGAGGAAACAAATGGTAAAACTAAACAAAAATGGGAACAAGATTTAAATATAAAGATAAAAAAGGAAACATGGGAGAAGTTATGTTCTGGAACGATGAAAAATACAATAAATACGAGGTTACGTATGATACAATATAACTGGATACACAGGCTATACATTACACCTCAAAAGTTAAATAAATGGGACCCAACAGTATCTGATAGATGTTTTCGATGTAAAAAAGAAATGGGAACAACAATTCATGCAATCTGGACATGTGAGAAAGTAGAAAAATTTTGGGAAGATCTAAACCAAATATTAAATAAAATTACAGAAAACAATATACCAAAGAATCCAGAGATCTTCCTCCTAAGTAACATAAAAAACAAAGAATTTGGAATTGATTTGGAGGATGCACAAAAAAGATTTGTTAAGATAGCTCTAGCCGTAGCAAAAAAATATATTATGTCAACCTGGAAATCGGAAGATAATTTGAAAATACAACAATGGTATATAGAAATTAATAAATGTATTCCATTAGAAAAAATAACATATAGTTTAAGAAATAATATTGAAATATTTGAACAAATATGGGAGCCTTACATGAAACACAATAGAGAAAACCTACCGGGGACATTCACTACCTAAATTAACGAAAGGAGAAGGAAATGAAAAGAATTGACTCAGTGGAATTTCTTGTTTATTTTTATTGAATGACAACATTGTTTGACTGGTTTAATGTATCCTAGATTTTGTAGTTTAAATGGACGGGAGGGGGGAGGTAGGGAGGGTGGGATGGGAGGAGGGGGAGGGGTAGAAAATGGCACTGTATATATTTGAAAAGGAAAAAGTATGTATCATGGTTAATGTGGTTTATGGTGTAAAAAATAAAAAAATTTAAAAAAAAAAGAATTTTTTTTATCTGTTGTCTCAAAGTCACACAATTCTTTTTTCTTCAGTAATGCTGTATTTAACCTCCACCTATAACCTATCTTTTGTTCTTCTTCCAACAAAACTGACAAAATTAAAGGTGAATGATCCAATAGAACTCACACTTGATACTCAACATTTTTCACTCTATATTGAAATTGTGCAGAAACTAAACAGATCTATTCATGGATATGTTTGATGTCGAAAAGAGTGAAAAAATAATCTCTTACATTTGGGTGAATTCTTCTCCATATATCCACCAAACCCATATCTTTCATTAAATCTATTGCTATTTTAGCTACTTTATTTTTAATAATTTTATGTCCTGATCTATCTAATTTAGGATCTAAAGTAAAATTAAAATTTCCTCCTAATATATTTTTTCCCTTAGCATTTGATAATTGCATAAAAATATCCTGTACCAATTTACCATCATCTACATTAGAGTCCATTGTTCTGAATAAATCTGATAATTTACCATAACTTATCTTCCTGCTGCCACATATACAATTGTATCCTAGTATTTTCACTGGTAAATTTTTATTTATCAATATTGCTGTACCTCTAGCTTTTGAATTAAATGATAATGCTATTACAGTTCCTACCCAATCTCTTATTAATCCTTCATGTTCTTTTTCTGTCAAATGTGTTTCTTGTAAAAAGGCAATATCTATTTTTCCCTTTTTCATATATACTAATAATTTATTCTCACTTTATTGGATTCTGAAACCCATTAATACTAATAAAATTCAGTTTTCCAGCCATCAGATCACTTTACTAAATCTACTAACCATCCATCTTTTCACTCCCATCTCTCTCACTTTTAAAACACTGATATTATATTTTGTAATATATTTGTTATATTTAGGTGTATTGAAAAAGAAAAACAGAAAAGGATGGAGCCCCCCACCGCCCCACCAAAGGTGTACATTATTGTGGTATTGGTTGATAATGTCATGAAATGAATGTGCTGTATAAGTGTAATAGAGTTAAGATGTTGGATACTTTGAAACAATTATTATAACTGTGTTAAGTAAAAGTAGAGTAGACTTTTAAACGATTGCTGTGAATTACTAAGAAATGGGTATAAGGACCCCCACCCAGACAGGTTAGCTGCAACGAACAACATTCCAGATAACTATCCATTATCACCTCTTCCTGGTCCTCCGTACATAATAGCACTATTACTTGCCGTTACACATAATGAGCTGTCAGATGCAGCCCATTCATAAATGGTTTCCCGCCCAAAAACAGCTGATGGTACTACAAGCTTGTTGTCTCAAGCAGAACGTGGAAACATCAAAAGCCTGCAGAATGACCAACGGTGCCGATGGCTTTGTTTCAGTATCTAGAATTCAACTAACCCTGTTAAAAGATAATGAATATTTTCAGTGCCAGTTAGAAAGAATTACAATAGTGCCCAACGGGCCTCACCCCTCACTATGCCTTACGAAGAAACAACACTGCACCCTGTCTGTCCTGATCATAGAACCCCCTCAACTGTTCACACACCTGACCTCAGAATGCACACCAATAGCCACAAAGAGCAGGAGGTATAGCCTGAGGGACAGAACCTTCATTAGGACAGAGGTCTGCAGGCTACTACAGGAGGGCATCATAGAGCAGAGCACCAGCCCCTGGAGAGCCCAGATGGTTGTAGTAAAGTCAGGAGAAAAATTACGCAAGGTAGTGGATTACAGCCAGACAATCAACAAATTTACACAACTAGATGCCTACCCCCTGCCACGCATAGTCAACAACATTGTATAAGGTGTTCTCCACCATAGACCTGAAGGCAGCATACCACCAACTGCCCATTAGAAACAGCGATCATATTTACACGGCATTTGAGGCAGACGGCAGGCTGTATCAATTTCTGCGACTCCCCTTCATTGTCACCAATGGAGTGTCCCTGTTTCAGAGAGAAATGGACTGAACAGTAGATGAGTTCCAACTGAAAGCGGTGTTCTCCTACTTAGACAATGTGACAATCTGTCGCCACACTCAGGAGGATCATGACATGAATTTAAAACGCTTCTTCCAGGCAGCTGAGGAAAGGAACCTAACATACAACAGGGACAAATGCGTCTTTAGCACCAGGAAGTTTCCAATCCTGGGCTACATAGTGCAGAACGGGGAAATCAGCCCAGACCCAGCCCGTATGCGCCCTCTCCTAGACCTCCCAGTGCCACACATGCTGAAAGCACTAAAAAGGTGTTTGGGACTGTTCGCTTACTACACCCAATGGGTCCCCAACTATGCCGACAGGGCCCGCCCACTTATAAAAGCCTCAGTTTTCCCACTGTGCCCAGCAGTCACCAGGGCATTCAGGGACATTAGGGACCATATTGCTAAAGTTACCATGTGGTCCATAGATGAGTCGATCCCATTTCAAATAGAAACGGATGCATCTGATGTGGCTCTGGCAGCCACCCTAAACCAAGACGGACGACCGGTGGCCTTTTTCTCCCGAACCCTACAGGGGTCAGAGGTAAGACACTCAGCAGTAGAGAAGGAGGCCCTAGCCATTGTGGAAGCAGTAAGGCACTGGTGACATTATCGGGCATGCAAACACTTCACCCTTGTCACGGACCAACGGACTGTGGCTTTAATGTTCAATAATCAGAACAGGGGGAGAATTAAAAACGACAAAATCCTGCGCTGGCGGATAGAATTGTCTACATTTAACTATGACATTCTATACCACCCCGGGAGACTCAACGAGCCCCTGGACATGTGCCATCCTTAACCACATGTACCAGTTGCAGAGCTTGCACAATGAGCTGGGCCACCCAGGGGTCGCTAGACTGTTTCACTTCATTAAAACCCAAAACCTCCCATTTTCGGTAGAGGAAGTGAGGTCAGTGAACAAGAGCTGCCCCATCTGTGTGGAATGCAAACCGCAATTTTACCGGCCAGACAAAGCCACCCTGATAAAAGCTACTAAACCTTTTGAGCGCCTCAGCCTCGATTTTAAAGGCCCGCTCCCGTCCAATAATAGAAATTTCTATTTCCTAAACGTAATAGATGAATATTCCCATTTCCCCTTCGCAATCCCGTGTTCTGATGGATCAGCAGCCACGGTTATAAAATGCCTCCAACCCATCTTCAGCATATTTGGGTGCCCGAACTACATAAACACAGACAGGGGTGCTGCATTCATGAGCGTAGAAGTACAGCAGTACCTGCACGAGAGAGGGATTGTTACCAGCCGCACTACAAGTTACAATCCCAGGGGGAATGGACAAGTCGAAAGGGAAAATGCCACTATCTGGAAAACGGTCCTCTTGACTTTAAAAGCAAAAGACCTGCCTGTTACTAGATGGCAAGAAGTGTTCCCAGAAGCCCTACACTCTATACGTTCTCTGTTGTGTACTGCCACTAACATGACCCCACATGACCGTATCTTTTCTTTCACAAGGAAAGCCACGACGGGCCCAGTGCTGCCTAAATGGATGATGACACCGGGACCTGTTCTCCTCCGGAAGCACTGCAGACCCCACAAAGCGGACCCGCTGGTGGATCAAGTGGAGTTGAGGCACGCGAACCCTCAGTAGGCCTTTGTCATATTCCCAGATGGAAGAGAAGACTCGGTGGCCACCAGGGATCTGTGAACAACGCGGGTGAAACACAGATGTCTATGGATCAACAAGGAGCGCAGCAGCAGTCACTAGAACAGTCGTCCATCGAGTCACCCCAGAGGACTAGACCACCCACCCCGGAAATCAGGACCCTGGGTACGCCCACCCCACAAAATATCACCACCCTAGACTTGATGGCAGGACCTAATCCCATATGAGGATCCCCAGCCCACATGGTCACATGACCAACCAATACTCCCACACCTCCACCAAGAAAGGCTGAAAGGCAGACCGCACACCCCACCCCTATACCACTACCGAGGAGGTCCAGAAGGCAATGGAAGCCACTCAACATTTTGGATTTATGAACTTACAAACAAGGGAAGGAGGACGGGGGTGTGGGGGTTAGGGGGAATAACAATGTTTTTAAGGGGGGGGTGAATGTGGTGATATGTAATTACACCACTAGGTCACCAGGGCTCATCCCAGTGACCTTGTATATAAAGCAGTCCAGAGCTACCGTCTAGCCTTCCAGGTTCGTCTTGCAGAGAGACAAGACCTTTTAGTGTACATATTAGTTTATTAAAGCTGTCTTATACTTGCACTGCTGGTGTAGTTATTGTTAGTACAGATAGTACTAAGTGGTGTCCACTTCTATCTTGTGAATGTGGAACTGCGCCTCAGCCTGCCTTCAGGCTGAGTGGTCCAAAAGACAGACAGTTTGAGTGAAACTGCTGCGTTGTCCATGTTGGGTTCAAAATCTGTTTGGGCCTGTCGGGGTCACCAATGTACCAACTGTGTCGCAGTGTGAAATGAAGAACGAGAAAATGATCAGACGTTGTCGAGTCAAAGTTCAGTAAAAGTCATTTACTCAAACACTGCGCGTTCCAAATTGACATCATCGCATTAGAACATAATGATGTCGCTCAGAACCTCCTGAACCAGTTCGATTAAGCCTCCGTTGAGCCCCTACAATAGCAAATTTAAATACTAAACAAAAGCATTGTTGTACAGTGGATAGATGACCAGATTAACAGTAAGAGTTGTGGACCATTCTTCCCAAACACATGGAATCCCTAATATGGAGCTCAAAATCAAGAAGTTATGAAATAAAAACCTTCCTAGATTTCACTAATTTCAGGGAAAGAATTCTGCCCTCATTCTTCAGATACTTTAGGCTGCTCTGGAAAGCAGCAGAAAACAAACTAATAAATTGCAATCGGATGATTACCAGATCGGAATATTATAACTCTGTGATAATTGTTGACTAACATCATTGGTAGACTTTGTGAACACATAAACTCTACTGAGTAATAAAACGACTGGAGCAATGCCCATAGCCATATCATCATTCTAGTTAATGATAATTTAAAAGCATGTTATTAAAAAGAAATAATTGTCCTTCAAGTTGATTATGAATGATATTAATTTTGCATATAATAATGTCATCTGAGACACTAGATAATCTTCTGTTCCTCTTGTACTTTTAATTCTATAATGCTACCAAAATCCTGATTCCCGAGGAATTCAAATTAACATTATAAACATTGTAACAACAAATACTATCTATATTAGAACACAGTTCCAAAAGCCTGTAAACATGAATGTAATCTAATTGCTGGAGAAAAAAAGTATATATATATATATATATATATATTACGATGTGGGAATTTCACTGTAACTGACACAAAAGTGAAGTGTAACAATTAGCCCATGATGTCACAGAGGTTGCTATGATTTTTCAGCCCTGAGGGAAAATTACTAGCTTTTTAATGGCAATGCAGCAAACTTGATTCATGATTAATTTGGAAAGGGGACTTGATTGACAGTGAAACTGGTGTTTGTTGGCAAGTACAGTTTTATAAAAAAAATACTTGAACACAGTTAGCAATCCGCGCTTAAAACAGTCTCTAAAGCATACATTGAAAGAATCTAGTCCATAATTAATACTTTTCAGACCTGGAGCGTCCTGTGACAAGTCTGCATTGATGAATAACTCTGAACAGAAACTGGTAAGTGTCCTGTCTAATCCCAAGAAATAGCAGATTGATTTGGTTTTGATTGTGTATAGACTTTGGGACAAAAATGTTTAGCTTCGTTTATTTCTATAGCACATTTAAAACCACTCATATTGACCAAAGTGCTGTACCACTAGGCAACTTTTTAAAGTCCAGAATAAAACAAATACGAGAGATTAGAACACAAAGTAACAATCAGGTGCATGAGGATGACTCAAAACGCTAGTGATTAAAAGGACATCCTCAATCTGGATATAAAAGAGTTGATGGAGGGAGGAATGTTGTTCCACAGTCTGGGGGCTGCAATAGCGAAGGTGTGATCTCCCCTGAGTTTACAATTTGAGCGCAGAACAGCCAAACGCCCCAAGTTAGTCGACCTGAGGGATCTTGAAGTGGAATAAGGAGTTAGGAGATCTGTGATACAAAACAGGACTAGCCCATTAAGGGCTTTATAGACAAAGAGGAGAACTTTAAAATCAATTCTGAGCCATACTGGCAGCTGATGGTGGAGGCCAGAAGAGAAGTGATATGGTTCCTCTTCTTGGCACCTGTCAGGAACCTGGCTGCAGCATTCTGAACCAGTTGCAGAGGGGATAATGATGACTGACTAATTCCTGGTATATAGAGAGTTAGAGTAGTCCAAATGGGAGAAAATAAGGACAAGGATAACTTTCTCAAGGTCTTTAAAATGAAAGGGATGATTTGATTTTGGCAATGATGTGTAGCTGGGAAAAGCTAGCTTTTTGTTTGTCGAACTTGAAGGTGGAATCAAATATTACACCAAGGGATTTGACGTGGGGTTTGATGAGGGTGGATAAGTTACCAAGACTATTGGAGATCATTTTTGTAGAATTAGGGGGACCAAATATGATAACCTCAAATTTGCCTTTGTTTTAGCTGTAAGAAGTGTTGAGCCATCCAACACTTTATGACCTCTAGACAGTTAGTGAGGCCGGCTACCTTTGATTGGTCGTTAGGTTTCAAGGGGAGATAGAGCTGAGTATCATCGGCATAGCAGTGGAAAGAGATGCCGTGTTTTTGATATGACCAAGTGGAAGCAGGATTAAAGAAAAGAAAATGGGGCCTAGAATAAACAGACCCTTGTGGGATGCTGCAGGGAAGGGTAGCTGAAGAAAGTGAAAATTTGCCCATATTAACTGAGAAAGTCCTGTCATGAAGATATGATTTCAATCAGTTCAAGGCTTCACACTGGAGACGGTCTGTGAAAATGGTGTGATCCACAGTATCGAACGCAGTGCTAAGGTCCAGGATGATTAGAAAGGTGGAGCCACCTGAGTCAGTAGAAAGGAGCAGGTCATTTTGTCATTGTTTTAACTGATAGATTCTTGAATCTGATGAATGACTGACCTTCAATTATCAATTTAACATCACCTTGATTTATTAAGTAATAATCTGATCAGCCGATGATAAAGAATAATAATCTGGTCAGCCCATGATAAAGAATACAGTCACATTACAATAGTTGATGAATAATGATACCTCAAAGACTTGCTTCACACATCAAGTTACAGACTCGAACCTGCTGTTATGTGGGAATAGGGCAGAATGAGTTGAATGGGAAGAACTGGCAATCCAGTTTTTTGATGCTTTATCACAATCTTTGGTGGCACTTTAGAGTTGATGCAAAGTCCAGAAAGGTTCTCGGGTAAGGAAGAGCACTGTCTATGCAAAAATAAAGTGGGCTCATTATACAAATGTCATGAAATATGTTTAGTTGAAAATGCTTAAGAAAAGGGGATGAAATAAAAGGGGAAAAGTGCATCGACACAAATCTGGCAAAAGAGTTAATGACGTACATGGAAATGGTGTCAAACCCTACCCCTGAAATCTGCTCAAGCAGGGCCATCCATAACTAGAGAGGGTGCAGAAAAGATTCATGGGAATTTTTTTTTTAGGCATGCAACACAGTAACTAGCCCTTCTGGCCCACAAGCCCATTCTGCCCAATTATACCCAATTGACCTACAACCCTGATATACTTTGAAGGGTGGGTGGAAACTATCACTTCTCTTCTGGAGGAAAACTATGCAGACAAAGGGAGAACTTCCAAACACCTTACAGACAGTGCCAGATTTGAAACTGAGTCACTGGCACTGTTGACAGCGTTGTACTAACCGCTACGCTGACTGTGCTGCCTGGAATGAACTTTTGGCTGCCTGGAGGACTGACATGTTGATAGGACTGGTGGGCTGGAGTTACAAGGAGAGGGTGGATAGGCTGGCACTTTCCTCCCAGAAACTTTGGAGGCTGACAGGTGGAAATTACAGAAGTTTATAAAATCATGAGGGGAAAGGGTAAGGGAAACAATCATCATCATTTCCCCAGGAGAGCAGACTTAAAAGCGAGAGGGCATTGAATCAAGGTGAGAGGGGAAAGATTTTTTTAGGAACCTGAGGGGCACCTTTTGTCACACGGAGGACGAGGAGCACGTGGGATGAGCTGCCAGAGGAATTATTTGAGCTGGGTACAATTGCAACATTCAAAAGGAACATGGATAGGAAAGGGTTGGAGGAATTTGGATCAAACACAGGAAAATAGTATTAGATGGCTTGGTCAGCAAGGACCAGTTGAGGCAAAGGGCTGTTTCCATGCTATTAAACACTATGAGGCAAAACAACAGACTAGAAACAGAGTCAAGAATACCTGGGATTTCAATGTGTGTAAATGGGACACCATCCAGTTTTGACTAAGGAAGTATGAAATTTTTGGTGAGAAATTCAAAGGTGGAGATGAGTAAAGTTGGGAGTCCAAATATATATAACCATATAACCATATAACCATTTACGGAGTGGAAACAGGCCACGTCGGCCTTTCAAGTCCGCATCGGTTTACTAGAACAACTCCACTAGCTCAAACCTCCCGCTCACCGCCAATAAACCTCCAACCCCCTCACCTCCATGTACACATCCAACCTCTTAAATGACAGAAGGGACCCTACGTGTGTGTAAGTGTGCGTGCATGCATTACTTGATTGCTTGTATTAGGAGGCTGCATTATGGATTTTTGAATTCTGAGGCTGTGCCCTCTGGTCCCACACTCCCCCACCATAAGGAACATCCATTCTACCCAGGCCTTTCATTATTCAATTGGTGAGTACAGTCCCAGAATCAAACACTCCTCACATGATAACCCTTTCATTTTGGGGTTCATTCTCATGATCCTCTCCAATGACAACATATTCTTCCTTAAATATGGAGCCCAAAACTGCTTATAACACTCCCAGAAGTAAAATAATAATGAATAATTAATTTTGCTAAATAATATTTTTTAAATTCTGAAGGCTAATTTAATGATTAGCTTCATCTCTTGGGAAAAAGAATGATACTTTAGCCTCACACACCATTTAGAGTTTGGATACTGTAACTCAGGTAGCTAGATTCTGATGGAAGGTCTTTGGCCTCAAGCCAGTGGTTCTCAACCTTTATTTTTCAACTCACATGCCGTGTTAAATAATCCCTTACTAACCATAGAGCACCTATAAGTTAATTTAATGTTTCTCTGACTTCCTACACGATAAGGCAAATCTGAAATTATCTTTGAGTTCATCTTGAAGTTGTGAATCATATTCCCCAATTTTCAGGATGCAAACCTTTTGGGGAAGAAAAATGTTGTCCAATGTAATCAGATCATGACTGACATTTCAACAAATTCCAGATCAATCTAACTAGAGTTTGGATTTTATTCACTGTCCCTTACAGGATTCAATATGACCAATGGGATGGAGGTATCCTATGATCAGGGGAGAGATATGGGAAATTGGAGTGAGCTGCCTGAGATCACCTTGAGACAGGTGTTCCGATGGCTGGGAGACCAGGACCGAGTTCGAGCAGCACTGGTGTGCAAATGCTGGAACCATGTGATGCATTCGCCAGCTCTCTGGCGATCCAGGACATTCACCTTCTGTGGGAGACCATCCAAATACCGACGAGCTGAATATGAGTCTGCCATATGGTACGTCAAAAAATTTGGTAGATACCTGGAGAACTGTGAGATCAAATTCACGAATCCGTACAATTCCCTTCTGACTCGGAGGTTCCAGATAACAATGAGGAGCTTCTTAGCACGCCTTGGAAACGAGAACAACAGGTTAAAATCTTTCACTGTCCAACATCTGGAGTTGGACCGCCTTGTGTGGAGCTCATCTGTAAGGAATGCCTTCTTAAAGGTACAGCCTCGAGGGGAGAATATAATTTTCAGTATTATTATGTACACTTCCCAATGATTGGTTCATAATTTTCTGCAAAGATGGCCCAGTTGTGCTCCAGTTTTCAAGTGTGAACATTGAATGATTGAATGCGTGTCAAACTAACTCTATTCAGTAGGCCTGTGGGAGATATTTCAACACTCATTAAACCACACAAAGCTAATTCCTCATGCCTTCTGGTTGGAGAGAAATAACAAGGTATCTCATGACTTCCTTGTTTTTGCACCCCACCCAGACCTTTATTGAGAACTACAGAACCTCATATCAGTCGACCTGCCTTGCCACTTTGAACAAACTGTGCTTGCTTACTTTGCTCTCAAACCCTTTTCAAGTTGCTGCTTCTCATTTCTCTGACCAAAATGCAACACTTCCCTACTCACCCTTAAAATTCACCTGTCCCATTTCCACCTGCCTGTGCGGGTCTGTCTGAGTCCATTTTGTGACATCTTCAGATGTGAACCTGATACACCATATTAGCTTGATACTCAAGCTTGTGAGTAAATAGAATATGAAATAAATATCAGCTCAGCAACAACTCTGCAAAGGAATTTCAATTGACTCACTTCACATGACCATAAATGTATATTTGGAATATTAACAACAATGCAATTAAAGCACTATACACAACTTGCCCAATACCACTCTGAGGTTCACGGTTCCCTTACATACATTAATACACAAAATTTGTTTGCTTTAGTTTATTCACAAAGGCATACAAAATACCTGATAACAAAAAGGATAAATAGTTTATAACACTTCTGATTTAAATTTAAAATGTTTAAATTTGACTATACATTATGGTAGAAGTCGATTCCAGCCATTGAAACCCATGCCACCCAATTAATCTACCAACCCTGTATGTTTTGGAGTGTGGGACAAAGCCGGACTCCGAAAGGAAACCCACACAGGTCAAGGGGAGATCTTCCAAACTCCTTACAGACAGTGGTGGATTCGAATCCAGGTCGCTGGCCATATGATTGGCGTTGCGCTAATGGCTACGCTAACCCTGCCACCAGTGATGCTCAGTAGTAACTTTTTGTTTGGGGTATAACCAGTACAGGCAAATCCTGAGCCGCAGGCTGACTTTGGAAATTTACAAAGCTCCCCGTGATACGATTTGTAATATCGCTTCTAACTGAAGAATCTGAAAGCTCTAATAGTGATTTCCTTCTGTTCAAGAGCCTGAACTTTTTCCTTCGTCGTGAGTGCAGACATCTTCAGTCATTCAACCTGAGAGGTGCTCGGCTGTCAATGGAGCAAGGCTTTTCCATCTTAAATTCACTGATCCAGTTTAGGAACAGGAACTCCATTAATGAGCTCAACATCGAAGATTTCTTTAGCCACCACCTCGCCATCTACGCTAATCCCACCTTCCCCAAAATCATTCGCAGCTTCTGTGAGCTTACCAGCATTTCAATCAATTATAACTGCATCTCTGATGACGTCCTGGACAACTTGTGTGAAAGCTGCTACCAGACCCTTCGGACCATGAACATTAAATGCCATATCCACGACCCTCACAACCAGGTTGTGTGGGGACTCTCCTGGTCGAAACTTGCCAAACGAGCCACCAACCTGAAAGTGAACTTTTATTTTGACCTTGTGATGAAGAATGACCACCTGACTCGGATCTTGGTTCCTGAGATTCCCGTGAGGAGCCTAAATTTCAGGAGCTGTTATTTCAGTGACCCAGACTGGTCCATGAAGCCCACCCTGTCTGATCTGATTCCTCACTACAAGAGTACACTACAGGTAAGAATGCAACAGAATGTCAATGAAATGACAAACCATAAACTCCTTTGGAGAGTTTGCTGATCCCTTACAGACAAGGCCAAAGAGAGTTCAATGAATGGAACAAGGAGCTAGCTGAAATGATGAATGTGGGCTCATTTTTGTCGTATAAGAAAACATATGATAGGAACATGAATGGGAGGTGTATGGGCGGCTATGATCTGGGAGCAGGTTACAGGGACTAGGCAGAATAACAGTTCAGCACAGGCTAAATGGTCTGAAGGGCCTTTTTGTGTGCTGTAGCAGCCTATGGTTCTAAGAGTTTGAGACAATCTGCCTAAGGCTGACACATTGTGGCAGAAGGGCTACACAACGCTGATTTGGTAAAACCAATGCACTAACGAGCCAGGGAATCAGATGGCCAGTGGGATAGTGGCCATTACCTTCAACTAGTAAGGCCAGTATTCAGAGTTGGCACCAAGGGAGGACATTAGTGGGCAATTGCCCCCCCCCATGAGGTGTTGTGAACACCCCCCACCCACTCACAGCCGATGCCCCCCCCAAATGAGGTATTACGACCCACAGTTTACCATCACTTGCAGCGAGTGTCACGAGCATCTAGTGTCACTAGTTTCCAGCCAATATAAGCAGCATGTTTGTCTGCTGCATTGGAGGGAGGGGGAAGGCAAATGTCGCACAGAGGAGGTTCATGGTAGGCAGGTAGGAACTACCACACCTCCCCCTTCCCCGCTGAGTGAATTTTCAAAGGTCAGATAGTGCCCTCCAAGGTTACCCTAATGCCCCCTGTTAAGTCTTGTTCTGGTGTCGATGCTGCCAATACTGAATGTAAAGAACAGAGAAGTTGAGAGGTGATTTAACAGAGACCTACAAGATTCTGAGAGGCATAGATAAAGTAGACAGCCAGCATCTTGCTCCCAGGGCAGGAGTGGCAAATACCAACTGTACAAAGTGAAGGGAGGAAAGTTTAGGGGAGATATCAGGGGTAAGTATTTTACACAGAGTTGTGGCAATTGAGTTCAACAGTTGAAGATAGAGGAGCAGTTGATTGGGCAATCGAGTTCAACAGTTGAAGGGCAATCAAAGTCAGATAACCTAACATCACTATAAAAGTGAGGGACCGTATAGTGGAGCGTTTATCAATGAAGCAGCCATCGTCAGAGTGGGCTGCGTCAGAGTGGAAAGGTTTTGGCTCAAGGGGCTTCAGTGAATAGAGGCTGAAGTGTGATGCAGGAGTTGATGTAAGGAAAGGCCACCCGATTCGAGGAACAAGAAAAGATTCATCAGGTAGGCGCAGGTAACGGCAGGTTTTAGATATCATTTTTTTCCCCGCCAGTCATAAACAGTGGGAATGACAGCCAAGGCAGGGGAATGCTCCTCTTGTAGAATATGGGTCATTAGGAAAGTCGGCAGAATCCCTAACACCTTCATCTGAGAAGTGCATCCAGCTGCATCTCCTGACAAACTGAGTTAAATAATTGGAGCTGGAGTTGGATGAACTCTGGATCATCAGGGCAGCAGAGGGCATGATAGATGGGAGTTACAGGGACACTATTTCACAAGGAGGCAGAAGGAAGGTAGATGGGTGACAGTCAGGAGAGGGAAAGGGCACCCCTGTGGCCATTCCCCCTCAAATAACAAGTATACTATTTTGGATAATGTTGTGGGAAATGACCTACCAGCCACAAGCCATGGCAATCAAGTCTCTGACTAAGAAGGGAAGGGAGAAGAAGAGGAGAGCTGTAGTGATATGGAATTCCATAGTTAGGGAGACAGATAAGAGATTCTGTAGAAGACAATGAGTATCCCAGATGATGTGTTGCCTCCTTGGTGCCCAGGGTCTGAGATATCTCAGATTGAGTTCATGGCATTCTCAGGAGGGAGGGAGAACAGACAAATATCATAGTTCATGTAGAGACCAATGATGTAGGTAGGAAGGGTGAGAAGGTCCTGCAAGGAGAGCTCAGGGAGTTAGGTGCTAGGTTGGAGGACAGGACCTTCCAGGGTTGTGATCTCAGGATTGCTACCCATGCCATGAGGTAGTGAGGTTAGAAATAGGAGGATAATGCAGATTAACAGATGGCTAAATACATGGTGCAGGAGGGAGGGCTTTAGGTTTCTGGCTCATTGGGCTCTCTTCCAGGGAAGGTGGGTCCTGGTCTGCATCTGATCTGGAGAGGGACTAATATCCTTGTGCAAAGATTTGGTAGTGCTGCTCTGGTGGGTTTAAACTAGTGAAGGAGGGAAAAGATGATGTGAAAATTGCATGCACTGTTAGAAGTCAACGGCTTGTTTGTGGTGGAAGTGTTATCAGGTGTGTCTATTTCAATGCAAGGAATATTGTAGGAAAGGCAGACGAGCTTAGAGCGTGGATTGCCATTTGGAATTACGACATTGTGGCCGTTAGTGAAACTTGGCTGCAGGAGGGGCAGGACTGGGAGCTCAATGTTCCAGTCTTCCATTGCTTTAGATGTTATAGAATGGGGATGGAGGACTGGGATGAAAGGGGGAGGAGTGGCATTGCTCATCAGGGAAAATTACACAGCTGTGCTCTGGCAGGACAGACCAGTGGGCTCATCTATTTCCTGGAGACTAGTGCTGCTCATGCTGAGGAATGGGAAAGGTAAGGTATGATGACACTCATGGGGTTGTATTATTGTCCACCCAATAGTCAGTGAGAATTGGAGGAGCAAATCTATAGAGAAATAGCAGACAACTGCTGGGAACATAAGGTTTTGACAGGAGATTTCAATTTTCCACATATTGACTGGGACTCCCATACTGTAAAAGGGCTGAATGGCTAGAAGTTTGACAAATGTGTTCAGGAAAGTTTTCTAAATCAACATATAGAGGTACCAACTAGAGAATGTGTAATACTGTATTTCCTATTAGGGAACAAGACAGGACAGGTGACAGAAGCATATATAAGGGATCATTTTGGGTACAGTGATCATAATGCCACAAGTTTCAAGTTAATTAGTGGAGAAGGATAGGTCTGGGCCTTGGGTTGAGATTCTAAATTGGAGAAAGGCCAATTTTGAGGAAATAATAAAGGATATAGAACACGTGGATTGGGGCCAATTGTTTTCGGGCAAGGATGTGCGACTTAAGGGCAAGTCCTTCAAAGGTGAAATTTTGAGAGTACAGAGTTTGTATGTTCCTGTCAGGATTAAAGGCAAGATTAGCAGGTATAGGGAACCTGGTTTTTTGAGGGATATTGGAGATCTGGTTCAGAAGAATAGAGAGGTGTACAGCAGGTATAGGTACTTGAGGAATATAAAAATGCAAGAAAAACCTCCAGAAAGAAATCAGGAAGGCTAAAAGAAGACATGAGATTGCCTTGGCAGACAATGTGAAAGAAAATCTTAAGGTTTTCTACAGGTATATTAAGAGCAAAAGGATAGTAAGGGACAAAATTGGTCCCCTTGAAGATCAGAATGTTTGGCTTTGTATGGAGCCAAAAGAGATGAGGTGAACTTAAATGTTTTCTTTTCATCAGTATTTACTCAGGCACAGAGTAGTGGGAAGTAAGAAAAACTAGCCATGAAGTCATGGAACCTATACAGATGGCCCCAGCACTGATTCCTGAGGCACACCACTAGTCACAGGCCTCCAGTCTGAGAAGCAATCATCCACCGCTACTCTCTAGCTTCTCCTGTGCAGCCCTTATCAAATCCAGTGCACTGCTTCACCATGAATACCTTTCGACAGAACCTCCTTGACTAACCTCCCTTGTGGGACCTTGTCAAAGGCCATGCTAAGATCCATGTATAGGAGTTGGGATGTTATGGTAAAGTTGTATAAGACATTGGTAAGGCCAATTTTTGGAGTATTGAATGCAGTTTTGGTCACCTAAGTATAGGAAATATAACAATAAGATAGAAAGAGTGCAGAGAAGATTTACTAGCATATTGCCCGGACTGTGTTACAGGGAAAGGTGAAACAGGTTAGAACTTTATTCCCTGGATCATAGAAGAATGAGGAGAGATTTGATAAAGATATTTAAAATAAGAATTGAAGGGATAGACAGAGCACATATTTACTTTTTCCACTGAGGGCAGGTGAGATACAAACCAGAGTGAAAGGGGAAAAGATTAAGGGGAACTTTTTCACACAGAGAGTAGTGGGAGTGTGGAATGAGCTGCCAGCTGAAGTGGTGAATGTGGGCTCAATTTTAACATTTATGTAGAATTTGGATAGGTACATGGATGGGAGAGTTATGGAGGGCTATGGAATGGGTGCAGAACAATGGGACTAGACAAAAAAAAATGGTTTGGCACAGACTAGAAGGGCTGAAAGGGCCTGTTTCTGTGCTATAGTGTTATATGGTTCTATCTATGGTGCCTGTAATGCCTTGCTAGGGGTGGTGGTGGAGGCTGAAACATTAGGGGTATTTAAGGGACTCTTAGACAGGCACATGGATGAAAGAAAAATTGGGGTTTACATGGCAGGAAGGGTTTAGTTTTTTTTTGGTAGGAATACAGATAGACCCCAACCTAGGATGTTTTGACGTGATATTTTTGACCTATGATGGAAGTCCCAAACCAAACCCCAATTGGAAGTTATGGTCTACTTGTATATAGGTCGGCACAATATCAAGGACCAAAGGGCTTGAAGTGTTCTATGTGCAAGTTGTAATTGGAAGCAAGTCAGAGAAGCTTCACGAGTCTGAGGCCTGGACTGGACTGGTTTTTCAAGAGGACAGGTTGGATGGGATCATTTTGTATCTACAGGAGTTTAGAAGATTAAAAGGAGTGATTGAAATACAAGCTCCTGAAGTGGATGTGGAGAGGGTGCTTCCCCCTTTGGGATAATCTAGATCTAGGAGTCACTATGTAAGTCTAAGAAGACATCCATTTAAGACAGAAGAGGGGAAAATTATTCTCTCAGAGACTCGTGAGTTTTTGGAATTGATTCATCTTCGTAAGGTGAGGGAAGTAGAAACTTTGAGTATTTTATGTAGATCAAGGTTGTGAACACCTGGGGATGGGAATGTGGGTATGTTTGAGACAGGAATTTTTATTTTAATGATTTTTAATGACACATCATTGTAGAAGCTGATCCCAGCCATTGAAGTTCATGCCACTCAATTACATTCAATGAACCTACTGAGTCCATATGCTCTGGAGGGTGGGAGGAAACTGGAGTACCCGGGGAAAACCCAAGTGGGGCATGGGGAGAACATGCAAACTCCTTACAGAAAGACAAATTCAATACAGGTCGCTGGTGCTGCATTAACCATGCCGCAGGGAACTGGGATACATTTTGACATAAAATCTACATATCTTTGAGCTGACACTTCAAGCTGAAACTTGTCTGGAAGTAGTTATGTCACTGGAGGGGTTGAAGGCTGATGTCATTGACATCAACACAGTACATTTACCAGAGGCTTTAATAACACCTACCTTTTCTTATTACATCCTTTCCTCTCACAAATAACCTGGATTTAGTGTACACAGATTTCCAGAAGGCCTCAAACATTCATTGTTAAAAAGAACAAATTGGCATTGTGAAGAGGAATGAGAGGGTGACCACAAACGGAGAAGAGGCACAAACGAGTCTTTTCCCAGCTGACGTCAGTGCTGGGTCTCAACTGTTTACGGTTTACGTGACTGATAGGGTGAAAATTCTAAAGGTATTGTTGTTAAATGTGCTGATCACGGAGAAATAGGTGGGAATATAAAATGTGAAGCAGACGTAAGACTACAAATGGAGGGAGGCAGCGAGGTGAGTGAATCTGTGAGATCTGGCTAATGCGGGGAAAATGTGAACTTGTCCACTTTGGCATTAAAAAATTTTTTTAAGTCATGCAATCTGAGATGCAGAGGTTTCTGGGTACCCTCATGCTGACTTGCCAAAGTTTACTATTTAGCTGTTGTGAAAAATAAGGATATGTTATCATTTATTCTGAAGGGAATTGTGGTGGATATGCCATTACACCACTAAGTCACCAGGGGCCACCACCTGACGACCCTGTATATAAAGCCGATCGGAACTCATGCTCCTCCTTCTGACCTGGGCTTGCACAGAGGCAAGACCTAGCTGTATATATCACTCTATTAAGCCTGGATTTAATCTTCACTCTGCTTTGTGTGATTGATGTTGGTCACAATTTAATAGAGTGATTTATATCTGGGAAGGAAGTTACTCCTGTCCTCACCCACGCTTCCGACTCCACCGAAACCAGATCCAAGGATCTGAAAATGGAGATATCCCCCATGCACATGCAGCCGAGTACGGACCAGGTGGGGAGCCGCAGGGACTCTCCCAGTGACCGAGGATTGTGAGAGGGACAAAAGCACCTGGGAGTAGGTAAAGAACGGCCCAGAGCCCTGCCTGTTAAGTAACTCTCCGGGACTGGGTCCAGCCATACAGCTAAAGTAACGCACTTCTGCAAGGTCACATTAGAAGTACAAGGCACAGAGTATGAGGAATTTAAATTATTAGTTCTCCCCTGTCTCTGTGTTCCCGTTCTGCTTGGGCTGGACTTTCATTGTCAATTGGAGACCATTACAATGGTACACAATGGGCCCCTTCCCCCACTGCTCCTCGAGAACAAACAACACTGTAACCTGACAGCTCTGAATGTAGAACCTCCCCCACTATTCACTCATCTCACCCCGGGCTGCACGCCAATAGCCACCAAGAGCAGGAGGTACAGCCCGCGGGATGGAGAGTTCATTAGAGTGGAGGTTCGCAGACCCCTACAAGAGGGCATTATAGAGAAGAGCTCCAGCCCCTGGAGAGCTCAAGTTGTTGTAGTAAGGTCGGGGGAGAAGCAACGAATGATGGTCGACTACAATCAGACCATCAACAAGTTTACACAGCTGGATGCCCACCACGCATAGTGGACATGGTGAATAGCATTGCGTAGAATAAGGTATTCTCCATTATAGACATCAAGGCAGCGTATCATCAGTTTCCCATTAGAGAGAGCGACTGCATATACACGACGTTTGAGGCAGATGGCAGACTGTACCAGTTTCTCCGTCTCTTCTTCGGCATCACTAATGGGGTATCACTATTCCAGCGGGAGATGGACTGCATAGTAGACGAGTATCAATTTAAGGCGGTGTTCCCTTTCCTCGACAACGTTACCATTTGCGGCCTCCCTAAAGCCGACCATGATACAAACCTCAAGTGGTTCTTCCAGGCAGCTAAGGAACGTAACCTAACATACAATAAGGATGAATGCATCTTTAGTGATAAGAAACTAGCCATCCTGGGATATGTAGTACAAAACTGGGAAATCAGCCCAGACCCTGCCCACATGCGCCCACTCCTAGACCTCCCAGTTGCTCACACACAGAAAATGTTAAAAAGATGTTTGCGACTCTTCATGCTTTCTTCACAGTGGGTTCCCAACTATGCCAACAGGGCCCGCCCGCTCATAAAAGCCTTGGAATTTCCCCTCGGACCGGTGGCTGTCAAAGCCTTTACAGAGATTAGGGACCTGATTGCAAAAGCAACCCATGGGCCATAGATGAGACGATCCACTTCCAAGTGGTGACGAATGCCTCAGGTGTAGCACTGGCGGCCACACTGAATCAGGAAGGGCGACCCATAACCTTTTTCTTGCGGACCCTACAGGGGTCAGAGGTGAGAAACTCGGTAGTGGAGAAGGAGACACAGGTCATCATAGAAGCGGTGAGGCATTGGAGACATTGCCTGGCTTGTAAGCGCTTCACACTGGTCACGGACCAATGATCCATGGCATTCACGTTCGACAACCAGAACGGGGAAAATAAAAAAATGAAAAAATTTTGGGCTGGAGGATAGAACTGTCCACATACAATTATGACATTCTATATCAGCCTGGGAAGCTCAATGAGCCCCCAGATGCGCTGTCCAGGGGCATCTGCATGGTCCTCAATCACATGTCCCAGCTGCAGAGCTTGCACAATGAGCTGGGCCACCCGGGGGTCACTAGATTGTTCCATTTCATAAGGATCCACAATCTCCTGTTCTTGGTTAAGGAGGTAAGGACAGCAAACAAGGGCTGTCCCATCTGCGCGGAATGCAAACCGCAGTTCTACTGGCCAGACAGGGCTACATTGATAAAAGCCACCAGACCCTTTGAATGCCTCAGCCTCGACTTTAAAGGCCCACTCCCCTCTTACGACAGGAACGTCTACTTCCTTAACGCCAGAGATGAATACTCCCATTTCCCTTACGCAATTCCATGCCCCTATGTGTTGCCAGCCACAGTAATAAAGTGCCTGCTATCTATTTTCAGCATGTGTGGGTACCCCAACTATATACACATCGACAGGGGTGCTGCATTCATGAGTGCAGAAGTCCACCAGTACCTATGGGACAGAAGTATCATCAAATGCCGCACTACAAGCTACAACCCCACAGGTAATGGGCAAGTGGAAAGGGAAAATGCCACTATTTGGAAAGCAGTACCGTTGACCTTAAAGGCAAAAGACCTACCTGCGGCAAGATGGCAGGACTTATTACTGGAGGCTTTACATTCGATACGCTCACTGTTGTGTACCACCACAAACATGACTCCACATGACCGCTTGTTTTCATTTTTAAGGAAAGCTGTGATGGGCACGGTGCTGCCTAGATGTCTGATGACACCGGGTCTGGTGCTTCTCTGGAAGCACTGCAGGCCCCACAAAATGGACCCACTGGCGGAGCCAGTAGAGCTGAGGCATGCAAACCCCCCTCTACGTGGTCATCATATTCAGGGACAGATGGGAATATTCCATAGCCATAAGGGGCAGCACGCCGGCCGGTATAGTGTACGATGAGGAAGAATCACAGACCCTGACGGACCAGCAAGATGGACAGCAGACACCAGGACAACCGACCATCATAGCACCCCAAAATGAACCGCTGACCGATACACCCCCAACAGCCAGTACCTGCCCAGAAAGCCCTACACCACCCCCCTCCCCCCCCCTCAGCATATCCCTTCTTTGCAGGCAATGAGCAGCCCTGCACCCTCATCCACCCAATGTCAGAATCCCCTGCCCCAATACCCCGAAGGTCTAAGAGACTAAGGAAAGCCCACCAGATCCTGGACATGAATTTGCAGTGGGGGAGGGGGGGGGAGGGAGTGGCCAAATTCCTTTAAGGGGGTGAATGTGGTGATATGCCATTACACCACTAGGTCACCAGGGGTCACCACATGACGACCCTGTATATAAAGCTGATCAGAACTCGCACTCCTCCTTCTGATCTGGGCTTGCACAGAGGCAAGACCTAGCTGTATCTATGACTCTATTAAAGCTTGCATTTAACCTTCATTCTGCTTCGCGCGATTGATGTCAGTCACAGGAATTAAAAGTAAAATCATGCTTCAACTAACTACAGGGCAACAGTGAAACCATGTCTGGAATAAAATGTCCATATTATTTGCAGTGAACTGGGATTCACTAGAAGTGTGCTGTACTGACGACTAGTGCTGCCTCCCAGCTCCTCCCCTGGGCCCCGTATATAACCCTACTTTCCCGTCTAACCTAGAACCCCTCTGAAGCCTGTTCATGAACCCTAACTGTGTTTTAAGCTAATAAAAGCATTTGTTCTCCCTCCAGTCAAGGGTGAGCTTTTATCTACGCTACATTAATATTTTAATTAAAGAAGATGTATATGGAAGAAGCTCAGATAAGGTTTACTGGTCTGATACTTGGATTGGATAGGTTGTTTCATGTAGAAAGGTTGACAGGATCTGCTTGAATCTACAGGAGTTTAAAAGACTTCAAAGGAGTGATTAAAGCATATACTGTGTAAAAGTTGAGTTTTGTCGACCATTCTTTAACGCTAAATTTATAGAGTTAACTATTAAACGGATACTTCTTTGGACCGCAATAAGTATCTGCATTGTCCAAGGCGTTGGGAGTTCCAATGGGTGGGTGACGAGGGCTGAGGTGATAGACTAAAATACCAGTTTTTTGGGCCAAAAATATGGGGGTCGATTCTACATGGTATGAACTTTTATATGAGTATATACGTTAAAACCTGAGGTGTTGATACAAGGTAGATATTGAGAAGATGCTTCCTCTTGTGGGAAAATCCAGAGGTAGCAATTACTGTTTAATTGTACAAGGTCATCCATTTAAGACAGAAAGGAGGGCAAATTTCTTCTGTCAAGAGGCTCATGAGTGTTTGGAACACAGTTGTTTTCATATGGTGAGGGAAGCAGAAACTCTTGAGTATTTTTAATGGGGAAATGAGCGTATATATGATAAATGGGGGCCGTGAAGTGCTATGGGATGTAGATGGGAGCATGGTGTTAATTTCATTGAGTTGTGAACTAGCCTTGAAGGGAACATATATGCGGTGTTCCCCATGCTTAATTTGTATGCCTGTATGCAAAGGGAGGGATCTGTGGCTGACTCACCGATACCTTTTCAGAAGCAAATGCTACGTCCAAAATCATCCTTCTGTTTCAACAGAAATAAATAATAGAGTACAAACTCCTCATGTTGAGATGTGACTTTTCTTGCCAGAAACTGACATTGGAATTTAATAATAGTCATGAACAAATCGATGAAGAGCTGTTGCACTTGGTGCTAACGTGTGGACGGCTACACTACATGAAGATCTGGGCTTTTCTCAGCATTAAGTTTATTGAGACAATTCTACAATATCGTCAGGAAGGAAAATCCAAGGTCCGGACTCTAAAGGTATAAGCAACTCTTCTTTCTAACTAATGGGATTACTGGGTCATTTAAATTTGAGTGAAGGCCAGATCAGTGAGAACATTATGGAATTTAAGGTGCTAAGAATTGATGGCGTTGAATTCATTGATTGTAACATTTAAGTAGGTTCAGTTAGCCCTTTGGCTGGTTGGTTGAGGACTGTAATTCTGACCTGCCTTTTTACAACCAAAGGAAAAATCCTGGTTTGTGAAAGTGCCACCCTTTATTACTCATTATGGGCTAATTACTCCTGAGTGTGTCTGTAAAAAATTTTAAACTTGATTAAGCCCTTGCATATTTTCGAGTTACACTTGTCATGCTTACTAGATCTGATGCTGCTTATCAGAGAGATTGCAAAAGAGCAAATAAAAGTAAGCTATTAAAGCTTGGTGAAGGGAAACATCTGTGAATGGAATTTGATAGTCGCTAATAACATTTGCTATCATATTCATTGTACGTGCATATGCATCAAAATTCTTACTTGCTGCAGCTGAACTTGTGTTAAAAAATTACAATAGTCTATGTTAAATTAATTAAAAAGAGATAATAAATATTCAAAGTGAAATAGGAAAAACAAGTGGTGTTACAATGGTCTTGAATCCTTTTGTGCTGTCAGAGCAGTCCACGATTAGTCAAGAATCCGATAGCTGTGGGAAAAATAAACCGTTCTTGAACTTAGAGGTGCTGGCCTTAAGGCTTCTGTAATTTCTACCTCAAGAAAGCAGTGAGAGGAGGCGTCACATGAGGAAGTGGCCAGTTGGGAAAACCAGCCCTCTCCAGAAAAATAGGAAAAAAGTTAGGAAAAGACAAAGTACAACAAAAATAAAATATAAGAAATAGATGATAAAGTTACAGAAAAGAGAAAGAAGATGGCACCTAAGAAGGAGAAAGTAAAAACAACCGAAAAAAAAAAATAGAAAAGTCGCTGGAGAAGAAAGAAGAAGGCCTTACCTGCATGAAGGAGCAGGGAGCTGCGGTGGCAAGGAGCGCCCGATCCCCAAGGTTAGTGCCTCCCCTGCAGAGTCGCAACTCCCAATCAGTGGACTTCAAAAGTGGCTCTTGGAGCCAAACAAAAGTACACAACTGCGCGATCAAAAGAAAAAGAGGACACCGATGGGAGAGGGGGTCAGCAGAGGACGGGCAGCGCAAACAGTTGAGGGACGCCCGACACCAGGGTGCTCAGCTAGAGGACGAGGAAGGGAGCAAGGAAACAGACAAAGGAGAAAGACGGAGGGTTGACCGACAAGAGGATCAATGACAGGAGGCGCGACAGACGAGCAGCCCAGGAGGGGAGGACCAACAGCAAGAGGCCCAGCAAGAGGAGGCCTGACAAAGAGATATAAGCAGCTCATCAGGAAAAACAGAAGCGACACAGACACAAAGAAGAGAAGAAGAAGACACAAATACAAGTACAGACACAGAAGAGGAAGAAGAAGACCAAGATCTTCACAGAGAAATAGATGGTAAAACAGATAGACAGAATATAGATAAAGCTTTTTTTGAAGAACAAATGAGATCATTAAAAGAATAGTTATCATTAGAATTTAATGCAATTAAAAGGAAAATGAAAACAGCAGAAGATAAAATGCAAAGTTTAGACCTGGTCATGATAGAAATAGGGAAGAGTAGAGAATGTGGAAGAGCAGGAAATGGCTGTAGAAATGGAAGTAAATGACTTAAGAGAAAAATTGGAAGAAAGTGACAAAAATATTAAAGAGACACAAGAGTTGTTATCTCAGAAAATTGATATGTTGGAAAATTATAGTAGGCGAAACAACATAAAAATAGTGGGCCTGAAGGAGGGTGAAGAAGGCACAGACATGAAAGAATTTATAAAAGGATGGATCCCGAAAGTCCTGGAAACAACAGAAATTCAGGAAGAAATGGAAATAGAAAGGGCACACAGAACACTAGCTCCGAAATCAAAGACACAGCAAAAACCAAGATCCATCTTAGTAAAATTTTTGAGATATATGAAAAGCGAAAATATACTGGAATGGGCAAGGAATAAAGTTAGAGAAGATAATAAGCCATTGAAATACATGGGTCAAAATTTTTTTTTTTTTACCCAGACATAAGTTTTGAACTCTTAAAGAAGAGGAAGGAGTTTAATACAACAAAAACGATTTCTTGGAAAAAAGGTTATAAATTCATGTTAAGACATCCAGCCGTGCTTAAAATGTTTATACCCGGGAGCAAAACAGACTGTTCTCGGATCCGGAGGAAGCACAAGAATTCCCAGAATGTTTGCAGGACAGAAGGAGAGATGAAGAGATGTAACAAGAATGAAGAACGTCGATAAAGTATATATAAAGATATAAAAATAATGTATATGTAAAGAACTAAAGAGGGAAAGAGAGGGAAGGAAGGAAGGGGGAAAAAAGAGCTTTGTTATATGTGTAAAAAAAAGTGTTTTCTGGGAGGTGCTGGGGGAGAGAGGGACTAACCGTCACTGTAATATCAGTTGAAGCTTGTGAGCAAGATCGCAGTCCAAATGGAAAGGGAAGTTGTGGTTGCCTGGCAAGGGATAATGGGCAACTCAGAGAGGGGGGGGGAGCATTTGGGGTTAAGGTATTATTGGGTGTGGGAACTGTTAGGGTATTTTATGTTTTAAATGAGTTGTTGTACATTGAGTTTAGTAAGGAAAAACTAAGAGATGAAAATGGGAAAAAGTGTGATGGAGGTGGTGAGGAAGCAGAAATGAGGTGTAAACAGGATATGAGATGGCCACGTTGAACTATATAACTATAAACATTAATGGAATACATAACCAAATTAAAAGGAAGAGGCTACTAAATTTATTGAAGGAGGAAAAAATAGATACAGCATTTGTGTAGGAAATGCATCTAACTGAAGCGGAACATAACAAATTAAAGAGAGACTGGGTAGGACACGTAGTGGCAGCATCCTATAATTCAAAAGCTAGAGGTGTAGCCATACTAGTTAACAAAAATGTACCAATCAAAATAGAGGAGGAAATAATAGATCTGGCAGGGAGGTATGTAATGATAAAGTGTCAGATATACTCAGAATTTTGGAATTTGCTCAATATATATGCACCTAACGAGGAGGATCAAAAATTTATGCAGGATTTTTTTTTGAAGATTGTAGATACACAAGGAAATATATTGATATGAGGGGATTTTAACCTTAATTTGGATCCAATGTTGGATAAAACTGGACAAAAGACAAGCAAAAAGAATAAAGTAGTCAAATTTATGGTTAAATCAATGCAGGAAATGAAACTTAGGGATATATGGAGGAGGCAATACCGAAGAGAGAAGGAATATTTATATTATTCGAGTAGGCACAAAACATACTCAAGGATTGATATGTTTTTGTTGTTGGCCCATATTCAAGGGAGAGTTAGGAAAACTGAGTATAGAGCTAGACTACTATCAGATCATTCAACCCTGTTATTAACAATAGAACTGGAGGACATTCCACTAAGAACATACAGATGGAGGTTAAACTCCATGCTACTTAAAAGGCAGGAATTTAGAGAGTTTATTGAATGCCAAATTAAAACATATTTTGAAATTAACACAGGATCAGTGAAAGACAAATTTATATTATGGGACGCAATGAAAGCCTTCATTAGAGGACAGATAATAAGTTATGTAACCAAGATGAAAAAGGATTACAGTCGGGAAATAGAGCAGTTGGAAAGGGAGATAGTAAGTACAGAAAAGGAACTAGTAAAAAGGGATGATATAATGAAAAGGAGAGAATTGGCGGACAAAAAAATAAAATACGAAACATTACAAAAGTATAAGATGGAGAAGAACATAATGAAAACAAAGCAAAAGTATTACAAACTGGGAGAAAAGACACATAAAATATTAGCCTGGCAACTTAAACCAGAACAAGCTAAAAGAACTGTATTGGCATCAGGGAAAAAGGACAAATAAATTACATATAACCCAACAGAGATTAATGAAAACTTTAAGGAAATTTTTATGAACAATTCTACCAAACTGAGAATGAGGGGAAAGATTGTAAAATAGAGGAGTTTTTTTTAGCTAAAATTGAACTGCCAAAATTGCAAGAGGAACAAAACAAACTAATAAAACCATTTGAAATAGAGGAAGTACAGGATATGTTTAAAAAAAAGCTGCCAAACAATAAAACACCAGGAGAGGATGGATTTCCAATAGAATTTTATAAAACATTTAAAGAGTTATTAATTCTTCTTCTCCTGGAAGTAATGAACCAGGTAGAAGAAACACAAAACTTGCCAGATTCATGTAAGACAGCAATAATTACAGTAATACCAAAGATGGGGAAGGATCCATAAACACCAGCATCATATAGACCAATATCTCGACTTAACTCAGATTATAAGATAATAGCGAAAATATTAGCAAACAGATTGACCAATTGTGTACCAAAAATAGTAAAACAAGATCAAACTGAATTTATTAAGAAAAGATGAACAGCGGATAATGTCTGCAAACTTATTAATCTAATTCATGCAGTTCAAGGAAATAAGAAACCAACAGTGGCTGTTGCTTTAGACACAGTAAAAGCCTTTGACAGAGTAGAGTGGAACTACTTATTTAAAGTATTACAGAAGTTCAATCTACCAGAAAAATATATAAATTGGATGAAAGCATTGTATAATGGACTGTTGGCAAAGGTAGCAGTAAATGGATATGTATCGAATCAATTTAAATTAAGTAGGTCAACTAGACAGGGATGTCCATTATCCCCCTCATTGTTTGCCTTAGCAACAGAACCTTTGGCAGAACTGATAAGAATAGAAAATAAAATAAAAGGGATAAAAATAAAGGAGAAAGAGTATAAAATCAGCTTATTTGCAGATGACATCATAGTATACCTAACAGAACCAGAGATATCAATAAAAGAATTACAAAAGAAATTGAAGGAATATGGAGAAATATCGGGGTACAAGATCATCACAAATAAAAGTGAAGTGATGCCAATGAGTAACGTGGATTATACAGAATTTAAAAAAGAATCACCATTTAAATAGAGATCAGGTTAGATAATAACTTAAGCCATTTGTACAAACTAAATTATCAGCCACTAATAAAGAAATTGCAGGAAGACTTAGAAAATTGGAAAGAATTACTTCTAACGTTGATAGGGAGGGTAAACTGCATTAAAATGAACGTGTTCCAAAGGATACAATATTTATTTCAAACATTACCAATTCCCTTAACAGAAGTTTATTTTAATGAACTAAAGAGAGTAATAAGGAAATTCTTGTGGAAAGGGAGGAAACTGAGGGTAGTGTTAGATAAATTAACAGAGAGGTATAACCAAGGTGGTTTGCAGTTACCAAACTTTAGAAATTATTATAGAGCTGCACAATTAAGGTATTTATCAGATTTTTAACCAGACAAGGGAAAAACCAGAATGGACTAAGATAAAACTAGATAAAATAGGGGAGAAGGTACCGAACCATATACTTTATAAGTGGGATGAAAAGCTGATGCAATTTAAAAGCTGACCAGTATTGCATCATTTACTTAATACATGGAAGAAGATCCACTTAGAAAGGAAAAAAATGAATTACCAAATATCAAAACTATTATTGACGCAAAATCCACTAATCCCTTTTACAATAGATGATCTTTCCTTTAGAGAATGGGAAAGAAAAGGAGTCAAAAGAATAGAAAATTGTTTTTTGGGAAATATCATCAATTGAAAGCTTATTTAAAGGATAAATTGAGAAACAGATTGAGATTACCAGAAGGAAGCAGCTTTGAATATGTGATTGCAGACACAATGATAATTAAAAGATTTATAACGAACATGTACATTAAGCTGTAAGATAAGGAAAATGAGGAAATAAACTATAAACCTAAACAGAAATGGGAAAAGGATTTAAACAAAGATAAAAAATGAAGTATGGGAAAAGTTATGTTCTGGAATTATGATGAATACAATAAACACAAGGTTACGCATGATACAGTATAATTGGTTACACAGGGTAAATATCACGCCTCAAAAATTAAAAGAATGGGATTCAACATTATCGGATAGATGTTTTAGCTGTAAGAAGGAAATGGGAACAACGGTCCATCCAATTTGGGCATGTACGAAAGTGATACGTTTTGGGAAGTACTAAATCAGATATTAAATAAAATTACAAAAAATAACAACAAAAAAATCCAGAGATCTTTCTTTTAAGTAACATAAGAAGTAAAGAATTAGGCCTCAAATTAGATGAAGTGCAAAAAAGATTCATTATGATAGCCTTAGCGATAGCAAAAAAATGTATAATGTCAACTTTGAAAATGGAAGAGAGCTTGAGAAGACAGCAATGGTACATGGAAATGAATAAATGTATTCCACTGGAAAAAATAACATACAAGTTAAAAAAAAATAAAGACTCATTATTTGAACAAATTTGGGAACCATACATGGAACATAATAGAGAGAGCTTGCCTAGGACCTCCATCCCCTAAAAATGATAAGAAGACAAACGACTAGATTCAGTGTGTAACATATAGATGACACATTTTTCTTGTTTATTTTCCTTGGTGTGAAGATATTGTTTTATGGTTTTGTGTAACAAATAGATGACGCATTTTTCTTGTTTATTTTCCTTGGTGTGAAGATATTATTTTATGGTTTTGTGTAACAAATAGATGACGCATTTTTCTTGTTTATTTTCCTTGGTGTGAAGATATTATTTTATGGTTTTATTATATTGTATATGTTGAATATTTATGAGTTTTGCAGGGGGGTGGGAAGAGAGGAGGGAGGGAAAGGGGGAAAAAAAGGGAGAAAATGCCTCTGTGTAAATTTAATGAGAAAAGTTTGTACATATTTTGGTTGATATGGTTCACAGTGTGAAAAATAAAAAATTATAAAAAAAAAGAAAGCAGTGAGAAGAAGTTGTAACCAGGATGTCAGGGGTGGGGTTATGTTGACTGCCTTCTTGAGGCATAACCTCAACAGGTGCCTGTAATTGATGGGAAATTGGAGCCTTTCGAAACAATATTTCAGTTCCTAAAATCACCATATTGCCCTCACCATTTACGTTATAGCCCACACTCCCAGTGTGTGGATCCTAAAGAGATTATCATGGTGCGGGCAAAATAGACAAACATTCAATGGGACAGTTAATTATGAGTGGATACATAAACCACACCCAGATTTTTGATGGGATATTACCATATGTATGGAAGCGCATGATCATACAAATAGGACATAGTTTTGCTGTTGCGAACTATGCCAATCCTTTTATTAAGGATTATCATAGTCATTCAGTGTTGTGGACACAGCAGTAAACTTTCCTTTATTTTCATAGCTATTCACTTTCAGCTTTTAATTCCCTAGTGTGTGAAAATTGGAACTACTTCAGAGAAAACCAGGAGAGGCTGTTCACCCTCGTAGTTGCATTAGTAAAGGATATATCCAAATTGATCAAGAGAATGGATCTAATTCCTTCTCTTTGCTCTCAGCCAGGCCAGCACTTAAAGGGAAGGACTGATTGGATAGTTTGTGTGATCTTTGTGGAGGATTCTGGGGACTAAATGAATTAGGTTCATTAGGTGATGGACCAGATCATCAATATTCACACCCCAAGGACACGTGTAAATGCCAATGCACCTTTCTGACTAACCTACCATATGGGACCTTGTCAATGGCCTTGTAGACAGATTCCACAGCTTTCCTTTAACTTTCCTGGTAACCTCTTTGAAAAACTCTATAAGAATGGTTAAACATGACCTACGATGCATGTTGACTATCTTTAATCAGTCCCTGGCTATCCAAGTACTTGTATACACAATCGCTAAGTGTAGCTTTCCATAACATCCACTACTGATGTTAGGCTCACCAATCTATAATTTCCAAGGTTAATTTTGGAGCCCTTTTTAAACAAGGAACACATGAGCTACCCTCCGATCCTCCAGCACCTCACCTGTGGTTAAGGACATTTTAAATATTTTCACCAGAGCCCCTGCAATTTCTGCACTAGTCTTCCTCAAAGTCCAAGGGAATATCTTGTCAGGACCTGGGAATTTATCCACCCTTCTTTGCTTTACGATAGCAGGCACTTCCTTTTTAATCTATATAGGTTCCATGACTTCACTGCTTGTTTTCCTTACCTCCTTAGTCTCTGTGCTAGTTTCTTGATGCAAAATCCCATTTAAGATCCCCCCTATCTCTTCTGGCTCCATACATAGCCAACCACTCTGATCTTCAAGGAGACCAATTTTGTCCATTACTATACCTGTAGAAATCCTTAGGATTTCCCTTCACATTGTCTGGCTCATGTCTTCTTTTAGCCTTCCTGATTTCTTTTCTTAGGATTTTTCTTGTATTTTTTATACTCCTCGTGTACCTCATTTGCTCTGTGTTGCCTATACCTGCTGTACACATCTCTCTTCCTCCAAACCATATCCCGAATATCCCTCAAAAACCGAGGCTCCCTATGCCTGTTTACTTTGCTTTTAATCCTAACAGGAATATGCTCTCAAAATTTCACCTTTGAAGGTCTTCCACTTACCAAGCACATACTTTTCAGAAAAAAACATTTCCCAATTCAGGCATTCTAAATCCTTACTCATTTCCTCAAAATTGGCCTTTCATATACAGTATCCATCAACAATGGGGATGCTGGATAAAAGTATTTTCTGGTTGCTTGAGACTTACTCTTGCAATGCCTACCCAATACACCTGCATTAAGAATAAGTGGTTTAAAAGACAAAAATACTGTACTGTACTTACACTGAACAAATTTCACTTGCATGAATATATAAACCAAAAGCATTTTACTTTATTTTCAGTTACTCTCTTTCAAAACATTTAACTTGCTTCACGAGCAGGTTTCTCCCCCTCCATGGAGCCACCTGAAAGATGTACAATAACATTACAGATAATTAACTTCCCTCCCCCCCCCTGACCTCTCCCAAGTTTAAAGATAAAGCCTCTGACCAGGACAACATTTACTATGCAGGGATAAGGAGACATTTTAACAGAATCTCTGCAATGATGAGCAGCATCAACCAGTTCTTCATCCTGGGCGACGCCATTGCTGTTTTGTACAACTTTATTTAAACAGTTGCTACAAGCAAAGCACAACCAAGGCACACTGCTGGCTGAGTATTTGCTCCCATTTTCACCAAAAGTTTATGTGTTACTTCAGAGAACAGTTACCTATACAATTTTAAACGTAAGTATTTTTTTTATCTATTATTTTATTCTTATTTATTTTGAATTTTTAAATTTATTTTCCCTGATTTTTGTTTTTTGCTATTTGCTTATATTCTGGATAACAGAGGTTTTACTGTATTTCTTTTAACTCAGTGGTTCTCTAGGCCGCATTTCAATTTTTCCAAAAAACGTACGCGCCACCATTAGAGGAAATAAGTTATATATTTAAAAGAAGTTTTAATTAAATCATTTACTGCAAGTATATTTCAATGCAATTAAGGTCAGGAATACACTGGAACACATAATTCATATTCAACTACTATTTCAATATGTCACCCATCTCAAACACACATTCAACAATTATTACCATATTCTTCTTCTTTCTTTGGCTTGGCTCCGCAGATGAAGGTTTATGGAGGGGTATGTCCACGTCTGCTGCAGGCTCGTTGGTGACTGACAAGTCCGATGCGGGACAGGCAGGCACAGTTGCAGCGGTTGCAAGGGAAAATTGGTTGGGTGTTGGGTTTTTCCTCCTTTGACTTTTGTCAGTAAGGTGAGCTCTGTGGTCTTCTTCAAAGGAGGTTGCTGCCCGCCGAACTGTGAGGTGCCAAGATACACGGTTGGAGGTGATATCAGCCCACTGGCGGTGGTCAATGTGGCAGGCACCAAGAGATTTCTTTAAGCAGTCCTTGTACCTCTTCTTTCGTGCACCTCTGTCTCGGTGGCCAGTGGAGAGCTCGCCATATAACACGATCTTGGGAAGGCGATGGTCCTCCATTCCGGAGAAGTGACCCACCCAGTGCAGTTGGGTCTTCAGCAGCATGGATTCGATGCTTGCGGACTCTGCCAGCTTGAGTACTTCGATGTTGGTGATGAAGTCATTGCAATGAATGTTGAGAATGGAGCAGAGACAGCGCTGATGGAAGCGTTCTAGGAGCCATAGGTGATGCCGGTAGTGGACCCATGATTACCATATAGCCATATAACAATTTACAGTATGGAAGCAGGCCATATCGGATCTTCTAGTCCGCACTGATTCACTAGTTCCACCTACCCACTCCCTTGCCCATAACCCTCCAACCCCCTCACATCCATGTATTTATCTAACCTCCTCTAGAATTGACCATGCCACAACTACCTCTTCCGATCATTCCACTTAGCCACCACTCTCTGAGTGAAGAAGCATCCTCTTATATTACTTCTAAAATTTTGCCCCCTAACCCTTAACTTATGACCCCCTTGTTCCAATCTCCTTTACCCTCAGGGGAAAGAGCCTATTCACATCTACTCTATGTATTCCTTTCATAATTTTAAATACCTCTATCAAATCCCCTCTCAACCTTTTAAGCTTCAATGAATAAAGTCTCAGTCTACTCAATCTTCGTATTCAAGATACTGCAATCCAGATTGCAGATTGTCATCACTTCAGAGGGAACATTGCCCCGATGCTGGCTGCAGATTTTTTTTGATCTGAGGGACTAATTTTGTTAGTTTCAACCTTAAATCTCCATGTTTTGTAATTTCCAGTTGGTTTCTCTTAGCTTGTAGCAAATCACCAACATCACTGAAGCCACATTCTACTAAATAAAATGATGGAAAATGTATCAATAGTACCCTTGCTAAAGTCGTCAAGTTTGGGTATTTCTTTTCAATCTTGTTAGACAGCCACATCATGGTTCCTTTCACTTTGAATGGAGTTTTCCCAGATTCATCATGTTGCAACTCAGATAACTCCTCTTGGTATTGCACTACAACATTAGCTAAGTCCACCGGCAATGGCTGAATTATCCAAGAGGGGAAATCCATTGACTTTAAATCACAAAATCTATAATTGAAGTTAGTAAGCAACAATTTTCAAATGATCAACAAAGACATTTGTAGCAGCATTAATTACCTCACACTTATTCACTAATAGAAATGACTGCAATTTCTTGCAGAAATATTTCTTTGGCATTATTCTAGAATCCAAATATCTTTGTTTTTGGATTAGCTAGCGTCATATTTGCTACTTGGAGTTGCTTGTTGAATGTACTTAGTTTCTCAAAAATGTCCATCAAGTAACATACAGGTTGGTTAGGTTTGTTCTTCAAAAACTCACCGAGGAGATCAAACAGTTCCATAAACCTTTTGAAGCAATTTCCCTTTGACAACCACCTTATTTAAGAATGAAGCAATAATCTTGCTCTGCATTTTTATCAACACAAAAACTGCTTAAACAGACGTTCACATTTGGCATTAGCTTTGATGGCATTGATACACGATCACAGAATGCAAAATATAATGTAGAACAGGGGAAACTTTCTTGGCAACTAAGTTTTCTTGGTGGATAACACAATGCACAACCAACATGTTTGGTTAATAACATCCTGTTTTTATTACCCATCACGGCAGGTGCACCATCTGCAGCACAAGGTACAATGTTTCCTTTTGGTATTTCATTTTCATCCAAATAATTTTTGAGCTTGCTGTAGATTCAACTGCAGTCGTGGTTGTTTCTAATGATCCACAAAACAACATCTCTTCTTGAAACCCTTCCTGATCAATGTATCTCACATATGCCAATAACAGAGCCTCACTGTCCCGTACGGTAGGTAGATTCATCCAGTTTTATTGAGAACTTTCGTGATTTCAACTTCTCAATAAGCTGGTTTTCAACATCCTGACCCACATCATCTATTCGATGCAGACAGTACTATTACTAATGGCATTGCTCAGACATCTTTGTCATCCTTTTGCTGAACTGTTTTGAGAAACAATGATATGCGGGTTTAATCAGTTCCTCCTCAGTCGTATGATTCTTCCCATGTTTTGCTATCAGCAGAAAAATTTCATAACTAGCTTCAAGGATATGATTCAGGGCTACAGTTTGCACAGAGAATAATGAAGTGATTTTTGATCCATTTTCAAACTTCTCTTTCAGTGATTTAAAATATTCTAATAGGATGCTTTACCCTCAAATGAGCTTCAAGACAGCCTGATTCATTTGTCTGTTGGCATAATAGGCAAAAAGGTGCACGTTCATGGTGTACAGCAGGTATAAACCCAAACTTCAAGAACTCCACTGAATATTGACGAACCTTTTGCTTGCCTGGTCTGCCCATTTTGAATATATAACAGTGCGAGGTCCCTGAAACAGATTAATACAACAGCGTGAGCTCCCTGAAACAGATTAATCAATATTTTATAATGTTTTAGAACTGAAAAATGTAATTAAAGTAATGATCAAATCAAAGGAAGAATACTGACCCTAGAAAAAAATGAAGAATAAAAAAACTAGCGCTCTTTCTGACATTTTTTCATGCAGAGAGTGGATCAAAACTGCACTAGCCTCGTGCTTTACTTACTGGGGTCCCTATATTTTTCCCAAATTTTGGCGTCCCCCTCAGGCTGGCGCCTGGGGCAAGACACCCCCTCCCATCCCCGTCAATACGCTAGTGCACAAAGATATATACAGATACAGGTCTCACTCACTACTGAACTGAAAAAGTAAAGGGGTATGGACTGAGAAACGATTGTTGAAATAATTTGGAATCCTCGTCACCAATGAGATCATTTGGAATGGATGATAATAAGACAGGTCAGAAAAAATAATGATAATGTTAACCAAGGATAACAACAGTTAAAATAAGAGAAATAACAGAGAAACATTGGAAGAGCAAAAACATGTTATGAAAATAAAAAGAACCAAGTGATTTTACTTGGAAGTTACCACAATTGTGTTGTACTGACAGTGTGGCCAAGTCACATCTTTCACACCAACATAACGAGTTTATTTTTTCAAACCAACCTTTTAGCTATTTCCCAAAATATTTGTATTCCTTAATATATTCTTAAGCTCTTAAGCTCTACAACCCACCAAAATATTCCCATGCCCCACCTGTGGGGCATATAGTCAACCTTGAGAATCTATGACTTAACTGGTTTGTCAAGATACAGTAGGTTTCAGAATGGTAGAATATGTGAAGTTTCAGGTATCAACAGACTAAACCTGTCTCAGCTTGAAAAAAAATTGCATATGGTAAATCTCTAAGACTTTATGTGATGGAGATATTGTTTAATCTGCAGGCGAGAATTTACATGCATAAGTACGAAACAAATGAAGAGGATAAGCTGCTGCGTAACTTGTACATGAAGTACAGGGACCTAATCGACAGAGAACTCAATTATTTTGTAATTACTTATCCCTTGATGTAAAGGACAGCTCTACTGAATGGACAGCCCAAGTATAAACTGTTACAGGACCAATAAGTGTATTTGTCTGCCAGTCAATAAAACTTTCAGAAACAAAAATGTTATCAGACATCACCAATGTGAAGGAATAACTGAAAATTACTTTGTGCCATTGGCAATAGGACCTTATTCATGATGTTGCAAAACTGAATGGAGGTTTAAGGTAGGGAGTACTGATGGCATTGGATTTATTTAACAGGGCTCAGTAAATGATTTTTCAGGTTGGTGAAGTGTTGTTCAGGAAAAAAAATTGAAGATCGCTTTTTTTTGACCTTCCTTTCCCATTCAACAAAAGGTTTGTGAAGTGCGAGTCTTTATCATTGTTGCCATGATCTGAGGTGTGTCTGCAGATGGTTTGGTAAAAAACATAGAAGCGCTAGAGGAACTGAACAGGTCTTGCAATATCTATCCACGGGTAAAGATACATCACTCCAAGCAGATACTTTCGACATGCTACCTTTACTCCCCCTATGTATATTCAAATATATCGCTTTGGCAGATCTAAAGAAGTTCATTAGAAAGATTGCAAAAGAGCAATGAATAGAGCCGGAAACTAACATTGGATGACAGGGAAATAGCTATGAAAGCAATTTGGCAGTTGTAAAAGGATTTCAATTCCTAAATTTACCAGATAAGTGCTTCATGATATGTTGAGGCTGAAAGAGACTCTCGCATTCAAGGCAAAATATGCTGAATACATTTCCAGAGAAAATTGTATTGAAATCATGGCTGTGTGGCATTGTGACTGAGTGAGCGGAGCAGGATGAGAACGGTTGGTAACAACTGACTGCAGCATTCATAGTCATGGTTTGTGACATCCTGGAGAAGCCCAGAATGGGAGCTTGCTAGTAAGAGCAAAGGGTTTTGTTACATCAGGACACACTCTTATAATCTGAGGCAAGAAGTGGTTTGGTGTCTTTTATTGGGGTAGAAGGCATGTCATTCATCAACATTGTTAACATTTACTGTGATAATGTCACTGGCAGAAAGTAGTGAAACTATACTCAGTGTAATAAAATGAGGATTAACATTATTAGAGCTGGTGATTAGGCATGTCTTCCTAATCTTATAATCCTAGTGTTATGTAAAAATGGTAGAATTTTTATGTGTACCATGCTTGCAAATTGTAAATAAAATATTTCTGATTTAATGAAATCAAGGCTGCACCTCTCACAATAAAACATTACAATATTTGTGTCAAAATATTTGCTACTTTGAAATTGCATAGTAGGAAGGACTACTTGATGGCAGTTGGAAAGTGTGCACAGATTTTTATCTTGTGTCTTTTATTACCAGCCGGTAAACCAAAGCAACCAATGGGTTTGCAAAACTTACTTTATCCTTCTTTTGTAATAAATCACAACAAATTCCCTTTAGGGCTATCCATGCCATTCTTCTTGTTGACCTGTCTGCACAGGGTACAGATTTATCCCAGAGACTCTGATAATTAATGGCAAAAACCTGGCCTCTGGGACTTTTGAAGGCAAAGGCTGATTTGTGAGAAAATATCAGTAGTTTGCACCTCAATAGACTGGAGTTGAGGAGAAAGAGAAATGACCTGAAGAAAACAAGAGGTTGTTTGACAGGATAGATTCTGGGTAGCAGTTCCCTCTGGTGACGCAACACGTGTACTGCAGGTGCTGGAATCTTGAGCAATCAAAGCCCCCTCCCTTTTCCACTGGCACCCTATCCCAGGAATTAACTGGGAATTTACTGGGATAGGGTCCAGTGGAAAAGGAACACTGTCCGAATGCTGGTGTCATATGACATCATTTCATGCTGGGGATTTAACCGGCTCTACCCCTACTCATATCCACGGCTGATAAAACCAATGGAAAAGGGAATATTTAAATCCCAGGACAGAAATTATGTCTTTTTTTTAAATGTGATTACATTTCACCACATGCTGAGGCTGTCAGTGCATGTTGTGAGGTGAGGCTGACTAGCTCCTTAGCAGCTTTTCCTCTTCTCAATTAGAAGAGCAATCCAAATTATAGTACTTGCAGTGGCGATTCTAGGTCAAGTGACATCCTAGGGCAGCCACTGCCATCGTGTCCCCATGTTAAAAAAAATGCCCAGAAGCTGCCACACACCAACTGTGCCGCTTGCCACCCGACATACTTGTGTTAACGTATTAGAAGTATGTGTTCCTTACCTGCTATTCCGTTTCCGGTCAGAGGGTGCAGGGGGCTGGCCTCCCGCACTTCATCGGGCCACTTGGCAGTGTCAACGGCTCAATGCAGGATCAATGGGTAAAATGGCCATCTTCCCTACCCATAATCCTCCACGCAGCTGGAACCGCTCAGCATTTGTCTGGCTGGTGCTGGCAGAACGGTTCCAACTGCATGCGGGATTATGGGTAGGAAAAAAAATGACAATTTTCCTATTGATCCTGCATTGAGCCACTTGCACCAACGAGCGGTCCTGAAGCGGCCCGATAAGATGGCAGACCTGTCAGTGCAGCACTGCACTGGCGGGTAAGGTGAGGACAGTGGCACCCCCTTGCAAGTAGCACCTCTGTTCTCTGCCCCTCCTATCATACCCTAGATACGCCTATGTGTCTAGCGCAACCTGCCTGATGTCAGCCATTGTTCTGATGAATGATGATGTAACTTCCTGCAATTGCATGTGACGCTACACAGGACATTTCAGGTTGAAGGTAGAACACTCCGATTCTCAGAAATGAGTTGTTTTCAATGAAATAGTAATTGGTCCCAGTTAGGAGTGGCTTGGTAGAAACAGCACAAATGGCTTCCTATCCCAGGACACTACACAGCCAATTAACTGGGATCCCTGTGGAAAAGGGGTTTGTGAGAAGGGATGCTATCTAACCTGCTGAATCATTCGAGCTTCACATTGTTTCCTCTGGTGGGGGAGGAATGGAGAAAAAGGTGTGATGAGAGACATTATTTTCTCAAAGGTCAAAGTTTAATGTTCAGATTTCTTGCCTGAGTACATACATGAATCACATACAACACTGAGATTCTTTTTTCCTGTGGGCAAGACAGAGTTACCACTTAGTGGCAGTGCAAAGATAAACTGTGCTCAACGTACATATGTAAACAAATAAAGAAATGTAAACAAACTGATTGTACAAAACAGAGAGAAAAAAGTCAATAAAATGTGTATATGGATAGGTTGCTGGGAGATAAAAATCGGGCAGGATTTTTAGTGTAGATCACACACAAATACTTTAAAACAAATCTCATTTAAAATACTAGAGTTCTGCTCAAGCCAGAGAGGGTGGCTCCTGGCAGCCTTTGCAAAAACTCTGGGAAGTGCCCAAGAGACTTCACTAATGGATTGTGGTTTTGAAAAGCAACACATGAAAGTGATCGGAGGAGGAGTTCGGAGCTGTAGGATGTCTGGAGTGCAGCTTGCTGCTCTGAGGGTCATGTGGTTTTGCAAGCAGAGAGAGTCAAACAGGCTTTTTCTTTGGGAGAGAGAGAGAGATCAGTTCTGCAGTTTTACAGTTCAGCAGCAGCAGCTGGGACTGGAACAGGACAAGCTGGCAAGCTTGTGGGAAAAAAAACATTTTGCAGATGGGTTGAGTTCTTAGTTCAGCCTGGCCAAAGCTCTTGTGGTTTATGCAAGTGAGGACTGCCTAATGTTTCACTTGAAATAAGGGGAACAAAAAAGAACTCTGTGGTGACCTGAAAGAAAGAGGTTATTATCTGGAAAACCCTGAGGGGCCAAGTTTTGTCAGCAAGACTCTGGAGTGGCTGATTAAAAAGGAATCAGTTGTGGATGTCCTGGAACAACACATCTCTCTCTGAAAACAAACAAGAACCTCCCTGAACAGTAATCATTTATCTTTCAAGCATCAAAGCCTGGTGAACTTTATAAATGTTAAATTCTGTGCACAGTATAAAAATTGCCTGCAACCAGTGAACTTGGAGGAATGAGAAGTGAGATTGGACTGTGAACTAAGTAATTTTTCTAAAATTACACACATATTACATACACATGCACCTAGAATTAGAAGGGGATTAGTTAAGTTAGTTAATAGTAATAAGATAAAGTTTGATCTTGTTTCCTTTCATGTTTAAAAATAATTAAAAGCAAATTTTATTTAAGTAACCACTTGTCTTGGTGAATATCTATTGCTGCTGGGTTTTGGGGTCCTCTGGGCTTGTAACAAATGCAAAAATACGAATCCTTAAATGAGTCCCTGATTGAGTTTGTCCTCAAGGAGTCTGATGGTGGAGGGGGAGCAGCTATTCCTGAACCTAGTGGTGTGAGTCTTGTGGCACAAGTCTTGTGGCACGAGTCTTGTGGCACCTATACCTCTTTCCTGATGGCAGCAAGAACAGAGCGTGTGATGGTGTGGATCCTTGATGATCTCTGACATTTCCTGTGGCATCCTCAATAGTGGGAAGGGTTTTTTCCTGTGATGTTCTGGGCTTTTGGAGGGCTTAATGATCAGGAGTATTGGTGTCCTCATTACAGACTGTGATGCAGCCGGACAGCACACTTTCCATCTCAAATCTATAGAAATTTGTCTGGGTATCTGGTGTCATACCAAACCTCCATAAAAATCCTGAGGAAGCAGAGGTGCTGACGTACTTTCTTCATGATGCCATTGGTGTGTTGGGTCCAGGAAAATTCTGGGATGATGACTCCCAAAACTTAAATTTGCTCACCCTCTGATCCCCCCAATGACCTCTGGCTTTCCCCTCCCAAAGTCAACAATCAGCTCCTTGGTTTTGGTGACTATGGTGATACACCACGAGCCTACCGCAGGGGGCGACCACTGTACCTGCAGGAAGATCAGCGGAGGACAGACACCTGGCCGGCTGTCAATGTTGACCTGAATGGACCAAACCCCACCCTGGTCTCTGCCAATCAGCTGCCCAGGATATAAGCCACATCCAGCCCCTCGAGGTCAGTCACTCAGGAGCAGGGCACAGCTAGCCACAGCAGAGTCTTTAAGCTGAATAAAGCCTGTTGTCTTTGAATCTTGTGTCTGCTTACTGTCACTACTGTGCATCAGTGACATCGAGTAAGAGGTTGTTGATGGTGCACCATTCAGCCACATTTTCAATCTCCCTCCCGTGTGCCGACTCATCACCTCTTTTTAATACATCCCATGGATGAACTAAACACTGCCCTGATGCTAAGGCCAACCACTCTCACCTCATTCCATGAATTCTGTCCAACAAAACGATGCAACCTTGAGATCCATTCACTGCATTGGTGTCAATTTGAGAGAACTGTCAACATCTGAGATGTAGGTTACACTGATCGGGAGATCATTATTTGGTCCAGAAATCAAAATACCTTTGTCACATAATAAAACAATATATGTAATGTGCGTGATAAAACTTCTGCTTGCCATATGGCAATCCCACTTTCTGAGAACAAGGTAACTAATTCCCAAGCAATTTTACAATGGATAAGTCAGTTTAGTAACCCGGCTACAACAGCTTGGCTGGAAATGCAGCCTGTTCAGGAGCATGCAACACAGAAGGGTGTCCTCATATGAGAACAGGAGTCTGCCTCCAACTAGGTCGCGACTGCCACAGGTGGACTAGTGAGGATGATGTAGGTATTGGCACACTTCCTATTTGCTGTAGTCCCAGTCTGGCACTTGTATCCTTCAGGACTCAGCCTAGTAGCTGATCAGTCTAGATGCTGTCAATGTTCCAGCGATGGTGATGGTTATTCATCAGAGATTCCATTTGACAAAAAAACTTTCAGTGTGAAAGCCATGTTGAGGAGTTGATGTTAATGCTTAATGGATTGCTCTCTTTTCCTGTTTTGCTAATTACCTGTAGAAGTCGTAGATTTGGAACACAATACCGCAAGGCAGTGTCACCATGGATAAAGCTAAAAGGTAGAAGCTGATATTAATGAAAATAACAATACTGTTGAAATTTGGGTGGAATTTTGGGAACATACAAAATAGAATCAAGGAATTGGAGAGAAGCCATAAGGTGAAAATGGATGGTAGATGTAAAAATAGCAACATGTGGATTCTTTACAGGTCAAAGGAAGAAAATAAGAAATGGAATTGCATACAGGAAGGTTGCTCTGGGAAGTCAGATGCCACAGTCCCCTTGGGGCAGGAGTAAAAGACGCTCTCTTGTTGGACGTGGAATTGACATCTGTCCATATTTCAGAAAGATTTTGGACTGGTTCAGAATGAGAAATTTTAAGAGACTAATGCTTGTAAAATATTAAAACAATAATAAATGGGGTTGAAATGCAATAAATCCACTGGTCTTTATAGACTATATTACGGCATCAAAAATCTTTTTTTTTTCGTGTCGCGGAAGGCCCCGCCGCAGCAGAGTGACGGTAAGGAGCAGGACGGCCAACTGAGTTGCGGTGGTGGGCGGCCGAGGCCTTGGACGGGGCGGGACGTCAGCGTCCTCCCTTCTGCCTGGTCTGGGTCACCTCGGCACCAAAAATCTCTGCCAATCTATTGGTTTCAATACATTATAGTATGGTCCTGACGACGATACAGTGACAAACAACCTGGTCATCCATGAAACAAAGAAAACCTAACCCAGCTCATAGCACAAGGGAGACATTCTATTAAGCAGCTGAAAACACTGGACAACTTTTTTTCCCTCCAAAAGGTTTGTTTCCTGGAGAAAAAAAATTGATGATTATGAAATAGACAACTTCAAGCTGAACACAAAAGATAATTTCAGATTTGCTATATCATGTAGGAAGTTGGATATACATTAAATTACTTTTTATTGCATTTAGCACATCTAATTGCATAACCAATGCTGACACTTTGCGTTAGTTCAACTGACCCAAAAATGTTTTGCTGCTGATCTTCGTTTGTACTCAGCATCTGATGCCTCTTGTGTCAGTGTCCAACAATAGTTGGCCAGCATTGATGGATTCCAGTTGCCCTAATACCACTTTTCCATGGTCGCAACATCCTGGTAAAACCTTTCACCACGTTCATCACTGACTGCACCAGGATCAGCAGGGAAGAAGCCCAAGTGCAAATGAACTTTCAATGATGTGTCATATTTTGAGGTTTTGTATGCTCAAAGTAGACTGAAAATGTCACAAAAATAGGTTCTATCTAAAAAGCAGCACGTGGTAGGAAATATTTTTCAAGCAATTTCCATGATCAGCAGCCAAAATCCATAAAATACACCCAAAAGTGTTCAGATCTTTGTTGTCCCGTGTAATAGGACATTTAAATCAAAACTCTAGTGGGATGAATCAAATGGAAATACTGAAGTTTTTGAAGGGTTCATGACAATAAATCCTGGTCGACAATCTGAAGTACTTACAGGCTACAATGGGACCAGAGGATTTAGAAAAGAAACTCAATAGCAGCAATCAAAAAATTCTTATTCACAAATATAATTTCCAAGATTGGATCATCTAATGACACAAGCTGAATACTCATCATTCAAACAAGTGATAAAGGATAGAACGTAGACGACTGAGAGGGGACTTGATAGAGGTATTTAAAATTATGAAAGGAATAGATAGACTTGACATAAACAGGCTCTTTCCCCTGAGGGCAGGGGAGATTGGAACGACAGGCCATGAGTTAAGGGTAAGGGGGCAAAACTTTAGGAGAAATATTAGAGGTGGCTTTTTCACTCAGCGAGTGGTGGCAGAATGGAATGAACTTCCGAATGAGATAGTTGCGGCAGGGTCCCTTCTGTCATTTAAGAGAAGGTTGGATGTGTACATGGAGGTGAGGGGGTTGGAGGGTTATTGGCGGTGAGCGGGTGGTTTGACCTAGTGGAGTTGTTCTAGTGAACCGGTGCGGACTCGAAAGGCCGACATGGCCTGTTTCCGCTCTGTAAATGGTTATATGGATAGGTTCCAGGATTCCAATCTGCAAATGGCTGTTCTATTTGTGAAACCAAAAAATAACTCGAAATCTGTCAGTGATTTAGTATTTTATTGACAACTAATATTTTAATTCAAATATATACAGTAAATTTACATTAGACCAAGTTATATGTACAGTTTTTCTTGATTAGAATATACACTGTACAAATTCTGTTCAGTCTGAATAGAGTGTAAACATATTAAACAATGTGGAAGATGTTTTCTTCAATCCATTTGTTTGACTTATTTGGGTGATGTGTTGTTTTCACATTTTGATGCACACTGTACACAAATATTAAGGTGAGCTCTTTTTATCTGTAAATATTTGTTATATAATGCTGCAGAGCTCATTTGAATCTGTTTGAGAGTTTTGGACATCATCCCTGCAAAAAAGAAAGTAAAACAACAATGATGGGAAATAATCAATCACTCTGTGTAGCTCAAGTTGTTAAAGAACCACTTAATCCATTCCAGACCTTAAGGAATGCAGACCTGCCACTTTCAAGATATTGCTGGACAAATCCTGCCTCCCTCACTGTCATACATTTTTGCAGAAAAAAAATTACATCTGGTGGAGCCAAACAACACTGGTGCAAGTTCTCCAAAAGATGCAATTGATAACCAATTATGGTTTTTAGACTGCAATATTGGGGGGAGAGGGGGAAAAAAAATTGCAGGAAAAAATTAACCTAATTACTGCCGGGGTGGTCATTCACACTGGGCGACTTTTTAGACTGCAAGTACCTGAGTGCAGTAGTCCACATCTGGTGGCATCTGAACCATTCACATCACAACTTTGCATTCTCCCAAATAGTTCAAAGCTGAACATTTCTGTCAGTTCTTATCTTTTAAAAATATTTTTATTGAGGTTAATTTAAAAAAACCTGAATGCGACACTTCTAAATTGGGACAATGTTGCAATTCAAAGTGGTGCACAGAATACATACATCTAAAGTTAAATTATCTCACTTTTATTCTGATATGGATCCATTATGTGATAAGAGTAAAGTTTTTGAGGCTTCGCTGATCCACTTGTTCTGGGTTTGCCCTAGTTTAAAAAAATTTGGAAGAACTTTTTTCAAACTTTATCTGTGATTTTTAAGATCAGATAGAACCTTATTGGGTTCACTTAATCTCAAAAGCGAATCTTAGCTTTTACCTCTCTGATAGCTAGACAGGCAATTTTGATGAAATGGAAAGACAACGCTCCACCTACTCGTATTCAATGGTTACATGATATCTTTCCTAAGTTTAGGGAACAAAAATCATTATTAAAAATATAAAGTTTAATTTTCATAGGGACGTGGGCCCATTCATGGATAACTTTCGTAATTTAAAGAATTAAGGTGTTTCAATGCTCCTGAGATACGTTGTCTGGTTTCTGGAAGTTGTCATTTAATTCATATATATATCATTTACTTGCTTCGAGGAAGGGATTTGATTACATGTGTTTTTCTCCTTTTTTTCGTTTCTCTTGAGGCATATTAAATAAATGTGAGATTAATTGAAAATTGTATACATTGATTATGTTACAGAAGACAAAGTTAATATCTGAGAAGTATAAATTAGAAGTTAGTGGTTGTCAACCTTTTTCTTTTCACTCACATACCATTTTAAGTAATCCCCATGCCACAAGTGCTCTGTGATTAGTAAGGGATTGCTTAAAGTGGGATGTGAGTGGGAAGGGAAGGTTGAGAATCACTGCTCCAGACCCAATTGTTACTGAAACATTTTGCTTGAGAAAATGGTCATTGGGCCATTTCCTTTGGAGATATGAAACCGTGCACGTAGTAACAAGTCAATTAAAACAGTGGTTTTCAAACTTTTTCTTTCCACTCACATACCACCTTAAGCAATCCCTTACTAATCACAGAGCACTTACTTAAAGTGGTATGCTACTGTCCCAAGTTTAGGAGAGACGGTAGTTGTCAACCAAGAAAGGGAAATTCCTTCTTCCCAAACTCACCGCAAATCTTCAAGTGCTTTCTTGTTCTTCTTTCTAATTTCCTCATCAATTGGGTACAATTTGAAAAGGATAAGTCCAAGGATAATAAGGAATATTGGTGCTGGTGCAACTAACATCTTTAGGGTTAGGTGAACAGCTTCTGGCTGAACACATCCTCTGGTCAGGTACCCTGCAAAACTGGATGAGAAAAAGACAATGAGAACATTGCTGCAGTGAACATCCACTGCAGCTTCAGGCGGGACACCAGAGGTATCTTAGTTCAGAAAAAGGTGCCAAAAGGTGAATTCAATGGATTTAATGTCAAACATTTCATATTCCATTTAATTATATAAAAGTAGCAGCAGAATTTGTCTTGAAAGTAGCTGTGAGCTTTGAGAACTTCAGAACAAGCAGAAAACATTTTTGTTTTGCAAATATGGCTGCATAGAAGTAAAATTGTAGTGTCAAAGACATTATGGGTGATGAAAAGCACTTTCTTTTAAAGGAATCCATGTGTTTGATTCCATATCAAACAATTCCTAAAAATGAGGAGTGGGTATCATGTGATGGGGATGCCAATTTCCTTATATTCTCACACTGAATGTACAATAGGGCAAGGGGAATTGAAGCATATATTTCATCATGACGTGCTTGGAATCTTACATAGAAAACATAGAAACTAGGTGTAGGAGTAGGCCATTTGGCCCTTCAAGCCTACACCACCATTCATTTTGATCATGGCTGATCATCCACTCAGTACCCTGTTCCGTCTCTCTCTCCATACCACTTGATCCCCCTAGTCACAAGTACTAAATCTAACTCTCTTAAATATAGCTATGGAACCGGCCTCAATCACTTCCTGTGGCAGAGAATTCCATAAATTCACCACCCTCTGAGTGAAAAAAATTCTTCCTCATCTCAATCCTAAAGGACTTCCCCTTTATATTAAACTGTGACCCCTGGTTCTAGACTTGCTCAACATTGGGAACAATCTTCCTGCATCTAGCCTGTCAAATCCCTTAAGAATTTTGAACGTTTCTATCAAGTCTCCTCTTAATCGTCTAAACTCCAGCGAGTACAAGCTCAGTCGTTCTAGCCTTTCTTCACATGCAAGTCCCGCCATCCCTGGTATCAATCTGGTAAACCTTTTTTGCACTCTCTCTATGACAATGATGTCCTTTCTTAGATAAGGAGACCAAAACTGAACACAATACTCCAGGTGAGGTCTCACCAAGGCCCTATATAACTGCATCAATACCTCTCTGCTTAAAACACACAAAATACTAGCTTGGCAGCTTAAGACAGAACAAACTAAAAGAACGGTATTGGCATCAAGGAAAAAGGACAAACAAATTACATATAACTCAACGGAGATCAATGAAAACTTCAAAGAATTCTATGAGCAACTACATCGAACTGAGAACGAAGGGAAAGAGACAAAATAGATGAATTTCTAGCGAAAATTGAACTACCGAAATTGCAAGAAGAGGAGCAAAATAAATTAATAAAATCATTTGAAATAGAGGAAATACAGGATATATTTAAAAAACTACCGAACAATAAAATGCCGGGATAGAATGGACTCCCAATAGAATTCTATAAAACATTTAAAGACTTATTAATTCCTCCTCTCCTGGAAGTAATGAACCAGATTGAAGAAACACAAAACATGCCAGATTCATGCAATAATACTTTGGCTTGGCTTCGCGGACGAAGATTTATGGAGGGGGTAAAAAGTCCACGTCAGCTGCAGGCTCGTTTGTGGCTGACAAGTCCGATGCGGGACAGGTAGACACGATTGCAGCGGTTGCAGGGGAAAACAGTAATACCAAAGACGGAGAAAGATACACTAACACCAGCATCGTATAGACTAATATCTCTACTTAACACAGATTATAAGATAATAGCTAAACTATTAGCAAACAGATTGGCCGACTGTGTACCAAAAATAGTAAAACTAGATCAAACTGGATTTATTAAGATGAACAACGGACAATATCTGTAAATTCATTAACTTAATCCATGCAGTACAAGGAAACAAGACACCAACAGTGGCGGTTGCCTTAGATGCAGAGAAAGCCTTTGACAGAGTAGAATGGAATTATTTATTCAAAGTACTACAGAGGTTCAACCTACCAGAGAAATATATAAATTGGATTAAAGCATTATATAAGGGACCATTGGCGAAGGTGACAGTAAATGGATATATATCAAACCAATTTAAATTAAGCAGGTCAACTAGGCAGGGATGTCTACTATCTCCCTCACTGTTTGCATTAGCTATAGAACCACTGGCAGAACTGATAAGAACAGAAAATAAAATAAGAGGGATAAAAATAAGAGAAGGAATATAAAATCAGTCTATTTGCAGATGACGTCATAGCATACTTAACAGAACCAGAAATATCAATAAAAGAATACATAAGAAATTGGAAAGAATATGGAGAAGTATCAGGGTACAAGATCAATGCAAATAAAAGTGAAGCAATGCCAATGAATAATGCAAATTTCACAAAGTTTAAGAAAGAATCACCATTTAGATGGCAAACACAAGCAATCCGATACCTAGGTATTCAACTAGATAATAATCTATGCCATCTATACAAACTAAATTATCAGCCATTAATGAAGAAATTACAAGATGACTTAGAACATTGGAAAGATTTACCACTAACACTGATAGGAAGGGTAAATTGGATTAAAATGAATATCTTCTCAAGGATACAATACCTATTCCAATCGTTACCAATTTACCTAACAGAGAAATTCTTCAAGGAGCTAAAGAAAATAAGGAAATTCTGATGCAAAGGGGGGAAACCGAGGATAGTGCTAGATAAATTAACAGAATGGTACAAACAAGGGGGCTTAGAGCTACCAAATTTTAAGAATTATTGTAGAGCAGCACAATTAAGATACCTATCAGATTTTTATCAAACAAGGGAAAAACCAGATTGGACCAGATTAGAGCTAGATAAAATAGGGGAGATGGTACCTGAATATATACTATACAAGTGGGATGAAAAGCTGGTGCAACATAGGAATTCACCAGTACTGCACCATCTCCTCAACTTTGGAAGAAGATTCACGTAGAAAGGAATAAAACAAATTATCAACTACCAAAATTAATAATATTGACGCAAAATCACAATAGATAACCTTTTCTTTAGAGAATGGGAGAGAAAAGGGATCAAAAGAATAGAAAATTGTTTTTTGGGAAATAAATTATTATCTTTTGAACAAATGAAGGACAAATATGGTATAACTCACGGTACAATGTTTGCATACCACCAACTGAAAACCTACTTGAAGGACAAATTGGGAAGCAGGCTGAGGTTACCAGAAGGAAGCAATTTTGAATATGTGATTACAGACACAATGATAATTAAAAGATTTATAACATGTACATCATACTGCAAGAGAAAGAGAATAAGGAAACAAGCTGTAAACCCAAACAAAAATGGAACAAGATCTAAACATAAAGATAAAGAATGAAATATGGGAAAAGCTATGCTCCGGAACTATGAGAAATACAATAAACACGAGGTTACGCATGATACAATATAACTGGTTACACAGGCTATACACCACACCCCAAAAGTTAAATAAATGGGACCAAACAGTATCAGATAGATGTTTTCACTGTAAGAAGGAAACGGGAACAATTTGGGCATGTGAGAAAGTGGAAAAGTTTTGGGAAGATCTAAATCAGGTATTAAATAAAATCACAAAAAGCAACATACCAAAAAATCCAGAGATCTTTCTTCTAAGTAATATAAGAAGTAAAGAACTTGGACTCGATTTGGAGGGAGCACAAAAAAGATTTATTATGATAGCCTTAGCTGTAGCAAAAAAAATGTATTAGGTCAACCTGGAAATCAGAAGATAGCCTGAGAATACAGCAATGGTACATAGAAATTAATAAATGTATTCCATTGGAAAAAATAACATATAATTTAAGAAATAACATCACAGTATTCGAACAAATTTGGGAACTGTATATGGAACACAACAGAAAAGTCCTACCGTGGACCTCCACCCCCTAAAACGACAGAAGGAGAAGAAGGCGAAATGAACTGACCCAGTATGTAAAAGTAGATGACACAAATTTCTTGTTTATTTTCATTATGTGATGACATGTTGAACGTTGAGTGGGTGGGGAGGGGGGTGGGAAGGGAGGAGGGAAAAGGGGAGAAAATGACACTGTGTATATTCAAGAGGGTTCTGACAAGTTAATATTTGTCTATTGTTTTCAATCTGGGGTGCAAGCTAAACTGGCAGAATATACATTTCCAAGGGCTCATTTATTCAACTCAGCTAGTTTCCCCTGCTGAGATCATATTCTAATTGTGAAAGTAAATGGGAGTTACACACTCGAGGCTCAGTGTGGAGACGCCGAGGGACACTCCAGATGCAAACTTGGTGAAGAAGACGTAGAAGGAGTAAAAGATTGCTTCATGTCCCATGGACTCTGGGTTCTTCAGTCTGAAATCATCGACTACATCAGGTAACATTGACCTGTTAAGAGTGCAAATAGGGAATTAACAGAAGAAATATTTAGTGAGTGAAACCACTGGTCTTAATTATAGTTTTTTTTTAAAAAAATCAGCATTATATCATAACCTTTCCAATCAAGGCATCAAAATTATTATTCCTTTTACTTGATTGATCAAGTGAAACACAAAAGTCTACAGACGCCGTGATTGCAGTAAAAAAAACCACATAAATGCAGGAGGAACTCAGCAGGTCACGCAGTGTCCGTAGGAGGTAAAAATACATTTTCGACAGTTTGGGCCCGAGTCTTTCCTCAAGTGAAGAGTAAAAAAAACAGGCAGGTGCCTGAATAAATAAATAGCCAAAAGAGAGAAGGTGTTAATTGGATAGGGAGAAGAGGCCAGGAAAGAGGAACAGTGAGAATTGGTTGGGGGACGGGGCAGTTAGATGAATTAGGCAACATTATAATCTTCTGAATATTAAAATTAGAAGGAAATATCAATTACTCAGCCAGAATATTAGTGAAATGCTAAATATTTTGACAGATCAAATTCAGTTTTTCTTTGTTTCGTGGTCAAAAAGTCCTCACTGAATGTGGAATAAAGTCTGTGATTCTGACAGAAAGTTTGATCAAGGGTCATGTACAGTCCAGCCGTTCTCAATGGGGACATGCTCGTTCCCCCCAACCTTTTTATTCTGGGGGGGGGGGGGAGTGCCACAGTAAAGGGGACCATGGGCTAAATTAATATTTTTTTTAATGTAGTCAGTAGGAGAGAAATATAGAAGAAACTAACTAGACTGCTTCACAGGGAAGGGGGCCCCATAAACTTTGAGCAGAATCTTAAGGGGACAATAGCCATAATGGCTAATACACTCATGATTCTTGCCCAGGAGAGGGAGGAACCACCGTTTTTCAATGAAACCCGTGTTTTCAAGGCATCAAGCGATCGAAGGTAGGCAAGTTAATAAATAATAACACACCACTTGATATAATGTAATTTGTTCGCTCCACTGGGTGGGTGCACTTCCACGGGGGGGGGGGGGGTGTGCACTTCCACTGGGGGGGTGGGGGTGGGTGCACTTCCACTGGGGGGTGGGTGGGTGCACTTCCACTGTGGGAGGGGGGGTGCACTTCCACTGGGGGGGTGGGGGTGGGTGCACTTCCACTGAGGGGTGGGTGCACTTCCACGGGGGGGGGGGTGCACTTCCACGGGGGTGGGTGCACTTCCACTGGGGGGGTGGGTGCACTTCCACTGGGGGGGTGGGTGCACTTCCACTGGGGGGGTGGGTGCACTTCCACTGGGGGGGTGGGTGCACTTCCACTGGGGGGTGGGTGGGTGCCCTTCCACTGGGGGGGGGGTGGGTGCCCTTCCACTGGGGGGGGGTGGGTGCCCTTCCACTGGGGGGGTGGGTGGGTACCCTTTCACTGGGGGGGGGGGGTGCACTTCCACTGGGGGGAGGGTGGGTGCACTTCCACTGGTTTTGCACTTCCACTGGGGGGAGGGTGGGTGCACTTCCACTGGGGGGAGGGTGGGTGCACTTCCACTGGGGGGAGGGTGGGTGCACTTCCACTGGGGGTGGGGTGGGGGTGGGTGCACTTCCACAGGGGGGGTGCACTTCCACTGGGGGGTGGGGGCACTTCCACTGGGGGGGGGGGTGGGGGTGGGTGCACTTCCACAGGGGGGGTGCACTTCCACTGGGGGGGGGTGGGTGCACTTCCACTGGGGGGGTGGGTGCACTTCCACTGAGGGGGTGGGGGTGGGTGCCCTTCCACTGGGGGGTGGGGGGTGGGTGCCCTTCCACTGGGGGGGTGGGTGGGTGCCCTTCCACTGGGGGGGTGGGTGGGTGCCCTTCCACTGGGGGGTGGGTGGGTGCCCTTCCACTGGGGGGTGGGTGCCAGTGCCCTTCCACTGGGGGTGGGTGCCCTTCCACTGGGGGGTGGGTGCCAGTGCCCTTCCACTGGGGGTGGGTGCCCTTCCACTGGGGGGTGGGTGTACTTCCACTGGTTTTGCACTTCCACTGGGGGGAGGGTGTGTGCACTTCCACTGGGGGGAGGGTGGGTGCACTTCCACTGGGGGGTGGGTGGGTGCACTTCCACTGTGGGAGGGGGGTGCCCTTCCACTGGGGGGTGGGTGGGTGCCCTTCCACTGGGGGGTGGGTGGGTGCCCTTCCACTGGGGGGTGGGGGTGGGTGCCCTTCCACTGGGGGGTGGGTGGGTTCATTTCCACTGGGGGGGGGGTGGGTTTACTTCTTGGGCCCACAGGGAAAAAAAGCTCAGTGGTTTGTTTCACCAGATGCTTGCTTGAGCAGAACTACAAAGCCAGGAGCAACAGTTGGGCATTACCGAGTCAATCTCACTTACCATGGCAACAGGAAAGCAGCAGCCACACTCATTCCAGAGGCAAATGACACAACATATGCCACAATTAGGTTCTCCTTCACCAGAACGTTCAGGATAAGAAATGGGACTGCAGACTGCAAAAGGGTTGAGCAAAGATGCACTCATTAGAATTCCATTGGAGGCTGAGACAATACAATAAAACTTAACCGAGGTTGCAGTCTTGGAGCAGAGATCCAAAAACAACGGTTCCGCTTGTTCACGGTCCCCTTTAGTATTGATAAGTGAGACACGATGGCCTTGATTTCCTCTTGTACTCAGCCTGTCATATAACATTGGTTGAACTGAATAGCAATGTTACCAGCAAGTGGGAAACTAGGATGGTTATCTGGGGTCAAACTAAACTGAACAATTGCGCATTGAATCAGGATGCAATGGACTCTTTCACAATCTGATAAGAAAAAAAAATTGTCTTGGATCATTTCCAGAATTCAAAAGGGAAAGAGTGAAACACCAATCCAGTGATTGAGAAGGCAAAGGTTGAGGATATAAACTTCAGTGAAAATGAGCAGCTCTGCAGTTTAGATTGCTCAACTTTAGTGTCTGGTCATTATTAGGCCATGAGGCAACTGCAAAATAAGCAAGAGAGATCCAATAATATTTGAAAAGGGGACACACAGAATTCAACATCTTCACATAGGAAACCTCAAATTGGTGACAGAATTGAAGACTATTGACTGCAAATATTAAAGTTTTGACCTGTATTGTTATTTATCTTGAATGAAAACAAGATATAGCCTGCCCCTTTTATTGATATTTTGACGAACATTAAGGTTGGGCAATTGGAGATTTGTACATTAGACAAGAAGCAAAGACATTCCTTTTCAACATCTTGTTGCAGCATCTGTTCACAAAAATAATGCAGTTCCATAGGTAAATCACAGATGCAGCAGGTAACTCTTTTCCAAGATGTGATAGCAATAATTTTCTGGGACAGTCTGAAGAAAATTAAAATCGGAGTTGATATGCTGGAGCCAGGCAATGGATATCTGACTGTACAGGCTGGGCATGAGGAAGGTTTTATCTGGTTGTCAACAATGTTTATATGCCCCAGTCAGAAGGAAAAAGATTTATCACAAGCCCACACCACATTGCTTGTACTTACCGAGATGCCAACATACACAGCAGTTTTCTTGCCAAATCTGGTCAAAAACCATTGCCAAAAAGGAATGGTCAATGTTGCAGAAAGCTGAAAAAGAGTGAGTTTTTACTGCATGTAACAATATTAATATTTGGGGAGAATTTATAAGATTTAGAGTAGGTCACATACATTCACACATTTTAAAACAGATCTTATTTGAAAGACTGAAGAATTCACTTTGCAGGATCTCTGGAGAATGTAAGCCACCTTTCACAAGTAGGTGTTAAAATTGAACTTTGGTCATAAAATTCTTGACCATTGTCTTGCTGGAGTCATGTTGTCTATTGTACCCTTTCTGCAAAAGTATTTATAGAAAGGTCAGTCCTGGATTGTTTACCTAAGATAACAACAGATGGGAGCAGAAGGAACTCCTGTTTGCTGGAGAAGGTGGGGGTTTTGCAAGACATGAGTCACATGCTCTCTTTGGAGTTGGAGTTAGAAAGGAGAGTTGAGTTAACAGCTCAAACAGTCAGTGTGTGGGACACTGACAAGTAACTGAAAAGTGCAATCCAGGGAAAACTGTTTGAAACTGATGAAAGCAAGTTCCAGAGCAGTAGATGGCTGGAAGTGCTATCTGTCTGATGTTTCTCTTGAAATAGAGGAAGGAATGGAACTCTCTGGTAGCTTGAAGAAAGAGGCTACCATCTAGAAGACCCTGATGGGGCAAGTTTCATCAGTGAGACCCTGAGGTGACAGGTGGTGGTACCTCAGTTGTGGAAATCCTGGAGGAACAAACATCTCTCTGCAAACCCTACAAGAACCTTCCTGAGCGGTAACCATTTACCTTCTGAGCACCAAAGCCTGGTGAACTTTATACATGTTAAATTCTGTGCACAGTATGGTGATTGCCTGCAACCAGAGAACTTGGAAGAAGTGAGATTGAATTGTGAACCAAAGAACTCTTCTTGAATTTACACACACATTACATACATGTGCGCTTAGAATTAGAAGGGGGTTAATTTGGGTTAGTTAAGTATAGAGTTAAGTTAACGTTTGACTCTATTTTCATGTTTGAAGTTGATTAAAAATAACTTTTGTTTTAAAAGCCACTTGTCTTGGTGAATGTCAATTGCTGCTGGGTTTTGGGATCCTTTGGGCTCAGAACATGCATCACAGATATATGTGGACTTTGAAAATGCACATTCGTACACAGTTCAATGCTGTTTGTAAAATAACCCTCTGGTCTTTAAAAAAACTGACTTGGGGTATAAGAAGTTCATTAGAAAGTGCCCATGTTTGCAGAAAAGGGACAGAATAGTCTCACCCCGAAAATGCTGAGAAGAGCATCCTTGCATTCAGTTCAAAAATAGAATGGCTCTCTCCAAACAGAAAGAACACAGAACAATGCAGTATGAAGCCCTTGGTTCACAATGTTGTACCGACCTATATAAACCTACAGTACAATCAATCTCTCTCTCTTCTCTCTTGCATAGTCCATAACCCCCATTACATCCATGTGCCATCTGCTAAATGTTCCTCTAATGTATCAGGTTCACTTGCTACCCCAGGCAATGCATTCCTGGTACACACTACTCAAAAAAAAACCCTACCTCTGACATCTACCCCAAACATTTATTCACTCACCTTAAACAGATGTCCTCTGGTCTTGACTGCTGTCTATTTTTTCTATCCCCCACTATAATTTCTATTTTTGACCAATTTATCATGGAGGGGAGAAAATAAAATTAAAAAAAAGGATAAATCAATGTTGTACATCAATTCTAGTTTATGAGAAGGTCACTCCAGTCAGTTGGTTATACAGCACTCAACATGCACCCAAGTGTTCAGCAAAACATCTGTTCAAATCCTTTATGTGTGCAAGAGTAACCGTATAAACTAGATTATTTAACTATCTTTAGAGAAAATTGTATCTATAGGAAATTGTTATCAATCTTCCCACCAAAAAGTTGAGGTTCCAACAGAATTAATATCACTGCATTTTTTTTTAAAGTTCATTTTCTTCTCAGCCCATGATTTCTGCTGGTAATTTGAAAAATCTCAAAGGAATTAGCTCACTTCAATTCCCCTTTTTTTTCTTCCCCATGACCAATGTCTTTACATCATCTCTTGGTAAGAATCATTGATAGAATCCCATTCCTTTGTTTCAATAAAATGCCTTTATCAGCAATAGTATTCACAAGGAAAGCCACAACAGTTCCCCACCAGCCGATCAAGCCACAACAATCTCAAGTTGACAGTTACATTGTGGGCTTAACCAAATGCACCCTTACTGTATCTACAAAAGGCTCTTTGAAACACTGTTTTCAATACAAAAGCACCAAGTTAAGTTACCATTATAAAACTACGGCAATTGAGCAATGATAATGAAGACCAGAATAGTGAAGAAGGACTCAAAAGGAAGGTCTCCAACCCTGGAACCAAAAAGCTAATGCACATGCACTCCAAGCACAAGCTGCCTCAGACTCTGTGTCCCTTGCCCTGAATTTGAATGATCTCTTGGGCCCCACATTCAGCATTGAATAGGGTTTGTATAGCAGAATGCATATGCATTTCCCTATATTGCAACTCCTGGGAAACAGCAGAACAAAGGCATTACTGTTTAGCTCATGGACACCCACACAACTCTTCACTATCTGTTAAATGCGGATGCTTCCAGTTACAACTGAAAGGAATAGATTTTTGTAATGCAAAGTCGTTCCTTGCAATCTAATGGTTCTTACAAGTCTTGAAATTATACACATTTAAATTTGGTGAGTTCTCCAGACTAAAAAAGCACATAGAGCAATATTACATGTCCATGCATTTTTTTTCTGCTGTTAAAGGAATACTGGATAAAGCACCACTTGTGTGTCCATCTCCTGTTCATTATTTTTTGCTTCAATTAACTATAGAAATACTCGTGCATCAGTGTAGAGCAGCGTTTCTCAACCTTTTTACCCTTGTGGAGTCCTTGAAATAGTTTTCATGTCTCAGGGAACCCCTGCATAAAAATTATTATATACCATTATTAATATCTATCTCTTTTATATATTTTTAAAATCGTAGTTCATGTGGTAAACATTATAATTTTTTTGGATAACTTGTTTAAGGGGGAAAAAAAAGACCCCTTTTTTGTCAAATTTATTGGCAGTGCAAAAAAAAAATCATACTGCTCATTTATGAGATCTCACATTGAGATTTTCATTTTAAATTATATAAAAGGTTCAAGCCTTTATTATAATAATCAAGGATTTTCCAACAATATGCCATCCGTGTATAGTAAAATCACGAATATAAAATTAAACAAAAATCACTAAAAAATACATTAGATATTTATTTATCACTGTTTCTCACGGAACCCCTAGTGACCTCTTGCAGAACCCTGGGGTTCCGGGGAACCCTGGTTGTCAAACACTAGAGCAATTCACACCATCAGCAAGGGATTACTAAAGAAAGCTCAGAGCCCTTCATAACCCTTTCACCATTTTAACCTTTTGATCTCACACCCTGCTATTGGTCACTGAACACTGCCTGCAACCTGCTTTCTCTGAATTGCAGGGCTTGGCTCTGATAGAACCAGCATTCTCCATGCGCTCCCCTCGCGTCATTGCAATGCATTTTGCTCACGTTTCAGAGAGTGACATTTCTTTTCCTCAGACCGAAGTCTCAACAAAAACAGACCGAAACATCGCAAGCCTTAGGGCCATTTCATTTAGAGGCTCAAAGGGACAAATATTTAAAGTCTTTTCAAACAATGCATCGATCATATCCGAAGGACAGTTTCCACTTTCTAAACTGACTTTAATAGGTGTTTCCTTCCAGTGAAAATTGCACTTCTTTAAATTGACTTATTTTATAGGTAAGACACCACTTCCCCAATTGTCCTGAAGGGTTGTAGTTGACAGTGACAAAGAAGGATTGGTGATACACTTCCAAGTGTGGATGGTGTACAACTTGGGGAAAAGCTGCATGGATGGAGGTGTTCCTGAAGCCCTGTTATGGTGGTGGTGGGTGGGGGTAGCGGGAAAGAAACTGCAAAGTTCTGTTAGAGAAGACCAGCAGTGCAGTCTGTGGACATAGCACTGGTGGTCAAGGCAGTGAATGTTCAGGGTGGTGGTGGACAATCAATCTGCACACGTGCATCTTTTCTCACCTCCAATCTTCAAATAATTTAATTTTTAAATGTAAACTTTCTGCGTCATTCTCAAAGACAAAGGCAGAGGTTTACCCCAGAACCTGATTTTCATCATGTCCAGTTTTTGCTTCTCAATTGTGACAGGTGAGAATGGGGAATTTTATTGATGAAGAGGACCAACCTACAAAGGTCTTGGTCTTTGCAAAGGATTAATATCCTTACAAAAGCAACAACACTGGCTTCAGCACAAAGCTAATGCAATTTTAATTTAATTTTCCTGTTCCCAGCTAAGATAATTTAGTTACATTGAGAATTTCACTAATCACAAGTACAGTAATACTCCTTATGGGAATGGTCAGTCTATATTATGCTCTGGTGATTAAATGATCGCCAAAAGTAAGAAGCCTGATATAGAATAAAGCACACTTCAGATGTGACTGCACTTTTGAAATGATTTCTATTAAACAATTTGCTACTGGGATAAGTGTTGTGCATCGGTCAATTGCTTAAATTACATCACACTTTTTTTTCTTCCTGAACACAAATGCAGTCTTTAATTCTTACCATGATAACCAGCAGAATGTTTTGGAAGTCATTTGGAAATCCCAGAGTGTAGGAACAATAGAGCGCATAATTCCCTTCCAGCAACTAAAAGAAGAACATAGGTTTTTTTTGTAAGATAACCTGATACAAATCTTGAGGAGTAACAAGTCTCTGAAGCCCTGACTCTGAAGCAGGGCATTTCTTTTGTGAAAGATTATTCAAACACTGGCAAAAGCTACATATTAAAATTTCCCACTTTCTCTTCCCCAACTTCTGCATCTTAAAAACATTGCTGTAATTACCCATGAAAAATTCTACTGCAGCCATCTATTTATTGATGCGTCTACACCTCATGCACATTTCGCAAGGATATTCCTGGTCGTTTCAATTAGTTTATTGCAACCACATATTAGTTAAAAATGAACAATCAGAAATGCTCCCTAATGCATCTTTAAATAATAGATGGTGGTGTTTATGGTGAGTTAGAAAATAGAACATTACCTCACAGTCCCTTCGGCCTCGATGTTGTGCCGACCTATATATTCCTACCAAAATAAAAACCAAACCCTCCCTACCTCATAACATTCTTTTTCTTTCATCCATGTGCCTGTTTAAGAGTCTCTTAAATGCCCCTAATGTTCCAGTTTCCATTCCACCCCTGGCAATACATTCCAGGCATCCACAACTGTAAAAACCCTACCTCTGATGTCTCCCCTAACTGTTCCTCCCTTCACTTTGTACAAATGTCCTTTGGTGTTTGTTACTCCCACCCTGGGAAGAAGATGCTGACTGTCTACCTAATCTATGCCTCTTGTAGCAAGACCTCTATTAAGTCACCTCCCATCCTTCTTCACTCCTTTTAAGACACATTTTCCTCATAAAACTCAATTAGGCTTGTAAAGCACACAAAGGTAATGCATTAATAAAAATGGGCCGGCTGGTTCAGTGCTGTTCCAACTCTGCAATGCCCACCATCCTGGCAATAAACAACCTGACAAATTGAAGATTTAGTCATCGCTTGTGGGCAAGACCAGGAATTTCACACAGGCCCTGGGTCCAAAAGTGGCAAGTTAAGGGTTGATACAAAGAGGCGGCACCTGCTCTTCAAAAGATTTATCCAACACGCTCACTCCATCACTCCTCCCCCTTCAGCACATCTTTTGTGAAGCCAGAGTACAATTCCTTTTTTGGAGCTGGAAGCTGCTATTTTTTTTTAAAGTTTCTATAATATTCTATACTTGAATTAGCACAAATTGGATTTTAGTCACAAATCTCCAACTTTCTCCAATCTTTGAGGCTCTGGAACATATTCTCTCTCCAGACTGGATCACATCACCCCTAAAGGTCTTATCAAATGGCTATGTGGATTTTTACACCTACACAAGCTTTGATGCTTGTGTGACGTGCTGTGTGACTACTGTGTTATCCCACCTCATCTTCTGAGTTTCATGTACTGATGATGCCCAGCTCCTTGTGAGACCCGGGGCTTTGGGTGAGATAGACATCCCTTAAGCTACTTACTGTTTTTGGTTCCCATTCCTTCAAGCCTGGAATAACTAACTCCCACATCAGACCCCATTCCTCTTCTCAATGGCCAGATGAAACCAAGATATTTATTACAGTTTGTGTACCTGCTGAAGACAGAACTCAACTCATATATTGACAAAGGGCTCAAGCCTGAAGCCTTGTGAAACAAAGTACCCTGTTTGTTTCCCCAGCTTTGTGTTTTTCCTTCAACCCCATTGTCTGCAGACTTTCATGTTTTACTACAGAGGTCAACGTTCAGGTCTACACCTCTCCTGCACTTTAAAGCCTCAGACCATAGAATATCCTATTCAAAAATAATATTCTTACCATAAAAGCTAATGAGGTAAACAGGAAACCAATGATCAGCTTCACATAAGGTCCATGACTCATGACAAGTTTCAATCCTTTCCAAAAAGAGAACGGTTTCTGTGTCTTTCTATTATGTGGATCTAGATGCAAAAGATAAAAGAGTAAAGTCAACATGAAGTTCAAACCAACTGTTCCTACTTTATTCGGGCCCTTTTGCAATGGCACTTTCTTTACATCCATGTTCAAGGGCTTCTGGACTATTAGTTTTGTATGATCTCTATTGTTCAGATTTAGATTTCTCATTCCTTAAAATCTTCAACTCAGTATTAATTATTTCATAAATTTTCAGAATGAAGACCACATGGAAATAAATCCAATTCTCTTCCATGATATTTGATGTGAAATCAATTGCTCCCTGCAAGATGTTTATTTAGATCTTTCCATTTTAGATGGGAGTGTTAAAAATGTAGCAAAAGCAGTCATCATGAACATTTGAGCATCCAGAATATACAATTCCTTTGAAGATGCATTTTCTTCACCAATCAGCAGGAACTTCTATTAAAAATACTCTTGCAATAATTTTTAGGCCTCCTTAAATACACATGCCCCACCAGAAGCAAAGAAGATGGCCTACGTGTGCTAAAATACATCGACTTAAGCCGTTGGCAGGAAAGATGGCCATATTAATTCTCACCGCCAGTCTTTCTGCTGAATAGTTCCCAAGCCAACCAGCAGGGGAAGTGCTTTGTTAAAACTTAGCTCTCCTTTCTACACCCCCCGCCCCCCCCATCACCACAATGGATCAATACAGAAGACACAAGTGAGGGCAAAGTGAAACCTTGCAATGTTTAGAAATGGAGGAAGTTGCAAAAACGAGCCTTTCTATATCTGAACCTGCTTTTAGCTTCCAAATTTTGAATAATAGTTGTTAAGGAATTAATTTTCCACTGTTCTGATGTTTTGGGTGTTTATTTTAAAAATTAACCCATTACAAAATAGTAGGGGAGGGAGGTACCATGTGAATGCAGAGCTAGCGGAAAGGGAGAGACAGAGCTAAAGAAAAGACAAAGGGCTAGGGAAAGGGAGAGATGGTGAGGGGGGTGGGGGCTAACGGAAACTTGTTAAAGAGTGCCCAAATGGAACATGCTGTCATGAAGTCAGTACATCTTGCTTCCCCTGCTACCAATTTCATAATTACTTTTGTCTGCCTTGTATTTGATGCCATTACATTAAATTTAAGACACAAAGGAAGTGGAACTATTTCATTACTTGCTTACTCCTGGCTCGAAAACTGGCACTAGAGCAGTCATGAATGCACAGCAATGACATTAGATAGAAATAACAAAGTGTACATTAACCATGCAGCATCTATAATCTTCACTAACTGTGAAACACAAATTACAGTAAAATCCACATTATTCTAAATTCAAACAACCCACAAGAAAAAAATAAATAAAAGGAATAAGAATACAATAATAGATTAAAAAAATACACAAGTTTAAAATTGCAGAAGTAAATATTCTCTGAAGTAACACAAAACTTTTGGTGGAGATGGGAGCAAATACTCAGCCAGCAGACTGCCTTGGTCGTGCTTTGCTCATAGCAGCTGTTTGAATAAAGTTGTGTTTGAATAAAATGGCATCACCCAGGATGAAGAGTTGGTTGATGCTGCTTGCTGTTGAGGGTGACTCCCCCAAAGTATTTCCTTATCCCTGCTTAGTAAGATTCTTTATCTTTATTAGTATATTAGTAAGGCTTTATCTGTAAACTGGGGGTGGGGAGATTAATTAATTATCTATAATGTTATTGTTTGTCTTTCAGACAGCTCCATGGAAGAAGGGGACCCTGCAGGTGCAACGATGGTTAAATATTTTGAAAGAATATGACTGAAAATAAAGCAAAATACATTATGGTTACATATATATATTCATGCAAGTTCAGTGGAAATACAGTATAGATTTTTTTCTATTTTAAATTGTTTATTCTTAATGCAGATATAATAGTTAGACATTGTAAGAGTGAGCCTCAAACAACCTGAAAATTTGCTTAACCGGCATCTACCAATTCCCGTAGGTGCCGGATACCAGGGGTTTTACTGTATTTTAATTGATCTTTAATCAATATAAAAGTGTTCCTGGAGGTGATCACAACAATTGCTCTTTCTTTGAGCACATTCAAGAATTGGCCAGTTGCTCCAATGAAATCCCAGTAGACATCTTCATGTCCCATTGTGGGATCCCCATGACTGGTCAGAACCAGACCCTGGACAGCCATGCCAACCGCATCACATTTTGCTGCGTTAAAGAGAAATTTGCAGCAAAGGGGAGAAAATCAGCTTTGAAGAGTTTTGATGCGAGCACACTGGAGTGTAGAAATGGGAAAGAGTGAACAGGAATTGGAGGAGCACACCTAATTTTCCATCTGGGCACTCTCTAGCCAGATGGTGTACACATAGACTTCACTGGTTTCTGCTAACCTATTCCCTGTTCTTCCTCTTCCCTCCCTCTCTTCTTTATCCAGTTCTCCAACCCTTTCCCTCTCCATTCACTGAGCCATCCCTCCTCCCTTTGTTTGCTCTTGTGCCCTCCCTTATCCACCTGTGGGACTGTGCTCCTCCCTCTGCCCCTCTCGCCCCATTTTGTTTGAGCCTATATTTTGTCCACATCTCTATCAAACCCAAAATGCTGGTTATGTATCTTTCTTTGCTCTATAAAGTATTCTGTTTCACTGGCTGAGTTTATCCAGCATTGCTTTTATGTAAGATGGAGCCCCTGTTTTCTGTGTCATGTAATTAGAAAATTAGGCTGATTGGCAGAAATTCTGGCAGGAATATTTTGTTATAATTTTGAGATAATTGAGGAATCTGCCTTTAGTTTAATGCATCGGCCAAAAAGTGACTTTGCCAAGTCTGCAGATTACGCCTCACAGGCGCAATCAAGGAGCAGGATTTTCTTATCCTCTTATATAAAGTGGCTCTGAATGCCAATAGAGTGAGGAAGTTTGCCTTGTCTAGTCTTTTGTACAAGATTTAAATTTTTTTTAAACAGTTACTTTGTGACTTCTTTTAAAAGCCAGGACTTTTGACCAATTGAAAACAGAGTAATTAAAGAGAACCACATGAGGTGTTTTATGCCTCGTAGATCATAAACTGCTCAATTATCAGTTGAACAGCCTGTGTTCATTGTAAGAGGGTACAGAACTCCATGTTCTTTACTAAATAATTCATCTCCACCAGTTAAGTGTCCAGAGGGCTTAACTTTTAACCTTGTGGAACATGTCATAAATCCCATTACACAAGAGTTTAGGCTGATTCTTGAAAAAAGGAGGAGCCAGTGATTGGGGCGAATACAAAATCACTTTCAAAGTGTTAGAATGGTCACACAATAGGGCAGTGGCTGCTTTAGAACTTCATCATTACCTCTGGTAAGCCAGCAGCTGTGATTGGAACACTCCAATTGCCACGTTGACAAAGGGTGGTTCTTGGCCATCATATCTGACCAATGGTAGACCTAAATCTTTTTAAAGACCCAGCCTTTATCAACTTCACGGGGCTCTTTCACACCTTAAAATAGGAAACCATGAGAGAAAGTGAGAAACTGAACTCAAAATTCCTCCCTGGAATCAGAAGCCGCTTTCAGGTGGCCAGAATACTTGACTGTAAAGCCACCTATTCTACCCCAATGCAGCTGTTGGGTGGCCACCTGAAAGCGGAGAACCTGGCCAGGAGGAGCACTTACCTAACACTCCTCGGGTAAGTATATTCTCAGGCTCGGAGCATCCCCATTGCACCTAAAAGGAGCATCATGAATGCAGCCCAAGACACAACCCTTCTAAGATATTTAATACAAGATTTAATATCCTATTAAATATTGTTTCTCTTGCCATCAGGTAGGTAACAATTTAACAACAGCGCCTTACGTTTAGTTAGTGACTTTAATGTCACAAAGCGTTTATTCAGTTTAAAAAACTACTTTGGGGCATTAGAATACTTAACCAAAAGCTCGTAAAAAAAATTGTATATTGCTTCCAAAACTCAGAACCTTGACAGCTGAAGGCAGGGCTGCCAAAGTTGGCACAATTAAATGCTGAGGTCAAAATTAAAGGTTTGAAGATATCTCAAAAGGGATACAGGGCTTGGAGAGAGGAAGGGAACGCATTAATGACTATGGCCACAGTCCACAGGAGCTGCATTCACTTGGACACGGCTCTCCTTCAGCCGACATGTTCAGATGACAGAAAGGCGTCTTCTCCGTGGCCACCTGAACATCCCAGCTGCACTCCCCCAGCCACGTCTGCCGGCGCATTATCTGTGCCTGAGCACCTGAAAGCGGCTAAACACTTACAGCAGAAGGTCTGTCAGCCTTAATTGTTTTTCATCCTTGTTACTTCCCCATGCCAACCATTCCAACTCTCAGTGAGAAATCCACAACCAGACACTGCAAAGTCTGCATGGACCAGTCCTGTACCATGGTGTATATGAGGCATTTTGTTTTGTTTCATCTCTGCATTTTTTTTTGGTTGTTGTTTTTTTTTTAAATTATGTCCCACGATTTAACACAGCAGCTGCCACGGAGATTTCAGATCACTGAATTTTTAAATAAACTCTCAATTCTGGTGGCATGGAGTCAGGAGTGTAGTAGCCATGTGTGGAGCAGCACATTGGAACACAAAAGAAGAGCATGTTGCTTGGGAAGGAAAGTGGGGAGTGGAGAAGCAAAGTGGAAAAACAACAAAGTACATTCAGATGGAAACAGTGAAAGGAAGAGAAAATGAAAGACTGGAAACTTGCCACAATGGGGGGGGGGAAAAAACAAAATCAGGAGAATTATAAATTTATACATCTTCTTTCTTTCTTCTCTTTGGCTTGGCTTCGCGGATGAAGATTTATGGAGGGGTAATGTCCACGTCAGCTGCAGGCTCGTTTGTGGCTGACAAGTCTGATGCGGGACAGGCAGACACGGTTGCAGCGGTTGCAAGGGAAAATTGGTTTGTTGGGGTTGAGTGTTGGGTTTTTCCTCCTTTGCCTTTTGACAGTGAGGTGGGCTCTGCGGTCTTCTTCAAAGGAGGTTGCTGCCCGCCGAACTGTGAAGCGCCAAGATGCATGGTTTGAGGCGCTATCAGCCCACTGGCGATGGTCAATGTGGCAGGCACCAAGAGCTTTCTTTAGGCAGTCCTTGTACCTCTTCTTTGGTGCACCTCTGTCTCAGTGGCCAGTGGAGAGCTCGCCATATAGCACGATCTTGGGAAGACGATGGTCCTCCATTCTGGAGATGTGACCTACCCAGCGCAGTTTGATCTTCAGCAGCGTGGATTCAATGCTATCGGCCTCTGCCATCTCGAGTACTTGGATGTTGGAGATGAAGTCGCTCCAATGAATGTTGAGGATGGAGCGGAGACAACGCTGGTGGAAGCGTTCTAGGAGCCGTAGGTGATGCCGGTAAAGGACCCATGATTCGGAGCCGAACAGGAGTGTGGGTATGACAACAGTTCTGTATACGCTAATATACGTCACTGATATCCCTCCAAATTAAAAAAAAAATGATAGATCAGAGTTAAGATCTTTGTTGTGTGGCAACTTTCACCACCATGAGTTATTGCAAATACCTTGCAGTCAATAAAATAATTTTGAAGTGTAGTCAGTGTTGAACTATGAAAAACAACTTTAAATCTGGTCACATTGATGGCCAGGTTTCACACCCATCAACATGACCAGATTTGCCTTAACATTTGAAATAAGCAAATATTAACTCAGGATATTTGGCACTCTTTTTAAAAGTTGCCTGAGACAGCAAGCAAAGACAGTCTCATGTGCCACATGGAAAGTGACACCTCCCACAGTACATCAATCACTCCTACTGTCCAGGTGCCTAACCTTTTATCCAGGATTCTGAAAACTGGCAACCTCCAAAAACCAGCACTTTTTTCAGTAGATGACATCTGTTCATTAAAGATGGAGTTTGGTGCCTCAGTCAGCTCCCGTGTATCCTGCCATGTTCCAATTAGTGGTATCATTACTTTATAAATACCCTACCCGGTCGGTGAGCATGACCCTTGTTCAACTCACGTTGGAATATCCCGTGTCGTTCCAGTATTTTATGAGCGTCTCCAAATTGCTGTACACTGACACCAGTCTAGCATCATGGCGCTTTCAGTCAGTGGCTCAATGCAGGATCATTGGCCGTCATCGCTACCCATAATCCCCCACCCAGCTGAAACTGCTGTATCAGCTCCAGCACAGGGGAACTGAAAAGAGGGCCATTCCCTTGGCACTGGTACAGTGGTGAGGCTGGGCAGGGAAAGAGGCGACAGCGCGACTCGAGGTGGGAGGGTGGGCTTAAATGGACCAAAATTAGAATGATTCCAAACAATGGCAGGCACCTGTTCCTCACTCCCATCACACCTCCATAGTATTATATGGAAGGGTCTTCAGTGACATTTAAAACCATTTTCTACACAATGGAAAGTGCCTGATGTTGTGTGTGGTGTAATTTCACTGAAATATAAATGCAAAAATTGATGTTGTTTGCATATCATGACTATATTTCATTCATTAGGCAATAATTACCCTCTTTTTCCTGGACTCCAGCGAACAAAATGATGGTGCACAGAACATATACACCACCAATAACTCCAGCCGCCATCATGTATGCACTTTTCTGTACAAAGAGAAAATGTGTATAGATCATGGAACTCCAGGAAGGGAACAAATGCTCAATAATTTCCTACTCCCTTCTCATACAGAAATCTGAAGCACAACGGCATTAATTTTGAACAGAACTTTAGGTTGTTAAAAACTGAAGTCACGAGTACATACCATTTGAGCAATGGAGGTGTTGGAATTGTACTGTGTGCTATTGATGTTAACTGTAGATATGGAGGCGTTAATATCATTTTCATGAATGCACGGAGAATTTGCTCCACCGACAATCTGGCCTTGTATTGCTGTTCCCAATACGGTCCCCAGCACCTCCACAGTCATACCTTCAACCGAGATGGAATAATTACCAACTTCACAGAACCAAACCCCTCTACATTGCTATTATGAATAGAAAACTCTACAGGCTATAAACTCCCAAATCTCTAGAGGTTCCTATCACCACTGTCCCATTTAAAATCCAAATTATGGTCTTGCCTCAGAGGTAAATGCATTATAAAAACCACTCAAAATAAAGCAGTAGAACTGAAGATCGTTCCACAAGCAGAGGAAATAGAAAGACTTCCGGAAAATAACAGACACCAAACCAAATTGGAACAATCCAAATTTTCATTTTTTTTTATATATAAAAGAAGCACACATGGATAGATTCTGTTTGTTTTAAATTGATCTAATCTTATTTTCTTTCTGGTAAATACATTGCTTTTTAAAACAATCTGTGCCCCCTCTCTTTCCCCCACCAACCCCACACTCCAAGTAATTAAGCATTAATCCATATTGCTAGAGTTTAAAAAAAAAACAGGTGTCATTTTACAATGTATTTTACAGGATATCAATTACAAAGAGGTGTTTTGAATATATCTGCAGGAAAATTACAGGGAAATGCAAGTACTATTGATATCTGAGGACTCTGAAGACTTTAAAAAAACATGTATTCTGGGAAATTGGACATGGATGGTTCTTGCAGATTTTTTTTAAATATCGATACAGTTAATGGATAACATAGTGAAGACTGAATATAAAGCTAGGCTTTTATCTGATCACTCTTTAGTATTGTTGACATATACTGGGACTGAAATGATGCAACCTTCTTAACTTTGGAGATTTAATCCATTATTGTTAAAAGAGGAGGTAAATTTATTATGGAACAAATTTAACAGTTCTTGGACATAAATAGATTTGGTTACTAGTAAATTCATATTGTGGGATGCATTTAAAGCATTTTTGAGAGGACAGATTATTAGTTATATGGTTAGATTGAAAAAAGTGTTTAGCTGAGTCAGAAAGGTTGGAACAAGAAATTGGAGTTTTAGAAAAGGAATTGCAAAAGAAGAAAAAGAATAATAAGAGAAGCAAATTGGATGCCTTGAAATTGGAATATAGCACGTCACAAACTTAGAGTTGAAAGGTTAATACAACTATCTAACAGAGATATGAATTTGGAGATAAAACACACAAGGTATTGGCACGGCAGTTGAAATCTGAACAAATGTCAAGAAGAATAAAGGTAGTGACGAAGAATTCAGTTATCTTATAGATTGCAAGATATTAATGAACAGTTCAAGAAATTTTATAGGAAATTGTATACCTCTGATATAAGGCAGGATGAGAATAAAACACAGGAGTTTTTGGGTGGACTGAAGCTGCCAAAATTAAATGACTGGACTAGGGATCAGTTGGGAAAACCAATTGGTTTGAGTGAAATGAGATCAGCTTAGAATTCAATGCTGAATGCTAAATCTCCAGGGGAGGATGGGTTTAAGGTAGAATTCTATAAAAAAATTTCAAAGTTTACTATTTCCGGTATTTGGGGAGTTCTCCCACAGGTATTGGATATGCAATCGGTTCTGGAATTGTTTACGCAGGCAATTATTACAGTAATTCTTAAGAAAGACAAAGGTCCGTTAAACTCGGGATCTTATATTTGACAAAGGTTTTGGCAAATATTTACCAAATTTGATTGGTGTTGACTAAAGTGGTTTTATTAAAAGGATATATTCAGTGGATAATGTGGTTAACTTGATTAGTTTGATAAAGGAAGATTCCCATTTACCTTTGGTCTTATCATTGGACACAGAAAAAGCTTTTTATAGGATAGAATGGGTTTTTTTTAAAATTTAAGGTGTTGGAAAAATTTTGGTTTGGACAATGTTTATCATTTGGATTAAGGCAATATATAAACAGCCTAAGGCAAGAGTAATGACTAATGGAGTTTTATTGGATTCTTTTGATTTAGAACAATCTACTAGACAAGGGTGCCCTTTGTCCCCAGCTTTGTTTGCATTAGTGATTGAACTTTTAGTGCAGGTAGTAAGGCAAGAAGAGAAAATAAAGGGAATTATGTCAGACTTGAGAGAGTACAAGATTAGTTTATTTGCAGATGATGTATTGGTATATATGACTGATCCAAAAGAGTCTTTGAAGGTTTTGCAGGAACGATTATTACAGTATGGGGAGATATCTGGTTATAAAGTGAATTGGACTAAGAGTGAAATTATACCGTTGTTGGAAGCAGATTATTCTGAATGTAAATGCATAGCAGGATTGAAATGGTCAAATTGTATTAAGTATTTAGGTATTAAAGTGAATAAAAATATAAATCAATTAGTAGATTTGAATTACTTGACTGTAATAAAAGAGGATTTAAATAGATGGAAGGATTTGCTGTTAACCTTGATTGGAAGAGTGAATTGCATAAAAATGAATATATTTCCTGGATTACAATATTAATTTCAGAATATACCTTGTAAGATACCGAATAAATTTTTTAAGGATTTAAATGTTTTGGTGAGGAAATTTTTATGGAAAGGAAAGTTAGCTCAGGTTTCTATGCACAAACTAACTTGGAAATACGAGATAGGTGGTGTGCAGTTATCAAATTTTGTGAATTATTATAAGGCAGCTCAACTGAAAATTAATAATAGAATGTTTGATTTAGATAATTTTGTTACGTGATTTAGATATTGAATTGAAGAGAATTGGAGAAGTTAGAAGGAATCATTTCATTTATAAGTGTGCGAGTAAAACTATCAAAAGTAGCACTAACTTCTGTTGTGATGAAATACTTTGAGATGCTGGTCTTGGCCAGAATTAACATGTACCTAAGCAAAGGTCAAGACACACTGCAATTCAACCATTGTCACAATCACTCCAGAGCAGAGGCAGTGTCCCTGGCTCTCCAGTCAGCTCTGGATCACCTTGAAAACAGCAACTCTTCATCGGCTACAGCTCAGCCTTCAACACCATTATTCCTTCAGTGCTGGGCTAGAAGCTGCAACTGGACGTTTGACTTCCTCATCAGAAGACCACAGTCAGTACGAATTGGAAACCAAAAAAGAAATAGTTTGGCACTAATTGATTTTTTTTGTATACTTTGTGAGAAAGTGAAGGCTCTAGAAAAAGCACAGAAACGATTTACTAGAATTACTCCAGGGATGAAGTAATACCCGAATAAAGTGGAGATGATGGTTTTTTTTCTCTACAGAGAGGAACTTTTAGAGAATTTTTCAAGATCACCGAGTAGAAGGTGAATGCAAGCTGTTCAAATTGCTGAGAAGGTCAAGTAATTGGTAAAAGAACTACAAAAATAAAATCCTTTTCTCATGTGCCAGATAGAGAGATCCTGGAACAAACTGTACAATAGGAGATTAAAATTGTTTCTCAAAAGAAAATTAGAAGCAATATTCTATGAAAGTGCGAGGTGCTAAACGGGATCTCATACTAAAAGGCAGAATGGATTCAATGGGCCAGGTTCCAACCATTCATGCTCTTATAATTAACTTGTTTGTTGAGTATTAATAGCGGCAGTTGAAAAACAAATGGACCAATGAATCAGACTCCTGTCCAAAAGGCTAACATCAACATCAAAATCCCACAGGAAAGGTTTACTCACGATAGGCAGTTGCAGAATCCCTTTCCTTCTGGTCTGTGCTTATGAACATTGTAAGTGCAGAGTAGGGAACATGAAAACACTAGGGGGAGAAAAAAAAGTCATTTATTTGCAAACTGAAGATTTTGAAATCACATTGCAGCATGTACAACTCAAGAACTAAGTGATAGGAAAAACAACTGAGAAACATGTCATGATAAAATCAAGGTTATAACAGTTAAAAATTCTGCAGAGAGCATCAATCCACAGCACTTTCAAAAGATTAAGTCACCCAATCAGAGATACTGGGCTGAGTGGCAATGAGGAGAATTAAAAGAATGCTGATCAATCTAATTAAATGTTCACAATTAATCGATAATTTGTAACATGCAAGATATACTGCATTACATTCCAAGCTTTGCTGATGCTGCTCCCCATTGATCTTTCCAATTGGGCTTTTAGTGTAACAGATCAAAAGGATGATCTGATGGAAAATGCACGAGGCAACGCTGGTTCCAGTCATTAATAAAAATTAGTACGAAAGTAAGAACCCGTATGAAGTGGGTCTAGGACATTTTGGCGCCCACATTTTGGTGCCAGACATTCTGGCCATCAGCTTGGTGCTGAACATTTTGGGCCGCTGCCCCACTCACTGTCCGCTGCCCCACTCTGTCCTGCCACACTGCCTGAAACACCGACGTTGCAGCACTGCCCGAACCCCTGGCATTGCAGAAACTCGCTCCTCTCAGTAAACCGCTCCCCAGGCAAACAAGGGCTTTTCATAGCTTATAGCAATATATTTAAATTGTTAAAAGCAGTCAGGTAACAATCAAAAACAAGGGCTTTTGGTAAATGACAACATATTTATTGCATATAATGGAGCATGTAATTAATTGAATTTAAAATTATTAAAAAATTAAAAGCACTTGTCAAAAACAATCCAGTTATCGTAAAATAGATTATTTGTTCCGCATACCTGGCGGAACTCACTGCAACCACTGTGACTATGCAGTGTCGTTCACACAGTTTTTGAAAATAAATTGTAATGAAACGATCGAAAGTAAAAGCCACCATTAACCAACCAGAGCCATCTATAGTCACAACCCTCAGTACAAGTGATAGGGCACAGATAGGTGTTATTAACAGGAAACTTGCATATACAGGCATATAATTAATATCCTGCAATATATTATTAATGACAACTACCGTTTGATCTGCCGCTACCATTACAATCAGGGAAGCGGTTTCCCGGGGGAGGGAGTTTCTGAAATGCCACGGTTCAGGCAATGCTGTAACGCTGGGGGTTGCCGGGCCAGTGCCAAACTGTGGGCACCAAAATGTCTGATTCCGATATGAAGTATCCATTTTATGTCTGAAAATGGTTCGAGGGTAAGATGAACCAAAGTACAAGAGCTGGGAAGACCCTCATTTTGTATTTCTGATGCAAAATAATCACTGATGTTTATCAGACTATTATTTAGATGAGGAGAAAATTCAAAATTCCGAGATGCCAAGGGACTTGGGAGTCCTTATGCAGGATACTCTAAAGGTTAACCTTGGTGAAGAAAGCAAATGTAATGCTGGCATTAATTTCTAGATGAATAGTATGAGAGCAGGGATGTAATATTGAGACTATAAAGCACTGATAAGACCTCACTTGGGAGTGTTGTGCAGTTTTGGATGCCTTATTTGAGAAAAGATGTACTGATGTTGTAGAGGGTTCAAAGAAGATTTATTAGAATGATACTAGGAATGAAAGGGTTAGCACAAGAGGAATGATTGTTGGCTCTTGGACCGTACTCATTGGAGTACAGAAGGATGAGGTGGTGTGACAGTCGCGTATTTACTTTTGCCAGGAGCAGTTCAGCCGTCGCTGATAAACAATATGACACACGTACTCCCCCATACTCCCCAAAATAACAGTGTCAAGCACTGAGTGACCTTTCTGGTTGAAAGCGGAGATGCTTCCAAGTAATATTACGCACGTGCAGGTGTGTTAAGTATACAGGTGATGGATCTCAGGTTCAGGAGGAGGAGAGTGAGAGTGTAAGGATCACCCGTGTGGCAGTGAGCCAATGAGAAGGTCGGAGGAGTTTAGCTGGGTGGTGTCTGGGGAGTTAAAGAATGCAATGTTGGGTCCAGTGAATAATAAAGTGAGTCGACTTCATGGTGTGCAAAAACGAGTGAGTGTATTCTTCATTTGTTTGTAAACTGTGGTAAATCAGTGTTGTTACAGGGGAACCTCAGAGGCATTTCAAATGCTGAAAGGCCTGGACAGAGTAGATGTGGCAAGGATGTTTCCCATGGTATGAGAGTCCAGGACACGAGGACACAACTTCAGGATAAAATGGCGTCAATTTAAAACAGGTGCAGAAAAAATTCCTTTAGTCGGGGTTGTGACACTGTGGAACTTGTTGCCACAGGTAGTTGTGGAAGCAAGATCATTGGGTGTATTTAAGGCAGAGATTGACAGGTGTTTGATTAGTCAGGGCATCAAAGGTTACAGGGAGAAGGCCAGTGAGAGGGAGGATGGATCAGCTCATGATTAGAATGGCAGAGAACACTCAATTGGCCAATGGGCCTACTTCTGCTCCTAGATCTTGTGATGTGAAGTTCCTGAAAATTAAACCAAAGCAGTTCTCCCATGTAAACAGAGGCATTTCTGGAGGAGACCCTACAATTGGCTTGTTCACTGTCCAAAGGGTGGATTTCTCACATTGGAATAGTTAGAAATATTCACACAGAAGCCACATTGAATTTGGTTTTTCCCGTAAAAATGGTGTCACTCTTCCAAATGTTGTTAGGCAGCAACCCAATGATAATATACAGTCAGCCAAGTCAAGCAGGTGGGGGGGAAAAAGGGTTATGTCACAAATTATGATGCAGCAGGTACTGACTTTTCAGAACCAGACCGATATTACTGGCATTAGCTGTGCAAGAACTGGAGCTGAATGCCAGCTTAGACTGGATCAGTTTCAGCTTTATAATACTGAGAGTGAAACCCTAAAAATGGCATCAACCACTCTGTATATCATCCCCCCCCTCCCCCATACTCCCCAAAATAACAGTGTCAAGCACTGAGTGACCTTTCTGGTTGAAAGCGGAGATGCTTTCAAGTAGCATGCTTCACGATTTTAAAATCTTAACCCATCCCAGCATCAAAGGCACTGGAACAATTATATGGACACACTTGGGTGGATTTTGATGATCATGAAAATCACCTTAAAATTTTCTTATCGTGTAGCTTTTTTTTTTAAAGATACAACTTATCTTTGTGATTATCCGGTCATATATTTTGTCTACTTCATTCATACAAAACCATGAAGGGCAACTTCTTAAATGAAAATTCATTTTCTGCCTTCGCACTTTGACCTCTTCCCTGCTGATCTTGGTGCTGTCAGTGACAGACGTGGTGAAGTGTTTCATCAGGAAAAGCAGCATCAAGGCAACTGGAATCCATCAATGCTGGCCAACTATTGTTGGACACTAAAACAAGAGGCATCAGATGCAGAGTATAAACTTCCTAAATGATACAGCACATCTGAAATTATTTTTATGTTCATCTTGAAGTTGTCTATCATAATCCCCATTTTTTTTCTAGGAGGCAAACCTTGGAAAAAAAAATTGTTGCCCAGTGTTATCAAACTGAAATCTTTGTCCCATGCTTCACTGACTCACTCAGTAATAACAGCTTCCTTGTTAAGTACTTACTGTCTGCAGTGTTTGAAACAAGCAGTAGAAGATCAAGTACCAAAAGATTTTTCCAACCTCTGATAGATTTCCATCTGGCACATACCACAGGAGAAAGTAAGAGGCCACTGCGAATGGTGTCGAGCAAACAATCCTGGAAAGTTAAAAAAAAACTTTTATAAAAGTACAACTTGAAAATCTTCCTGTTCTATTGAACTCACATTTCCCATTGCTGAAGCAAGTTCTATTGTACTTTTACACTGGATTGTGCCAACAGCCATGTTGCCTTCCTGGATTATCGTCACTCTCTGTAACAATAGGTGAGGAGGGCATCATAGTTCAGGAGGGACAAGCAACAGGTTGTCAAGGCAAGCCCTCTAAATGTCTGTGGAAAGTATCACATGCACCAAACAAAGCAAATGCTAATTATAAAACAATTGTCTCAAATTTATTATTATTTCGATGCTGCCACTTTAACCTCAGACTAAAAACATGGTTAAATGTATTGGCAGACCACAGTATATCCAGTAGGGCAGTAATGAACCATGTTAAAATCTCTCCTGGTTTCCAGGGAAGGCAGCCAACATACTGAAGGACCCATCATGCCCTGGACGTGCTCTCTTCTCCCTCTGCCATCAGCAAGAAGGCTTGAGTTGGAGTCACGTGATGGAGTAGTGGTTGGTCGAGTAGAACCAGCCCTCTCCAGGGAAAAAAAAGTTTGAAAAAGCAGAGTTCATTAAACATAAAATACAGGAAGAGAAAGATAAAGTTACAGAGAAGAGACAGAAGATGGCACCCAAAAGAGAGAAAGTAAAAATAACAGAGAAAAGGGAAGAAGGAAAATCACCGGAGACAACTTTACCTGCACGTTGGAGCAGGGAGCCACTGTGGAGAGGAGCGGCCGATCTCCGACATTGGTGAGTCCCCGGAGGAGTGGTGTCCTCCCGACCGGCGGATTCAAAATGGCTCTCAGAGCCAAGCAAAGTGGCACAACTGTGCATACGCAAGTAAAGGAAAAGGTTAACGCCGGCGGGAAGGGGACTCAGCTGAGGAGCGGCCAGCTGCGGAACGAACAGCTGAGAGACGCCCAGCATCAGGGCATTCAACTGGGGGAAGCAAGCAAGAAAGAGTGGTGAGAAAGAGAATGAAGGGCTGAAAGATGGTGAATGGCAACAGGACGACCTGCGGAAGGCCCAGCGGCGGGTCGGCCCGCAAGCGGGAGGCCCAGCGGCGGGTCGGCCCGCAAGCGGGAGGCCCAGCGGCGGGTCGGCCCGCAAGCGGGAGGCCCAGCGGCGGGTCGGCCCGCAAGCGGGAGGCCCAGCGGCGGGTCGGCCCGCAAGCGGGAGGCCCAGCGGCGGGTCGGCCCGCAAGCGGGAGGCCCAGCGGCGGGTCGGCCCGCAAGCGGGAGGCCCAGCGGCGGGTCGGCCCGCAAGCGGGAGGCCCAGCGGCGGGTCGGCCCGCAAGCGGGAGGCCCAGCGGCGGGTCGGCCCGCAAGCGGGAGGCCCAGCGGCGGGTCGGCCCGCAAGCGGGAGGCCCAGCGGCGGGTCGGCCCGCAAGCGGGAGGCCCAGCGGCGGGTCGGCCCGCAAGCGGGAGGCCCAGCGGCGGGTCGGCCCGCAAGCGGGAGGCCCAGCGGCGGGTCGGCCCGCAAGCGGGAGGCCCAGCGGCGGGTCGGCCCTCAAGCGGGAGGCCTATCAAGGATACAGAAGCAGATCGGAGAAGGATGAAGATACACAGATACAGAGAACAGAAGAAGACGACACAGACATAGATACAGACACGGAAGAAGAGGAGGAAGAAGACCAAGAACTTCAAAGGAAAGAAGTAAAATAGAAGGACAAAGTTTAGATAAAGCCTCTTTTGAAGAACAAATTAGGTCATTAAAAGAATGGCTATCATTAGAATTTAGTTCAATCAAAAGAAAAATTAAAAGAGCTGAAGGCAGAATGCAAAGCAATCGAGTTGGTCAAGACTGAAATTGGGAAAAGAGTAGAAAATGTGGAGGAACGAGAAGACGCTGTAGAAATGGAGATAAATGATTTAAGAGGGAAGTTGGAAGAGAGTGAAAAAAAATTAAGGAGACACAAGATATATTGTCACACAAAACTGACGTATTGTAAAACTACAGTAGGCGAAACAACATAAAAATAGTGGGCCTGAAAGAGGGCGAAGAAGGGTCAGATATAAAGGAATTTATAAAAGGATGGATCCCAAAGGTGCTGGGAACGACAGATTTACATGAAGAAATAGAAATCGAAAGGGTGCATAGAGCACTAGTACCGAAACCTCCACCACAACAAAAGCCGAGATCCATATTGGTAAAGATATACGACAAAAGAGAACATATTGGAGCAGGCAAGAAAGAAAGTTAGAGAAGACAATAAGCCGTTGGAATATAAGGGACAAAAAATATTTTTTACCCGGACATAAGTTTTGAACTTTTTTTAAATATAACTTTATTTATTCGTTCATCAAAGTTATTACATACAATAAGAAAAATACATATTATGAACGATAAAAATTATTTCCTTTATAAACAAAAAAGAGAAAAAAAAGAAACCCATCCCCCCTCCCCTCTCTCAGCCACCTCTCTTTAGGAGAGCCAAAGAAAGAAAAAAGAAACCAAAATATATTTACTAAAATCTAATCAAGATAAATCTAAATGTAAATATTCTACATATAAAGGACCACCTATTAAGAAAAAAAAAATCATGTAAAACATATGTAATTTTTTCCATTACCAAACAAGTTTTCATCTCATTATGCCATCTATTAATATCAATCATATTAGCATTTTTCCATGTACTTGCTTTACATTTTTTTGCTACAGATAAAGCTAAATATACAAAAGCAATCTGAAATTTGTCTAATCCCAAATCTTTCAAAGGCTTCAACTCGCCCAACAAAAATATTGTCAGGTCTAGAAGTATTTTAATCTTATACAAACGTTCCAACCGAATTACCGCACCTAAAACAAGAATCTGATTCACTAAAACCATATATTTTAAAAAACTTTTCAGGTGTTAAATACAATTGATGTAAAAAATTAAAATTAACCATTGAATATCGAACATTTATCAATCTAGTAACACTATCATGACAAATATCTAACCAGTCATCCTCGGAAAAATTTAATATCCTTTTCCCATTTAATCTTAGATCTATTCCATCCCTTTTTTTCCATACTTCCCTGTAATATTTGGTACATCAATGAAATGTATCCCTTCTTTGGTGCAGTCACAAGAAAAGATTCAAGTTTAGTCAAATCAGGTAAAATCATGTTTTCACCAAATATTTGTTTTACTAGAGATCGAAGTTGATAATAAACAAATAAAGAATTCTCATTAATACTAAAATCTTCCCTCATTTGATTAAAAGATAAAAATTGACCTTCTTTAAAACAATCCCCCAAGTTTTTTATACCTTTAGATTTCCAATGTAATAAGCATTGATTATACATTGAAAAAGGAATAAGTTGGTTATTATATGTTAAAGTCAGTAATTTACCCTTAGAACCTATAATTCTATTTTTCCTCATCCAAAACTTTATTAAATGTTTTAGTATAGGCACATTATATTGTTGTAATAAATTTAAATTCCACCGAAACAAAAATTGATGTTTCAAATTCAGAAATATTTGCCATCTCAATTTTAGCCCAACTAGGGGGCCGTTCCAAGTCCATTAATAAACAAGCTTTTAACTTTTAAAGAGGAAGGAATTCAACACAGCAAAAACAATCTTATGGAAGAAAGGTTATAACTTTATATTAAGACGTCCAGCAGTACTCAAAGTATTTATTCCTGGGGAACAGAATAGACTGTTCTCGGACCCAAAGAAAGCCCAAGAATTTGCTGAACATTTGCAGGACAGGAGGAGAGGAGGAGGAGTGACAAGAAGGAAGACTGGCAAGAAAATATACAAAAATATGTAATAATATAAAGTAAAGGTAATGTATAAAGAAAGATTTTAAAATGGGGAAAAAGGGGAAGGGGGAAAGAGAGTTTTGTTATATGTACAGTTCTCTGGGGGGACTGGGGGTGGGAGGATAATGGTCACTGTGAAATCAGTTGAACCTTGCGAGTAAGTTTGCAAACCAAATGGAATGGGGAGTTGTGGTTGCCCATCATGGGACAAGGGGCAACCCAAGGGGGGGGGTTCATTTGGGGTTAAAGGGTTATTGCTTGTGGGGTATTTCATGTCTTAAGTGTGTTGTCATATATTGAGATTAAAAAGGAAAACTTAAAGAACAGTAATGGAAAAAAGGGGATGAAGGTGGTGAAGAGGTAGAAAAGAAGTGAAAATAAAGATATAAGATGGCCACGTTGAACTATATGACTATAAACATTAATGGAATGCATAACCAAATTAAAAGGAAGAGGCTACTAAATTTACTGAAAAAGGAAAAAGTGGATTTAGTATTTGTACAGGAAACGCATCTAACCGAGGTGGAGCATAACAAATTGAAGAGAGACTGGGTAGGATATGTAGCGGCAGCATCATATAATTCAAAAGCTAGAGGTGTAGCTATATTATTTAACAAAAATGTACCAATTAAAATAGAGGAGGAAATAATAGATCCAGTGGGAAGGTATGTAATGATAAAATGTCAGATATACTCAGAATTTTGGAATTTGCCTAATATATACGCACCTAATGAGGAGGATCAAAAGTTTATGCAAGATATTTTTTTCAAGATTGCAGTTACACAAGGGAATATATTGATAAGAGGGGATTTTAACCTTAATTTGGATCCAGTGTTGGATAAAACTGGAAAAAATGCAAGCAAAAAAGGAGAAAGTAAGCAAGAAGGCTTAGAGTGTGAAACTTCACACCAACAGACTTAAAAACATTTGCTTCCCTGCAGCCATCAGACTCCTGAATGAACCACATCACAGTGCCACCATGTTTTAATTTCCTTTTCATTGCAATCCCACACTCTATAAATTGTGCCCTTTACATGCTGGAACAACCTGTTAGTCTGTTCACAGAAGAACCCTTCTCACTGTTATAGGTATTTTGTGACAAATAAACAATTAAATATGGGTGAAACCAATGAAAATGTCAATCAAAAAGGAGTTGAAGGATTAAAATTCAAACATTCGAGATTTCCACTTCACCAGGGTGTATTTTTGTTTATTATTTTGTCCCCTTTTCAAAACATTTTCAGATATTCACTTCCGCCTTCCCAAGGAGTTACCTTGCCCACGTTACTATTTGTCACCAAGCATTTCATCCATTATAAAACTTTACCTGATCCTGTTCCCAAATAAAATGGATGGTGTTGTTGATAGAAGGAAGATCATCCAGGATTACCATAAGACAGATCAGCTAAAAGGTTGGCCTGACCTTTGGCTGATGGGACTTAATCCTGACATGTGAAGGTGATGCATTTTAGAAGGTCAAACAAGGTAGAACCTGCACAGGCTGAGTCGATGAACGGGTTATGTGTCCATAGATCCCTAAAAATGAAGTGAAATACAGAAGTCTGCAGACACTGTGATTGTAGTAAACAAAAACACAGAAATGCTGGAGGAAGAACTCAGCTGGTCTCACAGTGTCCATAAGAAGTAAAGACATATTACTGATGTTTCCAGTATTTCTGTGTTATTCCTTAAAAGTGGAGCACAGCTGCATTGGGTGGTGAAAAAGGCACTTGTGACACCTGCCTTCTTCAACCATGGCAATGAACACAAGAGACGAGATGTCATGTTATAACTTCATGAATATTGGCTAGTTGTAGCCACCACTTAACAGGTGGGATGTGATTGTGCTGGAGAGGGAGCAGAGGACACTGTCTGGATTACAAAGAGAGTGGATTTGCTGGGTTTGCTTTTCTCTGAGCAGAGGTCATGAGGGGGCGACCTGATAAAGGTGTTTAAAATTATGATTGTGAAAAAGAGGCAACCTTGTCAATCTTGACCCAAAGTGCAGTTTGTAAGGAGTTAAGATGTTCTTCCTGTGCCAAATGGTGGGTTAATTAGCTATTGTAAGTAGACCCAAGTGTGCAGGGGGATGGTATAATCTGATGGGAGTTGATGGGAATGTGGGAAGAATAACAAGGGGATCAACATAGGATTAGTGTAAATAGGCAGTTGGTAGCAGGAGCTTGGGTGACCTGAAGTGTCTGTTGATGATGACGGAGTGAAACATGCCACTTCCCAGCTCGTCAGATTTCAGGTTTATTGTCACTGAGATTCTTTTTCCTGTGGGTGAGGCGGAATTACCACTCATCGGCAGTGCAAAAAAAACTAACTCAACTTACACATGTAAACAAATGAAGAAATGTCAACAAACTGCAATACAGAGAGAGAAAAAATAAAGTGCAAGAATCCTTAAATAATCCCTGATTGTGTTTGTTGATGAGGTTATTCTAGTTGATGGAGGAGCAAGGTTGATGGATGCTGCACATCTTAGAGATGGTCCCCACTGCAAACATGGTGCACTAGTGGTGGGAGTGGATGGAGGACAAACACGGTGCACTAGTGGTGGGAATGGATGGAGGACAAACACGGTGCACTAGTGGTGGGAGTGGATGGAGGACAATTGAGAGGGCCGTTTTGCCCTGGATAGATGCAACTGACAAATCCTCGGTTAACAAAAGTCAATCCATAAGGCTCCTTCAAGGGAGGCAAATTAAATTGCTTGTTCCAGTAAAACAAGATTCAAGATTCCTTAATTGTCTTGTAATTATACAGGCCATATCTTTGGCTTGGCTTCGCGGACGAAGATTTATGGAGGGGTAAATGTCCATGTCAGCTGCAGGCTCGTTTGTGGCTGACAAGTCCGATATGGGTCAGGGAGACACGGTTGCAGGGGAAAATTGGTTGGTTGGGGCTGGGTGTTGGATTTTTCCTCCTTTGTCTTTTGTCAAGTGTGGTGGGCTCTGCGGTCTTCTTCAAAGGAGGTTGCTGCCCACCGAACTGTGAGGCGCCAAGATGCATGGTTTGAGGTGATATCAGCCCACTGGCGGTGGTCATATAATATTACATGAAATTGCCTTCCGCCTGCCACAAGCCAAATAAAGAGCTGCCATTAGTGTCGCCTGGCACCCCTTATAGTACAAGTAAAAGAGGGTCCCTTCAGAATCCATAAGCATCTTCGGATTCGCCTCCAGTACCCCTGCAGCCTCTGCATAGACTGCTGAATGGTCCACTGGCAGCCCAAGCTCCAGATCCAAATCTCCAATGTGATCAGGAGTCCTTCCAGCGTCCAAGACCCTTTGGGAGCCCTTCTTGCCCTCAGCACTCTCCTGAATCCTGGTTCTGATACCTGGTATCCTACAAGCCAGCCTCCAGCAGCCCATGCAGGTCCCACGACCCCAAGTCACCTGCAGCCTGTACGGGTCCCTCAGCTGCTGAGCCCCTCGCTGGTCCACTGGTGTTGTCACCATCCTGTCGGACCATGTCCTCTGCAATTGCGACAATCCACACATATCCCCAATAAGAACCTCCATTCGCCTCATGGCATTAAAGCTTCAGAGAGGTTGCGTCCTTCAGACATAAAAAGGAGTTTGCTGTAGCAAGACAATTAACTGCACCCAGTAAAAGGCTTAAGGATTTGTGAATCCTACCAAGCCTGATGATTGCCTCTGCGAATTGTTTTCAATCCCTTCTATGGTGCTTTAACACGCAGCTCTTTCACATGACTCATAACACAAAACTGGTACTAATGACAAGGTCATGGGTAAGGGAAGCTTGAATTGGTGCTAAAATTATTGGACTTGCAGCAAAATGCAACATTCCGATGAAAGGTCATGAATCTGAAACACTGACTCCATTCCCCTCACCAGAGAGTACAAATAAAAAAAATTATTTTGGAAATAGACTCAGGCATTTTGTACTTCAAAGAATAAATTTATACCGGCCTAAAATGAAAATGTAGAGAACAGGACTTTGAAGTTGTCTCAATATTTTTGAGAAGATTCGAAACCAAACACAGGCAACATGTTAGAGTAGCCCACTTCACCACTCGAGGCTGGAGTGCATAATTGTGTTGTTGCAGCAAAGGGACAGTGCATTCTCTACACCAGCCGGGTCACAACCCCATATCATTGCCCTACCAACGAATTGAAAGGATTACATTTGATTTTGCAGCAGTGAGAATGAAGATAAATCACCATGTGTTTAAAAAAAAATTACAAAAACTCTTTGCTTGACATCAGCGACAGATATTTAGGGGAGTGGGGTGGGGCGGTGGTGATTTACTATGCATGACAGTCATGGGTAGTGAAAAGGCAGCAACATTTACATTCCTTATAGCTGCTCAGCTTCAATTTCCAGAATGTGTGTCTTCTATAGAAGCAACACAACGAGGGGAACTTCAACGTCACATAATCATGGAGAAACTGACACAATTGGCATTGTATTCTTCTGACCTCAAGGGACAGCAAGATCAGTCATGGTTCTGCCTGATCTAATCCAGCAACATCAATGGACTGCAGAGAAATGGATTGGAGGTCAGTCCACAGGACTGAAAGAGTGGCAGAGAAGATCACTGGAGTCTCCCTCCCATCACCCCCCCCCCCCAAAAAGCACGATCTACCAGGATCATTGTCTGAAGAGGGTGCCCAAAATCATTGAGGACCCGTCATTGAGGAGCATCAGAACCAGCACCACCAGGCTGAGGAACAGCTTCTTCCCACAGGCAGTGAGAATGATGAACGACCAAAGGAGCTGCTCACACTAACCATTCGAGACTTTCATATATACAAAACTATTTATTTACATAGATTAAATACTTGTTCTGGCAATGCATTGTTTGTTTGCATATGTATTAAGTCTGGTTGTGTCTCTGCACGTTTTGAGAGGATCGGAGACCAGTGTTTCATCAGGTTGTACTTCTGCAATCAGATGACAATAAACTGGAACTTGGATTGGCTAAGAATACTTGACTTTTTTAAAAAAAAAGCATTAAACTGAAAGGCATGTTTTGAAGCACAGAAGCTAATAAGTTAACCTGAATTAAATGACATTTCAAATTCAATCGAAATGTGACATGTTCCGTAATGGGCACCACGAAAAGAGAATTTTTATTCTCGCAAAGTTCCCCCCTTTTCAGTACTTTGCAGATTGCCAGGCCTATACATAGATTCTGTGTCCTAGAATTATCAGAAAAGACATGTCCAGCTCTTTTGCTTTGGTAAACAAAAACACCCTGTTCCAAACAGGAAAAAAGTGGAAGATCCAATGTCTGAAGGGAAAGACTTCACGATTTGGGGGCTTCAGGAACTAGAAGCGGGCTTTGTTTCCCCCAGTGGGATTGGATAATGGTGGGAAGGGCACGAGGGGATCAAAGACAAAAATGGGAAATATTTCTGGGAAAGTTAATCTCAGGGCCATCTAAAAGACAAGTAGAATAGATAAGTAAGGCAGTGAAAAATAAGTTTAAAAAGTCAGGACAAATGGTGGAAGCAGATTAAACTTTCGAAGGAAATGGATAAAGAGCGAGGAGGCAATTTGAAGGGTATGGGGCAGGTGAGAAATTTTCCCTGAAGAGGCCCAATGGTCTGAGTAGATCCTTTCAGCATTCCACAAATCTAAAAAAAATTCAGTACATAAAGTGTTGAAAAGCTGCAGCTTGCTCAATGGTATATCATAAAGATAGGAAAACATTCCAGGTGTCGACTGCTTTTCAAGAACTCCATTTGTTCAGATCTCTTTCTGCTACCCTTACCAGACACCTCTCCCATGTGTACAAAGATTGTGCAATTCCTCCAGATACACCTCTTCCTACACTCCATCCCAGTTATCAAATTCTGCTTTTGTGAGCAAGTGATTTGCGTTTAGATCCTTTGGGTGTTTAAGCAAAGGAACTAAATGCTACACAAAAAAAAACCATACGGCAGCACGGTTAATGTAGCAGCTAACTCAATGCTGTTACCAGCACCAGCAACTCAGGTTTGAATTTGGATCAGTCTGCAAGGAGTTTGTGCACTCTCCCAGTGTCTGCGTGGATTTCCTCTGGGTGCTCTGGTTTCCTCCCACCCTCCAAACACATACAGAGTTTGTAGTTAATTATAGTGTTTTTGGTGACACGGGCTGATGGGCTGGAAGGGCCAGTTACCATGCTGCAAGTCTAAGTTGAAATTTAAAGATACACAAGATTCTCGATCGATTTTTTGCTGGATTCTGGAATGGTGGAGGAAGCGACGATGGGTATATGTGTGTGAATGGACAGGGCTGAGGAAACATCAGGAAGTGCAACTAATAAGATAGTTCTGCTAAAGAGACAATGGCAGCTTCCTAAGCTTATCACCCAATGATTCTTGTGCATTCTTCCTCTCACAAGTGTGTGCGCGCACACAAAAGGGCAATCAAATGTGACTGCTTTGCTGAAGATCTCCGATCTTCTAGATACCATAGAGATCTTACTGGCAACATTTGGAAGAAGGGAGTTGATGAGCATGGAAGGTGTGGCTGTTGCGCTCTTATTAGTACAAAGTTGTGGTAGGTGCCACAACTTTGCTTTTAGTACTTTAGCACTTTTTGCCCTTTTAATTGGTTGACTTACAAATATCTTCTCCTGTTTTTAAATTAACATTTCGAAAACTAATCTAACCAATCCCATTCTGACCTCCCACTTTTTTCAGTTGTTTGTTGTGTGTGGGGGAGCGGTTTATGGCCACAATAGCTTGTGCATTATGTCAATAAACTTCCAGCTGCTCCATGCTGCACTGTGTAACACTCCTTGTCTGCCCTTTGCATGCAGCCTCGGTTTCAAATTTTAAACCAAATTGTATCTGAATGATTAAAATCAGATGGATTAATAAAAGTTTGCTTTTGTTATACATTGGCCCTTTCCCAGTTCCTTCTATTCCTTTACTGAAAATATGGCTCTTAGTTTTGCACTGTTCCATGGTAATTTCAAAACAAAATCCCAAATTCTCCTGCTTACAATTGCAACAAGCAGGTTCCCAAATGCTGCAAGGTTTTTAATGTCACATCTTATTTTTTCAAAGATGCCTTTGTAGCAAAATCTAACATACAAAGTTTTGAAAGGATGAGGCACTCTGGAAGTGAGGAGGTTTCCCTTGTCTGGGGTGGGGGAAGGTATCTATGACAAGATGTTTAGCAATGAGAAGAGTAGCAATGATATTTCAGTTGCCAAGGCCCCAGTACAGTTTTGTTTCGTTGATACAGACAAGTGATTTTTTTGAAAAACAATAAATGAATAATTATATTACAATAATACTAAGCTGTAGTTTTACTGAAAAAAAAAGACTACTTCAGTCACATTTGACCGAATGTAACCCTTGGCTGCTGCAGCACATTCCATGAACAGCCCACAGCTGGGATTACTTGCTGTTGGCTGAACTGGATAGCATGTTGAACACACCTCTTTTCTCCTCCTCCTCCTCCTCCTCAACCTCCTCCACTTCCCAGCTTTCCTCCAAGCACTTTACTCTGGAGATCAGCCTTTAGAACAAACCAGTCACAGAGAGACGCGTCTGCAAGGAAATTCTCCTCCCTCGCAATTTAGGACCTGGAGCTGCTTGAAATAGATCAAAAGGTGTTGTGCACACAGCCAGACCTTGCTTAGTAAAACCGTCACACTGAATAGCAGCAATATAGTTACTCTGGGTGTAGGCAAGAGATGTAGCTTGGGAAAGGAACGTAGGGAAATTAAAATAATGTGGAATGGAAATGAAACACGCAGCTACCATCTGATATTTGGGGATTAGTTTAAATTGAGGAGCAGACTCGATGAGCCAATGGGCCTACTTCTTCTATATTTTGGTTTTTTTTTTAAATATAAATTTCAGTACTGATAAAATTGCTTTACGGAAATCTCCGTTAATGATTGCTCATCCAAATTTGTTGCAAGGATTAGTGTCAGGGTTTGGATAATGCAAATCAACAGACACTTTAAATATTGAAAGGGAACATTGAAGATACGGAGTTTAAGAAAATATTAAATGTAGCTGTTTCTTCCTTCTTCCCTTGGGTTTTTTTAAAAATGAAATCTTTCAGATTTTTGAAAATAAAATCCCTGATTCTCCCCACTTATCAAATTCCCAGGTACAACTTTTTTTGACTGCGAACCATAATGCGCAAAATTCTGATGGATTAATTTAAATCTTGGATGCAGAGAGGGAGCTTCCCTTGGTGGGGTGCAGAATGAATGGGGTCACAATCTCAAGATATGGGGCAAGACATTTCGGACCGAGATTCTTCAGAGGATGGTGAACCCGTAGAATTCTCTCCTGCAGAAGTTAGAGGCCAAGTTGCTTCAAATACATAACAAGGAAGTAGATACGTTTCTAGTAACAAAAGGTATGAAGAGATTAAAGTATTGAGACAAAGGATCAGCACTTGAATGGTGGAACAGGCTGGGTGGAACTGATTCCATCACGTTCAGTAGAACTGTTTAAAAAAAAGGGCCCGGATTTTTGTTTTAAAAGCTGCTGTGCATGGGTGGTTAAGCACTCACTGGCAAATGCAACAGATTGAAGAGCAATTACACTGAGGATTTTGAATTTTCACTTTTGCCACAAGTCAGATGTGCAAATGGTTGCCAAATGCATTGGGTCAACAGTTTCTCAGCATTGCCAAGGATCTCAAATTTACTTAATCCAAAAACTTTAGGATCAGAATTTAATAATTGTAATTTTCCATTTGTAATATATGGTAGTATATTATAGCATATTAGTTGACCCCCATTTTTCAGCCTAATTTTAAAGGTTTTATGATATATCAGGCATACGTCAACCTCCATTTTTCGGCCTCCCAGGAACAACTCAAAAAATTTTAGCACACCCCAATCACAAGTAACAAAGGTGTAAATTAACTAAATTTAAAAAAAACCTTGGGCGTACCGGGCAGGAGAAGCGACGGCCCAGAGCTGGAACTGCAACATTATGCTCCTGGTGATAGCAGAAACCTCTGCCTACCAGACAGTGACGGCCCACGAAGATGGGGTGGTGACATCATGTTCCAGGTGGGAACAGAAACTTTGGCTTACCAGGCAGCAGTGGTGATGCCCACGGACATGGAGCACCGACTTCGCGCTCCTGGCGGGAGAAGGAACCTTGGCCTACCAGGTAGGAGTGGCGACAGCAACCTCAGGGTCCCAGATAGGAGTGGTTGGCATTATGGCAGCACCCAGCAGTGGGGAGGTGTTGGGGGTGGGGGGGTGGTGGTGGCACCAGTGGTGGGGAGGTGCTTCTGTTTTTTTTTCTGTGAATTTAAGGTCTCAAAAGTATATCCAGCATACAAGTCGACCCCCCCCTCCCTCTTTAAGAATTTTTTTTGAGTTTCACAACTTGACTTGTACGCCAAAATTTATGGTAGTTTTAATTGTTCCTCCTTGAGTTTACTAAGTGGCTTGAGTTGCTCAATAACATTTTACATGTTTGTGTATTTTAGAGCTGTTTTCTCCAGTCCAACTCTGCCTTGCATTTAAATTTTTTTTTTTAAAAACACACCAATTTAAAAACTTGCCATCAATTTGATGTTGGTTTTTTTAAAAAAAAGATTTTAAAATCTTTGATAAGATGGACATGAAGTCTTTGCTTTGTCAGTATTTCAAAACCTGGGCTCAAATTCTGATCTATGATTCTAGTAATGGGCATCAGCGTGTCCCTTTTAGATTCAAGATTCATTTTATTACCTTAGTAATAAAACAGTGTCATGTTACATGAAATTTATTTTTGCCTGCTGTAAGGCAGATTCGCCACTGGCAAAAATTGCTCAAGTGCCTTTAGAACAGAGATGAGAAAGAATTTCTTTACCCAGAGGGGTGGGGGCAGGAAAATCCATAGAATTTGTTGCCACAGATCGCTGTTGAGGCCAGTATTTAAGATAGAGATAATAAGTTCTTGATCAGGAAGGGAATCAAGGGTTACAGGTAGAAGGCAGGAAATGGGGTTGAAAAGGATAGTAAATTGTAGTAGAATGTGCAGGATGGGATAAAATTTTTAGAAGAAAGCTGATTTTAAAAATACTGATGTGAGCTGAGAGCATCCAATAAACAAGACAAAGTCTTTGAGGAGGACTTGTCTACAGTCATTCAGAAAGACTGTTATGCAAGCTAAGCATCTGATTGATCCTTTGTCCTGATAAAATTGAGTTAATCTTGTTAAAACCCTCAAAATATAGTTAAAAGACTGATTGAGTTAACCCATTGAAGAAATTCATTTGACACCTCTCGTTAAAAGATTCATCAAACACTTAACGAAGAAGGTAAAAACAATCTGTTTTCTACTTACAAACATGAACTTGTAACTGGTGAAATTTAGAGTAGTTTATATATAAATAAACTTGAAGTGAAAGTCTCCGTCATTGAGTTAATTTCTGCGACATAAATCTGCCCTGATGGAATGACAAGACATACTCAATGGGCTGAATAGCCTCATTCCATAACTATGTTAATGGCACATTGGCCTTTTTACTTTCAACTCCAAATACACAATAGCAGGCATCTTTTGTGGACTAAATTGGTCGATCCATTCCAATTTCCAGACTTCAGCCATAGGCCTACGGCAGATACCATTTCACTGGCTTGACACAAAACCCTGGATAGCAAAGATGCATACATCAACACCATCAACCCCTCAAAACTGATCAGAAAATTCCAAGACCTGGGCCTCAATGCCCCACTGTGGAATTGGATCCTGGATTTCCTCACCACCAGACCACAATCAGTATGGATTGGCAAGACATCTCCTCCACAATCTCCATCAGTAGAAGACCACCACAGGCTGCGTACTTTGCCCCCTGCTCTGCTTGCTTTATACCTACGACTGCATGTTTTGGTACGACAAGACACCACTTAGAAATTTGATGACAATACTCAGGGATGCAGTGCTATTTTGTTTTTAAGTGCCAGAGCTCAGGAAAAACCGCAACAAGGAGGTGCCAGAGCCGCCCCATGAGGTGCTGGAGCAGCGCCTCAGTGAGCTCCGGCAGCACTGCACCCTTGACGATACCACGGTAGTGGACTATATAAAGAGGGACAGAGTCAGTATATAGGAGAGAGAGATTGAAAACATGGTTGATTGGTGGTGCACTAAAAACCTCTCACCAAATGTCACCAAATCCAAGCAGCTGATTGTAAACTTAAGAAGGGAAAACCAGAAGTGTCCATGATCAATGGCAGAATCATAGGTGAAAAGGATGAACAAATTTAAATTCCTGGGAGTCACTTTCTCAGACCCAATATACCAATGTCATCATGAAGGAAGCATGTCAACGCCTCTACTTCCTCAGGAGTTTGCAGAGGTTTGGTATGACATCAGAAACCTTGGCAAAATTCTACAGAGGTGTGGTGGAAAGTGTGCTGACCGGCTGCATTGCAACCTGTCATGGGGGCACCAATACTTCTGAGTGGAAACTCCTGCGAAGGGTAGTGGACACAGCCCAGTAAGTAGATCACAGACAAAACTCTCCCCACCACCAAGAAAATCTAAGTGGAATGCTGCTATTGGAGCGCAGCAGCAATCTTCGAGCATCCGCATCACATGCTCTGTTCTCGCTGCTGCCGTCAGAAAAGAGATATAGAAGCCACAAGACTCGCACCACCAGGTACAGGAGCAGCTGCTACCCCTCCACTATCAAACTCAATCAGGGACTCATTTAAGGGCTCTTACTTTATTACTGAACATTTAGTTTGTTTACATTTCTCTCTTTTGTATTTGCACCTTTTTCTTGAGAAGTTTAAACTACTGATAAGTAGAAATTCTGCTTCATCCTGCAGGAAAAAGTATCTCGGGATTGTACACGATGTCATGAATTGAAACTCTGAAAGCTTATTAGTTCTACAGGGCCAACTTCACATCTGCAGAGGGTGTTAATCTAGCCCACTGCTGCAATCCAACCAGAAGTCTACACTTGAACCATGACTTCAACTTGCTTAAAATGAACGAGACATCAATTTTGTTTTCAAACTAATAATACAAATCCTTCCAAGAAAAGTGATTCTGTTCCAAATTTGTGATTTAACCTGGCGTTGAAGTTGCTTGGGTGTACAAGGTTCACAAATACACAAAATTTGTTTGCCATAAAGGCACCCAAAACCACACCACTTGTTCAGCACCCCACCAATAAGAGAAGCAAAAGTGATTCCCTTCGGAGGCACCGAGCATCCATAGATCTGCCTCCTGCATTCCATTCCTCTAACCTCTCCAGCTGCACAATTTCCTTCCTGTTCCAGAGGTGACACCGAGCTCCTGGTTCTGAACATGATCAGGAAGATGTTAGCTCGCCATCAGCACCCTTGTGAATCCAGGTTCTGATAAATGTTTAATTGCCATGGTTTGGCACCTCGTTTGAAACAGAAATTGACCACACATTACCTCCACCAGTCCAAACTCTTTTTTTTAAAGAAAGCTGTTCCAATGTGACTGGGAGCACGCAGGATTTTACTGAAAACTAAAGTGTCAGTGAAGCATGATTAGAACTATTAGAGATTGGGGTTGTCCCCAAAATTTGCTCCAATACAATTTTAAATTCAAAGAGTATCTCTGGGAGTCAATGGAAAATATAGAGTGGCTGCTTACCATCATCTTGAATACCTCACATTTTCAGCTCTCTGAATCAGATGGTATTTACAGAAGAAAAAAAAGACAGTCCCAGGATTTACCACAATTAATCCAGAATCCATTTCTGCCTTTGGATCCCCACCCTGTCCCAACAAAGCTGAAGCACAAATTCCAAGAATACTACCTCAACTTCCGACTTGGCACATTAGTACTCAGTACTGAATATTGAATTTAAATATTTCAGATAATTAATCTGCCATTCCAGGCGTTATCTCTCATTTATAGCAGTCACTTCACTCCACCCCTTTGTATTTTAGCCTTATCTCCTCCCATCAGCCAGCACAGCCCTCCCCCAAGTGCACTCAATCTCTTCAGCTCCACCAACTTCTGACACTGCTCAGTTACAATGGTACATCAACTCAAAGAAGCCTGTTTCTCTTTCCACAGACACTACTGGTCTGGTCAAGTTTCTACATCACTGCTTTTATTTCGTATTTCCAGCATCTGCAATATTTTGAAGTCAGATGTCAATGCACAAAAAAGACAAACTAGTTTTACTTTGATGGAGAGCAGCAGATGGACATTTTCCCTCCCCCATCAACTGCACTGATGCAAACCCAGGAAACTTGGAGACATGCCAGAAGTGGAGATGTCTACAATATGCATCTTGGTGATTATAGTTCCATTTACTTTATGGGATTGGTTTATCATTGGTAAAGCTAGCAATTTTTCTCTCTCACACCCCCCCCCCCCACCCCACCCCACAAACACACACCATTCCTAATTCCCTGAAGCTTCTTGAATTACTACAGATGTTCTGGTGAAGATGCCGAAACACAGTTGGGAAGGCATTTCCAGAATTCAGATCCAGTAATGAAGAAGGCAAGTTATTCACATTAGGTTGGCGTAGGACTTTATGGGGAACCTACAGGCTGCTATGTTCCTGAATTACTTGTTCTTGGTTTTAATAGGTTTTTTTTGGGGGGGGGGGGAAAGAGATGGAAGATGCCTTGCCAAATAACTACATTTAAAGGACAACTACCAATCAATTCAAAGTAGGAGAAAATGAACTGTTTGTAATGCTTTAGAGGCACAGCATCGGAGTAGACAAACAGGCCCTTCAGTCCATTGTGCCTGGTCTGGTTTGATTTGTGCGCTCTTCTCCAAAGGGGTTTAGACATTTGCTGATTGAAATGCAAAAACAGATAGTAAAAGTTTTATATTTATTATAAAGCAGAAAAAGTAGCAAAAGTAAATGAGGGTCCCTTGGATGATAAGAAAGGGGAATTAATTGTGGAAAATGGCCGATACCTTGAACTATTCGATCTTCATGATGAAAGCCAAAAAGTGTTGGAGGGCGAGGACCTCGTTACCATTGCGTTGAGTAAACTAGTGGGTCAAATGGTAGATAAACTCCTCCAGACCCGATGGAATGCATCCCATTGTACTGAAGAAATGGCAGCAGAAGTTATAGTAGTTGTTTGTGATATTTTACCTGAATTCTCTGGATAGATTAGAAAACAACAAATATTATGTCACTATTAAAAAAACAATGTAGCAAAAGGCAGGTTACTATATACCAGTTAGCTTTATGTCTGTCATCAGGCAAGTGTTTGAAGCTATAATTAAGGACAAAATAGCAAGACATTAGGTTAGAAATTGTTCCATCAAGTAGGTGCAGCATGGATTCAGGAAGGCATTCAATCAGGTGCCACGCTAAAGTCTTGACCATAAGACAAGGATGCATGGAGTTGGGGATAATGTATTAATTAGCATGGATTGTTTCGCCAATAGAATGCAGAGAGGTGGATAAATGGTAGGGATGTGGGAGTGCTTGTGTATGAATCGCAATAGTTTGGATTGCCTACGAGGACTGACTATGCCTACTGGAATTCAGAACAAAAGAGGGAATATTATGGAAACATAAAATTAATAAAGGGATAGACAAGACTGAGGCAAGAAAGTGGTTTCCATTGGTAGGTGAGACTAACATTAGGGGACATAGCCTCAAGATTTGGGAGAGCAGATTCAGGTTGGAGGTGAGGAGGAACAGCTTATCCCAGATAATGGGGAATCTGTGGAATTCTATGTCCAAGGAAGCAGTGGAGGCTTACTTATTAAATGCATTTTAGAAATAGCTAGATAGACTTTTGCACAGTCAGGGCCTCAAGAGTTATGGGGGAAAGGGCAGATAGGTGGAGGGGAAAGGGCAGGTAGGTGGAGGGGAAAGGGCAGGTAGGTGGAGGGGAAAGGGCAGGTAGGTGGAGGGGAAAGGGCAGGTAGGTGGAGGGGAAAGGGCAGGTAGGTGGAGGGGAAAGGGCAGGTAGGTGGAGGGGAAAGGGCAGGTAGGTGGAGGGGAAAGGGCAGGTAGGTGGAGGGGAAAGGGCAGGTAGGTGGAGGGGAAAGGGCAGGTAGGTGGAGGGGAAAGGGCAGGTAGGTGGAGGGGAAAGGGCAGGTAGGTGGAGGGGAAAGGGCAGGTAGGTGGAGGGGAAAGGGCAGGTAGGTGGAGGGGAAAGGGCAGGTAGGTGGAGGGGAAAGGGCAGGTAGGTGGAGGGGAAAGGGCAGGTAGGTGGAGGGGAAAGGGCAGGTAGGTGGAGGGGAAAGGGCAGGTAGGTGGAGCCAAGTCCACAATCAGATTAGCCGTGATCTAATTGAATGGTGGAGCAGGCTCGACAGGCCGGAAGGCCAATTCCCATGTTCCTACATGCAGCATTTTGATACAGGCCATTGGAACAGTTACAATACTTTTAGTGTTCTATCATCTGGTGTTTAGCTGCCCAGACCCCAATAGCAAACTAAAGTGTTTCCATTTTAGCATTAGAATTCTAGAATTTTATACAAAATAAAATGCAAAAGTGACTTCAGCAATGCTCATACCAAGAAAGTGGGCAAGGCTAATTTTACAGGCGGAATTAACATGCTGAGGGCTTCCTCAGAATTCCTGGCAGAAGTTTAATTGCATTCAACATATCAAACAGCCCACTATAATTTCTAAATAAACCAAAGTATTTCCTTGAGGATACAAATCTTTGAGCTGGTACGTGATCACTTAATTCCATAATAACTTGCCATTTCTAAAGTAAACCATCATGGTCAATCAAACAGGAAAGAAAAGTATGTGGGGGGGGGGGGGGAAAGAGAGTGAATAGTGTTCTTTCTGACAAGGTTCCTTCATTCAGTCGGGTTTGCAGGGAAGCATTTTTTTTGCTTTCGCAAAGGATCAGTGAGATTCAATCCCAACCTTAGAACCTTCCAGTCCACACTTCAACCATTTCTTTAGCAAGCTCCCAAGTCTCTGCAAATACCTCGCACTTCCAATCCTAACACATGATCACATGACACTTCTGATGACAAAAATACAAGAACATTGTACCATGGTAAAAGAGGGTGATCAAGTAGGAATTTAGAGAATTTATTTTCAGACATAGGATTTTAACATGCACAATGATTCTTAAGCACATTTCCCCACAAGCAGTAAGACTGCTCAATGACTGCTCAATTGAGCTGCTAAAATAACTCCCCAGGACTCTAGTAGTTTTAAATATGTATATGCATATGTTTTGTGAAAATGCATCATTTGTATGCGTGTTTACACTGAACGTGAGAATGCTGTTTCGTCAGGTTGCACTGATACAATTAGGTGATAAATAAATTTGAATGAACTAAAAATATTATTCATCAGAGAACACCATTTGGTCTTTCAGCCACGTTTCACTTTCCAGTCTAATTGATCATGAAAGGTCACGTTTGAAACAATATAGCCTGTCAATTGTACTTTTGATCTGCCATTTGAGGAGGATATCTTTTATAAAACTTGGCATCACATCAATGACCATCATCTCTCCTGGCTACAAGGATTAATCCTCCAGCGTCTTTCACTATATAGAAACTTTCACCAAATATAATTTTGGAATCGATTACATTAGATTTAAGTAATGCATCATTTTTAGGGCAAACATTACCCAACACTGTAATTGTAAACAAGGGACTGAAAGCATTCACAAGTGAGGATGTAATATTTTAATTGACATAAATGGGGGAAGTGTTTATTTGTACGAAACTGCTGTGATTGTACCCGATGAGAGGAAAACTGCAGTCGAATAACTTTCTCAGCAAGGCAGCCAGGAAGTGACACAGACACAAATCAAAAGATGCCGTTAATAATTCAAATGTATTTTGAGGAAAGACAATGCCCGACTCCAGTGAGGCGGAGGTACCAAAACCAGGACCCACCTTACGATGGGACAGCCCGAATTTAACACATGCTGGGAGTTAGATCCTGTTGTCAAATGTGTTGAGGTTCCACTGCAAGCTTTGCCAACTTCAGTTAAAACTTTTACTTTACCTATTATTACAAACCTAATTGGGCAAAATAGTGACTTTAATGCTCCGGCAGGATGCAACGTTCACTCCTTGCTATCATGAATTTAAGCAAGAATATGTGAAGGTGTGTTTATATAGCCCTTCATCAGCACACTTCTGAAAGGCTGTGTTAACTGCGAGATCACATCGAGTTACTATTGACATCGGTCGCAAAGCCACCATCAACTATACTTCAAATATTTCTTGTCTGGAAAATGGGAGCTTTTTCCACCTTGTTCAACATTTATGGACAAATCCTGCAGAAAAACTGTTCCTTCCAAATTAACTCCCTTTTAGCCCCTTCATGAGAACATTGAAGCTGGCTGGTCAGACCCTGGCCATCTTTCAGGAGTTTTGTGAAGTCCGCTGGGATTGGGAGCTGGAGAAGTCCCTGCCAGCCACAAACAAAGCAACTTGTGTCGGAGAAATGTGAGGCAGAAGAGGGATTACTCAGCAATGTTTCCATACCCCTGGCATGGTTTGGCATTGGAAAACAGTCATTCCAAGCAAGACCCAGCCATAAATGTTGAAAGCAAGTCCACCTAACAGCCAAGACTGAACTCTTGAAATGGAAGCAATACTTCATAACTGAAGACATTGTTCAGTCAGTGGATGAGAAAGATGCACCCTTGAGTGGATACTCATTAGTTTTATTTTAAAGGGAGCTCCTCCTTTCCCAACTAAATCTTGTGAAATTAGGACTGAAGGTCACAGTCAAGGTCAATCAGTAACAGCAAGTGTCCACCCAGGAAGAGTTTATCAAGAAATAATATTTATCATGTTTGTATTTATTGATCCTCTAAATGGCACTGAAAAACTAGGAATTAGTTCAGTCAGTTGTGGATTTTACAGCTCATCTTCTCCAGGGAAGTGAGGAATGGGCAATAAATACTGGGCTTGCTGATCACAAAGGTAAAAACTGCACAACCTTTTATTTTAAAAATTCTTCTATTCTTGCCATCATTTAACAGTAAGGGCTCCATGTTCCATCTGCCTAACTGAACTGCAGAGCAATTATTCATTCAACAAATCAGTTCAAGCTTAAATGTAACATCTTTATCACCTTAATATGCATGTTCAGCACAGTTTTGTATTGAAACAATCGAGCTGTCTGGGAAGTACAAGACACTACATTGTCTTAGGCCAGGATGAGCTAAAAATTGAAAATCTCCCTTGGGCATCAAGACAAGAATTTTCCTTCAATTTAAAGCAAAGTTTTTAGTTTCCATTCATATACCACCTTAAATAATCCCCATGCCATAGGTCCTGTGTTTAGTAAGGATTACTCAATGTGGTACGTGAGTGGAAAGAAAAAGTTTGAAAACCTCTCATTTAAAGTATTAAGGTTAAAAATTCCTAGTTAATCCTCATAATAATAACATGCTTTTAATTATTTGCTTTGAATCTAGTTTATAAAATGTTTGTTGCATATGGGAAAGTACTTTAATTTTTAGCTTGTGGCAGCACACTCGCTCAGGGCGAACCGGCCCTGCTTGTAATGCCACATGGTGGGCAGCCCTGGGAAGATGGTGCTGACGGGAGTTTCTTCCTCACTCAAACCTTCCCACGTGGCGCGCGCCCCAGGGCAGCAATTGTGACATCATCATGCATGTGGTGACTGAACCAACGCTGCCCTTAAAGGGGCATTAGCCAAATTCAAATAAAACAGTCGTTAATGACCCTCAGCGTGGTGGCTGTGCTTCTTACACTGCTCATCCGCCACATTGGTGACCCCAACTAGCCCAGACGTTTTTCTGGACACTGAACCATGGATTCGGCAGAGGTTAACGCCGTCTCGATCAAGCTTCCCCCCCCACCCCTTCTGGACCCAACACCAGAGGACGTGGTTCGGGCAAGCGGAAGAACAGTTCCAGCTTCGAAACATCTCTGCAGATGCCACGATGTTTTACCACGTCGTGCGTGCACTGGACCAAGACATGGCAGCGAGGGTGGACAACCTCATCCACCATTCCCCGACTGTGGGCAAGTACATCTCCCTCAAAGACCTGCTACTGGGGACATTTGGCTTCCAGGCTCCTGCACCTGGACGGGCTCGGAGACTGCAGTCCCTCGGCGGAAAACCATAAGCCCTGTTTTGTCTTCTTTTCCTCGAGCAGATGCCGGAGGACATCGAGCTGCTCCTCACCGATGAGGATTTCTCGGACCCATGCAAAGCTGTGGCCCGGGTGGATGCCCTCTGGCGAATGAAGAGGGAGAACGAGAACGAGGCAGCCATCAACCAGGTAACATGACCGGGAATCAGCCAACCACAAGCCACCCCCAAGGCCAAGCTGGATTGGACTACACAAAACTAGCCCAGGCCCAGCGAACCAATGCAGAGATGCAAGTCCTGCGGACCGCTATCTCAGGCCTCGAACTCAAGGACATCCAGGTACCCAACAGCCCAGACACGGTACTCTGCAACTTGTACTCCAGTACATGCAGGATCCCATCCAGAACTTCGACTTGGCACATCCACATAGATGTTGTTGGCCCCTTGCCGGTGCCAGGGAGGCGCGTTACCTACTCACGGTGGTGGACCGAACCACGAGATGGCCCGAGGCTATCCCCATCAAGGAAGCCTCTGCGGAGATGTGTGCCAGGACCCTGGTCAGCCAGTGGATTTCCTGGATCGGGGTCCCGGCGCACATCACCAGCGACAGGGGTGCCCAGTTCATATTTGCTCTGTGGACCCAAATGGCAAAACTCCTGGGGGTCAAGCTCCACCACACCATGGCCTACCATCCACAGTCCAACGGTTTGGTGGAGAGGTTCCACCAGCACCTTAAGTCCTTGCTCATGGCCAGACTCACCGGCCTGGACTGGGCAGACAAACTACCCTGGGTCCTCCTTGGGATCAGGGCGGCACCCAAGGAGGACCTGCAAGCCTCGGCAGTGGAAATGGTTTACAGTGCACCATTCTCCCTGCCCGGCGAGTTCTTCGGCCCAGAACCCAACACTGCGCCCGGGGATGCGAACCAGCTGGTGGACCTCCACAAAAGACTGGCCTCCTTGGCCCCCTCACCCCCAGCGTGCCACGGCACTCAGCCAGCCTAGCTCCCCAAAGAACTCTACTCTGTCCAAATTGTGTTCGTTTGGAGAGGACAGCAGGTGGCACCGCTAGTGCCCGTACGAGGGTCCATACAAGGTCCTACACCACTCCATCGGAACCATCACACTAATCATTGGGGAGAGGGAGGAACTTTTTTTTTTAATTTTTTTTAAATTTTTTATTTTTCACACCATAAATCACATTAGCCATGATATACACTATTTCTTTTTCACACATATACAGTGACTTTTTCTCCCCCCCCTCCCTCCTCCCAAGCCACCCCCCCACCCCCCCCCTCTCATCCATTTTAGGTATACAATCTAGGTTGCATTAAGCCAGTCAGACAATGTTGTCATTCAACAAAAATACACCAGAAATTCTACTGAGTCCATTCTTTTCTTTCCTTCTCCTTCCATCAACTTAGGTAATGTTTGTCCCCGGTAGGTTTTCGCTATTGTATTTAATGTAAGGCTCCCATACTTGTTCGAATATTTCAATATTATTTCTTAACCTATATGTTATTTTTTCTAATGGAATACATTTATTCATTTAAATTTAGTAGTTTCTTCCTTTTAATTTGGTTATGTATTCCATTAATATTTAAAGTCATATAGTTCAGCGTAGCCCTTTTATATTTTGTTTATCTTCTCTTTCCGTTTTTCCATCATTACCTTTCCTCCTTTTCCATTTCTGTTTTCTTATTTTCAACTCTTTATAAGACAACATTCCTACAACATCCAACATTTTCCTTATTCTCCTATTTCTATCTTATTTATCCCCAATCTCCCCTTCACCTCCTGAGTTGTCCTTTATCCCTTGTCGGACAACCACATCTCCCCTCTCCATTTGGATTTGCGAATCCACTCGCAAGCGTCAACTGATTTTGCAGTGACCGCTATTTCCCCCCACCCCGCCTCCCCCAGAAAAGATTTCACTTTTCATATGTCACAAAGGTCACTCTTTTAATTCCCTCCTTATTCTCTCTATTCTATTACCTTCCCTTATTAATTCTGGTCTATACTATCTATATTTTCCTCTAAGTACAGATACATTCACGTATGCACATTGTCTCTATTCACTCTTATACCTCTTTACCCGCATACATATCAATCGTGATCATTTTTACTCTCATTACCCGTCTTCATCCCTCAGTCTATTTTTGTCTTTACCCACATACATATCAATCGTGATCATTTTTACTCTCATTACCCGTCTTCCTCCCTCAGTCTATTTTTGTAATTGTTCTGCAAATTTTCGTGCTTCTTCTGGATCCGAGAATAGTCTGTTTTGTTGTCCTGGAATAAATATTTTCAATACCGCTGGATGCTTTAGTATAAATTTATACCCTTTCTTCCATAAAATCGCCTTTGCTGTATTGAACTCTTTTCTCTTCTTTAGGAGTTCAAAACTTATATCTGGATAAATGAAGATTTTTTGCCCTTTACACTCCAGTGGTTTGTTGCCCTCTCTTACTTTTTCCATTGTCTTCTCCAGTACCTTTTCTCTTGTAGTATATCTTAGGAATTTTACTACAATAGATCTTGGTTTTTGTTGTGGTTGTGGTTTAGAGGCCAATACTCTATGTGCCCTTTCTATTTCCATTTCTTGCTGTAGTTCTGGACATCCTAGGGTCTTAGGGATCCACTCTTTTATAAACTCCCTCATATTCTTGCCTTCTTCATCTTCCTTAAGGCCCACTATCTTTATGTTATTTCTTCTGTTATAATTTTCCATTGTATCTATTTTTTGAGCTAGTAGTTCTTGTGTCTCTTTAGTTTTTTTATTAGATTCCTCCAATTTCTTTTTTAAGTCTTCTACCTCCATTTCTGCTGCTACTGCCCGCTCTTCCATCTTGTCCATTTTCTTTCCCATTTCTGTTAAGGTCATCTCTATTTTATTCATTTTCTCTTCTGTGTTGTTTATTCTTTTTCTTAAATCATTAAATTCCTGTGTTTGCCATTCTTTAAATGACTCCATGTATCCTTTATTAAGAGAAAGTACCTTCTTTATCTTGCTTTTCTTTTCTTCTTCTATTTCACTGTACTCTTCCTCTTCTTCTTCCTCTGGGTTGGCCATCTGTTGTTTCTTTGTTGCCCTTTCCTTCTCTTCTTTCTTGTTTCCATTGTCTTCTGTGGTCTCTTCTTGCTGCAGGTGTTCTGCAGCTGTCGTTGCCGGCTGTGGAGATCGACTCCCCCAGCTGGTCCCCCCTCCCGTCGGTGTGTTTTTTTTCATGCGCGGTTGCGCACTTTTACTCGGCTCAGCGAGCCATTTTTGTAGTCCATTATTTACCGACCTGAGGGAGCGGGTTTCTCTCTCCGCAGCGGGCCTCTTTGGACAGGTAAGGCCTTCACCCTTTTCCTCCTTTGTCTTCTCTTCCTCTCTTCTTACCGTTGCTTTCGATTTTTCTTTTTTTGTCGCCATCTTCTTTCCACCTTTATACTCACTTTTCTGAAACTTTTATTTCCGTGCCTTTGTGTTTTCCTTTGTTTTTCCTGACTTTTCTGGAGAGGGCTGGAGTTCACCGTCCGGCCACTACTCCATCACGTGACTCCTCGGGGAGAGGGAGGAACTTTTCACAGAAAGGCGGCCCATCTGGACGTCGCAGCCGGCCAGGCCAAAGCAACGGGGCTGCCCACCCAAGCAGCGAGACGTGCATCCGGTTCTGGAGCGGGTTGTGTGGCAGCGCACTCACTCAGGGCGAACCTGCCCCACTTGTAATGCCACTTGGCAGGGCAGCCCTGGGAAGATGGCGCTGTAGGGGTTTCTTCCTCATTCAAACCTCGCGCGTGGCGCGCGCCCTGGGCAACGATTGTGATGTCATCATGCATGTGGTGACTGAACCAATGCTGCCCTTAAAGGGGTACGTGCCAAATTCAAATAAGACAGTTGTTCACGACCCTCAGCGTGGTGGCTGTGCTTCTTACATTGCTCATCTGCCACAAGCTAACAATTTTGCTCATTTGGATCCCAACAGTCAGCCTTTAACATAAAGTCAAGGTGTTCACAGCAGCGTTATCAGACATCATTGACAAATATTCAAGAGACATTAAAACAGACCACCGACAGCACAATAGAAGACTGATGGGTGCAAAGGAAGGGACATTTTGCAAACAAGTTTTAAGGGTGTTAGCACTGAAAGCAAAGAATTAAAGTGTTTGGGGCCAAAAAAAAAGAGGAGGGCAGTTATTTGGCTGGACAGTGATGGGATAGGGCAGGTCATGATGCAGAGGGATTTCAACGTAATGATCTAAAATGTTATTTTGAGCCGTGGCTACTCCAGGAGACTACATAGGATACAACTATTGAATGCCATGTTATCCCTGACAAGTGTCAATTTCTGTCCCAATCACAATGAAAATGGATCTTAATCAATCTGCTGCAAATGTAATCACTTCATTTTTTTTTAATACAAATAAACACCAATTGAGATTATCAGAAAGGTAGCATTTTTAAAAATGACATTTGGGCAAAACTGTCATTGCCATCAAAAATAGCTTTAAAAGCAACTTAAATTAGAAGCTGGATTTTGCAGTGCAACAGTGAAGGGAGTGGCAGCATTTGCAGTCCTTGTCTCTTTAAATGAAAACTCTGGAATTTCTGTTCCCATATACTTAGAAATCCCAAGGTCAATGTCAGCAGATCAATGCTAGACAAGTTGCATTCATATGGTGGATTCTTCACAGAATTCAATGCAGCATAGGAAAATGGAGTTGTCTGCACCACACAAATGTGCTATACTCTCACTGGAGTATTCTGTATCATATTGAAGGAGATCCAAAGAGATTGTTATATGGGATAGAGTGGCTGCTAGAATCTCAGGTGAGAGTTTATTAGTTTAATAAATCATTCTTCAAACTAAAAGCTTAGAAATATTTTAGTAAACATTTAAAAGGTGTTAGTTAAACCATGCTGTTGTTTTGATGTTATTTGTTTTAATTTTTTTGTTTTTTTTTATAAATATGTTGGCAAAATTCACTAATTTCTTCATTATTTTGTGAGGATGACTTTGGTGGTGGTCAAATTGCTTTTCATTTGAGGCATGCAGCTGCCCATACCCCAACTCTTTGATGTTCCTGTCATGAAAGTTTTTTTTAAGGCTCAGGGTTCTTTTATTGTCATGCATGCAATAAACACAAAATGGTCCACCACCCTGATCAAGAAGAGGAGAAAAAGAAGCAAAAGAGCAGCTTTGAGAGGCTGGTCGTGGCCAGAATGAACCTAAGCAAAGATCTGGACCTGCTACAATTCGTCTGTCACCACAGTCGCTCAACAGCAGATGCCATATCGCTGGCTCTCCACTCAGCTCTGGATCACCTCAAAAACTGCAATTCATACCTACAGCTGCTCTTCATCGACTGCAGCTCGGCCTTCAACACCATTATTCCCTCAGTGCTGGTCAAGAGGCTACAAACTCCAGGCCTCTGTATCTCCCCCCCCCCCCCCCCCACTCTGGAACTGGATCCTTGACTTTCTCATCAGAAGACCACAGTCAGTATGAATTGGAGACAGAGTCCTTAATTGAGTCCCTGACTGAGTTTATTGTTGAGGAGTCTGATGGTGGAGGGGTAGCAGCTGTTCCTGAACCTGATGGTCTTGTGGCATTTATACGTCTTTCTTGATGGTAGGAGTGACATGAATGTGGATCCTTGATGAATACTGCTGCTCTCCGACAGCAGTGTTCCCTGTAGATGAACTCAATAGTGGGGATAGTTTTGGACATGAAAGTTCTTTAGTTGCGCAGGTCTTTGCCTCAGAGAACCCTAGAAGTGGCATCACACAACGTGTTACTGGGATAGTTGCCAGAAGTTTTTATTTATTTATTTAAAGAAACTTATGTCCCTGGCAAGCAGACGGGAAAATTTACTGTTGAATGCACTTTTACTGGCTCCGTATTAGCATAATAAGAAAAATGATTGCTTTTCCTGGTACATACATGGGAAAGGATTGGACAGAAAATCACCAGCTGGATCATCAGCCTTAGTCTGTAAGTCCCAACAACTTAAGCACCATGATACAGAAAACCTTCATGATAACTGGAATCACAGAATCTCTGGGGAATGGGAGAGAAATAAAATATCCTGAAATCACAAAAGAAGATTTGTTGTTGTTCATAACAAGACTGAAATATGTAAGGAAAACTGCAGATATCACTGTTTTGACAATTCTTTCAAGTGCAAGGACACAACATCCTGGATTTCTACATTTAAGACAAACCATCTGGTTAAGTTATGATAGACAGCACAGAAAGAGGCCCTTCAGCCCAACTTATCTATGCTGGCCAAGTTGCCTAACTGAGCCTTGTCGATGTACAAGTGAAGCCATGAATCACAAAAGCCTTCTTACCATGGTAGTAGTCTTCCAAACTTTGTCCATTTGCTTCTACTTATGAAGAAACCAACAGCTGGATCAGTGATGGCATCCCAGGCTCGGCCAATGAATAGGATCAGGGATGCAGATGACGGGTCAAGCTGCAATAGAGGTCAATGTGTATACACGTTATGGGGAATAAAGTGATTTACTTGAATGACACAAAAATACAACCTGATGTACGAAGGAAATGAACTTAATGCACAGTTTAACTCAAGGGTCTGTGCCTTGGACTCTGACACTATCCAAGTGTTGGTCGTCAGGGCATATTGTCGTTCAATACAGATTCATTATAACCCAAATGATATGGTTAGTGTAGCGGTTAGTGCAATGCTGTCACAGTGCCAGCTACCCAGGTTTGAATCAAGCACCATCTGTAAGGGGTTTGTACCCTTTCCCCCACATCTGCTCGGGTTTTCTTCAGGTGTTCAATTTCCTCCCACTTTTCAAAACTTACTGGGGGTTGTAGGTTAATTGGGTGTAATTGGGCAGCATGAGCTCGTGGACTGGTAGGGCCAGTTATAGTGGCATATGTCTAATTTTAAAAATTTAACTTTACTGGCCAGGTTCAACTTCAGTAATTTCTCCCAATGCAAATTTTTTTTTTGCTGAGTATCCTCTGGTGAATCTTAGTTACATGCCTTGAAATTAAGTGTGTTGGCAAACTATTTTGTCATTTTAGCTTCAACCCAGCATTAATCTGCTTCTATCTGGCTCAATATACACCCAGCAAAGAGAGCAGTCTGGTGCAGCAACTTACTCATTAGCTCAGAGTTACTCGAGATCAACTGCAATGCCCTTCATTAGTGGCCGATTGAAACAGGTTAGCTCTAGGATTAAAATTGAGGATTAAATCCAGTTTCCTCTCTGCATGCTTAACTACTTAAGCATGGGAGATGGGAGAGGAAGGCAATTCAGAGAGGAATTTAATGGATGATAGAACAGAAAATGCTGAAAATACTCAGCAAGGCAGGCACCATCTAAGAAATAGGAAGCTTCCTCTTTAATGAGGGGAAATGAGAAAACAAGCTTCAGTTATAAAGAGGATGGATAGAAGGTTAAAAACTAAACTTGTTTGCTTAGTTTCCCAGTTCTGATGAAGGGTCTCTTCACCGATGCTGCTGGACTGCTCTTGTGAACACCATTCGAATTTCAGATTACCAAAACCTGCAGTAAGTCCAGCAAAGAGTTTTGATAATTAACCCTTTCACTGAAATATATTCAGATCCCCTAATACAGAAATAGCATTTCTCCATTGGGGAGAAAAGATTTTTTAAGTGTCAGTTCTTCGCATTATAATAAACAAACAGGAACAAATCCTACAGGCAACTTTAATTTACACAAACTGCAATACCTTTGTAAGCAACTCAGTATTTTGTACAGTGAGGACATAATTATAGGTTGTGGTGAATTTCATGCATAAAATTTAGTTCCAAAGTTCATCTCTGGCTCATCTTTCATTTTCCCTAGTGAAGAATAAAAAAGGAAGCACTTGGTTCATTGTTAACCTGGAAGAAAATAATTAACATCTTATTGAATCAGCAAAACTTACTTGTGAAACATCCAACAGGTAGATTTGCAGAAAAAATCCAATTGCACATCCAGTTATCTGGTAGGGAGCTCCACCAATAGCATAACACAACTTACTGCATACTGATAGGTTCTTTCTTGCTGCTCTCTGAAAACAAATGGTGAGATACATTAAAAGAAAAACAATACTCCCCAACTAGCTTTAACTGCACCATATAAAGTATCAGTACAGCTTTCTAATGAATTTACTGACAGTATCAAAATCTAATTTAGGTCAGTGGCCACATCGGTTTGAAATAACAGACATACAAGAATAATTGCACTTAAAAAAAATGTCTGATTCTAGTTTCTACTTCCCAAAATAATTTATGCCTTTGTAGCGGGCGCACAGCGCGGTATTGCCGTCATGTGCCCCAAGCAGTAAGCAGGTCGCTTTCCCCTTATCACCCTAACAAGGTGACAATGTCCCCATCTCCCAACTGACAAATCACGGACTAGCAGTGCTGGGCACCAAAGTACAGCAAGTGGATCAGATGAAGCCCCTGCCTAAAAGTGTGGGGCGCTAATGGCTCATAGCTTTAACCTGCTGGTCACTAATGAGCTTATCAACAGGCAGGGAATAAAAGGTCTGTGTATGCCTGCAATCAACCAGTCTTGAGTTGACTACCTTTGTGCATGTGTTTGCCTTTATTTAGTAGCACCTACTATAGTAGCCGCTACCTTGCCATTTTATAGAAAACAATAATCAGTGTAACAATTTTCAAGAACTGTTAAAATGATGAACTTTCTCAAAAATGTGAAGGTAACAGCCATTTGGTGTGGAGCCACGTGCATCATTTGCTTCAGGGTTTAATTCTCAATGCGTTCCAAGTCAGAAACAGTCCTGGGCCAACAATTGACCTGAGAACCCACTGGATGGATAGAGTATTGGTGTTGCTGTGTGTGGGGGGTGGGGGGGGTAGGGACATGGAGATCAAAACATTCTGCTCCCAACTACAATTCACTCATTTGAGCAGGCAAATTGACTTGGGTTTGAATTCGACAATGATCTTATGACTGAGTAGATGCTAAAAAAGGAGTTGGCACAAATTAAGGACAAGAGAATGTACAGGCTGCTGTGGAGGCCAGGTCATTAGGTGTATTTAAGCCAGACACTGAGATTCTGGATTTGCCAGATCATCAAAGGTTATGGGGAGAAGGCCAGGCAGTGGGGCTGAGAGGGTATTGAAATAGATTAGATTTGATAAAGTGAATGGCCTATTTGTGCTACCATGTCTTATGGTCTTTCTCTTCTTTGGCTTGGCTTCGCGGATGAAGATTTATGGAGGGGTAATGTCCATGTCTGCTGCAGGCTCATTGGTGACTGACAAGTCCGATGCGAGACAGGCAGGCACAGTTGCAGCGGTTGCAAGTGAAAATTGGTTGGTTGGGGTTGGGTGTTGGGTTTTTCCTCCTTTGTCTTTTGTCAGTGAGGTGGGCTCTGTGGTCTTCTTCAAAGGAGGTTGCTGCCCGCCGAACTGTGAGGTGCCAAGGTGCACGGTTGGAGGCGATATCAGCCCACTGATGGTGGTCAATGTGGCAGGCACCAAGAGATTTCTTTAAGCAGTCCTTGTACCTCTTCTTTGGTGCACCTCTGTCTCGGTGACCAGTGGAGAGCTCGCCATAGAACACGATCTTGGGAAGGCGACGGTCCTCCATTCTGGAGACGTGACCCACCCAGCGCAGTTGGGTCTTCAGCAGCATGGATTCGATGCTTGCGGACTCTGCCAGCTTGAGTACTTCAATATTGGTGATGAAGTCATTGCAATGAATGTTGAGGATGGAGCGGAGACAGCGCTGATGGAAGCGTTCTAGGAGCCGTAGGTGATGCCGGTAGAGGACCCGTGATTTGGAGCCGAACAGGAGCGTGGGTATGACAACGGCTCTCTACACGCTGATCTTTGTGTGTTTCTTTAGGTGGTTGTTTTTCCAGACTCTTTTGTGTAGTCTTCCAAAGGCACTATTTGTCTTGGCGAGTCTGTTGTCTATCGTTGCATCAGATGAAATGGTGCAGCCGAGGTAGGTAAACTGGTTGACTGTTTTGAATTCAGTGGGCCCGATGGAGATATGGGGGGGCTGGTGGTCATGGTGGGGAGCTGGCTGATGGAGGACCTCAGTTTTCTTCAGGCTGACTTCCAGGCCAAACATTTTGGCAGTTTCTGCAAAACAGGACGTCATGCGCTGGAGAGCTGGCTCTGAATGGGCAACTAAAGCAGCATCGTCTGCAAAGAGTAGTTCACGGATAAGTTGCTCTTGTGTCTTGGTGTGAGTTTGCAGGTGCCTTAGATTGAAGAGACTGCCATCTGTGTGGTACCGGATGTAAACACCGTCTTCATTGTTGAGGTCTTTATTGGCTTGTTTCAGCATCATGCTGAAGAATATAGTAAAGAGGGTTGGTCCGAGGACGCAGCCTTGCTTCACACCGTTGTCAATGGAGAAGGTCTTACAATTTGGCAAATTCAATTATTCTTATTAATTTCTTTCTGCCTGTTGTGGAAAAAATCTTGGGACACAGAGGAATGCTGGTTACAGAAAGCCTTTATTTTAAAACATGATACCCCGGAGAGAATCTAGCCCCTTTCCCACTTGCATTCCAATAAATTGGCTGTTCAGTGTCCCAGGATAGGAATGGGGGTTTGGCCTTTTACACTAGACCACTCCTAACTTGGACACTGAATGCTTTCACACTTGCAAGGGTTTATCCCCAGAGTTTGGTCGGTTCTACCTTTAATAGAAAGTGCCTGCAATGCAATTGTCAGTTTTACACTAACCTGATCTCAACCCCGTGCAGAAACTGGGGATTGTACTAGGGGGTAGAGGCTGGAAATCCCTGGCATGAGATGATGCCATCTGACACCAGCTTTGAGCAGATTTTGTTTTCATGCTTGCCACCTTGAAGGCCGATTGGCGTTCGATTCCTGGGATCACTGGCAAGTGAGAAAGGGGCTCATCTCCTAAAAGCGGAACTGAGTCTCGCCTGCATAAAAAGGCACTTTCAGGTGGCCAAAATCCCCAAATGTAAAGCCGCATATTATGTCAATATGCAGCTGTCGGGAGGCCACTTGAAAGCGCAGGAGGCGCCTGCGAGGGGAACTTTGTAATCCTCCTCCGGGAGGGATAATCGCCGGAGCACTGAGGTCCCCGCCGGCACATGAATGCAGCCACTTGAAAGCACTGCTAAGAGGATGACAGTCATATAAGGCTCCTATAGGGCTGTGGGCAGGACGTTCCCGCACTGGCCGCCCCACAGTGTGGGACTCATATCGGTCTGTTGGGAGAGCGGGGCAGTGTGAGGACATTCCCACACTGATAGCCCAGGCCAGCTGTCCCAACTCTGACAGCCAGCCACCCCAAACCTGACAGCCTGAAAGGACAAGGAGCCAGAGTGCACTCAGAGGCGCATCCAGTGTAGCTGTCCCCTCAGGTGGCCAGCGCTTCGCTTTTAGCACTGCCACCTGAACTGCAATTCAAAGAGCCGCTTCCGCAGGCGGATTCTTGGCGGAGAATGCACCTGAAGATGCCTAAAGGGACACAACACAAACTTGTAATCACAAGGACAAAGGAGAAATTATATCATGCCCCAAGCAGTAAGCAGGTTGCTTTCCCCTTATCACCCTAACAAGGTGACAATGTCCCCATCTCCCAACTGACTCCCAATAGTCTCACACTTTGTCCCAGTCAGCCTGAGGCTATGGCTACCTGAACTTACACATCCCTCAACTATTTGTTAAAAGACTGAACCCATCCTGTAACCATCCTGCCAGGAAAAAATGTTTTAAATGTCAGCAATCTATGCTGAAGATATGGAAGGCATGATTTTTCCTCCACACTGACTTAGAAAACAGAACAAATATAATGCAGGATGGCATTCACAAATAAAAAATGATCAGCATTTTAATACTGGAACATTAAAAAAAACAAATATATGGGTAGGTCATCTAGGTCACTGATCTGTCTGTCCATCTACCTGCCTTTTCTCCTTAATTCCCCTACATTCCGAAAATCTACTTCTAATGTAACAGCCTTTACTGCTTTGTTGGGCAGACAATTCCTACAGATTCAATACTAGAAATAATTTCCACACAAGGAAATCATTTCAGGTGAAAGATTGTCCAATTTTAAAATAATTGCTGGAGGAGAAAATTTTTAAAAAAATAATCTTGAAAAAGGAGAGAAATCCACATCAAAGTATAGTTGCATGAAAAATACTTAAGCCTCGTCCAAGATCAATTTCATTGAGATTTTTTTTTAAATCACAATTTCAAATTATTCAGATGTGCAATATTTAAGGCAATTCAATCCACACACAGCAATAACGAGAAAATATTGATTAGCAAATTAGAGTCAAATGCACACATTAGATCAAGAAGTTCATGATTTTTTGCACCTTCAGACCTCAATAGATTGGATGACCTGAACGTTCTCAGCTTAATTTTCATTTTGTATACAAAAACAACGCATTCCAGATAACAAGGTTTACAGATTATCGACCTCGAAGCAGATAGCAGGATTCCAGCTCCCATTTGCCAATTATATTTGTTGGAAATTAACACTGGTCAGGCTGGCTTGGGAAGTGATTGTCCTTCTGGGCCATTGATCTTATGACCAAATCACAATCAATGGGGGGGGGGGGGGGGAGGAAGGAAGAGAAGGAACATGACATCAATATCACAGCCACGTCACCATTCTGATAGAATTTGAATGAAAAGTTCAACATATCTCAGGCGCAATTCCTTTATTCTTTTGGACTAAAAAGTTTATTCTGCCTGATGCATTTATTAAGCATTATATATTTTTTAAAGTGCATATAAAACATTCTAGGAAAATGTGAGAGTTTTAACCACCGAGGGTAATTTAAAAAAAACACAATTGAAACATTGTGCTCCCGTTCTGATCCGTTCAAGTAAATAGTTACATTCCAAATGAGCCCAGACCCTTGGAATAGAGAAGGTGTTTTCCCCTCTTCCTTTAAGAGAATGGAATGAAATGCCCGGCTTGAAAAGCAATAACATGACACCCTTGGTCGAAATTCTTCTTACTACGGATCCGGAAATAAGCCGATCACTGGATTTATCCCCCACCCCACACTGCAGCCTTTCTAAATAAATAACTTTTTGAGGGCATAGAAAGAACCTGTATCCGGTCGTGAAGGGTGGCGATTAAACTCTGCGCGGTTCAGGGGGCGCCACTGCGGGTTTGATTTCAAATGGACTATTTCAGGCAGCTGTTAATTTCACTTGCACATCCTCTACCGACACGACAGATTGATCTAGAATAAAGGGAAAGGGAAATTGTGGTGGGTTGCTGGGCGAGGGCACGGGGAAATGCCCCAGGAGAGAGAGAGAGGGAGGACAGGTGTCCCGGGAGGGTGAATCGAGATAGGGAGAGAGTGCATATCTGGAACGCGGAGGGTGGAAGAGATCTGGAGGGTGGAGATATAGGATGGGAAGGAGGTTGAGGGCACACACACACACACGCACCACATCTTCCGGACCGACCCTTTGCCCAGGCCAGCCCATGTGCACCGCTCTCTCTCAGAAAGAACGCTCCAAATCCTTCACTACCACCCATAACACATGGGGAAGAAACACAGCAGCCGGATGGTTGGAGGTTTTACCCATACACTCCCCCCCCGCCCAAGACTGTTCCCCTACCCCGCCCCACCAGTAATCCCTCTACCCCACCTCACCAGTAAACTCCCCCCTACCCCATCCCACCAGTCAACTCCCCCCTACCCCATCCCACCAGTCAACTCCCCCCTACCCCATCCCACCAGTCAACTCCCCCCACCCCATCCCACCAGTCAACTCCCCCCCACCCCATCCCACCAGTAAACTCCCCCTACCCCATCCCACCAGTAAACTCCCCCCTTCCCCATCCTACCAGTAACCCCACCCCCCCACCCCATCCCTCCAGTATACACCCCTACCCCATCCCTCCAGTATACACCCCTACCCCATCCCTCCAGTATACACCCCTACCCCATCCCACCAGTGGGATGTGAAGCCACGACAATTCCGCCCCTTATACGCTAATAAGAAATAACCGAGAGTTATTTTCGCGAACGGGAAGGGTTCAGGCTCCAGGTCAACATTGTGCTGGGAGTCGAGTAAAGTTCCAGCTCGTTTACCTGTTTCACCGTTCGGTCATCGGGCTTGATGGTGTTGGGCTGCAGCAAAGTGGCGGGCGCGCTGTACGTTTCACAGCCCTCTCCTCTGGCCATAGTAAAGTGTGAGTGTGTTTAACTCGTCATCCTGCACTATGAATGAACGGGTTGTACCTTTTCCTTTCCCGCCCCTCGACTTTGTCAAGAGACCACGTAAGCAACGAAGGGGTGTGTGTGTGTGTTGGCACGCAACTTGCCAGTTGCCTACCGACCGCGAGCAATGCGAGTCCGGGCAGAAACATGATGTTGTTGAATACAATCCCCAAACCATGGGAAATTGCACATCAGTCTGGACGCATTGAATAGGCTAACAGTGGGAAAATGGATAGATTTTCGTGGTGCATGTTAGAAGGTGAACTCATGCACTGGGGTCCCGGGGTGGGGGGTGGGGGGGGGGGATTGCGGACCGCATCGGGTGACACCAAAGTGATTGCATAAAATTTTGGTCCAGCACTTTAGCAGAAATGTTACTTCTAACAACAAAAACATTTTTCGTCAGCCCAACGTCCATGTATCAATACACCGACAAGGCTAAAACTCTTCGCTAATTTACTTTTTGAACCTTCTCATCAGCTCTGCTCAGAGCTGATATTATTACCCAATCCCAATGACACTTTGAATCACGTGGTTTGGTCTGTGGCGCGACCCGCCCCCGCTGGTGTTTTCATAGTTACCGCTTTTGCCAAATTTTCTGGTGTTTTAGCTACAATATTGTGGCCATTAGTATTTGTGAACCGAGATCAATAACTTCCTTTTTCAGAATGAAGTAGCAATTAAAGGAAAAGAAGGAGAAAAAAATCAAAAAAAGGCTTCCACTCAGTTACTAATAAATGTAACTAATAATATTAGTAACAATGTAGAAAGATTTTACAAAACCATTTTGTAGGAAGGATTCTGTATGGACTGGTATAAAGGAGGTCCATAGGTGGTGGTGGGGGGGAGGTGATACCATCACTAGGGTGACACCACTGAACTTGTAAAAGCTGAGGTCTTCGGTTACATCTTGTCATGATTGCTCTTCTGGAGTTCAGAGACTGCCTGATTCATTCTGGAATTCAAGGTGGCCTGATTCAGAATATAATTAGTGAATGGCCACTGCTAGTATTAAAGAACAGCTGCTACCCCTCCACCATCAGACTCCTCAACAACAAATTTTTACACTCTATTGATTTTTTTTTCTCGATTGCACAGTCAGTTTGTTTACATGTGTACTATCCTCTCGCGTCCAGTTTTTATTTGCACTACTAATAAGTGGTCATTCTGCCTGGCCTGTTGATTAGGGGTGTGTTCAATTGAGACAATTAATTAGGGCTAGAAATCAAGAGAGTTAACAAGTAAAGAGTAATAAAAAGAGGGACAGCTATTAGAGTGACCAGTGATGGAGTATCTCAGTGAATTTGGAGCCTTGTCTCTCAGTGGCTTCATCAAACAGCAGCTGAGGAGCAACTTTTTCCTAATAAGGTAAGGGTGGTAAGTTTCTTTAATTAATTGTGATTATTGCAAGTTATGGAGCCAGCAGTTAGGACGTTCTAATTGCAAGATGTGGGAAGTCAGGGTCAGCATAAAGTGTCCCTGATGACTGCACCTGCAAGAGGTGCATTGAGCTGCAGCTCCTGGGAGACTGAATGGATGAACTCCGGATCATTGAAGAAGAAGAGGTTGTGATAGATAGGAACTTCAGGGAGGCAGTCACCCCTAAGTGTAGGGAGAGAGGCAAGGGGAAGAGGCAGCGAGAGCAGGGTAGCACTGTGGCCATTCCTGTTAATAATAGGTATACTGTTGGTGGATGTGACCTACCAGGAACAAGTTGTAGTGGTTAGATCTCTGACCCTGGGACTAGACCCCCATCTTCGAAGGGAAAAAGAGGAATGCAGTTTGATAAGGGATTTGATAGTTAGAGGGTCTGTGGAAGAGATCTATTATTCTGGATGGTTTGTTGCCTCCCTGGTGCTTGGATCCACAATATCTTGGATCGTGTGCTCCCGATTCTCAGGAGGGAGGGTGAGTAAACCACATCATAGTCCATGATGTGGGCTGGAAGGGTGAGGAGGTCCTGATAGGAGAGTTCTGGGAGTTAGGAGAAAAGATGAAGGAAAGGACCTCCAGGATTACAATCTCAGGATTATGACCTGTGTCATGTGCTAGTGAGGTGAGAAACACTAAGATCTTCACTTGTGTCTAAAGAGATGGTGCAGGAGGGAAGACTTCAGATTTCTGGATAATTGAGATCTTCTAGGAAAGGTGGGACCTATTCTGGCAGGACAGTTTGGACCTGAACTGGAGGGGGGCTAACATCCTTGTGGGTAGTTTTACTAGTGTTGCTTTGGGGGATTTAAACTAGATTTACGGGGGAAGGGATCTAGAGTGTTAAAGCAGATTGTAAGGTGGAGGATAATGAGAGTCATGCAAGGACTACGTGTAAAGACAGAGTTGTTCAGGAAAGAAATAGCCTCACATGCATCTATTTCAATGTAAGGAGTATTGCAGGTAAGATGGATGAGCTTAGAGTGAGGATTGCCACATGGGATTATGATGTTATTTGTATTAGAGAGACTTGGTTGCAGGAGGACCAGGATTGGCAGCTCAATGTTCCAGGGTTCTGTTGTTTCAGATGGAATAGAGGTCAAGGGAGAAAAGGAGGTGCGGCATTGCTAGTCGGGGAAAATATCACATCTGTGAATACACAGGACAGCACTGAGGACTCACTGAGGCCATATGGGTGGAGCTGTGGAATGGGAAGGACATGAGCATGCTAATAAGGCTGTATTACAGACCTCACAATGGTCCAAGAGAATTGGAGCTGCAAATCTGAGGGAGATAGCAGAGTGGTGTAAGAAACAGAAAGTTGTGATAGTATTAACTCAACCTGGCAAATCGCAATTATATTGTATCATGCGTAACCTCGTGTTTATTGTATTTCTCATAGTTCCGGAGCATAGCTTTTCCCATTTTTCATTTTTTAATCTTTATGACTCACTAATGGCATCATGAAGAAAGCCTCTACTTCCTCAGGAGTTTGCGGAGGAGCTAGTGGAGTTGTTCAAGTGAACCGGTGCGGACTCAAAGGGCCAACATGGCCTGTTTCCGTGCTGTAAACGGTTATATGGTTATAGGAGATTTTAACTTTCTTCACATAGACTGGGCCTCTCATACGGTAAAAGGGTTGAAGTTTGTCAAATGTGTACAGGAAAGATTTCTACATCAATATGCAGAGGTACCAACAAAAGAAGTTGCAATACTTGATCTTCTTTTAGAGAACCAGGCAGGTCAGGTGGGAAAAGTATGTGTAGGTGAGCATTTTGGGTCTAGTGACCAGAATATTAGTTGAAAATTAATTATGGAGAAGGATAGGTCTGGTCCAGGAGTTGAGGTTCTGAATTGGAGAAAGGCCAATTTTGAGGAAATGAGGAAGGATCTTGAAAGAGTCAATTGGAAAGTTAATTTCCAGAAAGGATGCATCCAGTAGATGGAAGGCCATCAATGATAAAATTTTGAGTCCAGAGATTGCATGTTCCTATCAGAAATAAGGGCAAAGTTAATAGACTTGGTTTTCAAGGGATATTGGAGAGATGGTTATGGAAAGGAGGGGGCTATATATTGCAGTGTAGACAACAAGGAGGAAATTAGGTACTTGCAAAGTATAGAAAATGTAAGGGAATGTTTAAGGAGGAAATTAGGAAGACAAAAAGACCTGAAGGTGCTTTGGTAGAGTAAAGGAAAATATAAATGGTTTCTACAAGTATATTAAAAGGATAGTAAGATACAAATCTGGACCCCTAGAAATTAGAGTGGTCAACTATATGTAGAGCCTCATGAAATGGGGGAAACTATTTTTTGCATCACTATTTACACAGGAAACTGAATAAGGATGAAAGGGAAACAAATAGAAGTGTCATGGAACATGTGGAGTTTAAGAAGGAGGTGCTTGCTGCCTTGCAATGAATAAAGGTAGACAAATCCCTTAAACTGGATATGATATTCCTGCACTCCTTGAGAGAGACAAATGCTGAAATTGCAGGGCTCCTGACGGATATAATCAAAATGTCCTTGGTTACGGGGGAAATGCCAGAGGATTGGAGGGAGGCTCATGTTGTACCGCTGCTTAAGAAGGGTTCCAAGAGTAAACCGGGCAATTATAGGCCAGTGAGCCTGACATCAGTAGCATGTAAATTATTTGAAAGATTTCTGAGAGATGGGATATATAGTTATTTGGACTGTCACCATCTGATTAAAGACCGTCAGCATGGATTTGCGTGTGGTAGGTTGTGTTTAACAAATCTTGTAGAATGTTTTGAGGAAGTTGCCGAGAATGTTGATGAGGGAAAGGCTGTGGGTGCTGTTCTATATGAATGTTACTTAGGCCTTTGACAAGGTTCCACATGAAAGGTTGGTTCAGAAGATTAGGACACTAGGTATACATAGAGAGGTTGCAAACTGGATTTGAAATTGGCTTGGTGGAAGAAAACACAGTGGTGTGGATGGTTGCTTCTCTGATTGTAGGTCTGTGTTGAATGGTGTGCCTCAGGGATCTGTATTGATACCATTATTTTTTTGTTATAAAAATTACCTAGATGATAATAGTGAATTGAATCAGATAGGAGGTGTCATGGACTGTGAGGAAGATTTTCAAAGTTTGCAGAGGGATCTGGTCCAGGTGGAAAATTGGGCCAGTAAATGGCTGATGGAATTTAATGCAAATAAGTGTGAGGTGTTGCATTGTAGAAGAGCAAATCAGGGTAGGACGTACACAGTAAGTGGTAGGCCATTGAGTGTGGAGGAACAAAGAGATCATACACATTGTTCCCTGAAGGTGGCATCACATGAGGACAGGGTTGTAAAGAAAGCATTTGGCTTTCAAATCAAAGCATTGAGTATAGAAGTTGGAATGTTATGTTGAAGTTGTTCAATTCATTAGTGAGGCCACACTTTGAATATTGTGTGTAGTTCTGGTTGCCCAGCAGCAGGAATGATATCAATAAGATTGAAAGAATGCAGAGAAGATTTACTAAGATGTTGCTGGGTCTTCAGGAGTTGGGTTACCGGGAAAGATTAAACAGGTTGGGACTTTATTCCTTAGAATGAAGAAAGATGAGGGGAGACTTGATAGATGTTTATAAGATTGAGGGGTATAGACAGAGATGCAAGTAGGATGTTTCCACTTAGGTTGGAGGAAATAAATACGAGAGGTCATAACTTTAGGCTGAAAGGGGAGAGGTATAAGGGGAACAAATAGGGGAAAGTTATTCCAATCAGAGTGGTAGGATGCATCTGATGCAGTGATTGCAGTCTCAATCTTGAGTTTTAAAAATAAATTGGACAAATGCATGGATAGGAGAGGTCTGGAGGGTTATGGAATGAGAGGAGGTCAGTGAGACTAGTTCGTTTTATTGGTCTGCACAGACCAAAAGAGTTGAATGGCCTGTTATTCTGTGCTGTAATGTTCTATGGTATGTGATGACATGTATGTACTTTGACCATAAATCTGAACTTTGAAGTACATGCATCAACAAGCAGGCCATTGTGGACAGAGCAGTACAGCGCAGGAAAAAACTCTCGGACCACCGTGTCTGCATTGACCTTCTAAGAACATAAGAAATAGGGGTAGGAGTCCGCCATCTGGTCAGTCAGGTCTGCTCTCCCATTGAATAAGGTCGTGAGTGAACTGACCTTGCACTCAACTCCACCTCTGCCTTTCCCCCATAACTCTTAATTCCCTGACTGCCAAAATCTATCCAATTGTCTTAATCTATTTAAAGAGGCAGCCTCTACTGCTTCCTGGGGTGGGGATTCCATGGGTTTTGGAGAAGCAGTTGCTTGCCATCTCGGTCCTAAATCTACTCCCATGAATCTTGAGACTGTATCCCCAAGTTCTGGACTTGCCTACTAATTTTTTAAAATTTAAATTTAGATATATAGCATGGTTCATGAACCTTGTGTTGCCCAAATACCCCAATTAACCTACAACATTTTGATGGGGTGGGAGGAAATCAGAGCACCCACAGGAAACCCACGCAGTCACAGGGAGAATGTACAAACTCCATACACAGCGCCAGATTCAAAGCCAGGTTCCTGGTGCTGTAATAGCTTTGCAGTAGCCACTACGTTAACCACAGACGTGTTACTAGTGGAAGCAACTTTCTTGCCTCTTTCATAATTTAATGCTTCAATAAGATTCAATTTCATTCTTCTAAATTCCAGTGAGTATAGTCTCAGACGACTTAATCTCTCCTCATAGGCTAAACCCTTCATCTCTCTAACCAACCTAGTGAAGCCCCTCTGCAAAGTGGTCTACCTGCTTTTGGAGGGAGATGACTGCCTGTTGGTCACCCATTCCCTAGCTTTTCTTATGCCCTTGTACTTCAGTGTGGCCAACTCACCAAGGCAATATCCACAACATTCCTGGCATTTAGCATATGCACAGCTCCATTGCATCATATGGAACTGTCAGGAGCTGCAGGTGGATACATGTCCTACGCACGTAGTCATCAGGGGTGCAGGCAGTAGCAGTATTCTTGAATCCCCAAATTGTGCAGGAGAATGATATGGGTCTGAGGTCACTTGCCATGACTAAAAAAAATGTGAAGAAAAGTTTGACTGGATGTTAATTAAATTGTTCACTCCTGCCTCTGCATGGTCTGAATCCCTCAATTCCCCACCTGTTCACGTGTCTGTCCAAATGCCTCTCAAATGTTGGTCTCTTATCTATTTCTAACTCCTCCCCTGGCAGCACATTCCAGGCACCTACTACTCTCTTTGTAAACACAAAACATGCCTCACTCATCCCCCTTTAAACTTTTCCCTCTGTTATGGGCCCAGAGGACCCCAAAACCCAACAGCAATAGAAATTCACCAAGACAAATGGTTACTTAAATAAAAGTTGCTTTTCATTTTTTTTTAAAAACATGAAAACAGGATTCTAATTCTAAGCATGTGTATGTAATGTGTGTATGAGTTCAGAAAAGTTCTTTGATTCACACTCCAATCTCACTTCTCACTCCTCCAAGTTCACCAGTATCAGGCAATTCTTTAATTTAACATTTATGAATTTAACATTTATGAATCTTCACCAGGTTGTGGTGTTTGAAAGGTTACCGCTCAGGAAGGTTCTTTTTGGTTTTCAGAGAGAGATTTGTTGTTCATTGGACACCCACTTTTAATCAGCCACTTCAGTGTCTTGCCGAAGAAACTTGCCCCTTCAGTGTTTTCCAGAAGAAAACCTCTTTCTTTCAGGTCAGAGTTCCTTTTCTGTTTCCCTTATTTCAAATGAAACATTATACAGCCAGCCATCTCCTCTTGTATGGACCACAAGGACTCTGACCAGGCTGAACTAAGAACTCACAACCCATCTTCAAAATGGGGTTTTTCCACAAGTTTGCCAGCTTGTCCTGTTCCAGTCCCAGCTGCTGCTGCCGAACTACAGAACTGAATTCTCTCTCTGAGAAAACCACATGACCCTCTTATAACAGCAAACTCCATTCAAACAGTCTGCGGCACCGAACCCAATTTTCCAAGTCCGTTCATCTGTTGCTTTCCAAAACAATAATTTATTACTCCACAACTTGTCCAATTAACACCTACTTGTGAAGTCTTTACAGGCATTCTACAAAGGCACTTGGAGCCTGGACTGTCTGGCTTAAGCAGAGCTCTGGCATTTTAAATGAGCTCTGTTTTGAAGTGTTTGTTTGTGACCTACACTAAAAAAAACTACCACAATTTATCTCCTTTAAAACATATCTATATACAATATAAAATAATCTGTCACACCCCTCACTTTAAATCTCTGGTATTTCTAGCCTGGGGGGAAGAAAAGGCACAGATCACCTACCCTGTTCTTGCCTGTCATCATTTTAAGTACAGTAAAACCCATGGTATTTGGCACCTATGGGGATTGGTGGATGCTGGATAACTATTTTCTGGTTGTTTGAGGCTTACAATGTTCAACTAATACACTGTTAAAAACACTATATTTGTACTTGCACTGAACAAACTTCACTTGCATGAAAATATAAACCTTGAAGCATTTTACTTTATTTTCAGTCACATTCTTTCAAAATATTTAACTGTCACTGCATCTGCAGGATCCCCCTTTCCACAGAGCCACTCAAAAGACGAACTATAACATTAGAGATAATTAACCCCCCAAGTTTACAGATAAAACCTCTGACTTGGGGGAATCTCTTACTAAGCAGGTATAAGGATTTATTTTAAGAGAGTCACTCCTATGGCAAATGGCATCAACCAGCTCTTCATCCTGGGTTACGCCATTGCTGTTTCATATAACTTTATTCAAACAGCTGCTACGAGCAAAGCTGAATATTTGCTCCCATCTTCACCAAAGATTAATTGGTTACTTCAGAGAATGCTTACTTTTATACTTGTAAGCTTGCACATTCTTACCTATTTTAATCTTTTATTTATTTTCCTCGTTTTAGCTGATTGCTTGACACTTCTGATTGGCTGTATTCATAGTTCTATCAGGTCACCTCTCAGCCTCTGATACTCTCTTTAAAATTTTCAAGATGTTATCAAACAATACATGAAATAGAAATTAAAATAAACTAAAACTAACCCCAACCCACCCACCCCCACCCTCAGCAAACCCTGCAAGGGGAGCAAAGTACTAAAAGCCTATACAATAGCTTAAGATATTACCAAGCCCTACATTTCAAACAGGTGATCACATCTGAACAAAAAAAATTATAATTATCATACAAATTGTTATTTTTTCCATAAGACCTCAATTCATTATGCCAACGAACTATTATCACTTCAACATCGTCCTTACAAGAAATCGCCACATATTTATACGCAATAGCCAATGCTAAACCAAGAAAAGCGATCTGAAACTTATCCAACCCCAAATCATTAAATAAACCAGTATAACCTAACAAAAAATTTTTTGGATCTAATAAAAATTTAATCTTAAACAATTTTGAAAGAAAATCTCTAATTTTGCCAGTTGAACCTTATCACAAGACCAAACTGAATGTTAAAAAAAAAAGTTCCTATACACTGACAACATCTAAAACGCCTCTGAATCACTAAAGCCATATTTCTTCAATTTCTCAGGGATCAGATACAACTGATGCAAAAAATTATAATTAACATACTATACCTTACATTAAGCAATTTAGTCACTCCATCATAACACATAATCTTCCTGATCGATATCACAAATTAAATCCCCTTCCCATTTACTCTTAGATTTATCTAAATTTGGTTTATCCACAGTACCCTGCAGCAATGTATACATATCAGAAATAAAACCCTTATTTGACAAATAAGAAATCAAAAATTCAAATTTCATTAACTTGGGTCAGCCTCTGATACTCCAGGGAAAGTAATGCATGTTCATCTATCTCTCCTGATGGGGAACACCATATGTTGGAATTCTGAAATAAAACACAAAATGTTGTAGACACCTGACAGCATCAGTCAGCATCTGTGGCGAGAAACAGAGTTGACACAACTGGCCGGTTATTTAATATATATCAGCCTTGTTTTCTTTTTACCTCCTGTTAAATACTTCTTAAATTTTTTTTTTAATGATGTAATTGGTAAGAGAGAAGTGTGGAGGAAACCAAAACTTCACTGCTGCACTTGGAAGGGGGCCCTGCTTAAAAAAAAAAGGTTGAGAATGGCTTTTAGTACGTCAGTTTTTAAAATGAAATTCCTATTTGTCCTGCAGAAAGTAGGAATTGTCACTCTTGTGTACATTGTACCATATATATGACAATAAACTCATCATCCTGTCAATGAACTGAGATATCAAAGGGTCCAAGTCCTTAGTTTCCCGAAAGTGGGAATGCAGCTAAAAAGGCTTGCGAAAAAGGCATATGGCATGTTTGCTTTCATTGATTGGGGCAGAGAGCATAAGAGTTGGGACATTGTGTTGTAGCTTTACAAAACACCGGTCGGCCCGTACTTAGAGAATTGCATCCACTTCTGGTAACTACGCTATCAGAAGGATGTGATTGCTCTGGAAAGAATGCAGGGGAGATTACCAGGGTGAACTTTAGTTCTGGGAAGAGATTATATAGAGTGGGCTTGATTTCCCTGGAGTAAAGGAGGCTAATGAGATCTAATAAGGCAGTGATAACCAAAGATGAGCAAAATATTTTTCCCCTAGCAGAGGTATCCAAAACAACAGGACATTGATTTTAAGGTGAGGGGTAGGAATTTTAGAAGGGCCTGTTTTTGCACAGAGTGGTTGATAGCTGGAACGCACTGTCAGAAGAGGTGGTGGAATCTGATACAATCACCACATTTAAGAAGCATTCATAAGACACAAATAGAAAAGGCATAGAAAAATACAGGCATAGTGACATGAATGGGAGGGTGTGATGGGTCTGTTCCTGTGCTGTACAGTTCTATGACTCTAGGATTTTAATTGTTCATCCTAGAGATCATTGATAAGAAACATTAATTCTGTTTTACTCTCTGAATACTTGCTGAAGTTCTTAATAATCCCAGAATTTTCTGTTCCATGAAAGATATTCATATTGCATTTAATCAGAAATGCCAGGATATTCAAAATTCAAGCTATTTGTCTAATTGCTTACAAAGGATCTGGACAATAGAAATAACCATAATTTTGCAGATATTTAGATGAGAAAAACAGATAAAGATAGTGTAAGTAGAAAATAGTAATCAAGTGTGGTTCAAACTTTAAATGCCACATTTATGGTGCATTTGAGGTAAATTTAAATTTGGACATAATCACTGTAAAAAGGCCCACAAGCCTGTGCTGGCCAATTAAACCCAATTGACCTATTATGCCTGTACATTTTGAAGGGTGGGAGGAAACTGGAGCACCAGGAGGAAACTCGTGTTGACACGGGGAATGTACATAATCATTACAGGCAGCACTGGAACGAACCTGGGTTGCTGGCACTATAACAGAGTTGCGCTAACCTCTACGCTAACTGTGCCATGTAGACAAGTGAAAATATTATTCATTGAGTATTCAATCACTGCAGTTGTTTTGGACAGTGCACTGATAATTTTAGTTTGGTGCTTTGAGTGCAGGGAATTCTATTGGCTGAAGGTTTTGGGTAGGCATAGAAACTTGTGTCTTAAAGAAAGAACTGGAAATAACGTGCTGCACAAACTTCAGATCCAACAAAAAGCATTTGTAATAGTAAATAGCGTTTCATGTCAAGGATGCAGGAAGGAGATGGAACTGTGTAGGATGACAAATGTGAAAGACATAGAGAGACAATAAGCCTCGTGGGTGTTGGCTATTATAACTTCTGTTCACTTCTGGTGAAAGTTACTGAACATCATGAGTTGAGATGGCGATTCCTACCTTTTTTGTCCATGGGCTAAAACTGCTCCTTTGGAAAAACTCATCACAAAATGATGTAAACAAGATTAGCACAGTGATGCAGCTAGTAGAGCTTCTGCCTCATCGTTCCAACAGTTTGGGTTGAATCCAGATCCCTGGTGTTGTTTGTGTGGAGTTTGCATGTTCTCCCTGGGACTTTGCAGGTTTTTGATGGGTGCCCTCACCATCTCCCACATCCTGGAGATGTGCAGCTTCGTAGGTTAGGCGGCTATTGTAAATTGCAGGTGACTGCAAGCATCTGGGAAGAGAGGATGGGAATAGGGGAGGGTAGGTTACTGAAAAAATGAGTTGGGAATGGGTTTGCTGTGTGAGACTCAATTGGCCAAAATTGCCTTGCTCTGATTTGTAAGGAAATATAAACTCGCATGCCTTTTAAAAAGAATAATAGGTTGTTTTGATCTATACAAAATCCAAATATATAATCAGCAAAAGAAAATTGCAGAAAAAGGGTAAAAAAAAATACGCAAGTTTAAAGTTGGTGCCCCCTCGTGGTCAGTTCGCAAAGCCACACAGCACACAATCTCAGGCAACCGGAAAATTCACTTATGCGACATCTACCAACCCCAATAGGTGGTGGATACTTTTTTACTATATATGGTTTCTAATCAAGTTTGACATGTATATGGAGCAATTTTTATCTGTATTATTTTCTGCATCCAGCACCTTGCTGAACCATGGGACACATGAGAAACTAGATGCTGGAATCTGGAGCAAAGAAACAATTTGCTGGAGGAGCTCAGCAGGTTGAGCAGCATCAGTGGGAATATAGGAATGGTTGAAGTTTTGGGCTGGAACCCTTGATGAAGGGTTGATGAAAGTTTCTGGTCTGAAACATCAACCATTTGTTTCCTCCCACTGTGGAACTCAACCCATTGAGTTGCTCCAGCAGATTGTATTTTGTTGAATGTAATTGTTATATTTATGGCATACTATAGATATGGTCATCTTGACATTAATGTGTGATCCTTCAACCTGGCTTGGTTAGTGATATGCTGGCTAATTACACCACACTTGTGATCACCAACTGTTCTGTGGGTTTCATTTGGCACAACTGTCTCTTTGCTACAGTATAATTAAGACTTGCCTCCTGAAATGATCCATTCGTTAAATATATTGTGTGGTCTTGAATCCATTATACAGATCAGAAAAGTGCCACATTTTTTTCCCTACCTTTAGTGTCTTCAAGGCAGGGAGAGGAAAAAGCGTGAGATTTCATGCTTGGAGTAAAATGTGGAAGTCTGCAGACACCGTGATTGAAGTAAAAACACAATGCTGGAGAAACTCAGCAGATTAAACAATCAACCTTGTATATATTAAAAAAAAGATACATAACCAAAGCAGGAACCTGTCTTCATTTTGCTTAAGCCTTGATGAGGGGCTCAAGCCCAAAACATAGGTTCTGTATCTTTGTCTTTGCTATATAAAGAACACTGTTTGACCTACTGAGTTTCTCCAGCATTGTGTTTTTGAGATTTCGTGCTTGATTGACACGTGTACTCTTTCCAAAGGAGATCAAGAGTGGGAATATGGTCTTTGTATCTACAATCTTGTTTCTCAATTAAGGTGCAGATTGAGAGGTTCATGTTTGATAGGAATGTTTGCTGAAGATTGGACCCAATCCACTAGAGCAGCATTTGTAAATAGAGTAAACCTCTGATAATCTGATGTCTATTTGGAAATTCTGATAGTTCACCTCTGGCTCACAAGGTGCAGATCCCCACAGGCCCTGCAACCGATGCGGCTCCAGTTTCCATATTTTGCTGAGCAAAATAGTTTCCTGTGCTCCCTTTTCTGTTTCTTGTGCTCCTTTGAAACATCTTTTTCACTGGATTCTACTTTGTGACAGCTTTTTCTTTGTTTGTTGGAATAACATCCGATAGTCTGGAAGATCTGATAGTCCAACAGCAATGACCCATGTGTGGCAAGGGCTCAGCCCTGGCTCCTGTGGCTACTGAATTGGCACCAGGGTTAGGCCCATGGCAGAGCTTGGCACTCCCTCCAAGACTGTCATGGAAGCCCACTGTGGGGAGGCAGTTGTGATGACAATGGAGGAGGTTAAGGTGTGAATCAGTTGCAGTTATGATAGAGGCTGTGATGGAAGCTCCCATCAAGTCTATCTGAGGAGCCACACTGAGAAGTAGTTGGGTGGTATTTCTTTCTACATCAGGGGCCAACAAAGTAGTAGTTAATTTGGAAGGTGGTAATGACAAGTCCCTGAACAGGTGGGCAGGTCTTCGAGGTCAGAGGAGGCAAAGGGAGTTCTCGCTGTGGAGCCGGTGTGGTGTCTGTCAGATCTCATGGGGTGGCGTGGTGGCTGAATTCAGAGGGGTGAAGGCAGCTGGATGAGACAGACTTCACCTTGGGCTCAGAGGTGCCAATGACTTCTGAAGGCTTCTAGGTATGGGAATCGGGTGTTGAGCAGAAGCGATAGAGATTAGTCAGCTATATACAGGGGTGGCAGAGGAGAAGGAGGTGATGTGGTTCTTAATCAATTGCTATTAAATTCCTTTAGAAGTTGCTTCTTTCAAGAGCATCCTGGCTGGCTGCATCACAAGGCACTTTCAGGTAGCCAAAATCCCCCGATGTAAAGCCGCATATTATCCCATATGCAGCTGTCATGAGGCCACTTGAAAACGCAGGAGGCGCATGCGAGGCGAACTTTGTAACCATTCTCAGGGAGGGATAATCGCCGGAGCACTGAGGTCTCCCCCGGCACCTGAATACATCCGCCTGAAAGGGCAGCTAAGGGGATGACAATCAGCTGGCGAGCGTCTGACATCCCCGCTCCCAGTTGCCCCTGCCCCTGGTGTGGGACGTCCCCACACTGGGGTGGCCGGCACAGACTGATATAGGGCTGTGGGGAGAGAGCGGGGCAGTGGAATCAGTGTGGGGACGTCCCCGCGCTGACACCCCAAGCCGGCTGCCCCAGCTCTGACAGCCTGTAATGGAGGATTTAGATCAGCTTATGCAAGAAGGGATGCAGTTGCATCAGTAGACATAATCTAAATTTACACTATGGGGCCCAGGGATGCATATGAATCAGTAGACATTATCCAACTTCCACCATGAGGTCAAGAGATGCAGTTGTCTTTTGTTGGTCGCAGACTGTCAGGAGACCTTGAAGATAATTAAATCATTTGTTCAAAGAGATAAGATCTGAAGTAAACAACTTTTGGGTAATATAAGCCATGGTCCCACTGCTGAAGTTTGAGACTCTCCAAGAGGTGACAACATCTCTCAGCAAGAAGAACTTCAAGATTCCAAACCAACGTCGAGGTGGAGAAGCTGCTTGTAGGTCAGACAGTGTGCAGTCGTCGCCTCGCTTTGGCAGTTGGGACCAGTCCAGGCATTGATAAGTATAATTGGGAAGGGTTTGCTTATTGTAGTGTGAATTCAGCTTTAGATTTAGTAATAAAGACTTGTATAAACTGAACTGCTCTCGGTGTGTGTGTCTATTTTCTTTCGGTAGCTTGAACCTTGTGACCAATCTAAAATGAACAAAGTGAGAGGTACAAGTTTACCCAAGACACAGCCAGCCATCCCAAACCTGACAGCCTGAAGGGACAGGAGCCAGAGTGTGCTTCAAGGGGCCTCCCGTGCAGCTGTCCCTTTCAGATGGCCAGCGCTGCTCTTTCAGCGCTGCCACGCTTCCACAGGTCTGAATCTGCTTCTGCAGGTGCATTCTTGGCGGAAAATGCACCTGAAGAAGCCTACAGTGTGGTATGATTGCTGCAGAGTAATGGATCAGAGGACAATGCACAGGACTACGAGTGGCAGAGAGGATCACTGGAGTCTTTCCCCCCCTCCCCACCCCCATTGACATGATCTACTGGGATTGTGACGCGGGGAGGATCTACTGGGATTGTGACGCGGGGAGGATCTACTGGGATTGTGACGCGGGGAGGATCTACTGGGATTGTGACGCGGGGAGGATCTACTGGGATTGTGACGCGGGGAGGATCTACTGGGATTGTGACGCGGGGAGGATCTACTGGGATTGTGACGCGGGGAGGATCTACTGGGATTGTGACGCGGGGAGGATCTACTGGGATTGTGACGCGGGGAGGATCTACTGGGATTGTGACGCGGGGAGGATCTACTGGGATTGTGACGCGGGGAGGATCTACTGGGATTGTGACGCGGGGAGGATCTACTGGGATTGTGACGCGGGGAGGATCTACTGGGATTGTGACGCGGGGAGGATCTACTGGGATTGTGACGCGGGGAGGATCTACTGGGATTGTGACGCGGGGAGGATCTACTGGGATTGTGACGCGGGGAGGATCTACTGGGATTGTGACGCGGGGAGGATCTACTGGGATTGTGACGCGGGGAGGATCTACTGGGATTGTGACGCGGGGAGGATCTACTGGGATTGTGACGCGGGGAGGATCTACTGGGATTGTGACGCGGGGAGGATCTACTGGGATTGTGACGCGGGGAGGATCTACTGGGATTGTGACGCGGGGAGGATCTACTGGGATTGTGACGCGGGGAGGATCTACTGGGATTGTGACGCGGGGAGGATCTACTGGGATTGTGACGCGGGGAGGATCTACTGGGATTGTGACGCGGGGAGGATCTACTGGGATTGTGACGCGGGGAGGATCTACTGGGATTGTGACGCGGGGAGGATCTACTGGGATTGTGACGCGGGGAGGATCTACTGGGATTGTGACGCGGGGAGGATCTACTGGGATTGTGATGCGGGGAGGATCTACTGGGATTGTGACGCGGGGAGGATCTACTGGGATTGTGACGCGGGGAGGATCTACTGGGATTGTGACGCGGGGAGGATCTGCAAAATCATTGATGACCCCTTCTACCCTGCACACAGTGTCTTTCAGCCGGTACCATCAGCAGAGATACAGGAATATCGGAGCCACCACCATCAGACTGAGGAACAGCTTCTTGCCATGGGCAGTGAGAATACTGAACAACCTAAGTAACTGCTCACACTAACCATCCGGGACTCTCATATTCATGAAGCAACATGTATTTATTTGTATAGATGAACTACTTGTCCTGCATATGTATTTTTGTCTGTATATGTGTTATGTCTGGTTGTGTGCTTGTGTGTTTTGCACTGAGGATTGGAGAACGTTGTTTTGAGGGGTTACACTTGTATAATACGATGATAATAAACTTGGTCAAGAATCACATCTCCTCTAATTTAGCCACCTCTGCCATCCCTGTATGGAGCTGCCTTTTCTCCATTGGATCTCCTCAATGTCAGCACCGCATTCCCAGAAGCCTTCGGAAGCCATTGGCACCACCCTCCATTTTTTTTTGCAAAGTGGTGCCAGACTGTGCTGTCTCTTTTGCTGGACTTTGTATGGTGCGCAAAAGAAAGTGTAGATCTCAGTCCATGTGACAATAATAAATAAAGCTAAATCTATTCTAAATATGAATAGAGTTTTAATGCATCTTGCTTCCTTTTGAAAGTCAAGTGACAATAAATTGTTTTCTGTTCTCTTTGGGAAAATGAGAGTAAATTAGTGGGAAATGATCCAATCCTCATTTATAGGTAACAATAAGGATGATTTGTTTAGCTTGTGTTGTCAATTACAATCTTGCAGTGGGGAAACTTATTCAACATTGCTTTCTTGTTTTACTTTGACGTCATAGTTTTACTTTGTCTTCATGTTGTCTTTGTTCAAATGAGTTATTGTTATTTGACTTTGTTGAAGGTTACTGAGTGAATTTATATAATTTACAGGCCCTTCAGCTCTCGATGTTGTGCTGACCCATAATTCCTTCCAAAAAAATACCCTGTATACCCCATAACCCTCTATTTTCCTTTCATCCATGTGACTGTCTAAGAGTCTCTTAAATGCTCCTAATGTTTCAGCCACCAACACCATCCCTGACAAGGCATTCCAGGCACCTACAACTGTGTTTATCTTTTTTTAAATTGTACCCTTGATGTCTCCCCAAAACTTTCCTCCCTTTGTACATATGTCCTCTGGTGTACGCTGTTCCTGCCTGGGAAGTGGGTGCTGGCTGTCCACCCTATCTATGCCTCTCATAATCTTGTAGAACTCTAAGTCTTCTGTGCTAACCTTGCCTAATAAGAGTTGTTTCTCAATTCAGGCAACATCTTGGTAAATCTCCTCTGCACTCTCTCCATAGCTTCCACATCCTTCCTATAATGAGGTGATCAGAACTGAACACCATACTCTGTGTGGTCTTAACAGAGATTTGTAGAGTTGTAACATGACCTCTCTACTCCTGAATTCAATCCCCCTATTAATCCCAGTACCCCATAGTCCTTATTAACTATCCTGTCCACCTGTGTGGCGACCTTGAGGGATGCATGGATGTTAACCCCAAGGTCCCTCTGTTCATTCACACTGATCTTTGCTTATTATTAAACATGAATGCTACCACTCATTGATCTGTGAGGGTGAACCATTTCCCAGTGAGATAGTGCCTCCAGTTGGGTACAGCCTCCATGGTGGCCTAGGCCTCCTCAATGGAGGAGTGGTGAATTTCAGGGCCTTGGAAGGCTCATTAGAAGGTGATGGGTTTGCCTGCTTGAGTGTGCCAGCCAGGGCAAAATTGGATGCATCATTCTCCATTTGGAATGATGTTGGCTCATCTATAGCATGGATGGTGCCTTGGCGATGTCGTCTTTGACACTGTTAAAAGCAGTTTGGGCTTCTGCTGGCATAGACGAGTCTTGCTCACATAGTTTTTTTAAAATTTTTTTTATTTTTCACACCATAAATCACATTAGCCATGATATACACTATTTCTTTTTCACACATATACAGTGACTTTTTCTCCCCCCCCCCTCCTCCCAAGCCACCCCCCCACCCCCCCCCCCCTCTCATCCATTTTAAGTATACAATCTAGGTTGCATTAAGCCAGTCAGACAATGTTGTCATTCAACAAAATTACACCAGAAATTCTACTGAGTCCATTCTTTTCTTTCCTTCTCCTTCCATCAACTTAGGTAATGTTTGTCCCCGGTAGGTTTTCGCTATTGTATTTAATGTAAGGCTCCTATACTTGTTCGAATATTTCAATATTATTTCTTAACCTATATGTTATTTTTTCTAATGGAATACATTTATTCATTTAAATTTAGTAGTTTCTTCCTTTTTAATTTGGTTATGTATTCCATTAATATTTAAAGACATATAGTTCAGCGTAGCCCTTTTATATTTTGTTTATCTTCTCTTTCCGTTTTTCCATCATTACCTTTCCTCCTTTTCCATTTCTGTTTTCTTATTTTCAACTCTTTATAAGACAACATTTCTACAACATCCAACATTTTCCTTATTCTCCTATTTCTATCTTATTTATCCCCAATCTCCCCTTCACCTCCTGAGTTGTCCTTTATCCCTTGTCGGACAACCACATCTCCCCTCTCCATTTGGATTTGCGAATCCACTCGCAAGCGTCAACTGATTTTGCAGTGACTGCTATTTCCCCCCACCCCGCCTCCCCCAGAAAAGATTTCACTTTTCATATGTCACAAAGGTCACTCTTTTAATTCCCTCCTTATTCTCTCTATTCCATTACCTTCCCTTATTAATTCTTGTCTATACTATCTATATTTTCCTCTAAGTACAGATACATTCATGTATGCTCATTGTCTCTATTCACTCTTATACCTTTTTACCCGCATACATATCAATCGTGATCATTTTTACTCTCATTACCCGTCTTCATCCCTCAGTCTATTTTTGTCTTTACCCACATCCATATCAATCGTGATCATTTTAACTCTCATTACCCGTCTTCCTCCCTCAGTCTATTTTTGTAATTGTTCTGCAAATTTTCGTGCTTCTTCTGGATCCGAGAATAGTCTGTTTTGTTGTCCTGGAATAAATATTTTCAATACCGCTGGATGCTTTAGTATAAATTTATACCCTTTCTTCCATAAAATCGCCTTTGCTGTATTGAACTCTTTTCTCTTCTTTAGGAGTTCAAAACTTATATCTGGATAAATGAAGATTTTTTGCCCTTTATACTCCAGTGGTTTGTTGCCCTCTCTTACTTTTTTCATTGTCTTCTCCAGTACCTTTTCTCTTGTAGTATATCTTAGGAATTTTACTACAATAGATCTTGGTTTTTGTTGTGGTTTAGAGGCCAATACTCTATGTGCCCTTTCTATTTCCATTTCTTGCTGTAGTTCTGGACATCCTAGGGTCTTAGGGATCCACTCTTTTATAAACTCCCTCATATTCTTGCCTTCTTCATTCTCCTTAAGGCCCACTATCTTTATGTTATTTCTTCTGTTATGGTTTTCCATTGTATCTATTTTTTGAGCTAGTAGTTCTTGTGTCTCTTTAGTTTTTTTATTAGATTTCTCCAATTTCTTTTTTAAGTCTTCTACCTCCATTTCTGCTGCTACTGCCCGCTCTTCCATCTTGTCCATTTTCTTTCCCATTTCTGTTAAGGTCATCTCCATTTTATTTATTTTCTCTTCTGTGTTGTTTATTCTTTTTCTTAATTCCTTAAATTCCTGTGTTTGCCAATCTTTAAATGACTCCATGTATCCTTTAATAAGAGCAAGTATATCCTTTACCTTGCCTTTCTTTTCTTCTTCTATTTCACTGTACTCTTCCTCTTCCTCTTCTTCTTCCTCTGGGTTGGCCATCTGTTGTTTCTTTGATGCCCTTTCCTCCTCTTCTTTCTTGTTTCTATTGTCTTCTGTGGTCTCTTCTTGCTGCAGGTGTTCTGCAGCTGTCGTTGCCGGCTGTGGAGGTCGACTCCCCAGCTGGTCCCCCCTCCCGTCGGTGTGTTTTTTTTCATTCGCATCCTTCGCGCATGCGCGGTTGCGCACTTTTACTCGGCTCTGCGAGCCATTTTTGTAGTCCATTATTTACCGACCTGAGGGAGCGGGTTTCTCTCTCCGCAGCGGGCCTCTTTGGACAGGTAAGGCCTTCACCTTTTTCCTCCTTTGTCTTCTCTTCCTCTCTTCTTACCGTTGTTTTCGATTTTTCTTTTTTTGTCGCCATCTTCTTTCCACCTTTATACTCACTTTTCTGTAACTTTTATTTCTGTGCCTTTGTGTTTTCCTTTGTTTTTCCCGACTTTTCTGGAGAGGGCTGGAGTTCACCGTCCGGCCACTACTCCATCACGTGACTCCCTCAGTCTTGCTCACGTAGTTGAGGACTCATTGAACATAGTATGAGAAGAACCCGAGGTATCTCTTCAGAGCTTAGAGGGAATGTGGGAGGGGTAGTTCCATCAGAGGACGCATATGATTTGGGTTAGGCCCAGTGATGCAGTTCTCGACCATGCAGCCAAGTATGGCTAGCTGTGTTGTCCTGAACACACATTTATCCAAGTTACAAGTAAGGTTCGTGTATTTTGCTGCCCGGAGGAACTTGCAGAGGTTCTCATCAGGATCCTGCAGGTCGTGGCTGCAGATACTAACGTTATCTAGGTATGGAAAGGTGGCCTGCGGATTGTAGCAGTTCATCATGCGGTCTATCTCCTGCTGTAAGATGGAGACCCCATTTATGATGCTGAAAGGGACCTGGAGGAAGTGATAGAGGTGGCCATATGCATCGAATGCCATATACTGGTGGTCCTCTGGGCTGATCGTGAGCTGGTGATACGCTGACTTCAGGTCAATTATGGAGAATACCTGATATTGTGCAATCTGGTTGACCATATCGGATATGCGGGAAAGGGGGAAAGCATCGAGCTAGTAGATGGTCTGGCTGTAGTCTATGACCATCCTATTCTTATCCCCATTTTTATGACCACCTGGGCCCTCCAAGGGAGAGAGGGTGCAGAGGAGAGTTACCAGGATGTTTCCTGAATTGGGAAACCAATCTTATTAGGTATACATATACACAACATGTCGCCTGCAGGGGGCCATCTGTGAACTGTTCATTGCAGACAAAAAGGGGAGTAGGGGCCCATCACAGCGCAGAGTGACTTTCTGAATTTGGCATTGGAAATCCAGCCCCTGTAGCAAAGGATGTGGCATAACGAGCGTCTGAAGCATTTGTACTCTACACCTCCAACAGTGAGGGTCACTACACAGGATCCTAGGGTGGGTGCTGTGTATGATTTGGATGCGAGTGATTGTCTGTGTTTGGTAGGCTGAACTTTAAGAGACAGTTGTTTAGTGGTATTGGGGTGGATAAAGCTTTCTGTACTCCTGCTATCAAATTAATAGTTGATATCGTGCCCATTTACCCGGTCGTCCATCATGAACCTGGCAAGTTCTAGCAGTGCCTCCTGGTTCAGAGTGATATGGAGGACAGTATGGATTCATTGTCCGAGTCTGATGGGTGCTCCCTCACCCAAGATGGCTACCCTCAGCTGCAAGGTCGCAGGCCTCAACCCCTTATTGTATCGTATCCCTGGGAAGATGGCATTTGGTGCGCAGTCCAAAAGGCAGCCTGCATGGTTCTCACATGGTGTCTCTAGAGTGCAGGGAAGATCGCGCAGATCACGCTGCTCAGAGTGGCGACTGTCCACACGATTTTGTGGATGGTTTGCACTGACGATCTTTGGTGTAATGCCCCTTTCTCCAGCACCTGAAGCACACTGCAACATTGACAGGGCAGTGTTTCATCAGATGCTGACCCTGCCTGCAAAAATAGCACTTGGAGTGATCTCCCGCAAAGGCAGCAGTGGTCAGGCCACTAGGGTAGTGGGTCAGTGTAGGGGACCAGTCACTCACGGGGCAGGACGATGACCCCATCCCAGGATAGCGGCACCCATGGTGACCAAATAGCAGAGTAGTCATCTGAGGTCTGGAGGGCCACCTCCAGTGTCTCCGTAAGTTCAACTGCCCTTGCAGATTGAAAACCTTTTGCTCCATTAGCTGTTGCTGTATGTACCTGAAGTGGATACCGGCCACATAAGCGTCTCTGATGAGGTCCTTTGCATTCTGGACAGCTGACATGGCTTTACAGTTGCACGCTATACACAGGATCTGGAGGGCCAGCAGGTACTCAGCGCTTGACTCACCAGGTCGCTATTTTCTAGTGACCAGGAGGTGCCTGGCGTAGACCTCATTAACCTTCCTGTGATACTGGGCCTTGAGGATCTTCAGAGCTGCTTGGTACGAGCAGGTGTCGCTGATCATTAGGAATACTTGGGGGCCGACATGCGAAAGGAGTGGTCTCTGTCGGTTAGCATCCGTGGTGATGACAACCGCTGATAAGAAGTTATTGAAGCAGTGTAGCCAAAGTTCTAATGTGTTCGGAGTGTCTGGCTACCAAGGGTCGATGTCAAGTTTCAGATACTGTTTTGGTTAATAAAATTAATGGACCATCAATAATCACAAAAGGCTGATGTTGTAAAACTATCAGGCTTTTATTAACTAAAGACTGGAACAACCATGAACCTCATTGAATGATCGAAGCAAAGATAAAGGGCAACATGCAAGAGGCTATGGGTAGGATTGGTCTCGGGAGGCATGTCCAGCCAGCAGCATCCAATCATGGAATAACAGTGGTTTACCAGAATGTTATAAGAACTTATTTTGTAAATAATGCACTCAGCAAACATGAATAAGTTTAGATGTGAGAGTTGGTGGCCTCTTCCATATGTCTTCTTTATAAGAGTTTGCAGTCCTGAGTATACATCAAAAAATAAAACTGGATAGAGAGCAGTGATTTCCTCTGGAGTGATACAGAATAAGGGCATGCTCTAAAACTAAAGATTTGAGCCAGACATTTCAACATTATTGTCAGGAAATCCTTACACCCAGAGAGTCTGGAGAAATTAGTAACCCTTTTCTACAGATTGGCAAATGATACTAGGTTAATGATTACATTTAAATTTGAGATTATTTGAATTTTGTTAAGCAACAGAAATGGAATTGGTTTAATGTGAGGTTTGCAGGTCAACGTGTTCTTGTTCCTATTTTCCTGACTTGTATATTTGCCTTCGGGCATATTTATTCATACTTGTTAATCTTTGATTGATTCCTATATATTCCATTGCTCCTTATATTCCCAAAATTCCATTTGCTTTTAAAGCAGTCATAAATTAATGAGATCAGAGATGGTGCATTAAACATTAACAGAGACACAACTTGTTAACAATCCTTCTGCTTGCATGGATTGCAATACTTGTTTCAGTCAGATGATCACTTTACTGCTGTTTTTCCAAAATTGTATAGCATATTAAAAGACAAATTATATTTCATTAGTTTCTTCTATTCATCCTTTTACTTGGAATAATATCACCTGGATTAAACCGTAGCATCTTGTTCAAAATTTAGACTTCACTAGAGTTTAAACCTTTAATTCTTACAAAACAGCTTTAATTTAAATCTTTTCTTTCTTTGGCTTGGCTTCGCGGACGAAGATTTATGGAGGGGGTAAAAAAGTCCACGTCAGCTGCAGGCTCGTTTGTGGCTGACCAGTCCGATGCGGGACAGGCAGACACGATTGCAGCGGTTGCAAGGGAAAATTGGTTGGTTGGGGTTGGGTGTTGGGTTTTTCCTCCTTTGCCTTTTGTCAGTGAGGTGGGCTCTGCGGTCTTCTTCAAAGGAGGCTGCTGCCCGCCAAACTGTGAGGCGCCAAGATGCACGGTTTGAGGCGTTATCAGCCCACTGGCGGTGGTCAATGTGGCAGGCACCAAGAGATTTCTTTAGGCAGTCCTTGTACCTTTTCTTTGGTGCACCTCTGTCACGGTGGCCAGTGGAGAGCTCGCCATATAATACGATCTTGGGAAGGCGATGGTCCTCCATTCTGGAGACGTGACACATCCAGCGCAGCTGGATCTTCAGCAGCGTGGACTCGATGCTGTCGACCTCTGCCATCTCGAGTACCTCGACGTTAGGGGTGTGAGCGCTCCAATGGATGTTGAGGATGGAGCGGAGACAACGCTGGTGGAAGCGTTCTAGGAGCCGTAGGTGGTGCCGGTAGAGGACCCATGATTCGGAGCCGAACAGGAGTGTGGGTATGACAACGGCTCTGTATACGCTTATCTTTGTGAGGTTTTTCAGTTGGTTGTTTTTCCAGACTCTTTTGTGTAGTCTTCCAAAGGCGCTATTTGCCTTGGCGAGTCTGTTGTCTATCTCATTGTCGATCCTTGCATCTGATGAAATGGTGCAGCCGAGATAGGTAAACTGGTTGAGCGTTTTGAGTTTTGTGTGCCCGATGGAGATGTGGGGGGGCTGGTAGTCATGGTGGGGAGCTGGCTGATGGAGGACCTCAGTTTTCTTCAGGCTGACTTCCAGGCCAAACATTTTGGCAGTTTCCGCAAAGCAGGACGTCAAGCGCTGAAGAGCTGGCTCTGAATGGGCAACTAAAGCGGCATCATCTGCAAAGAGCGGCCCCGATCCGGGCAGGAGCAAGGGGGAGACGGCGGCCCCAGTCCGGGCACAGGGAGAGCAGCAGCGGCCCCGGTCCGGGCGAAGGGTAAACGGCGGCGGCCCCGATCCGGGCAGGAGCAAGGGGGAGACGGCGGCCCCAGTCCGGGCACAGGGAGAGCAGCAGCGGCCCCGGCCCCGGTCCGGGCGAAGGGTAAACGGCGGCGGCCCCGATACGGGCAGGAGCAAGGGGGAGACGGCGGCCCCAGTCCGGGCACAGGGAGAGCAGCAGCGGCCCCGGCCCCGGTCCGGGCGAAGGGTAGACGGCGGCGGCCCCAATACGGGCAGGAGCAAGGGGGAGACGGCGGCCCCAGTCCGGGCACAGGGAGAGCAGCAGCGGCCCCGGCCCCGGTCCGGGCGAAGGGTAGACGGCGGCGGCCCCGATACGGGCAGGAGCAAGGGGGAGGCGGCGGCCCCAGTCCGGGCACAGGGAGAGCAGCAGCGGCCCCGGCCCCGGTCCGGGCGAAGGGTAGACGGCGGCGGCCCCGATACGGGCAGGAGCAAGGGGGACGGCGGCCCCGGCCTCGGTCGAGTGAGGCAGGCGGAGGCCCCGGTCCGGACAGGGAGTGGGAGGCGGCGGCCCCAGTCCAGGCACAGGGAGAGCAGCAGCGGCCCCGGCCCCGGTCCGGGCGAAGGGTAGACGGCGGCGGCCCCGATACGGGCAGGAGCAAGGGGGAGACGGCGGCCCCGGCCTCGGTCGAGTGAGGCAGGCGGAGGCCCCGGTCCGGACAGGGAGTGGGAGGCGGCGGCCCCAGTCCAGGCACAGGGAGAGCAGCAGCGGCCCCGGCCCCGGTCCGGGCGAAGGGTAGACGGCGGCGGCCCCGATACGGGCAGGAGCAAGGGGGAGACGGCGGCCCCGGCCTCGGTCGAGTGAGGCAGGCGGAGGCCCCGGTCCGGGCAGGGAGTGGGAGGCGGTGGCCCCAGTCCAGGCACAGGGTGAACTGCGGCGGCCTCGGCCCCGGTCCGGGCAGTATGGACCGACCTAGGAGGGGAGGCAGGCCCCTCCAGCCCGGGTAAGAAACCTGCATAGGAGAAGGCCACTCCGATATAAAACCTACGACCCAAGGACCTAATTTAAATCAATATTTTGTTAACTGCTCTTTATGCAGATCAAAGGCTTGATATAGAAATCATTCAGTTTCAAATTAAAGAAATAAAAAGGAACTACATTTTTAAAAAGGCAACCTGAAATAGACAGAATTCAAAATCAAGAAAGCACCTTTGACACTGCTCAAGCACCACTGGAATTAGTACACTTCTCCCCTAAAAACATAAACCAATGTCAATATTGTGGTTTAGCATATTGGAGCGTTTACATCTTTTGCCTTTTGTCTAAGCTCCTCAGGAATATGTTTTAATCATGGGATTGTGGTTACTTCTTGTACCACCTTTAAGTCTATCTTTCATATCTTCTTGCAGGTCAATGCTCCATTTTAAATATCTTGGAATGTTTTGCTATGTGTATAGCACTAGGTAAATAGAAGTTGTTGATCTTGTAGAAGCCAAGATTTCTGTTGAAAATAAAGTAAAAACCCTTTGGATTATCATTAGACATTAGTGCTAGGTCTTGCCTATCACTTCCATTTATAACCTATTGAGCAATTTAAAGGAGATAATCAAGTTCTTGTTCCAATATAATTTAGCTGAAGCCACCAGACAAAAGAATAACTGTCCACGACTTACCCTGGTGTTTTATGAATGGACTAGTTGCATTTGCCCAGAGGCTATTAGTAAATATCTCTTTAAAATGTTCCACTCTGTGAAACAGCTCAATTTTCCATTGTGATAAAGTACTATTTAAATGCAGATCTTGTTTAAATAAGACACTGTAGGCCATTTCAGGTGAACCCTCTGCCTTGAGGCTGGTGACAGGAATGGATTGAAAACTAAGAACTCACCTTTCAGGCAGCAGCCCTAAAAGACTGCTCAAGTGTCCCATTCATGTACAGAGGTGCCTCATAGGACCCTCTGGATTTGATGGAGGCGGGGTCACTGTTGCCGCCGTGCCACCCGTTATAATGGCCGTCTTCCCTACCCATAATCGCCCACGCAGGTGGAACCACTCTGTTTCCCAGAACAATGTCAACTATGTGGGGGTTTATGGGTAGGGAAGACCGCTATTATTATGCCATGTTTTGAACTGCAGAGAGCGACCCTGAAGACCGAAGCACCTGGCGAGGTGCCAGAGTGGCCAGCCAGTCTGTCACAGTCCACACCAGCCATTCCCCGGCGGTTCCCGCTGACATCCCCAGCGGGGCAGAGGTTGTCAGTTTTGGGGGGTTGGGTTGAGGGCTGATGGAGTCATTAGGCTTCCCCTAAACAGCCGATTATCCCTCCCCGAGGAGGGTTGGCATCGGTGCCTTGGAGGACTCTCAGCGCATTCAGGAAGGCAAGTATTTAGCCGCAAGGGGATATAATCTTTTTGCCTTTACACAAGGGTTTTGGTCCACCTGAAAGGGCCTGGTAAACCCAACACCACCCTTTTCCTGTTGAACAGGAAAGTCTGCAGCTGCTGGGGTCAAGTGCAAATCACAAAAGTGCTGGAGAACCTCAGCAGGTCATTGCAGAATCAGTATGGAGAGTTTCTCCACTACTTTTATGTACTTCACCCTTATCCTAATGTGTCTGGTTGCATCAGGCTGTGTTTGGAAACAGGCACTGAGTGACTCTATGTGCTGAGGTTCTACCTGTCCCAGGTGTTGTGAACGATGGGCAGTCTGTTGGATATTGCTTCATGACCTATCTTTCATGGAAATACTCTTCCAGACAAACATCTTTAACCACACAATTATCTGGTTGTGGTGTAATCAATTTTTGATAAAGCTGTAACATACTCCCCTGCTCTTATTTTCTGCATCCTGGCTAATCAAGTGAGGTAGTCCACTTTGTTATCTACATTTATTGCTACCTTTTGGACTATAATGTCCACTTGTTCCTTAATATTCCCTGAGGCCCTATCATTCATTGTGCATCTCCTACACTTAATAGTTCTCTCAAAATGTGTCATTTTTGCACTTATCAGGAATAAATTCTATCTACCCATTGCATTGCCTATCGTATCACCTTATCAACATTGTTCTGAACCATAAGATCACAAATCAACACCATCAATTATTATCTCCTCAGATCTGTGTCAGGTGCCAGAACTCTGAATCATTCTAGGCCAGTTTAACAATCATCACACTACATAGCAACAGCAATTCTTTGAAACATATTGGAGGTAAAACAAATTGGGATCATTCAGAGGAAAATAATTATTGGGTGTTTTTATTTGAGACTGGTTTGAGGGCTGTCAGAAGGAGGGAAATGATTTAGCACCTACACTTAGTCTTGTTTACATTGGCATTCAGTTTAAAAACTGCCTGGAACATAAAAGGTTTTTTTAACCACAGTGGATAAGTTTCGACTTGCTTTGTAACTTTAAAACTAGACAATACTAACTTAACAGAGAAAACAAAATGCATGGTGAAACACCATTACCCTCCTGGACTTACTGAGGTCTATCGCAGACCTCTGACAGCTTATTGTGTTACAGCGTCATAGTTAATAACAACATCAATCACACACAAACTAAATCCAACCTGTTAATTACTATCCTGCCAGTGTCTCAACAGCCCCTTCCAGTCTTGAAAGTGATCCCAGGAATCAAATGCCAATCACCCTTTAAAGTGGCAAGTATGAAAGCAAAATCAGCTCAATGCCGGCATCAGACGACCTCTTCTCAAGCCGGGGATTGATGGCCTCGACCCCTAATACAATCCCTGGCCTCTGCAGATGGCAAGTGTGAAATGGGTAATTGAATTGTGGGATTGAAATGACCCAAGCTTTTGCATGAGTGCAGGATGAAAAGATTAAAATGAAGGTATAAACTTTGCCATGGGAAAGTCGCGGGGGAGAGCGAGAGAGAAGAAATAAATAGCTAAAAACAGCAATAAATAGCAATAGTGGACAATTTTTAAATAGCGTGGAAAAATTGATAGTGCACAATTTATAAAGACCATGGAGGGGGGGGGGAAACAAATGGTAGACCTGCCCTCCCAGAATGCTGTGCGACAGAATGTTCCATGTATGCAGCCAGGCATGCAGCCCTTTCTCTGCTGCAGAGTCATCCTGCTGTCCGCCTGGGGATGGTATAAATTCTCCCAGGATCACCAGTGGAGCTCTGTAGACAAGTTCGGCCGAAGAGGTGTTGAAGTCCTCCTTGGATGCCCAACAGCGCCCATGGTAGCTAGTTGGGTCCTTGGAAACTGGTCCTGAGCGGTCCACCAACCCATTGGACTATGGGTGGTAAACTGTTGTGTGAAGCAGCTGGGCACCCCATGGCTGGCAAGGTCAGACCATAGACTTGAGGTGAACTGGGCCCCTCTGTCGGATGTGATGTGGGATGGTAACCCGAACTGTGCCACCCAGGTTGAGATGAGGGCCATGGCGCACGAGGTTGTGGATGTGTCTGCCAGCGAGACTGCTTCTGGCCACCTGGTGAAGTGGTCGACCATTGTGAACAGATAGCAGAAACCCTGGGATACCGGCATGGGTCCTACCACGTCCACGTGAATGTGGTAGAAGCTTTGTTCTGCGGGCTTGAAGTGCTGAGGTGGGGTCTCTGTGTGCTGCTGAACCTTGGTTGTTTGGCACTGCGTGCATGCCTTCATCGACCTGCTGATCTGTTTCTGTAATCCATGCCACACGTATTTGCTGACCACCAGCTGAACCATGGTCCTGATGGATGGGTGAGCCTGTCAGTGGATGGAGTCAAAAACCTGTCATCTCCAAGCTGCCAGGACGATGGGTCTGACCTGATCAATGGCCACATTGCACAGGAGGGTCATGTTACCTGTGCTGACTTGAATGTCCTGGGGCTGCAGTCCCGATATGGCAATCCTGTATTGGGGCATCTCCTTGTCTTTCTGGTACACCTCCGCCAGTGCCACGAAGTCCACTCCGCTTGATAGCACTTGGAGACTTTGCCTGGACAGTGCGTCGGCCACCACAATGTCCTTGCCAGAGACGTACCTTACATCCATGGTCTACTCCAAGATGTAAAACGGGTGTTGCTGACCAGCAGTCTGAGATCTTGGCCAAGGCGAAAGTCAGGGCTTGTGATCTTTGAAAGGTGTGAACAACCTGCCCTCTAGGAAGTACCTGAAATGGCGGATGGCTAAGTACAGCACCAGAAGCTCTCTGTTAAAGCACTGTACTTCAGTTCTGGAGGCCACAGATGTTTGCTGAAGAAAGCCAGCAGCCACCAACTTCCTTTGATCTGCTCCAGAACTCCACTGATCGCAGTTCCTGAGGCATCCACCGTCAGGGTCGTTGGTGTCTGACCTGGGATGTGCCAGGAGAGCGGCATCCGCCAAGGCTTCTTTGGCCTTCACGAAGGCTTCCACTGACTCCTTGTCCCAGGTGATGACCTTCACCTTGTTTGCTATCTGGGCGAACAATGGCCGCATGATGTGAGCAGCTGAGGGGATGAACCTGTGATAGAATTGCTCATTCCCACGAATTCCTGTAGTCCCTTGGTCGTGTTGGGTCTGGTGAACTTCCAGATGGCCTCCACTTTACTGGGTAGCAGTGTGACTCCTTCCCTGGTTATCCTGTGGCTCAGGAAGTTGATGGCCTCCGATCCCAACTGGCATTTGGCTGGGTTGATAGTCAGGCTGAACTCGCTCAGTCGGGTGTAGAGGTTGTGGACGTGTGTCATATGCTCCTGTTGGTTCCTGCTCGCCACAGGATATCATCCAGGTACACGAAGGTGCCATCCAGGTCTCGGCCCCCTGTGTCCATGTGTTGCTGGAAGGTCTGTGCGGTGTTCTTTAGCCTGAACGGCATTCAGTGGAATTCGAAGAGGCCGAATGGGGTGATAATGGTGGTCTTGGGGATATCATTGGGGTGTAATGGGATCTGATGATGTCCCCCCTGGAGAAGATCCTTGCCTCGTGCAGGTTAGCTGCAAAGTCCTGGATGTGCAGCACGGGGTACCGATCTGGTGTTGTGGCCTTGTTGAGCCGTCGATAGTCGGCACATGTTTTCCAGGCCCCAGTTGCTTTGATACCATGTGCAGGGGAGAAGCCAATGGGCTGTCCGACCGCTGTATGATGCCAAGCTCCTCCAGCTTCCTGAATTCCTCCTTAGCCAGCTGGAGCTTCTCCGGAGGAAGGCATTTTGCCATTGCATGGAGCGGCGGGCCCTGGGTCACGATGTAGTGCTGTACCCATGTCAGGGCATTACCATGGTGAATTAGGGGGTAAAAACTGCGTACTTGTTGTCTGATCTCTGCACGGAGTCCAGGTGGAGTGCTGGGAGCCTGGTGTCTTTGACGGGGAAGATTTGAAGTCTCAGTGTAGACCAATTTCCTTTCCTTGAGGTCCACTAGCAGGCTGTGGGCATACAGGAAGTCTGCCCCGAGGAATGGCTGTTCCACTGTGGCCAGCATGAACACCCATGAGAAGAGGCTGCTTCCCAGCAAGTCCTTGAAGGCAGTGTACATGCCTTCCAATGGGGGGGCTCCTGGATGAAGTTGGCCACCTGGCCTGCTGTGTCCTGGTCCAGGGTGCTCATTACGTAGTAGTACCGGGTGGATTCTGCTGTGATCTACCAGATCTGGAACTGTGCTTCAGCCTAGTCAAACAACACACATGGTCGATTTGTCCAGAAGGTTGGCAACTTGAGAGCGATCATGTTGACTGCTGCCTGTTCGCTCATCGCTGGCTTAAATACTGTCTAAACTGTTGGGATCACCAATTGTAGCCATGCGCAACTTGAAAGAAGGCACACACACACATAGTGTAGTCAGGTTAGTTCTGAATTTTATTAGGGCTCAGGCCCGACTTTTATATTTGTACTGTTCCTGCCTTGGCCCCCTTTGGCTGACATCACAACTTGGATAACAAAAGTGGGTTCCCTGCGCGCGGGTACTTTTCTGCATAACAATGCCCTTCTTCCCCACATGTTGTATCTCTCTGTTGGCTGCACAGCAAGACCAGCGCCATTTTAGGGTTTCTGGCCTTTAAGCTGCCCTTGCCGTTCACCTGCCAGTTCATTTGTTGGGGCCAGTGTCGCAGCGTGGGCTGATGGCATTTAGTTGTGCTCGCTGCCTGGAGCGCCAGTTTGATTGCTGTGCCGGCGGGCCGCCACAGACTAATAATAAAAATGTAAGGGAAGACAGGCAATGAGGGCGATAGAATTCTGAATAGGTCCTTCATTAAAAGACGAGAATTCAACAAGTAAAACCAAACAAACCTAGAAATGTTTAAAAGTTGGTTGCAGCTGTAAAGATAAATTGGGTGTTGCTATATTGTATTGACTGGAACTCATTTTACAGGAAAAATGTATACTTTATAGACCTTGGGGAGAAGGTAAGCAAAGTAATAGCAAACATTTTGGCTGATCCCTTAGTTAGCTCCAAATGTTTCAGAAGTAATCTTTGGCAATGATTCTACATTTCTGTTCACATCCAGAACATGTAGTGGTATAAATAGTATATACCTGTATAACAGTCATCAGTCATGTGTTGTATAAAAGGGGGCCGATGAATCAGCATACTGGAGATTGAAATCTTGGCTGAATAGTGAACTAACAACAACCTCACACTCAATGTCACTGAAACCAAGGAATTGAATGTGGGCTTCAGGAATGGAAAACCAGAAGTGTACACTCCTGTGATCATTTGGGTGTCAGACGGAGAATGTGAGCAAATTTAGATTCCTTTCCTTGACCCAACACACCAATAACATCATGAAGAAAGCACGTCAGCACCTCTACTTTCTCAGGAGTTTGCGGAGGTTTAATATGATATCGAAAACTTTAGCAGGTTTCTACAAATATGTAATGGAAAGTGTGCTGACCGGCTGCATCACGGTCAGGTGGGGGAGGGGGAGCACCAAAATCTAGGAGCAGAAAACCATGAAAAAGGTAGTGGACCCAGCCCAAAACTCTCCCCACTGTTGAGAAAGCCTATATGGAATGCTGCTGTCGGAGAGCAGCAGCAATTATCAAGGACCCACACTACTCAGGACATGCTCTGTCCTCTATGTTGCCGTAGGGAAAGAGGTATAAGTGCCGCAAGACTCGCACCACCAGGTTCAGGAACAGTTGCCACCCAGCCATCAGACCCCTCAACAACAAACTCAGAGATTCATTTAAGGACTCTTACTTTTGCACTTTATTTTTTATTGAATATTTATTTTCTGTGCTGCACAGTTTGTTTGCACTTCCTTCTTGTTTACATTTTCTCTTTTGTATACGTATCTTTTCTTGACTACATTTCTATTGCACTACCAATAAGTAGAAATTCTGCCTGGCTCGCAGGGAAAAGAATCTTGGGATTGTATGTACTCTGATATGTCAAGACCTTCAAACTTCTGGGTGTCAACATCTTCGAGGATCTGTCCTGGAGCCTCCATGTTGATGCAATCATGAGGAAGGCTCGCTAGCAGCTATACTTTGTGAGGTGCTTGAGAAGATTGGTATGTCACTAAAACCTCTACAGGTGTTCCCTGGAGAACATTTCTGGCTGGTTGCATCACTGTCTGGTATGGAGGCGCCAACACTCAGGATAATAAAAAAAACACCAGAGGGTTGTTAACTCGCCTGCAACGTCACAGGCACCAGACTTCACCCCATCGAGGATATCCACAAGAGGTGCAGTCTTAAAAAAGCAGCCCCTATCATCAAAGACCCCCATCACCCAGGCCATGCCCTCTTCACTCTGTTACCATTGGTTAAAAAAATGTTATAGGTGCCTGAAGATGAGCACTCAGCGGCACAAGGACAGCTTCTTCCCCGCTGCCATAAGTCCCTGAATAATCAATGAACCAAAGACACGGCCTTACTTTGACTTTTCGTGCACTATTTTTATTTACTTTTGTATGGGATTTAGATGAATGTTTGTGCTGTGATGCTGTTGCAAAACAACAAATTTTGTGACTTGTTCTGACAATAAATCTGAACTTTGATTACATTACAGTAGATATAATTCGCAATGTATTCTTCCGAAAACTTGTGCTGTGAGATTATGATCCTTTGTTAAGTCAGAAAAATGCAACTTTTTCAGCAGGTCAGACAACATCCACGGGTAGGTCAGTTAACATTATGGGTCTGAAGACTAAAATAAAATAGGCAAAATTAAATATCTAAATGGGGAAAGAAGGAGGGGCCCAGGTGTAATGGAGTAGAGGTCAAAAGGTGTGGGAAGTGGAGAGTCATGTAGGGGGAGAAATCATTTGGAGGGTGGAAAGGAGAGAGAGAGAGGGAAATGTTCAGGGGAAGAAGAGATGGATGCAGTGGAATCAGATGGGGCAGAGGGTTACCTAAAATTAGTGAAATCAATGTTCATGCCATTAGGTTTAAGGCTAACCAGAAGGAATATGATGCGCTGTTTCCCAAGTTTACACATAGGACTTACAGTGGGTGAGGCCAAGGATGGACATGCCATGAAGGAATGGTTGGGGGGAGTTAAAATAGTTGGCTGCAGTAAACTCAAGTTTAGACCCCCAATGAGAAGCAGTCACCCAATGTGCATTTGGTCTCAATGATGTAAGGAAGCCTATTACATCATAGGATGTAAAGCTGTTAACAATTTAATGTAATTTTTAATTAAGACATATGACACATCAACATGCCATTTTGGTCCATGACTCCTTGCTGCCCAATTTACACCCAAGTAACCTATACCCCCGGTGTGTTTTGATGGGTGGGAAGAAACCGGAGTCTCCGGGGGAAACCCGGGGGACGCAAGGAGAACGTATCAGACAGCGTGGGATTCGAACCCTGGTCCCGATCACTGGCACTGTAAAGGCATTGTGCTAACTTCTGTGCCAACAGTGTTTAAGCTTGATATAGTTTATTAGATGTTCAAGGTCATTTTAAAATGGTATCTCAACATTAGTGCATATTTTACAAAACAGATGTGGTTATTGTATCCAATTTGGACATTTTAATCATAAACACATTTCCATTTTCCACAATGGTGCTGCTGTCAGTGGAGTTGGAAACTTAGTGAACTGCAGATGTCATCCAACAGCACAAACAGGAAGGTCTTCCCGTCTTCACATGCTGATGTGTAAAGGGATCTGGTGTCCCTATACACAAGATATCTGAGGATGCTGATGGCAATCAGGGCACCTCGAGGGGCTTGGGCATTAATAGCTTCCTTATCGGGGGTTTGGAACCAGGTTCTGAAGAGGGTGACTTGGATGCCTGGATCTTGGGTTCACCGCTGGAACATATACAACCCTGTGTGGGTTCAGATGTTATGGGAGCACAGGAGGCAGTGGCATTGGAGGAGTGGTGGGATCCACGGACACTCGATGCCTCTGAAGGGAGTCTCTTCTGCTTTTTTTTCTTCTTGGTTGAGTGGATGGATTGGTGGGGCTTATTTTTGTTCCTTTACAGGCAAAAACAAGTGAACACATTTTGTGCTTTATGTATATGCCAATAGAGGAATCTTGATAGCTAGCATGCAGCAGGATGTGTGAAAGATAAATTATATTTTGGCATGTAATGGAAGTGGATTTGAGTACGCTTCAAATAGCAGGGTTATTTTTTCATTTAGCAGTGATTGAAACTTTTTAATTTTGAGTATCCAATGATACTTCTAGAGTAAATTAAAAAGTCCGGGGAATATGGAGAAATATAGGAGTTCATGAATTAGCATTTAATAAATTTATTATCTATAACAAATACATGGCCAATAATAAGGAAAGGCCGTTCACTTAAATGAAACAACTGTGTTTTAGGAGAAATATATTACTTGAAAATCAAAGAAATTATGAAAGGCTGAGACAATTAATCACTTATAGGATGTGGTTTGAATTGCCATCTCATCTGCCTCACTCCAGAGACAACATTCAATGCGACTTTAATGATTTTATGCTCTTCGTGAATGCTTCCTCATTACATTATGGTTTCATGGGACTATGGGCTGTCTCTTAACAAATTGCCATAAGATTTCAAGGAAGAGATATGAATCAAACAAGCTTCCACTGAGAAAATATCTTAATTTTCCATTGCAGAATAAAACACCCTTTGACAGAGTATTAGAAATACCCTGCACTTGTCCAGTGGGCTACAGTGATGAGGTGGTCAACAACCTTGTGTGATTCCAGGCCTTCGGCAATGAATTGGCCAACAATCTAAGAGAAACTAGAAAATAAAACACAGAGCATAAAAACCTACAGCACAGTACAGGCCCTTTGGCCCATAGTGTTGTACCTACTCTTCATTTAACAAAAGAATGTAATCATAAAGCACGGTAACAGGCCATTTTGGCCCAGGGACCCGTGACGTCCAATTACACCCCCATTACGTTTTTGAACGGTGGAAGGAAACTGGAGCCCCTGGGGGAAAACCTATGCAGATAATGGGGAGAATGTACAAACTCCTTAAAAATAACACTGGATTCAAGCCAGTGGTCCCAATCAGTGGCACTGTAACAGTCTTGCGCTAGCTGCTATGCAAACTGTGCCACCCCAAACTGCCTAGAATTTTTCTCAGTTCCATGTACCTAGCTAATAGTCTCTTAAATGATCCTATTATACCTGCCTCTGCCACCATTGCTGGCCACACATTCCATGTACCCACCACTCCATGTGAAAAACTTGCCTCATATCCCCCCTGTACTTACTCCCAAGGACTTTAAAATCAATCCTCCTTGTTTTAGCCATTTAAATCGTGGGTAAAGATCTCTGGCCATCCACATTATCAATGTCTCTCATTATCTTATACACCTACCTCTATCAGCTCGGCCTTCATTCTCCATTGCTCCAAGGAGAAAAGACAAATCCTCATAAGTCATGCTCTCCAATCCAAGCAATGGTCTTTTAAAAATCCTCTGCTCTCTCTCTCTCTCTCTATAGCATCTACAACTTAAACTAATGATGGTCAACACACCATGTGCCTTCTTAACACCCTATGCAGCAGCTTTGAATGTCCGATGGACATGGACCCCCAAGATTTCTCAGTTTATTCATACTGCTCAGAGTCCTCCCATTAACACTGTACTCTAGCTTCAAATTTGACCAATTGAATGAACCACTTCACACTTTTCTGGGTTAAAATCCATCTGCCACTTCTCAGCCCAGCTCTTCATCCTATCAGTGGGCCTTTGTAATCTCTGGCAACCCTCCAGACTATCAACAACACCACAAATTTTTGTGTCATTCGCAAATTCACGAGCCCACTCTTCCACTTTCTCATCCAGGTCATTTATAAAAAAATCAAAGAGGAGGGGATGTCAAAACAGATCCCCGCAGAGGACCACTGATCAACCTCCATGCAGAACATCTACAAACATCCTTTGCCTACTCTGGTCAAGCCAATTCGGTATCCACAAAGCAAGCCCTCCTTGGATTCCAAGCCTCTTTACTTTATGAATGAGCATTCCATGGGGAACCTTATCAAATGCCTTATGAAATCTATACACACTACATCCACCACTCTATCTCAATGTTCTTTGATACATGCTCAAAGAATACAATCAGGCTCGTGAGACACACCATCCCCTGCTGAAGCCATGCTGACTAACCCTAATCAAATTATGCCTCTCCACATGCTTGTAAATCATATCTCTCAGGATCTTCTCCAACTGCTTGCCTTCTGATAAGGTCTGTAAATTGGGCCAGTCCAATAAAATCTAGGCCCTGCCACCAACACATATCCCAGTGAGGAAAAAGTTAACCTCTTAGCTTACATTGTTCACCAGTGGAGAGAGACAGATGAGGGTTTCCTGGAATAAACACACTTAAATTATCCTGATGCTGGTCTGCCATAAGTTAAACCTAGACATTGTGTAATTGGTAACAGATCTTCCTCCCAGGCAATGTTATGCAAATTTTTAAGATTTCTTCAGATCCTGGCATCAACTGAAAACCAAAGCTGAAGTACGGATGAGCTTGGGGATTGAAGAAGCTGAGAGTTCCTCAGCTTTTCAGAAATTATACAGGCAAGAGTAATCGTAGAGTGGTACAAGTATGAGTGATTTAAAAGCAGGGAGCAATGGAAATTAGTTGATGTTTGCACTTAACCAAGGATGTTCCTCTATCTTTGTCTTTGTAATCATTGCAAATTTGAAGGAATGGAATGTCTACATGTAGTTTTACATGATAAACTATTTTTATTTACATGCATTCAATGACGAGAATGAATTTCTATGAACCCATTTATTCTTTGTGAGTTTTTTTAAAAAGTCAATGAATAATTTTTAAATGTGGAACGGAATATAACTGAATTGCTTAGGTTGGATGTTTAAAACTCACAGAGAGGTAAATGCACTGATAATTTAACTGAAATGATGCAATATTGCATCAACAGAATTGATTATTCCTTATCAAAAGTTCTTCCCACAATAGATCACACACACACACACACACACACACACACACACACACTTGCCTATATTTTGTTCATACCTTGAAGAAGGGCTCAAGCCCGAAATGTTGATTAAATATCTTTATCCTAGCTATTTAAAGTGCACTGTTTGACCTGCTGAGTTTCTCCAGTATTGTGTTTTTACTTCAATCATGGTATCTGCAGACTTTTTGGTTTCACTCTAAACAAATTCTACTTGTCTGCTATAAAGCCACAGTTATCTTCTGGTGTCTAATCATTCACTCCTGACATGAATACCAAACCTAATGTTCAAAAATGTTGTTGAGTTTTGTAACAGAGTTTATAGAAATGTTTCTTGGAGATAAATTGGGAAAGGTTTGTTAGAGTAGGTCACATGCAAACACTTTAAAACAGATCTTATTTGAAATTTTGGAGACATAGTGGCTTCTCACACCTTTTTGCAAGAACTTTGAAGAGTGCTCAAAAAACTCACTAATGGATTCTTGTTTACCCAAAGAGAATGCTGGGTCCGCTATTGTCTGCAGGAGACTTGATGTTGTAAGAGGGTCATGTGGTTTTGTAAGCAGAGAGAGTGAAACAGGCTTTCTCTCAGCCTCAGAGTGAGAGAGAGAGAAGCAGAGATCACTTGACAGTGTCAGCCAGCAGATGTTGCGACAAGCTGGCAAGCTTTTGGAAGACAGCCTGGTAGAAGTCCTTGTGGTTCATGCAAGAGAAGAAGACTGGCTGCCTAATGTTTCACTTGGAATATGAGAAACAAAAAGGAACTCTGTGGTGACCTGAAAGAAAGAGGTTATCATCTGGAGAATCCTGAAAGGGGCAAGTATCATCAGCAAGAGACTGAGGTGACTGATGGAAGTACATCAATTGTGCAGGTCCTGGAACAACACATCTCTCTCTGAAAACCAACAAGAACCTTCCTGAGCAGTAACCATTTACCTTTTGAGCACCAAAGCCTGGTAAACTTTATAAATATTAAATTCTGTGCACAGTATAAGAATTGCCTGCAACCAGTGAAAAGGAATGAGAAGTGAGATTGGACTGTGAACCAAAGAACTTTTCTGAACTTACACACACATTACATACACGTGCGCTTAGAATTAGAAGGGGGTTAAGTTAGGTTAAGTTAATAATAGACAAGTTAAAGTTTGATTCTGTTTTCATGCTTAAAGATAATTAAAAGCAACTTTTGTTTAAGTAACTATATGTCTTGATGAATATCTATTGCTGCTGGTTTTGGGGTCCACTGGGCTCGTAACAGTATGGTGTCCCTACAACAAATCTTGGCAATGTTTCTATAGCAGACTTGGGGTTATGAAAACTACTGGGGGGAGATCTTGTGGAAAAGTCTGGGATACCTGACTTCAAGTCTCCCTGAGCTTGAGAGAGTATGTACACATTTGAACTCCGGCCCATTGACCTATGTGTTCTATAGCAGGGTTGGCTATCTCAGGCGCAGTTGTGTGTACTTAATTGTGGGTCACACACTTTGGAATCAGCTGACATTTTGCACACACTTTTTGCGTGCACGTATGCATGTGTGTCGAACCTTGAGTCATTCTGAGCCTATGGCTTTAAAAGAAGACATCCCCAAAAGTGGCAGATGTAGAATCCTGCAAAAATAAAGAATTGCTGGAGGAGCTCAACAAGTCAGGCAGCATCCCTGGGTAGAAATAGTCAGGAGTCTTTATCAAAACTATAGAGCTACTGTGTATATATAAAGGGAAAAAGAAGTTGGGCTATGGGCCAGAGACAAAAGGCTATAGGATAGAAGGTGTGGAGAGACAATTAAAGGGAGAGACCACTAGGACGGGGGAGGAGGTGGGAGAAAACGAGACCGAGGGGACAGAAAAGTATATACAAGATGGTAAAGAAGAGATAGAAATAGTGGAAATAGATGGAGGTGGGGGGGTGGGGGGGTTACCTAAAATTAGAAAATTTGATGTTTGTGCTGTTGGGTTTAAGTTTGCTCAGCAGGAAAATGATGAGTTTTTCCTCATTTCTGTTTGGACTTACCCTGACAATGGATGGGTCCAGCAATAGACCTATCATTATAGGAATGGTAGGGAGCATTAAAATGATTGGCTAATAGGAAACTCAAGTTCAGAACCACAAATAGACTGCAGGCGATTGGCAAAGCTGTAAGACAATCTGTGTTGGGTCTCACCAATGTAGAAGAGGCCGCACTGAGTGCATCAAATACAGATTAGATTGAACGATGTGCATCTGTCTGGCCCAGGATGGAGGATAGACAGGAGATATAAGGGGCTTTCAGGCGGCCAGAACACTCGAATCTAAAGCCACCTAAAATAACCGAATGCGGCTGTCGGGAGGCCACCTGAAAGTGGAGAACCCAGCCCCGAGGAGCACTTACCTAACCCTCCTCGGGGAGGTATATTCTCCAGCTCAGAGCATTCCCCCAGGCATCTGTAAGCAGCAAGGCAAAGCAGCTAGCAGCTTTCAGATGCCTAGCAGCAGGCAGGCTGTTGACAGTCAGTTGGCGACCCGCTGACAGCCACCCACCCCGTGGCGGACACCTACGCTCCCCGCTGCGGACACCTACGCTCCCCGCTGCGGACACCTACGCTCCCCGCTGCGGACACCTACGCTCCCCGCTGCGGACACCTACGCTCCCCGCTGCGGACACCTACGCTCCCCGCTGCGGACACCTACGCTCCCCGCTGCGGACACCTACGCTCCCCGCTGCGGACACCTACGCTCCCCGCTGCGGACACCTACGCTCCCCGCTGCGGACACCTACGCTCCCCGCTGTGGCGCCGACAGCTACCTTCCCCGCTGCGGACACCTACGCTCCCCGCTGTGGCGCCGACAGCTACCTTCCCCGCTGCGGACACCTATCTTCCCTGCTGCCGAAACCTACCCTCCCCGCTGCGGACCGGGGCCAGTGTGCGGCAGGAGTCACCGTGTGGACCGGGAGAGTGTGGGGGAGGAATCACTGTGCGAACCGGGGACAGTGTGGGACAGAAGTCCCTGCTGCCGACACTTAACCTACCTGCTGCCTGACAGTCCCCTGGCATGGGACTATGGGGCTGGAGCAGCAGGCGTGGGACTTTGGGGCCCTGATATCTCACTCTGGCTGTTCCAGCCCCGTAGTCCCGTGCCGGAGGGCTGTCAGGTAGCAAGGAGGGGGCTGTCAGGCAGCTGGTAAGCGAGCTGTCAGATGGCTGCCCCTGCCCAGACTCAGGAGCCAGTGTTTGCTCCGCGGCATCTCTCCCCACATCAGACCTTTCAGGTGGCAGAACACCTCCTTCAGTGCTGCCACCTGAATGTCCTTTCGCACATCCACAGCCTGCTCCGGAGCTGCATTCTCCAGGCGATTCCACCTGAAAGTGGCTATAGATACAAGTTTTGCAATTACAGCTGGAAGTGCCTAAGGAAGTGGAAGGATGAGTAGTGAAGGAGGAGTGGACTATAAATCTCAGAGAGATTTATCTGTGCGAGAAGTGGAGGGGGAAAGATGTGGTTGGTAGTTGATCGCGCTGAAGTTGGCAGGAGTGTCAGAGGATAATGTGTTGGATACGAAAGGCTGGTGAGTTTGGAAAGTGAGGACCAGAGGAACTCTGACCTGGTTTTACCTGTGGGGAGCTGGGGTAAGGGCAGACAAGCAATGGAGGAGATGTGCATGAGGGCTTTATCAATGACTATCATATATATGCATGTAAAAGCTGAATTTTGTGAATCAATTTTTAGGGTAAAATTTAGGGGATCGACTATTGCACGCATATATTACTTTTGACCACAGTAGGTACCAGCATTGTTTGGGGCGTCGGGAGCTCGTACGGGCAGCCAGTGACCAGTGGACTGGGTGGCGAGTCCACATACGAGACATCAGGAGTCCATTGGGTGGGTGGGTGGGCAGGCAGTTGGGGCAGTGTGGTAAGTCCGTGTCTGGGGCATCAGGAGCTGGGATGGGCGGATGAATGAGGTCTAGGTGAGAGTGTTACCCAAGTAGGAATGGAACGATGACTCTTTCACATACCCAACAAAAGGCCACTATCGCCAGGGTCCATACATATGCCATGCCTACACATTGAATCTGGAAGAACTTCTTAAAAATTAAAAAAATTTTCACACTATGAACCATATTAATCAAAATATACACAAACATTTCTCTCTTGAATATACACAGTGTCATTTTCTCCCCTTTTTCCCCCCTCCCTTCCCTCCCTCCTTCCCACCCCCCTCCAAACCCATTAAACATTCAACATATACAATACAATAAACCCATTAAACAATGTCATCACACAATGAAAATAAACAAGAAAATTGTGTCATCTACTGTTACACACTGGGTCAGTTCATTTCGTCTTCTCATTCTATCATTTTAGGGGGTAGGAACTTGGAGTACTTGAAGGAGAAGCAGATAATGGTGAGCTCTGTAAATCTTGGGCTTTGTAGGCTACAGGCTCCATCTGGTGTTCGCGTAATACTTTGCTTCAAGAACAAATGGATTTTAAAAATTTATATAGGTGCAAATATACTATTTGCCCTAATTAAAAACCTTGATGAAGGACTCAAGCCCAAAGCATTGGTTTTCTTTTTAAAATATTTTTGAGTTTAACATAAATTCTCCATACAAAATCATTTGATATAACAAACAGAAAGCCATTATCATGTACACTTCACAAATTAAACATATAAATTGAAAACCTAACCATAATTATTTATTTAACCACCTGCTACATAAAGTATACTGTTTGACTAGCTGAGTTTTTCCAGCATTGTGCTTTTACTTCAACCCCTGCAGACATTCATGTTTTACTGCTATCTGTACTAATTGTACTGTATCACTCAATCGTGCACTATATACTGTGCAGAAAACACACATTGTATCTTGCAGGGGTACACAGCTTATAGCCTGAAATTAAACACAAAGCAAATCACAGATGTGATGTTTAAAGTCCATTAAAGAATGAGAGGGCAGCAAGGTTGACATAGTAGTTAGTGCAATGCCTCAACAGTGCCAGCGATCGGGACCAAGGTTCGAATCCCTGTCTGTAAGGAGTTGGAACGGTCTCCGTGGGTTTCCTCAGGGGCTCTCATTTCCTCCCACTGTTCAGAACATACTGGGGGTGTAGGTTATTTGGGTGTAAATTGGGTGGCACGAACTCGAGGGCCAAAATGGCCTGTTACCGTGCTGAATGTCTAAATAAATAAACATGATGCCACAGTGACTGTACCTGGTCACAGATGTTTTGCATGCACTAGAGCAGGGTTTCCCAACCAGGGAGATTGTATTTGTAGCAATATTCCTGAGAATCAAGTGGGAAAAAAATGTGAGTGATTATATCCTTGCTGAGTCTCTACTTCCTTCTATTAGTTCCAAGTTAAACAAGAAAGTCTGAAGGTTGTCTGATTGTAGTTTACACAAAAAATTACCTGCAAATTGGAGGAGCACACCTGGTCTTCCATCTGGGCCCTCTCCAGTCAGATGGCATTTGCATCAGTTTCTCTGGTTTCCATTGGGCCATTCCCCTGCCTCCATCTCTTCCTCCTGCTCTCCATCCCCTTTCCTCTCCATTAGGAGAGCAGCAAGGGTCTTTGGACTGGAAGAGCCTATTACCGTGATGTATGTCTAAATTTAAAAAAAAATTTGAATTAAAAAGAAATTTACATTTAAATTAAAGACTGACTCATTTAACAAATATAAATTATCTCCAGGAGTTTCATAAAATGCGTTTACATTTTATTGCAAGCAAGTAAGAACTACCACATATGCTTGCATCATACAGATTTATTTGCAGACAAATATACCACTCTATTTTCTCTCTGAAAACCTTTTCTCTTCACATTTATTTTACAATCACAAGTTCAACCTGTTCACTGACTTTCTCTGATGCTTAGATCTTCATGACTGTGTTTGGGTCTCCAGTACTGCAGATATTGCTTGATTTGATGTATTTTGTCGACTACTGTCTTAACTCACTGCCATCTCATCGTTCCTCTTCAACAGCAGTTCACCTCTAGAGTAATTGGTTATTGCATGCCTCTCTGTATTGTTTGCCTGCATGTGTGTTATGTCTGGTTGTGTGTCTGTGTGTTTTGTACCAAGGACCAGAGAATCCTGAATCGTCGGGTTGTACTTGTGAAATCAGATGACAATAAACTTATCTTGACAATATGTTCTGAAATCGCTGGCACAAGGCATCAGAAAACAAAGAAACCATCCACTGAGAAGGAAAAGCAGAGGAGACAACCCACAGGATGGTGACCACAGTGGTGGACCAGTGAGAGATCTTAAGCTGAAGAACACACAAGTGATGAGCTGTTGGTGACCTGAGGCGAGGAACCCACGTAGCCAGTGGGCTGCTGGCGACTGCAGGCAAAGGACTCACACCAGGCTGTGGACTGCTGGAGTCTGGCTGAAGGGCTACCAGATATTGGAACTGAGATGAGTGAGGGTGCCGAGGGTGCTGGAGGCTTTCTGATCATGTCAGAAGTGGCATCTGGAGCCCAGGTTTCTGATGGTTTGGACTCAAGGCTGTGTGGTTGCAGAAGCTTCAGGATTGCTGGAGGTGAATCCATGGTCATTCAGGGACTTGCTTTTGCTTCTCTTTTTCTAGCTGCAAGGGCTGCTGGGCAATTCTGCTGATAGCGACTCTTTGTCTGCCTTATGGTAGACTGAAGGGAATTTCATTTCATATATTTTCTGTTTTATTACATGACAATAAAGTAATCTTAAATCTTGCAATCTGAAAAAGATATTGTTTGGAACTCCAGATTTGTACTGTCTCACCAGTGTCCCAGCTGTGTGATTTATTCATTACCTTCTCTTTGATGCTTCACATTAGGCTGCAATCATAGTTTTACTTTTGTTTCACCTACTGTTTCCCAACCATCTCCTCCAGATTTGAATGCAGTTACTCAAGGGTGCATAAACTCCACCTCATCTCCTCCATCAAACCAATTCTGTGCCCAATTAGCCAGCTTTTCTGGACCTATGCAATTTGACTTTCTGGATGATCTTATTAAGCAGGACCTTTTCACAGGTCTTTAAGGTTCACGTAACATGCCCACTGCCCTGCCCTCATCAATCCTCTTCTTCATCTATTCAAAAAATGGCATTGAATACATATTTGAATAAGGAGGTATCTGAGTAAAACCAATCCTTCTCTGTGGTGGCAGTGGATATATAAACTTTTCTTTTGCCCATTAACATGATGTGTGGTCTGGGGTGGCATGATTAGTGTACCAGTTGGCACAACGCTATTACAGAGCCAGTGACCTGGGTACGAATCTAATGCTGTCTGTAAGGAGATTGATCATTCTCCCTGTATCTGTGTAGGTTTCCTCCTACTGTTCAAAACGTATGGGGGTTGTAGGTTAATTGAGCAGCACGGGGTCATGGGCCTGTTACCATGCTGTATGTTTTAAAAAATGTGAAGAATACTTATTTAAATAAGGAGGTATTTGAGTAAAATAAATCTTTCAATGTGGTGGCAGTGGGTCTATAAACTTTTCTTTTGCCAATTTATGTGATTTGTGGCCTTTTTGGACTGGCCTGGTCTGGATTTTATTCCTGTTTCAAAATCATCTACTGGGATCATCATATCAGAAAATATGTTATTAAAAGTATGTTTATGGAGTTGTTGGTGGATTGGAAATGGCAGACGCTCATGGATCATGAAGTGGATTAATTATAACAATTGTTTATTCCTGTCCAGAAGAAAATAAAATAGGAAAGGTGACTCACCAGGGCTAATGGGGGAGAGTGTCATACTGAAAGAGACAGAAGGAGAACAAAAAGGATCAACCGATCAATTAACTAATTAATTGAAAGGGGAAGAAAGTAGAGAATAAGCTGCACTGAATATTAAAACTGATTTTAACTATGCAATGCAATCAAACAGAATAAGGTGCAGAAGCCTTAAATGCAACACCTTTAGATTCAAGCAAATATTTTCAAACAGTTATCAGGCTCTTGAACCTTTCTGTAGCACTCTAGCCATAAAAACTACTCAATTTCTTTGCATTATATGAAACTGTGAATATTTATGTTTCCTTTTATATTTATTATATTTTTCTTTACGTGTGGCAACTTAATTTATATTTATTGATTGTTAAATATATTTTACATATCCCTGCAATACACAAGAATTTCAGTACATTTCTTCAAGCTGAACACAAAAAATAATTTCAGATTTTCTGTATTATATAGGAAGTTTGAGAAACATTAAATTAACCTTTATTGAATTTAGCCTGTTCAAACGCATGATGCTGCTAGCATAAAAAATGTTTGTACTCACTGATACTTGTGTCAGTGTCCAATAATAGTCAGCCAGCAGTTGCCCTGATATCACTTTTCCATGGTCACAACGTCCTGGATGTTCAGCAGGGAAGATGTCCAAGTGAGAATGCAGAAAATTAATTTTCAATGACATGCTGCATTTCATAGTTTTGTATGCATGAAGCATGTTGAAAATATGATGGGAAATCACAAAAATAGGTTATATCTAAAAATCCAGTATGCGATAGTAAAATGTTGAGGTGATTTTGTGATCAGCAGCCCCAAAATCCATAAAATACACTCAAAAGTGTTCAGGAAGCAGAATCTTTGTTGTCCAGTGTAACACTAGCATTTGATGTAGGTTTTCATCAGGTTAGGTAGTGCTAAAAACTGAGAAATGCTATTAGATTTTTACAATATCAAGGCTTGTTGATTAAATTACAGGATCAAAGGTTATTCCTTCAATGGAAAATAACGAGCACAAGTTTAAAACTCTTTGAGAGATGGAGGGCAAATTATAGAATGGGCCTTTATTTGCATTCTCAAAAGGGATGACAATCAATCTATTTGTCGCTCGTCAAAAATTTGGATGCACAATGCTTTTGGATTAATTCAATTTCATGGCAATAAACTCTTCTAAACAGCAGCATTTCACAATGTGATAGATTAGAAAATCAATCTCTTGGTGGTTAATGGAAAATATTGTGGAAACCATGAAAATAATCTTTCACTAAGCTTCCTTGACCTACAATACAATGAGGTTGAGATTTAAAAGAGAAGGGGAGAAAAGAAGTTCAGATAATAATTATGTACTGCAAACTTTCCAAAATATCGGCAAATTACACCTATTGTTTAGTTGGGTACTTCACTCTACTTATGGATAGAAACAATTTGATCGTAATAACTATTACCATTTTCATCTTTTTTTTCCAAAAATACATTTTATTCACAAATAATTATATGCAAAAATGAAAACTGTTTAAAGTCTTTCCATATCCTTACTGTCATATTCATAAATTTCCATCACTGTACTTTGTTACATTCGTTCTCTATTTAGCCCCACTGTGGCACCTTGTCATTACCTCCCCCCCCATATGTGTCTGAGGGACTTCTCTTTAAGTCTCAGTCCCCAGTGCCTGGCAATAGGATGACTCCAGACTGGGTCCTTCTGCAGAACCCCATCACGTTGGCTGCGCCAAGCCTCAGTGCGTTGCTCAGTGAATACTCCTGCAGCTTGGAATGTTTCAATCAGCAGCATTTCCACACCGACATCTCCGTGTGCTGAAAGACCAAAAGGTTTCAGGCAGACAGACCAAAGGGTGCCTTTCAGCGAGTTGATGGTCTTCCACCAGTTCTAGAGCTTTGACTTGGTGTGCGCCTCTGGGAACAGTCCGTGGATCAGAAAGTCCTCTGTCACAGTGCAGCTGGGGATGAACTGTGATAAGGACCCTTGCACACTTCTCCGCACACTCATAGCAAATCTGCATTCTCCAAAGATGTTATGTAAACATGCCCGCACCTTTGTTTGTGTCTTGGGTTGACACGATATACTCCAACCGTTCCACTTCCATCCCTAGTCTTTGGCACCTAATAGCCTGAATAAGCCTGGGATTGTCTGATCTCAGAAGCTAAGCAGGGACAGGACTGGCCAGAACATGGAGGGAACACCAAGTTTCTGGGAAGGGCGCTGGGCAAAGTGGTGACTCTCTCTGCCTTACGGTAAGACAAAAGTTAAAGAATTTCATGTATGTTACATTCTAAATGCTCCATCCTCAACATTCATTGGAGCGACTTCATCACCAACATCGAAGTCCTCGAGATGGCAGACGCCGACAGCATCGAATCCACGCTGCTGAAGATCCAACTGCGCTGGTGGGTCACGTCTCCAGAATGGAGGACCATCGCCTTCCCAAGATCGTGTTATATGGCGAGCTCTCCACTGGCCACCGTGACAGAGGTGCACCAAAGAAGAAGTACAAGGACTGCCTAAAGAAATCTCTTGGTGCCTGCCACATTGACCACCGCCAGTGGGCTGATATCGCCTCAAACCGTGCATCTTGGCGCCTCACAGTTTGGCGGGCAGCAACCTCCTTTGAAGAAGACCACAGAGCCCACCTCACTGACAAAAGGCAAAGGAGGAAAAACCCAACACCCAACCCCAACCAACCAATTTTCCCTTGCAACCGCTGCAACCGTGCCTGCCTGTCCCGCATCGGACTTGTCAGCCACCAACGAGCCTGCAGCTGACGTGATCATTACCCCTCCATAAATCTTCGTCCGCGAAGCCAAGCCGAAGAGAAGAAAGAAGAAGAGAGCAGCACTGTGGCACCATAATGGAACCTTTACCTTTGTTCACCTTTACTTGTTTCACATTTTTGGATGTCTCTTTGCCATCCAATCAGCCACGGAGGATTCCCCAGGTGCCGTTGGGACCGCGTGGAGCATTCTGGGCGCTGTAGTCGCCGCGCGCGCGTGGAGCATTCTGGGCGCTGTAGTCGACGCGCGCGGGGGATTCTGGGCGCCGTGGTCCTCCTCCTTTCCCTCTTCCTCTCGGGGAGCGCGCCGCCAGGGTCAGGTGCGGGACTACAATCGTTGCGCGCATGCGTTTTTTTTTGGTGACGTCCCGCCCCATTCGCTCTTTCTTTTGCGCGGCTCGGCCTCTGTCCGGGGAACCGAGAGAATTCGGAATTTGCGGAACAATGTCTCGACAGACGAACCGAGGAACCGAGAACAAGAAAATGGTAATTTCGCTCTCGAGCGGTGAAGCGGCCAGAGGGGGATGAGAATAATGCTGGGTTTATGTTTTGAGCTCTGGGCCCGCTCTGCCAGTTAATGGAGAGCCTCTGGGTCTCCCGTGGCTCGAGGACACGGTCTGGGAGCAGTGCCCTCACCTGGATGGACAGGGGCATTGCAGTGAGAGTGTTTGGTCCCTGCTCATGGAGCGCGGTTCCTGGCTGATCCAGTTGACCGATGGAGGTGGCGATTCATTTTTCTCTTGTCCGACTTCCGGCAGTGCATAGTTTTGAGCGGGTATGATTGCAAATCCACTTTAAAAGACCATCTCTGCCCGAGACTGACGATTTCCACTTTGCACAGAAACCACTTCCAACCCATGAGTGGGCTTCTTCCTGGAAAAGCACCCGCATTCCAGACTAACAGTTTCAGATTTTAGTTGTCCATTTGGGATGCATGCGAGTGATTTTGACGAGGAAAGTCGAATTGGACCTTTTTATTGGTATTTCTGAACATGCAATGAACTATTTCCCAGACTCATTTGATAGTCCTTTGATACTTGGTCATTATCTCCATTTTTTTCATCATTTGTCTTTATAATTATCATTTCAGTTCATGCATGTCAATTTCAGTGAACCAGATGTGTGTGGTTCGCATCCTCTTTGCAATGTTTAAGATTCGGATAACTACATGAAAAAGGGAAGTCGAGTCGTTCCTTTTAATTTTTAGCAAAATGTAATCGATGCCTGCTCGTTATGATTTGCTCTAAGATCGACCTCAAATACTTGAATAATATCTTTAAAATAAGTGTAACTGGCAGTTTATTTGTCTTGCATGGAAGGCACAAAAGTGAGGGGTTGCTTGTTCGAACAATTACAGTGATGGTTTCACTTGTTTATAAAGTCATGGAAACATTTCAGTGCAACTATTTACAGTTGATTTGAACTGTATGTTGTAGGAAAGGAATTCCATTCCAAAATTAAGCATACATGCAAAGTGAAATAAATTTTATTCAGACTTTTTTGTTAACAATGGAAATTGGATTCCTTGTAATTTCATTAAATATTGGTTAATTAGATGCTGTTGTATTAGACGAATACCTGAGTGGTATCCCGTCATTGGTTCCCCCCACTCGCCCACCCATTGGTGTTTAATTAATCATAAACTTCATAAATGATGACCTTGTATTCTATGCAAGAGATTATTTTGTAACTACAAATCCATTAAAGATTGGATTTTTCAGCATTGAAATGGTTGTTGTACCATTTACCACATGGTAAGCTCTTATTTTCATTGAACATTGGAGAGAGACCTGCAGACTGCACAGAACTCACTTCAAACTTGTAAGTGGGCTTATTCCTAGAAAAGCAAGAATTGGAAAAGCCCTGATTGCCACTGATGGTTAATCTTTTATGCTGGCAATGTTGTGTAGCATTGTAAAAGTGTAATAATAATGCTAAATTCCAATTTTTGACTGAGGTTGTGATGAAAACAGCTCTTTTTGTGGAATTGTTGCATGCAGCCTAGTAGCCTTAGAATAAATGCAATTTTTGTATTTTCTCCCCTCATATTTGTAACTCCAAGTCACAATTTTAAAAACCAAATTAGTAAGAAATAAAGGCATTAGTAGTTTTAACCAGATGGCACAAGTAACACAAAAAAAATAATTTTTCACTTGTTTTTCTTTCGACAAACTTCTTGCTTCGCATTTCTTCAAATCTATTTTGGATTATAGTTTACCTTGGGTGTGTTCTGTTTGATTATTTCAGCAACTGTTCTGGTTAGTTTTTAATGCTAAAGTATACAGCTGTTTTGGAATTGTTTGACAACTTGTTTTTAGCATTGATTTCCATATTTGAATGTTTTTCAGTGGAGAAAACTGCAGAAATCAATGAAAGCAACAAATTCAAGTTCTCTATGGGTTTCTGCAGCTTATTAAAATTGTACAATATTCAGACATCTCATATCAACACTGAGAAATGCCTGTTAGTTTTTAGGTAAAACAACTGTATCATCACAATTTAATTAGATAAGCAAAATGTTTCAACATTTTAATGCCCTTTTTTTTTCCAGCCATATCCATATAAGGTAAGTTATAAAATTTAAAAAAAAATGTTTTGCTGAAGTTTCAATCCAGGAAAGGTTGATAAATTTCTTCAAACCTCCTTTATTTATTATCAAATTCAAATAATTATCCATTAATTAATTCCAGTAATATTGACTGTACATTGCTGCAAAATCTTGTCTTGTGATATTTTAACTTGGCAGTGCATCCTTTTTATGTGTACTTCATTGTATACAAAATTCAGTTCGTGTGTATTGTCACTAAATCTCAATTCTGTCTTTTTCCTGTCTTCTGCCTTACTTGTAGTACTGGTATTTGCCATTCATTTCACCTTCTGCATCTCTGCATCTCATGGTAGGTGCTAGGAATACTAATTTCTTTGAAAATTTCACAATGCATGGTTTCATTTTGTTTTCATATTCATTTCATTGCTCTCTTATTGTCATACTTCATACTTCGGTCATGAAGTATAAAGTGAAATATGTAACCTCAAGCCAAAATTTTGTTTTTTATAGATACAACTATTGTGGGATATTGGGACTATTGTGGCAACAATAGCAATTTTAATTGAATTTACTGCACTAAATGTAGGGGTGTAGTTGTGACATAGTGGAAAGTCCTTTCTGGTCCAATAGGCATGAGGGAAAGATAATTAAATTATTAGCGCATGTTCCCAATCCATTATTCTTGAACAGGTTTAAGTGTTTGTTCCTTTTGGAGTATGTTATTGGAATCTCTGTAGTTAATTGCCTGTCAATGTTTACATCGATGAAGAGCAGCTGTTTCGAAAAGGTGGAGTGTAATCTACACCTATGAAACTATGAAAAAGATTGTTGATAGTAGGTGATTAATTCCTCCCCTCAAGTTCTATAACCTGAAAGCCAGTAGAATTGAATGTTTTGAAGACAATGGAATGCAGACTAGTTATCTCTAAGGACATGCATGACTTGCATTGGCTTTTTTTTGGAACTTGTTTGATTAGGTTAGGGAGAATTTGCCTCCCATAGAAGTTAGAATTGTTAATAGTTGAGCAGAATGCTTTACGAGGGAACTGGATAAGAAAGAAATTGATGAGATTGATATTTTACTTGTATGTGAGGTGGGGGACTAACTAGGGAGGTTGAGGGAATGCATTCATGGCATTAGGAACCCATAGTGTTTTCTCCCATCTGCTACAAAAGAAAAAGATTTAATTGAGTTTACAAAGCTGAACAGTAGAACTTGAATCATCAGTATTCTGGTTTATGGAAAATTTCTAAATAATTGGATGCTATTATTGTCTTGAGTATCTTTACATTAGAAAGGAAAGTATTAGGCAGGTTTCCTTCCCACTCATTGTTATTCCACCTTTGCAGAAAATAGAATGTCTCCTGCTGTTTTTTAAAAAATAATTGTTGAAATGTATAAATAATACAGGAGAGTAACTATGATGAGAAGTTGTGCTAGAGGAAAGATTGGGCATAAAATTAATGAGAATGAAATAAAATGGTTGCTGCAAAGATACTTCCAGGTGTTGTTTAGAATGAGTTTATTAAGCCATGTATTAACTATGTCATTATATATTAGTTTGGCAGATGTTAGACTGAGTGAAATGGTTAGTGAATAAGCATTGCATTAAAGAGATGATCATTAATAAATGTCAGTTTTTCTGCTTTGTATTAATATTTTTGATGATTAACATTCTTTAATGGATATGTAAGTAGGTTTAAAATGAATCCACTAATTCCAACTGTAGGGACATTTTTTTGCTAATTACAGTGTAGATAAGGGAGAATCTAATTAATTACAGTATATAAATTTTACCAATTTGGAGGTCGTATAAATCCCTTTGTTTTCCAGTGGTATTTATTTTCTAGTTTTAAATCTGTATTTTCCATATTTGCTCCCTATGACCTGTTGATAATACAAAGATTTTTTTACACCCATATTGTTTTTGTAATACACCAATATACTTTTATATTTAAATACCAAAACTTGCAAATAAATATGAATAAATCCTGATTTTGTTGTTTTTATCTTTAAATTTATCTTTAAACATTACATTTCAAAGATCTTTATACTCTGGTTGATTATTTTATGAATTGATTCCTGATTTCAGCTCAGGTGCGTCATATTGCCTCAGATGTCAGTGTATGAACTAAATTAGTTCATTTTTGTGACCACTCTTGTTATGTAGCTTATAATGTTTATCTGTAAAACCTAGAAAATTTGTGCCACATGTTCACAATGAAGAACCGAAGATAATTGGAATTCTTGTTGATTAAAGATGATGTATAAATAGGGTAAATATTTTGTGCTCTAAGCTTCAAAAGCCAGCTTCCTTTTGGTTTAGTTCTTGCATGAACTGGATTTCCAATGTTGTGATAGTAGCCGCAGTTAGATCAACTTGACAGATTTTTGCTTTTGCAGAAACTTGTCTAAATATTTGCAGTTTTGGCAATAGTTTGATTTGAATAAACAGTCAGGAGTTCTAAATGATTGGCATACTTTCCTTTCATATCCCACCTTTGACACTAAGCTGAGTTCTAGACCACACATAATATATCATCAAGACTATCCTATTTTGGATTGAAATCCTTTTCCATTCCTTCCAACCTTGATCATTTTGGAGTGACTGATAACCTTTTGTTATTTCCCACCATCAATTCAAATCTGACTAGAAATGAATGGAGGCTGATAGTTGCTTTTTAATTCCCCTGTCCATCCTTGTGGTTATAAAAATGCAAAATTCTTAACAAGCATTACAGACCCAAGAAACAAATTCCGGTGGAATTGGGAATAGGCAGTAAAATTAATTTTGCTATAAATCCTTGTTTATTTTGGTTATGTATAATGACCACATCATTATTATGACTGTGTTAGACAGTTGTATTTGATATAGTAACTTGGCAAATGCATTAAAATAATTGATAGGCTCTCGTCTGAAACTAAAGAGGGAGAAAAAGCTGCAAATCACTTAAGCCACATTATTATGCTGATTCAAGTCAAGTCATTGTTGATCGTTGCTAGAACTCTGAGTAATATGATGAGGTTTTGGAAAGAGCAAAATGTTCAAGTTAAGCAATTTGAATTGATCAAAAGATGAAAATCTGCTTATACGCTTTGGTGCCCATGAAACATGAGCATTGAGTCTGTCTTCTGTACCTATGGTAAATGCTTGGTTACCCAGATGCACACACAAGTAGGGGTTTATTCATTTTTGAAGCAGTATTCCCGTACACACAAGATGTAAAATCTTAGTAAGCATTAATATAAAACTCTGCTTTTATGAACCTATGATCAGTAATAAGGACTTCTCAAATCTCTCCTCCCATTTAATAAGATAACTTCAGTTTGGCATTTCTACCCACTGGCTTGCTATTGTATTTCTGACTTGCATATATTCATTAGCCCCTTTCACATTGGCGGTTGAACTAGGGAATTTAGCAGTTTACCTGCCAGAGTGAATGCTCAGAATCCGTTTTTTTGGGGGGGGAGAGGGGGGTAACAAATCGGCCCAGGATTGATACAGCCAAGGAGGTTCAGCTCCAATGTGAATGGACCACCCGCTATGCTGGATAGCATAGCGACATCATTGCCTGCGTGCATGTGTCATCCTGGCGAGAAATGGTCAATCTGGCCAGGTTGTTTGAAAGGAAAGTCAGTGCTTCAGTGTAGTTAATGTTCTGTTTTCGAAGGTTTTTTTGGTGTAGGTGTTATTGTAGTATTGACATGACGCATGGAGTGTTAGTGTAGTTTTAGTATTAGTGTGTTTTGTGATAATGGTGGCCAACTCTGGGTGGGGTGGGGGGAGGGTGAGGGGAAGTGTGGAAGCTATTCTTGATAAGAGCTGAGGTGGAAATCTCCAAACATGATGAGCCATCCTTCATGGTGTCTGTTATATGAAAGGGTTGCCTGTAGGGTCAGGGACCTAGATTTGACACGAGGTCTGCTAAATTGAGGGAGCTGGTCTGTGGGTTTGTCCTCAGTTTGAATAGTCTGAAGTCCACATTTTACCACCCTCTTTTATAAATTGTCTGAATGTTTTATTAAATTGTGTGTATTTTCCCATGCTCTTTTATACATTGTACGTGTGTCTTATTAAATTTTACTAATTTCTCCCACTCTTTCATAAATTGTGCATGTTTTTGCTTTATTCCCGCTACGATTTCATTGCCCTGCGTGTACGTAATACGTCATTCAGGATGACACCACTGGAGGTTTGACTCTTTTTTTTTTCCCCCCCCTTAGCTCCACATACTGGCTATTTAGTGTTAAAGGGCACATGAACCTGGTCCAGTGTGAATGCCCTCCCGGTATTTCAGCACAAGTCGTTCACATGCCAATTTAGCGGGTTGCCAAAAGGGGCTGTGGACTCTGATAAACATCAATCTTTAAAAAGAGGATTCCAATTCTTAACAACCCTCAGAGAAACTTGTGCTTCATCCAAATTAAATGCCCAAACTGTACTTCTACAAGAGGAAACGGCCTCTTCTCTATGATGAAGGTCACTTGAATCTTCAGTGAATAGAGCAGCCTAGTTTGTCCAATTTCTCCAAGATGTGAGTCAACTTGACCATTCCAGGTTTGATAAGCCCTCACTAAACTGCTTTAATGGACTTAAAAGCACCCATTAAGTAAAGAGACCAACATTGTACACGCTACTCATTTCTAATCGTATCAATGTGCTATATAATTAAAATATTTTATATTTATTTCCTATAGTAATAAATAATGTGTTAAATTTTTGATTATTTTCAAAATGGCAGGATGCATGCAGTAAGAGTCCTGTGAGATTTCTTATCACATTAGTTCTCTTTATTTCTTTGGCCAAAATGAACAAATTCATATTTTTTCTGAATTGAGCATGGTGTTTGTAGCCTTCATGTGTAGTCTTTATAAATTTCCTGCCAACAGCAAATTTAATTACAGTTTTTGTTGCCCTCATCCAAATTATTTATGCATTTATAAGAAGTTGAGGTCCCAGCACTAAGCCCTGATGCACACCAATCTTTGTCTTGTCATCCAGAAAAACTGTTCCTGTTATTTAACCAATCTTCTGTCCATCTATATGTTAACTCCTTCGATGAGCTTTTGTGTTTTGCATTAACTCTTTTCCCACACATTACTTCAAAAACCCACAAATTGGTCAATATCAACGTTCCTTTCATTTAAACTTATAGCCTTTTAGTTTTGTGTCATTTCTGAATGTTTTCCCTCTGACGGGTACGTAGCTAAGTGGCTTGTACTTCACTATTTTTGATCTCTCACTCTTTTTGAGTAGGAGGTTGCATTTCAATGCTACTTTCCAATCTAGGGGGTTGAGAATTTTCAAGAATTCAAAGTAATGCATCTGCTATCTCACAGGCCTGGAGATTTGTTAACCCATAATTCTCACAAATTGATCAGTACCACTGCCTTAGTGGTTATGCTTCCTTATTGAATACCATGCTAAGTTAAAACATGATTGACCTGAACCAACTTATACATTAACTTGTACATTAACTTACAAGGTAATAAATTACAATGATTTAATTGATGTCTTTGATCTGTAACAAAGCAAGATTGTGTGCTTATGAGATCTTTCTGCCACTCCATGCATTTATTTAGGATGAAATGGTAGATGGCTGTGATCCTTGTCGGTAATGTTTATGATACATTTAGAAAGGAAAAAAAGTGAGAAGAAAAAAAGTTTGCACTCACATTTGTCTGCAAACCAATTTTAAGTATGCTTTAATAAAATTTGTGGTGGTCTTGGAGCTTCTGAATGTTTTGCTGAATTTCTATCACTTCTTTAACAGAACTCAGAGCTATTCACTCTGACCTATGGAGCTCTAGTCACACAGTTATGTAAAGATTATGAAAATGATGAAGATGTCAATAAGCAGTTGGATAAAATGTGAGTATTTTGTGTTTTGGACTTGCCATAGTTTTTATTGTTGGTAATATCTCAATTAAAAAGAAACCATGGATTTAAATTAATCAATAGAGGGATTAAAGAGGCATTGATAAGATTTATTTGTACTGTGAAGAAGTTGGGGCTTGGGACTTGGGAGGATAGGATGGTAGAGGCAGAAAACCTCATCTCATTGAAAGAGTGCTTGGACTTGAAGACTTGCCGAGCTGGAAGCTAATGTTAAACTGTCAGTGTCAGAATTTATTGTCATGAACAAGTCATGAAATTTGGTGTTTTGCGGCAGCGTCATCGAGCAAATATACATATTATAACCATCTTATGACATTGCTATAAATAATAAAATAATAAGGAGAATAATAGCTCAAAAAGTAAGGCAGTGTCTTTTGTTCATTGATTATTCAGGAATCTGATAGCAGCGGGGAAGAGGCTGTCCTTATGCCGCTGAGTGCCCATCTTTAGGCTCCTGTATTTTTTTGCTATAGTCTTAGAGTGAAGAGGTCATGGCCTGGATGGTGTGGATCTTTGATAGAGGCTGATTTTTAAAAAAAAAAGACACCGCCTCATGTAGATGTCCTTGAAGGAGTGAAATCTTGTGTCTGTAATGTTGCAGACTAAGTTAACAACCCTCTGCAGTTTATTCTTGTCCTGAGAGTTGGCACCTCCATACCAGCCAGCCAGAATGCTCTCCACTGTAAACCTGTAGAAGTTTGAGAATCTTCTGTGACATACCGAACTGCCTCAGACTCCCTGTATAAATATTGGGAGGAATTTGGTAAAATTAGAGTAGGTTACATACACTTTAAAACAGATCTTATTTGAAACTGACAAATTTGTATTCAGTAACATTGCAGGATCTTTGGAGACCTTTATGCACATTTCACAAGTAGGTGCTAATTGAAATGACAGTCATGAAATTCCAGTCATGGAATTGGAGACAGGCTGGATGGTTGGAATAACTACAAGGCTTCTGACCTTTCTGCAAAGTGGTCACAGAAGGGTCACTCCTGGGTTTTGTTTACCTAAGACAGCAGCTTGACCAGGAGAGGAGAACTCCTGTGGTTTGCTGAAGAAAGTGGAGTTTTTTGCAAGTGAGAGAGTCACATGGGCTTTCTGTCAGTCTCAGTTGTAGAGAGAGGGAGAGAAGTTCAACAAGCTCTCTCAGCCTGTGTGTGACACTGAAAGCAGCTGAATAGTGCAAGTCAGGAAACTGGTTTGAAACCGAAAGCTCCAGAGCAGTGGAAGTGCTATCTGTCTGATGTTTCTCTTGGAATGAGAGGAACAGAAAGGAACTCTGTGATAGCCTGAAAGAAAGAGGTTACCATCTAGAAAACCCTGATGGGGCAAGTTTCATCAGCGAGACATTGAGGTGACTAATGGTGGTACCTCAGCTGTGGAAATCCTGGAACTACAAATCTCTCTCTGCAAACCCTACAAGAACCTTCCTGAGCAGTAAACATTTACCTTTCGAGCACCAAAGCCTGGTGAACTTTATACATGTTGAATTCTGTGCACAGTATAAGAATTACTTGCATCCAGAGAACTTGGAAGAAGGAGAAGTGAGATTGAACTGTGAACCAAAGAACTTTTCTTAAATTTACACATACATGTGCACTTAGAATTAGAAAGGGGTTAATTTAGGTTAGTTAAGTATAGAGATAAGTTAAAGTTTGATTCTGTTTTCATATTTAAAGTTGATTAAAAACAACTTTTGTTTAAGTAAATACTTGTCTTGGTGAATGTCTATTGCTGATGGGTTTTGGGGTCCTTTGGGGTCATAACACACCTTACAAAGTGACGAGCCTTCTTTGTGATTGCATCAATGTGGAGGATCTATCTCCCTGTACTCTTCCTCATTGCCGTTTGTGATTCTGCCTATAACTGTGGTGTCAATTGGCAAGCATGTAAATGGTATTGGAATTGTGTCTGGCCATACATTCACGGGTGCATGATGAGTAGAGCAGTGGGCTAACCATGTATGCTTGGGGTGTGCCTGTATTGATAATCAGTGAGGAGGAAACGTTGTTTCCAATTTGTACTGACTGTGGTCTTCTGATGAGAAAGTCAAGGATCCAGTTGCAGAATGGGGTACGGAGGCCTAGAATTTGTAGCTTCTTGACTAGCACTGAGGGAATAATGGTATTGAAGGCTGCGCTGTAGTCCATGAAGAGCAGGCATTTTTGAGGTGATCCAGAGCTGAGTGGAGACCTGGCGATATTGCATCTGCTGTTTAGTGATTGTGACCTTAGGTGAATTGCAGTGTACTTTATTAACTTGGGCACATGTTAATTCTGGCCATGACCAGCCTTTCGAAGCATTTAATCACAGAAGAAGTTAGTGCTACTGGGTGGTAGTCGTTGAGGTAGCCCACACTACTCTTGTGTACCAGGTTGATACATGCCCTTTTGAAGATGGTGGGAACTTCTGACTGCCACACCGAGAGGTTGAAATGTCAGTGAACACTTCAGCAAGTTGGTTGGCGCAGATTTTCAGTACCCTGCCAGATATACTGTCAGGGCCTAATGCCTTGTGAGGGTTCACCTTCTTGAACGATGTTCTGACATCGCCCTCAAAGACAGATATCATAGGGTCCTCAGCCTTTTCAGGGATTCTTCTCAAAGCAGGCATAAAAGGTGTTCAGCTCATTGGGAGGTGAAGCATCGCAGCTATCTATATTGTTCGATTTCACTTTGTAGGCTGTAATGGCCTGCATTCCCTACCACAGCTGACTTGTCTTTGTCTCTAGTTTCCTCCGAAATTGCTATTTTGCAATTACCTGGACTTCCCTTGTGCTTGCCCTCAGCAGATTGTGGATTCTCTGATTCATCCAGGCCTTCTGGTTGGGGAACACTCGGTATTTGCGCATGGGCACACACTCATCCCTGGAGGTCTTGATGAAGCTGGTGACACCTATTGCATGTTCATTTAAGTCTATGGATGTTCTTAAATATGTTCCAATCCACCGATTCAAAGCAGTCCTGCAGATTGCTCCTCTACCTCCCTTGACCACACCTTTGCCATCTTCACCACAGGTGCTGTGGTTTTCAGTCTCTGCTTGTACACCGAGAGAAATGCAGCCAGATGATCAGACTTGAAGTGTGGACATGGTCTGTGTAACTCTTTTCCAAATGGAAGGGACATAATGGGACAAATGACATCTCTGCATCTAAATGTTTTATTTCTTTATTTCTGTGAACTTTCATCGAATGAAAATTCTAAAGTGAAAAGTTAGAACATTGATAAATATAGTTTGGTTTTAAAATGTGGGATTTGGTGGAGATTCTGTGAAATAAAATTCTATTATATAAATAAAGCCTTTTGTGATTCAGAGACAGCTTCACCAAAAAGCACGATCTTTGCCCTAATGATGATCAGCCCACAATATCTCCCCTCCATTATTCTAAATGGCTGCTGACATGTACATGACTTTAAATTAATTTAAATTTGTGGATAAAAGTAAAAGCTTGTGTGCTTTAATTTGATATTTGTGAATGATTTACAATTCTGTAAAGTTGTTCTGTGTTTAAAATTTATCCTGAATGAAAGCAGTTAAGTTTGAGTGACTGACATTTAAATTGGTGAGAGATTAGTCCTAATCCTTAAACTGTCAAGATCAAAAATTGTATCCCAACAGCTTACTTTTGAGAAACCAAGGTGAGATTTTAAAATGTAGAGTATAAAATAGTAAGTTTGAAGGGAGTGATGAAAAGCAATTTAGATAAGTTTGGAAACCGTGATTAAGCATTTTGTAAAGTTGTATGTGGAATTGAAAATTAGAAATTTCAGTTTACTTAAAAGCAAATTCTATAAGCCATTTTGAAAACCTTAATGCTGGATGATGTACACAATAAACTTTATTCTAGTAGAATCCTAGGAAAATAAGTCTGAAGGTGATGTATAATAGTTCTTCAAAAGGAATTATTTTCTGCTAAATATTGTTTGATTTCCATTGTGTTTTAATATAGGGGATACAACATTGGCGTCAGACTAATTGAAGATTTTTTAGCGCGTTCTAATGTTGGAAGATGTCATGATTTCCATGAAACTGCAGATGTTATTGCAAAGGTAAAATGCAATTTGATGTGAATTACTGTGAAAATAACAGTTTCTGATCCTATGGTAATATTTTAACAATGGTTGCATAGTGTTAAAGCTCATGACAGTTGTTGAAATCTGTATGGATAAATTACCATTGGATTTGCCGCTATTGGTGGTTTTGTTCATTATTTTGATGATTTTACTTCCATGGTTAATGGTAATTCATTAATATATAATTCCATGGTGCAGATGTAATTTGCTTTACTCCTATATCAACTGCAATGTTGGTTGGAATCATTTTATTTTCTATAATTAAATTAGTAAATAATTTTCAGGTTGCAGTGTACTGTAATACAGGTTTTATTTAAATTTTGAACTTGTGGTTTATTATCTGGACATCTATCTAAAGCAATTTGATGTGTAGGCCAGAAAAGTTTTAAGAATTTTATTTACAGAGGCTAAGTAATTGTTTGGTTTCACATAACCTTTTCCCCATGTGGCCCAAATGTGTTTACTTTGTTGCGAGCAAATATCAAGGCATTGAGGTGATGATTTAAAAGAAACCTTTTGTAAAATGATAGGCCTGGATTTTGGCAGCAGTAGCAAGGAAATGTCCTCAAACCTTCTCTGAACTTGAATTGGAAACTTGCTCTAAATTGATGAGGGACTTCCAGTGAAAATCTTTGGCATCCATGGGTTGGAAAAATATCAGGGAGTTCTTTGGCCTCTCAACTTGAAGAATGCTCACTAGAACCGAAGAAATCAATTAGATTTGTCTACAAAGAGAAAAATAAAACTGGAATGTGGGGATAGGAGACTTGTATACATACAGCATGGTAACAGGCCATGAGTCCTTGCCGTTCAATTTACACCCAATTAACCTACAGCTCTGGTATGTTTTGAATGGTGGGAGGAAACTGGAGCATCTTGAGAAAACCCACCCAGATACCATTTACGAAGCGGAAACAGGCCATGCATATAACCATTTACGGAGCGGAAACAGGCCATGTTGGCCTTTCGAGTCCGCACCGGTTCACTGATTTTGTGCGCCCTCTTCAGGCGTCGGTCCCGGTAGATCTTCATTCAGTAACGATGGGCGAATTGAATGCAGGTGGAATCTTATTGAAATTGAAAGCAAGATTGTTGTCCTGGCACCACACAACCAGATTCTTCATAGAACATAAACTCTGGTATGGATCAGCTAGGCTGAATGGTCAAATTTTGGGCTGCAAATTCCCTGGAACAGAGAGAATGTATAAACTCCTTACAGCACAGGATTCAAACCCCAATTGCTGGTACTGTAAAGGAATTGCGCCAATCGTGCCACCTTAAAAACTTTAATAAAAAAAAAAAAAAAGTCCTCTGCCTCAACAAATTTTGAAGGATCATTGCTTGAAAATAAATTTCCTGGGGCAGAAAGCTTATTTTGGAGTCATATCACTTCCCACCTTCAAAAACGTAACTTGCTGTGGAATACTTAACTGGCATATTTCATAAGCAATGTTTGTGGGTACAGCTACTTCATTCAAGCTGTTGCGTGTATTTTAATACAGAGACATGTGAGATGCAGTTGGTAAACATGCTGGTGGAGGGCCAGAATCTACAATCAAAATCTTTTGAGTTTAACTGAACAGGTGCTTATTCAGATTGGTATCTAATTTCTAGTTATTAATCTGTATTTTTGAAGGAACGATATTGAACATTTTTATTGGAAATGGTAGATTTTTTTTAATGCAATTTATTTTTGCATACAGGTTGCATTTAAAATGTACCTGGGCATAACTCCTAGTGTGACCAACTGGAGCCCAGCAGGTGATGAGTTTTCATTGATTCTGGAAAATAATCCACTTGTGGATTTTGTGGAATTGCCTGATAACCACTCCAGTTTGATTTACTCTAATCTACTGTGTGGATTGCTAAGAGGAGCACTGGAAATGGTAAGGAATGAAATATCGCCATGTATTGGAAATATATTTTGGTGCTCAACCAGCCAAGTCTGTTTTTAAACTGATTCTGATATTGGTTCAAGTAATATGAAGATGCCTTAGAATAATTATTTATTTTGAAGCTGATGATCTTTAAAATCATCACCATTCAAAAAGATTGTGGCTAATCCTACATTCCTCAGGTCCATATTCCCTATAACCTTCACTGATTAGAAATAATCTCTGAGTATTAAATCCACCCACATAGTTTCTGAGACAAATTACAAAGCATCTCAACCCACTGAAAGAAGAAATTATTCCTCTCTTGGTCTCGTGCGGGTATCTCCTAATTCTGAAATCCTCTTTGGTGGGTGGTGGAAACTGTATAAATAGTTACAGTGAAGTCGGACAAATATTTGTTAGATCGGGGAAGAGAGAAATGGTACGTAAGAAGAATCGAGGCCAGCATAGATCATTCAAGGTTGTATGAACTGAAGGAGCAGGTTTGAAGGGCTTGATGCACCACTCTTTCTCCCATGAAAAGAAACCTCCTCAGTTTTTCTGTCAGTGTTTCCTCAAGATCACCTCTCTTGCAAAAAAAACCATTGATTAAAGTCCCAGCCTCTTTCGTCTTTATTGATAGTCCCTAAACACCCAGAAACATACTGGTGAGCTTTCCATAATTTAATCTAGGATCAGCACTTCCTAGGGGATTGTTTACTCTGAGATCATTGATTAAACCCGGAGATAAAAGAAACTGGATCGACAGTGGGTAATCGATTAAATCCGTCCGATTACACTTTAGAACATCCAACATGTGCTTTCCTCTGTGAGACTGGGCTGTATTATTCTAGGAAGCTATTGGGAATGTACTCTGAATTATTCTCATGGGTAACTTTTAAACCAAGTGTGTGAGGATTAGTCTTCCATTGTTATTGACCTGCTCTTTTGATATGTTCCTGTTGCTTGTTGATTTGTACTTATTCCTACAAAGTGGCAATTGTTTACAGTTGCATGCACTGTTCCTAACATTGTCTATTTATTTGTTGTTTCTTTCCTCATATCTTCAGCAACAGTTAAACCTGTTGCAACCTAGCCTTTCAGATCATCTTTAAAACTTGTCTATATAATCAAGTTTTTGCCATTTATCCAGTATTGTTTTGAGTTTAATTCTATTTTTGTCTCACTTGGTATCTTCTCTGAGGGTACTGGAACTAATTTCCTGTGTTGATCCTTTCAGAAAGGTGTATTTAACATAATATTTTGTGATTTAGAAAGGGAGAGAATCTTACTATACATTGGGATGTGTGCCTTTTATCAATGGGGTGAAAAAGGAATTTTTTTGAGAATACCGTCCCACTATATGCAACTTTTTTTTGCTTTTGTAATCAGAGCATGACCCATTGCTTTTAATGTTGTAGATTTCAAAATGAAAGGTGGCTTGTGTTTAACTGACCTTGTTTTCAAAGAAAAACTGTTCTGACCTACTGTGCCAAAATAAAAAAAAAGAGAATGTTGGTGGAACTTAAAGGACCATGTATTCTTTGTCTTGTCAGGTTCAAATGGCAATTGATGTGAAATTTGTCCAAGACACACTCAGGGGTGACAATGTGACGGAAATCAGAATGAAATTCATTAAAAGGATTGAAGAAAATCTCCCAGCAGGAGAAGAATAGCCACTGCATAGTATTTTACTGGACAGTAAGAAGCTGAAGACATTCTGTCAAATAAGATCCTAGATGGTTGCAGTGCAAAGTTACTTTATTGGAAAAACTTGACCTTTTAAAGTGCAGGAATGGAAAACAATTTATTAGTCATGGAATTAACCTGAAGGGACTCCTTAGCGTGAAGTTCCAGTGCTTGTGCACTTTCACTTATTTGAGGTTTTATATAAGTCTGTGTTTTGTTTTGTGATGTCGTTATTTCTTTTAAATTGTGCATTTGATCATCAAAAAATACAATTTGATTCCTTCATTGTTTTGCATATGACCTATTTAAGATCGCAAAGTTAACGTTAACAACGTTGGCTCCACTGCTTCCTTCGTCTCGTCATCCAGTCCTCTATTTTCCTTCCAAAGATTGATTCCACCAAGGCTCCTCAGAATGGCTTCAAACTTGCATAACTATTTCTGATTATGAACATTTGTTTGTGATTCTAGTATGTTGGCGCTGATGTCCTGGTGTATGGCACTTAACGATGTACTTACTGTGGGAGAACTGTATACTGTAAATGTACTACAAATATTCCAGTACCTTCACAAACAAAAAAGATGCATCGTGGTTTAAAAACTATTGGGAGATTTTCAGCATTGTTAAACTTTACTCGAGCGATTGAAGATGCTACACTGCCTGCATTCTTGCAACTTGATTCTATTTGCACTCTTACTCACAGTTAGTTTTGGAATATACTCTTCAGTGCACATATTTCCTTTCAACAATTTGTGGGTTGTACAGTGAATTTCTTCCATGGCATTAATCCCAAGTACGAGCATTGGAAATAGCTTCCCCAATAGTCCTCTTGAAATGGATAATGTACCACAACAGCTTTTTTTGGGCCTGTGATATATTCTTGAAGGGATTGTAACCAAGGCATAAAATGGCACTTCTGAGAACTAGCTATAGAATTAAGGATTATGCCACAGACCCAATTCTGCATTTTACTGAAGAGCTCCAGTGAAGTTTTGAGCAGATTGTGCAACTGGTAGTCTGACTTTGAAAATCGATTGCTTTGTGTCTTTATCCATCAACCACAGTCAATTCAATGGTGCAGGGTTCAAATTTTATTTTCCCTGTACTTGAATTGCAAGCAGTTTATTTCACCCAGCACTACTGAAGTTCTAAAAAGGTCCAAATAACTGGCAACTTTTCTTTCTCCTTGTGTTGCTGGTTTGAAACATCTGCAGTATAATTTTCTGTGGACATTGGAAGATAATACTGGTGTCCTAATGTGATCCGTTGTTTCCAACTCTCTCACTTTCCAGCATATCTCTCGTCTTTATGTCAGTGATTCTGATTTTTTTGTGATGTGGAAAGTATGAAAGCTTATTTATTCCTTATAGCAAATGATAAGCCATAATTATTGCCATGATGAAAGATGTTTGAACATACTGAATTTAAAAAAAACATGCACATTAAAAGTTTTCTAGACAAAGAAAAGGAAGATGTGTTTGGTTCTATTTTTAAGAAATCTAGGTTCCATTTTTTCTGCTCTCAAATTACTCTGTTTAATGGCTAAGCTTGACCATCATTGTCTGTTTAGTTCTGTTGTAGCCATGTCAAAATGTCATTTTGCTGTTCAGAGATTCCAGATCTGTAGAGGATGTATGAATGAGATTTATGGCAGGAGTAAGAATCAATACATAGTGTTTGTGCTGCTTGGTTACAACTTGCAGATTAAAAAAAATTCAATTAACCTGTCACCATTCTACCCCATTAGCACTGATTTCATCTCTGGCTTTAGCCGATGATCTTTTGTTCAGCTGAGTGAAACACTGAAGTCTGAAGATACCATGGTTGTAATTAAAACACACAAATCCTTGAGAAACTCAGCCAGTCTTGCAGCAGCCATAGGAGGTAAAGATCTATTATGTATAGACATAAGACTATTCAGCCCATCAAATCTGCCTTACCATTATGAGCTGATCCATTTTCCCACTCAGCTCACTGCCTGGCGCATTCCCCATAACCTTTTGATCCCTTGGCTAATCAAGAATCTATCAATCTCTGCTTTAAATACACTCAATGACCTGGCCTCCACAACCACCTGTGGCATCAAATTCCACAGATTTACGACTCTGGCTGAAAATAATTCCTCTGTATTTGTTCTAAGTGAACATCTTCAATTCTGTATTTGTTCCCTCTTGACCTTGACTCTCCCACCATGGGGAAACAACCTTTCTACATCTACTCTGTCCACACTTTTCAACATTGGAAATGTGTATGGTTTGAGTTAATCACATTGATGTATCCTAGTAGTACAAGAATTATGCAATTAATCTTGAGTTGATACCTTGAAAGGTTTCTCATTTTGTTTCCACGTATAGATACCATGCGTGGTTTCTGGATAGATGCCTGTGGAAGGAGGCAAGCAGTTCAATTCAAATAGTAACCATTTGTCTTTTTGTTGACTCTTTTTAAATTAACTTGTTTTAGATAGTGAACTACGGATTTTAAAAGATGTATTTTGGTCTGTCTTCCAAATAAATGTTTTGAGGTTTTTGGGATGTGTCGTAAGGAGATATGAAAAGAGGAAACAATTTTATTATTTCCATTTTGCAATTTGATATAATAGCTGCAAACCATTTTCTAATTGCTGCTTGAGCTAGCTAAATTAAACGTTGGAAACCTTTCCTTTTCCTGTCCCGTTTGCTGGTTCTTCACTAATTTAATGCATGTCATGTGTTCTAATGTACATCCCACATAGAAAGATCATAAAATATTGTAGGAACATATCAGAGAATTTTTCTGCATTCCTCACTTTTTAAAAATCCAAGTACAGTCAAACCCATTATACGAAATTTAAGCAACTGGCAAAAAAAAAGCGGAAAATAACTAGGTAAAAAAATGTTTAAAATTGACGTGCTTCATGGTTCGCCAATCATACAACACATTCTCAAGCAACTGAAAAGTTCACTTATCCAGCATCTACCAATCCCCACAGGTGCTGAAAACCAGGGATTTTACTGTCTTAAGAAAAAAGAAAATGATTTCTTGTTAAATTATGGAACATTCTCATGAGTTAATTAGAACATGGGAGCCAAAAAAAGCCATAATGTTTTCTAATCTAAGAAGGGGGGGAGGGGGCTAAATTACTATTGGAAGTTCTATCTGCAGTCAGATTTAATAATTTTTCTCTGGATTACAGTCCCAGTGGATTCTTGGATCTCATCATTTGTGTAAAACCAGAAGATCACATGCTTTTTACCTGTGAATATATTTTAATTGTAAAATAAGTAGCGAGAACTTGATCTGTTTATGTTATCATGTAACAATTAAAAGAAATAGTCTTTGCAAAGTGTGAAATTTAATTTTTATCCAGTTTTGAAGATGCATTTTGTTTCCAGTTGTGATTGACAAACTGTGCTTGTCGTCTTTTGAATTTTTTCTAGAAGCAACAAATGGTGCAGAGATTATTATCTCTGATCGACAACTATAGGCTTGAGCAGGGAAAGACTTTTTACCTGTCGACTACACCTCAATCTTTAAGGCTTCCAAGCATCAGAGATGACAAACTAGGGATTAAACCAACGCCGTGCTTAAAATCTGTGTTGTGGATTCTGATTTCTCATTATTATTACATTGTATTACCAAGAAAACAGTTGGAAAGCCTATAATTTTAAACATTTCTGTAAATTTTCTGTCACTTGTTTGCCATTAATTTTAATAATAAAATAATTTATAGTTTATAGATTATGTATCAGGCTACATGTACTTCTTTTTTCAGATCTAATGGATTACATTTTCCAGTCAGCAGTGAGCTATGTGGGTTTGCTATTGTTCCACCTATTGGGGAATTGGTAGTTTGGGCAGAGCCAGGTTTAATATCAATCTGATATGTGGAGGGCCAGAGCCACCTACAAATGTTGGAAAAAGTTTTTGACAGCAAGCAAACCCATGACCTTGGAGAAATTGACTACCAATTGTTTTGAATAATTTTAATGTCTCTGAATATTCCTGGCATTATAACATTTAATAATTCTTAAAATGCTTCTGCGTTTATTAAAATACAATCATGTAAAGCTTAAACTCTTAATGATTTAAAAAAAAAAAGAATTGGCTAAGATTTACCTCTAGTCCCTCTCAGAGCCCTATTGCAGTGTTGATCCCCTTTAAAGGATCTTTTAGTGGGCATTTTTTTCTATATTCATGGCCTCTGCAATATTTATTATTTTTGATTATGGCTATAATTGAATTTTAATGCCACAGAGTTCCTTTGTTGAATCCAGCCATATTGAATGTAATTTTTAAAAATATTATAGAAATATTGCATATATATTTAGATATTGTATAGCTTTTATATAATGCAATACAGAACATGAGTCATAAATTATTGAAAAAAGTGAAAAATCCTTATGAGAATTTCACTTGAGATGTACATTTTGATTAAATAGACCAATCTCTTCTGGTTGTAGAAACCCCCCCCAAAATAACCATTTAAAAAAAAAAAGAAAACCTCCATACTAATCTAACCCCTCTCTCTAAACATGGTCACCAGCAAATAAATTGTAAAGAATCGAGTATTGGCTCTTAGAGATTGGATAGAAAACCCTCAGAGCACCCCTGCCAAAGTTATCAAATTATAATAGTCCATGAATGGGCCCAATTATCTTGTCAAATTCAACCTTGATCATTTTAATGTTTTGTCTAATTTTCTCCAAATTCAAGCAAGCCACATCAAGACACATAGCATATGAGTTGGTGCTATAATGTCTTTCCATCGTATTAAAATTGCTTGTCTGGCCATCAATGAAGTAAAAGCTGCTATTTTTTTGAGTTGAATTCAAGGAAATCTTAGAGAATAACCAAACAAAGCAATAAAAGAATATGGTTCTTATTTAATCCTGAGAATCTGTGATAAAGTTTTAAAGAATTGTTCCCCATACTCTTGTAGTTCTGGACACACTCAAAACATGAATCAGGCTTAAAATTCTTTTATGTTTGTCATAGTGGATCAACATCAGGATAAAAATGAGAATCCAACTTTGGACATTCTATGTACAACTTTAAATTGTATTAAACAATGCGCACAGAATGAAGTATTATTAATCGGATCGTGTGTTATCCCAATTTTCATCTGAAATTGATGTGTTCATATCTCATTCCCATTCATTCTTGATTCCCCTACCTAAACATATTCATAGGTCCATCAAATTTGCTGTAAATTGCTATTGATCTACCATGGGAAAACTTCAAATAAAAAAAAATCAAGAACATTGGAATCAAAATGCCTAATTTATAGATAACCTTCCTAATAGGCATGTTTTTTTAAAGATGAATTTAACTGTTAATTGAGGAATGAAATTTTAAGCTGTATGTTTGCATGCAAGCAGCTTTTGAGGCATTTGGGTTTGAGGCTTTGCTGCTGAGGTTCAGGTTGGCCTCGTCAGCAACTTCCTGATAGGAAACTTGTACCATGTGTAGACTGGCAGGAACTTGTGAACCTGTCAGATTTCTCTACAAAATCTAGGCTCTTATTTCTGAGCAATGCTTTATTTACTCAAACTCTGTATAAATTGTACTATGGAGGACAGATGTAAATAATACCTAATTATATTCCATGAACCTGAAATATGACAATCAAAGCAAGTTGGTTAATTTTTAAATACATCCATTATTTGACAAAGTAAAGGCAGCTGCAGATTAAAATTTAATATACAAAAGTTGGAGAAATTCAGCAGGTCGTGCAGCATTCATAGGAAGTGAAGATGGATAACCAGCATTTTGGGCCTGAGCCCTTTGATATATTGAAACATTGGTTATCTATCTTTGCTTTCTCCAAAAGCTGTGTGACCTGCTGAGTTTCTCCAGCACTTTCGTAAATTAAACTACTATCACAGCATCGACCGACTTTCTTGTTAACTTTGTTTATTAAAGCATCCTTTATACAAATTTTTTGTTTGTGGCACATGGTGTTCCTAGGCAGTCTGACCTCGGAAGCTAAGCAGGCTGGTCAGTACTTGGAGGGGAGACCACCTAGGAACACAAGGTGCTGTAGTTTTCTGTGAGGGGTGCTGGACAAAGTGGCGATTCTCTGCCTTACAGTAGACAAAAGTTAAAGAATTTCATGGAAGTTACGTTCTAAATGTAGCATTACATGACAATAATGGAACTGTCACTGAACTTGTTGAAATCTTTTATACATAGAATAACTTGGGTAAAAGACCAGTGGTACCTTCACCACTAGATGGGAGCATTTTACTGAAAGATTAATTTTATAATTCTCTGCATTTTCTCAGAAGCATTTCTAAAATTGTCAATGGCAGAGAAATGACATTAAAGCACTGAGCAGTGGGAAATATGACTTCAGTTGAGATTTTGACACCACACAGAATATGATTTGTTAAATATAAATAAAACTGTTCTGGCACATTATTTAAGAATGATTAAAAAATTATTTTAAGAACACAGCAGGAAAAGAGGTTACAAATTGAATGACTTTGATTGTACAGACGGGGTGGGGATTGCGATGATAGATATTGTCGGGAAGCTCAAAGAAGGTCAATGATTATCTTCCTTTTTGAGTTGGGAGAGATTAGCAGAATTAGGAAAGATAAAAACTTTCAAAATGCAGAGGGGATGGAAAGAAATGTAGGTTGAGGACAAGGTCGTGGTAGTAAACTAATATAAAATTATTACTCGATAGGTTAATGAGGGAAGTTAGAAGAGGTATAACAGCCAGTGTTGCCAAAGGTCATTTCTCGTTCAGAAGAGTTAACTGAAGTTGTCGCAAACAATATTTTCTAGAAGGATTCAAAGTGTCTTGATGGAATAAGAGGTGCTGTTCCTTGTTTGTGTTGACCCTCATTATGACCATGCAAGAGGCAGGTGAGAGGAATGGAGAATTAGGGAGGCCAAAGGAAACTTGGGTTGCTCCAATGGTCACTCAATCTCCATTTGGTTCTCTTACAGAGATCACTGATTTGGGGTCCACTAGGTTATACATATAATATTGGTTTAGTTTTTTTTTCTTTCTGAACTGATACAGCTGTAGAGCTCGTCGAAAGAACCAAAGACTTGTTGATCCAAACCAAGGCTTTTATTAGCAAAAGACAGGAGCTCTTCACAAGTGGCCGACCAGTCCGGAAGGATCCGACCTGGCTAGGGACACAACCCTTTAAGGCCAAGATAGTAGGCATGGCTAAGCTCTCAGCCACTCGCTGTAAGCACAGTCATTACACTCTAGATACTGTAACTATATACATTGGTGATAGGTCTGTACTATCACAACAGCCTAATCTATATTGCAGGGCCTCAACTGTTTGAAATCTAGATGAACAACTTTGGTGTGGGGACCAAATTGATATGATCAAAGTTTTCTAATCATGTGTAAATGAGTGAGGAGTACCATGGAGGTGCTGGTTTCTCTGCTAATGGTCAGGACTAGAAAAAAACATAAGCGAGCTGTTAATTTGGCCTGTGATATCATGGGCACCAGATTTCATCAAGGACATCTACAAGAGGTGGTGTCTTAAGAAAGCAGTCTCTTTCCTTAATGACCCTCACCACCCAGGCCATGCCCTCTTCACTTTCTTACCATCAGGAAAAAGGTACAGGAGCCTATAAGACGAGCACCCAATGGCACAAGGACAGCTTCATCCCCGGTGCCATCAGATTCCTGAAGGAAAGAACCAAAGACACTACTTTGAATTTTCGTGCACAACTTTTTATTTTTGTAAGGTGGTTTATATGAATGCTTGCACCGTGATGTTGCCAAAAAAACAAATTTCTTGACTTGTCCATGATGATAAATTCTGATTCTGAACTTGATTGATCAGTTGCTCCTATTTCTTGGGTAAGGTTGAAATCAATTTGGTCTATTCTGACCCTGATCAATTATTCCAACAGCACTGGTTTGGTGAGAAAATATCTTTAGTATTCTTACACAGGGCTTGGATTAATATTATTGTGGGATCCTGTTTTTTAAAATTTTTTATTTTTCTCACTATAAACCACATTGATCAAGATACATACATTTTTCTTTTCAAATAAATAGTGTCGTTTTCTTCCCCCCCCCTTCCCATCCCACCCTCCCTACCTCCCCTCCCATTCATTTAAAGTTCAAAATCTAAGATACATTAAACCCGTCAAACAATGTTGTCATTCAATAAAAATAAACAAGAAGTTCCACTGAGTCAATTCTTTTCATTTCCTTCTCCTTCTATCATTTTAGGTGGTAGATGTCCCCGGTAGGTTTTCTCTATTGTGTTTCATGTATGGCTCCCATATTTGTTCAAATATTGTAATATTATTTCTTAAATTATGTAATTTTTTCTAGTGGAATACATTTATTCATTTCTATATACCATTGTTGTATTCTCAAGTTATCTTCTAATTTCCAGGCTGACATAATACATTTTTTTGCTACAGCTAGGGCTATCCTAACAAATATTTTTTGTGCACCATCCAAATCAAGTCCAAATTCTTTGTTTTTTATATTACTTAGGAGGAAGATCTCTGGGTTTTTTGGTATATTGCTTTTTGTGATTTTATTTAATATCTGGTTTAGATCTTCCCAAAAATTTTTCACTTTCTCACATGTCCAGATTGCATGAATTGTTGTTCCCATTTCCTTTTTACAGCGAAAACATCTGTCAGATACTGTGGGATCCTGTTGATGCTTATCAATGTATTTAAAATTGGGCTAACTGCCTTTTAGTGGCATCTTGTTGCCTTGTAATATATATATATGTAAAACAGCATGCAAACGAGCCCTTGAGCTAATGAGACTACGCTAATGATCACATAAGATAAAGGCCCTTCCGTCCCATGAGCCTGTGGCCTTGCAAATACTGCAATTGGCCTACAATTCCTGGAATGTTTTTGAAAAGTGGTGGAAACTGGAATACCTGGTGGAAACAAACGCAGGCAAGGGGTGAACATACACACTCCTTTCAGACAGGGCCAGATCTGAACCCAGGTCGCGATCGCTGTAATAGTGTTGAGCTAACTTTAAGTGTTGTTTTAAATTCTTCACTCCTCCATTCTTTATCAAGGATTTCTTTTTGTCAGGTTGTGATCTTGTTAGAATTCCGTGTTGGTTGCCATCTACAGGGAACACTGCCGTCAGAGAGCAGCAGCAATCTTCAAAGATCCACACCACCTAGCACATGCACTGTTTTTGGTGCTAGCAGAAAGAGATAGTGTCTAATTATGGACTTATTTAAGGATTCTTACTTCTACACTCTATTGATTTTTTTTCCCTCTGTATTGCACAGTTTGTTTACGTTTCTTTATTGTTTATGAATGTATGTTGAGTCAGTTTTTTTGCACTGCCAATAAGTGATAATTCTGCCTTGCCCACAGAACAAGGAATCTTAGGGACATTAATTTTAAATTAGATATACAGCACAGTAACAGGACATTTCGGCTCATGAGCTGAGGCTGCCAAATTTGCACCCAATTAACCTACAACCCCGATACATTTTGAATAGTGGGAGGAAACTGGAGCTCCCAGGGAAAACCTATGCAGACACGGGGAGAACGTACAAACTCCTTACAGACAGCATGGGATTCTAACTCTGGTCGTGATTGTTGGCGCTTTGCCCTAACAGCTCCACTAACTGTGCCACCCCTTGTGTGTACTCTAACTGTAAATCTGAAGTCTTCCGATACTTTGCAGAATGTTTCGAAAATAAAGCATATTTACATGATTGTGAGATGCCATAATTCAGCCAATCTTATTTTCAGACGAAACCTGCTTTGTGCGTTTCTGAGAAGCAACACTAGATTGCAAAGATGGGGTGGAACCCTTGACATTCCCATTCTCTACCCAGCAGTAGCATAATGCAAGGAGGATGGGCCCAATGTTTTGAACCGAGAATGTATGTGGTCTGTGTCGTGGTTTCAATTAAATCTGTTGTGATGATTAAAGAAATTCCAAAAGCCAATTTGGAAATCTACTTGAATGATTGCCCAATTTTATTCACATTACCACTTAATGAAGATCTGAGGGTTTTTTTAAAGCAGTTGATTGTCTCTGATTTGATTGATAGATTTATTTAATGTAATCAAATAGCTGATTTTTAAAAAAGCAGAATCTATTGAGTGGAATTTTAAAAGCTGCATTTCAAGCAAGTTAGCCAGAAATTCTCGTGGGTTTGCTTTATCTGGCAGCTGCTCTCTATGTGGTTAAGTGCATGGTTAGGTCATTACGAAAATGGCATGTGCTTCATTCTAAAGTATTTCAAACTGTTATTTAAAAACACATGAACTAGACCTAGAGAAAGTTCTGTTACTACCTGGGAGTTCTATTTATGAGAGTAATGAATTGAAATATTGCAATAACAAATCCCATTGAATGAATTTGGAAGAAGGAAGAATTGATATCATTGAATATATAAATACTTTTATGCAACTTTGATCCTGGTTTTGCTGAGAACCACTTTGAACTACAGTTCAGCAGGAAAATATTAAGTAGAAACTCAGCAGGCCAAACAGTGATCTTTATATGGCAAAGATAAAGATACATTACATTTCAGACTTGAGCCCTTCATCAAGGTATGAGCAAAATGTTGCCAGGTGCCTGAACTGTTTCTCCAGCGTCGTGTTTTTACTTAAACCATGTTGTCTGACGACTTTTGTGTTTTACTGTGGAAAATATTAAGATTGACTTGGTTTTGATAATGATGAGCCATGGAACATCAATCATGGGAAAGAAAGTAGTCATTCAAGGTTCACTTGGGGTGGCATAGTGATGCTGCCTTCTAGCTCCAACCACTCAGGCTTGACTCTGATCTCTGATTCTGTTTGTAAGGAGCTTGCACATTCTTCATCTGACTGTGTGGGTTTCCCCTGGTTACTGTGGCTTCCTCCCTCAATCCAAAAATTGAGTGGGCTGGTAGTTTAATTTGCTTTGTGTAATTGAGCGATAGAATGTTGGGTGGGTGGGTGGGGGGGGTGGTGGTGGGGGGTGGTGGTGGTGCTGTGTTGATGGGAATGTGTGGAGAATAAAATGGGCTTCTGATTGTTGGCATGGTCTCATTAGCTGAAGGCCCTGCTTACGTGCTAACTATTGATTTTGTTCATTTTCTCTTTTTCTTTCCCTTCAGTTTCTTTCCATCCATTGTCTGCATTGGTCAGGGACATTTGTTTATGAGAGAGGTGCCAGAGCCCACACTGTCTCCATTGTAATCCTCGATTGCATATGATCAGGTTTGTGCTCATGAGATATCTAGCCAGTTTGCATTTGTTTTTTATAACAAACTGTCGCCTGCTTTATAATCCAGTAAGGCTTTAGGTAATTTATACACTTTTAAATTGCTGAGGGACAATTTTTAATGTTGCAATATTTTCCCACGGAACTGCAAATGTGCTTATGTTGAAAGAGGTTATACCTCTCCTGACAGAGCATTTCTTAGACCCAATGTGATTTGAAGTGATGCCCTTGTAACTCCAAAACCATTTTCCCCAACTGTAAGCTCATTCTAGAAAAAGAGGGATAAATAAACATTTTTAAAAAAAGTAACTTAATTATTAATTTCTTCACCAAGTGGCTGTACTACAATTGAATTTGCTTTGATCTTTTATGTCTGCTTTGTCTTTCTCTTGGTTATCCATTAAAAGTGTATACATTTTGGAGTTCCACAACTTAGTTTTAATTTTATTTTGAAATTGGATATTTTTTGTCTGTGTTTTAGATTTGTAAGTAACGTCACATGAATTGCCTGTCATAGCAGTGTAGGGTCAGAATAAAGTTGTATTGGGCACTGATTCTTCAGGCCTATGCTAATTAGCCACCTTATCAGTTCTATTGAGTAGCATAGAATAATTAATGTAACTGTAGTTGAATGTAAAAAGATGGAGATATTAAGCTGCTTAAAATGTGGAGAAAAAATAGGCCGTGTGATTCTGCAGAAGTGGCTATAAAAGTCCATTTAATATGCCAATTATTAGTCAATTTAATTCAGACCAGGATTGATCAAATGTATTTTCCCTATCATTTTCCATATTTCTGAATGTGGATATTTTGAAGTTTTAAAATATAAAACATAAATTATTAAATTTCAGAAAGGTGCATCCATTTAAAATTTAATGGTACAATTCACCGCAAATGCCGCAAAACACCGAATGTCATGACTTGTTCCTGACAATAAATTCTGATTCTGGATAATATCAAATCCACAGCTTTAGCATTTAAGTAAATTTGTGTCACAATATGCATAATCATTTCAATTTTTTAAATGTAGAACCAATGTGATTTAAGAACACTAATCTTGGCAACATGTTGCAATTGATTTTGTATGATGGTGATTCAGCCCATAAAGGGTGTAATTCAAATCAAAGTCTGCTGCAAATTGATAAGCTTTTGAGCAATCCCCGACCTTGATCATTCCCTGCTGAATTCCTGCTGGAAAAAGTGCCGTACACCTTTCTTCAAAACCGCCTACATGTTCCCACTGACTTTCTTTTATTTGTGTGATTTTTAAATTGTGGTTGTCCTTTTGAAAAGTAGCACGCTGTGTTGAAATTGTGTTAAAATGATTTGGAATAAGTAGGCATTCTGCTTTTGGGAAGAATGAGAGCAACTTCACAAAGAAAATTAGATCAGAGTATGGTCCCCCATTCTCAATAAAGTCTGAGCCACCTGCTTCCTTGAAATGTGAGACTTCATATGTCAAGCAGCTCAACCAGTGGTCTCGAAAGAGACCATATGAACCCTGCTCCAACACAGAAATTTATGTGAGGTCTGCTCATCTTGGGATTGAGTTACAAACCTTGGAGATTTCTATGCTGGGATCACTGGGATTTTGGTCCTCCTCATTGGTATGCTATTTGTGTGAATGTATCATGCGGATTATCAGTTTGGAAGCTCATGGAATAGGGTATGAAGATATCTATCAAGTATGGTACTTGGAACTGAGAAAGGAAAGATGTGGTACCAGGCAGATTTGATGTCACTGAAGACTTCCTTGACCCAGAACATTGACCATTCGGCGTGGATGCTGTCCAACCCGAGTTCCTTCTGCAATTCTTTGTCTATTCTAAATTCACAGAGAGTCCTCTTTTTAACAGGTTAAGCTAGAATTCTTGTAGTCACATGGTAGGATTGGAAAAGCCCAGTATATTAGTTAAATTTTTTTCCAAAATTTAGAATAGGTCTTTTAACAAGTTCACATCAAAAATATTGAATAAAAGTCTAGGTGTAATCATAAATTATAAATCAGTGATTCCACACAGACCTGTACATTCACAAAGCAGATATTGACATGTTAAAATCAATCTAAGGAAGGTCTTCTATCACAACCTCAAATTCCATCTCCAGCAACACACTTTTCTCTCTCTCTCTCTCTCTCAGTTCTGGGGACCAGAACTCACAATAGATAATAGGTGCTTTAGTAGGCCAATTGGCCCTTTGACCCAGCACTGCCATTTATCGGATCATGGCTGATCTTTCCCTTTCAACAACCAATATCCCTATTACCCTCAACTCCCCTACCCACAAGAGCCTTATCCTACTCTCTCTTAAATCTAGCCAACAAATCTGCCCCTACTACCCTCTGTGGTAATGCATTCCACAGACCCACAACTCTTTGGGTAAAAAAAATTTCTCATCATTTCTGCGTTAAATGGCCTTCCCTGTATTCTTAAACTATGCCCTCTAGTCCTAGTCTCACTCATCACTGAGAACATGTTCTCTAATTACACCCTGTCAAGCCCTTTGATAATCCTAAGTACCTCAATTATGTCTCCCCTCATCTTTCTAAACTCCATCACATATAATCCAAGCCTTTCTAACCTATCCGCATATGACAATTCTGTCATCTCAGGAACTAACCTTGTAAACCTGCACTGCACTCCCTCTATAGCAGGTATGTCCTTCTCAAATATGGGGACCAGAACTGGATGCAATACTCCAGGTGAGTTCTCACCAGGGCCCTGTACAACTGCAGGAGGGCTTCTCTACTCCTATACTCCAATCCCCTCTTTATGAAAGCCAACATACTGTTCGCCTTCTTCACCGCTTGCTGAACCTGCATGCTAGTTTTCAATGACTGGTGAACAAGTACACTCAGATCCCTTTGCATTAACCCACTCCCTAGCTCAACTCCATTTAAATAATATTCTGCACTCTTGTTTCTGCCTCCAAAGTGGACAACCTCACATTAAACTTTATCTGCCATCTTTCCACCCACTCCCCTAAACTGTCCAAGTCCCCTTGCAATTTCCTGACATCCTCCTCATTCTTTACACTACCACTCAGTTTAGTGTCATTTGTGAATTTACCTATAGTTATTTATCCCCTCATCCAAATAATTTACATAAATGATAAACAACTGAGGGCCCAACACCGACCCCTGCGGGACCTCACTCGTCACATCCTGCCACCTAGAAAATGACCTGTTTATCCCAACCCTTTGTTTCCTATTTCTCAACCAATTATCTATCCATGACAGCACCCTACTCCCAATACCATGCTCCTTGATTTTGCAAACTAGCCTCCTGTGTGGGACTTTATCAAAGGCTTTCTGAAAGTCCAAGTACATCACATCCACTGGCTCTTCTGAGTCCACCCTTTTTGTTAAGTTATCGAAAAATTCCAGGAGATTAGTCAAGCAAGATTTTCCTTTAAGGAACCCATGCTGATGAGCACCTAGACTATTATTCCTAAGTATTCTGCTATTTCTCCTTTAATGATGGATTCCAATATCTTCCCCACCACCAACGTCAGGCTGACTGGTCTATAATTTCCCATATTCTCCCTCCGTCCCTTCTTAAAAAGTGGTACAACATCAGCCACTCTCCAGTCTGCAGGCACTTGCCCAGAATCTAAAGAACTTTGGAAAATGTCAACTAGTGGTTCCACAATTTCCAGAGCAACCTCTCTAAGCTCCCTGGGATGCAGCCCATCAGGCCCAGGGACCTATCAGGCCTCAGTTCTAACAATTTGCTCACAACCACCTGCTTCTGGATCTGAATATCCATCAAATTCTGTTTCCTTCGGTAATTTCACCAAGTTGCTAGATACTGTGTGACTCCTACCCCTATTCTGATCATAACCTATATCCTCCTTGGTGAAAACAGATGCAAAGTATTGTTAAATTCCTCAACCATCTCCATGTCCCCATTGATAATTTTTCTCTCTCCCCACCCTCTCATCACCTCAGGAGACAATCTCAACATTCTTCTAATTCAAACTTAAATTCACTTGTTCTATCTCCAACAACAATCTTTCTCAATTTATCTCCACCTTGAGAGACAAATTCCTCAACATTCTTCCACTCTGATCTTAAATTTGTTTGGTCCATCTCCAGCAACACTTGCCCATTTCTCAATCTCTCTGATTCCATTTCAGGAGACAAACTCTCTAGTTACTACAATCACAGTCTGCAGACTTTCGTGTTTCACTTCAATCTGAGGAAGGGTCTTCGTTCTGCACCATTTGCTCCGTTTCTCTTCCCACGGATGCAGCCCACTGAGTATATTCAGCACTTTTTGTTTTTATTTTAGAATTTGACATAACTTGTGACCATATAATGGGAAAAAACATTCTTAATGATTGCATAAAAATGTTAATAAATTAACAGCATGACCCTGTTGCAGTAAACATTAAATCAAAATTATGAGGAAGTCTATGGGAAAAGTAAAATCAAGAAGAAATGAAAACATTGTCCGGGATCTTAAGAAAATATCAGTGCTTGAGAAAAATCAAAGTAATTTGGCCATGTGTAAATTAAAATAGTTTTGTATAACCATATAACCACTTACAGCACAGAACAGGCCAGTTCGGCCCTACTAGTCCATGCCGTAACAAATTCCCACCCTCCTAGGCTTTCAGATCGCAAGATGAATTGGACTGAAGTTTCATTCATGTAGAAAATGAATCATTCAAGAAAGAAGTTCTTTATTATTCAGTCAGTGCCACAAATGCAAACAATTCTGTTTGTAAAAACAAATGCACTGGCCAATCTAGTCCATTGTGTTCAGTCCTCGCAATGTGGTCATCTCTATTTTGGAGAAATTAAACATGAACTGGATGATCACTGTTCAATCCATAGTTGCCTGTATCTTTAATTCTCTATCTTAGTCCCACTTGATGGTCTCCTATATCCTGCACTGTTCCAGTGGGGAATAATGCAGGGTTGAGGTACAGCACCTTGTCATCCATCTGGGTACGTTGCAGTCTTTTGGATGCTTTTAGATTGAATCTTTTCTTCTTTTCTGTTTGCATCTAAGCAAGCATGTCCTGCTTAAAAGATTGAAATACTAAAGTTTGTAGATACTGTTATTGTAGTAAAAACACAAAAATGTTGGAGGAACTCAACAGGTCATGTAGCCTCCGTAGGAGGTAAAGGCTGAACCCTTCTTCAAGGTCAAACAACATATAAACATTGGTTATATTTCTTTATCTCCTCTTGACGCTGCGAGGCCAGATGAGTTCCTCCTGCATTTTTGTGTTTTTACATCTGTGATATTGCCTAATATGCCAGTGCTTCCAACATTCACCTTTTGGTGTCAAGTTCCAGCAACAGTTTCATTTGCATTTCACCACCTGTTAACCTATTCCTTTATTTATTTTCTTTCTTTCTAACTACCCTTGCTAATCTCTTGGCCAAACAGCTCTGCAAATTTTGAGATTACCTCAGCAACCCTGGTCTTGCTGGATCAGAGATATTTCCTTTGACCTATCTTTCCCCAACCAGTCTGCAACTTAAAACTGACATATTGAGTGCTTGAGCTCTAATCCCTTCACCATTAGACAGCTGCCTGGTGGAGTTTTGAAAATGGCATCTGTTAGAGCACACGAACATAAACAGAAGACAGAGGGATTGATGTAACTCCTTACGTCAACTCTGTCCATTAATAAGATCATAGTTGTTCCTGTGAGTCAGGACTCCTTTCCCCATATTCCATTTCCTGAATGTTCTTTGATTTGACATTTACTCTGGTTCTAAGTTTTTTAATTACAGGCAAATCCTTGAGCATCTGTGCCTTCAGTCCTTCTCAGTACCTTGTGTACCACCATAGGATGACCATGTATCCTTTTAAACTGCAGTGTGTATAAGCCAATCTTTTTTTAGTCTGTCAGCACGTATCTCCTCCACCTTTTCTAGTATTAGTCTTGTGGATTCACACGATATTGATTCTCAGTATCAGAATTTAATGTCATAATTGTGCCACAAAATTTGTTTTGCAGCAACATTACAGGTGCAAATATTAAAGCTATAAATTACATTTATTAAGAAATAATGCAAAAAGAAGAGGAAGTGATAAAGCGTCAGTGGGTCATTGTCCATTCAGAAATTTTTTTATGTTTTAAATTTTATTGAGTGGTTTAAAATGTTTCCCCAAACCCTTGAGTCAGTGTAAAGCACATTACAAAACAAAACTTTATCCATAAAATAGAAACAAACATGGCAGCAAAAATATCAATATAATAACCATATGTGTCTATTTAGACCTCTAATAACAGGAAAAACTGCCATTCATTAATATGCTTCACCACAACTTCCACCAATATTCCCCCCCCCCCCTAGAAAACCTATATATTTTCCCCATTTTTGTTTAAAGGTGTCCAATTTATCAAACTGTTTGTAAGACATGCGTTGCAACTTCGGCCATTTCTGAGACCCACTCCTGAAATGATGGTTCCCCCCCCCCCCCCCCAAATTCTTCCAGTCTCTAAGTATAATTTGTCTTTGTACCGACCATTCAGAAGTCTGATGGCAGAGAGGAAGAAGCTGTTTTTATTGCCACTGGGGGCTTGTCTTCAGACTCCAGGAAAGGTGGTGTAGACCAACTATTCTTGACTTTGTTTTGGCTATGGCCCCCTTTGGGCTCTGCTCAAAGTTTATGGGTCCCTTTCCCTCTGAAGCAGTCAAGTTTAGTTGGCTTCTTCCATATTTTCTGCTACTGGCTATATAAAATATGATTTCAGTCCACATCCCTTCCTTAAATGAGGTGTGGCCCCCATTGAGAATAGCTGGTACAGAGTGACCAAAAGCACACTTGGAAATATAAATGAACTCCCAACCAAACAGTACAACTTCAGCAAGATTGATTCACTTTTGTGTTACATTCCCTTGTAATGAAAGCTAACATACTTGTTCTTAATTGCTTGCATGTGTATTGTCTCTGTCAAGAACAAGCATACCTAAATCTTGATGTTTAGTTTATATCTACCCTAAAAACTAAAATAATATTGTCATGGTCTGTTCCTGATCATTGTTTCACCACTGTGTCCATGACATCTAAATGTGATCCAATTGTGAGCTTAAAACTTCTGCATTAAAAGCTTTGGTCAATTGATATTGCGGCCATCTGGAAACAGTGTCATCGGTATTAACTTGTTATTTCCGAGAAAGTACTTTTTAGAATTACTGGTTGATTCAACTAGAAGTGTCACAGAGAACTGTAGAAATGGGATTTGAACTGAGAATGTAAATACTTTGAACAACAAATTGGCTGTTCAGTTAGTATTTTTTTAATCAGGGGAAAAAGTATCAGTGAAGAAAATAATACAGACAGGCAAACATGATAAATGGAGAAATTAAGATAGATGGTTGAGCCTTCGCATTATTTTACATTACACATCTGTGTCACAAATTATGCAGTTTATTAATCAGCTCTGATTTTGGAAAAAAATCTTTGACCTGAAATGTTAATTATTTTTCTTCAGATGCACCCTGTTTTGAACATCTGTCTTTTAAAAAAAATTCTTGCTGTTCAGATTTGCCCAAGTTTGGTGAGGCAGGCAAGATTATTCTCTCAGGTTGCACTCTCAGTTCAGAATGCAGAGAGACTTTAAATTTAAGGGTGTTTTTTTTTTCAGGATTCTGGGGTTCCAGTCAGAACATAAGAAAGAGGAGCAGGAGTTGGCAATCTGGCCCATCAAGCCTGTTCTGTCATTCAATGTGACCATGGCTGATCTGATGATCGGCTCATCTCAACCTACCCTGCCTTTTCCCCATATCCCTTAATTCCCTTACTATGCAAAAATCTATCCAACTTAAATATATTTCCTGAGGTCGCCTCCACTGCTTCTATGGGCAGCGAATTCCCATGAATCTTGAGGCGATGTCCCCTAGTTCTAGTCTCCCCCACCAATGTAAAGAGCTTGCCTACCTCTATCTTATCTATTTCATAATCTTATACATTTCTAGAAGATCCCCTCTCATTCTTCTAAATTCCAGTGAGTACAGTCCCAGATGACTCAATCTCTCCACAAAGGCTAACCCCCTCATCTCTGGAATCAACCTGGTGAACCACCTCTGCACCACGTCCAAAGCTAGTATAATCTTCTTCAGGCAAGGAGATTCGAATTGTTGTGTGGAAGGATGGTTAGGGTGAAACGGTTGGTGTAGTAATTAGTGCAATGGCTTTAAAGCACCAGAGATTGGGACTGGAATTAGAATCCTATACTGCTGTAAGGAGGTTTTACGTTCTCCCCATGTTTGTGTGGACTTTCCCTGCGGGCTCCAGTTTTCTCCCACTGTTCAAAAATGTACTGGAGGTATAAGTTATTTGGGTGTAAATTGGGCACACGGACCTTTGGACCGAAATGGCCTGTTCCCGTGCTGCATGTCTAACCACTGGGATAAGAAATGAAACCGTGGTTTATTTTAATAAAATCATAATGCTATTTTAATTGATGGAGATCTTCATCTTCAACACCTCACTGCAGCAGTCCATCATTCCAGCAGGGTTCTAGACAGCCACCCTCATTCCAAGAGGGCGACAGTAACAGGCCTCAATGACAACTGTCATTGAGTCGTGTAATACACATGACATACTTCAACTTTTGTCTGTTGAAAGGCAAACAGAGTTGCCATGAGCACAGCCCGACACCCCTAATAGAAGGAGAAAGTTTTAGTTTTAAAATGAGAGTGAACCCGAGGGTAAACTCAGTTTTTACAATTTTCATATCTTAACAGGTCCTTCTGATCATGAAGCAAAAATGGCAGCAGGTTAGTTATGATGTGAAAACTTCATGCAAGTAAAGGAAGACCACACATCCAAAAAAAGTTATTCTAGTCAGGAGGGTGAAATATGAAATTGTACTTGCTGTGGAAAAGGGAGGCAATATTTGGATAAGGAAGTAATAATGACTTCCTTACAGAGCAGGAGAAAGATGGAAGCTAGAATGGAGAATGGCAGAACCAAACCCACACAATTGGAAAGTCAGCAAATAACATTAAGATAGAAGAGCCAAGAGGTGGTCATTTATTCAAGAAAGCTAGCTGGTTTTCACACTAGGGAAAGTGGGGATTGGAAAAGTCCAGTGAAATAGATAGTATTCATTCATGGATGCGAATACATTCAGACTAAGAAATAATATAACAATCACAAAGTAAAATGAAATGTTCCAGAGAGTTTGAATAGTTTCCAGGACTTGCGATTCCAGCTCAGTTCTTTCTCAACAGCAGAATAAACAAGAACCAATCCATTCCAAATCCCCAAGTTTCTCATCTAGTAGAAATAGTTCAGAAGTGCATTGGGACGTTGTGCTAACAGCATTGTGTAAATCAGAATTATTATTGATAGAGTTGCTAATTGACAAATAATTTTCAAATATTATCTGATTATATTCTAAATATTTGATCTAAAGCAAAATTGAGTTTCCTTCAACCTTTTGCAAAAATGTAAATAGAGCATGATTTTTGGACTCAATCCCAAAGAATTTCAACAATGGCATTCTAAGCAGGCAAATGGTTTGCATTGATTCTATTCACAGTCAACCCTCCTCCCCCTGCTTGCTACTGTGCCCTCCCTCCCTTATCCACCTGTTACTTCCTTGTCTTTGGGTCCCTGCTCCTCCCCTCTCCCTCCCTTCACCATTTTGTTCAGATGTCTGCCGACCTTTTTCTATACCTTGGTGAAGGGCTCAAGCCTGAATTGATGATTATGTATCTTTGCTGTATGAAGGACACTGTTTGATCTGCTGAGTTTCTCCAGCATTGTGTTTTTACTTCAATCACGGCATCTGCAGACTTTTGTCTTTTATTTCCGTTTGGATTGGCTATTGTGTTAACGTTGTCATCAATCAATGAGTACCTTTGTTGATGCAGCCTTGAGTTAATGTCACTGAACCACTCAGAATGGTATCTCGTTTGGAATTGGGTTTGACAAATGTCAATTTCTAAAAGACTCTCATTTACAGAAGTATATCAGAGCTCAACAATAAATGTCTTCCAGAGGGAAGTTCTCTTTGCCAATGTTGCCCTCAATCAGATTTGGAAAAAAAAACATTTAAAAGGTAGGTGTTCCTGGAGAGAAAGCCAAAAGAAATATACATTAGAAAGTAATGTATAAAGTGGTGATTTAAAAAAAAAATTGTTAGTTATAATGGATTTTATTCCTGAGATAGCTTGCCTTCATTGTTTCTTTCAAAAGGAATAGTTTTGGCAGTACATGAAAGTTAACATTTTAGAGCACTTTTATGCAATTTAATGTTTTCAGCCCAAGTTTGACCCTTTATAGGTTTGTCTTTCAATGGCATGCAGTTCCAGATTTGTTTCTCATAAAAACCACATGCGATTATTTAACGGTTTATGATACATTCTTTTTTTTTAAACCAGAGTAGAAAATGATTGTTATTGGATATTGATCGACCTTGATAATAACTCTTAGGTAATTCAATGGCCTACAGCTGAGCACAGTTTTAATTTGTACTGCATTAAATAAACATTATTTTATTGCAGTCTAGTTTTCTCTGGAACTGTGCTTTCATTCTTCAAGTCGGTTCAGTCTTGTTCAGTTTTCTCTAATCCATCATTTAAATTAAGTTTGCTGTAGCTCAGTTTAGATTTTATATTCACTCTTAATCTTATTTGCTGCACCAAATGTGTGCCATATTCATAATCATTTAGAGGGTGATTTCCAATGAATGACATTTCTACTGCCTTAAATTACAGTTACTACCATTACAATTATAAGACAGTCTTTTTGTTGTTCAAGGTTACCAATTTCAGCCAATCACTCCAATGGAAATAACACTAGAACAGTTGAACTCTCCCTTTGAACTTCATTGGGGCGGGGTAAAAATGGCATCTCTGATGATGCCGCAGTCCCTTTGTACTTCTCTGGACTGTGTTGGGAGAGAGCCTGAACTGCTTAATTCGATTCAGATCCTACCAGATGAATAGTCATTAGGCACTTTTACACAGCTGCTGAGAAGGATAAAATTTTAGGAAATTTTCTGCTCCGTTGGCAGTGTAAAAATGTCGTTGCGGAATTTATTTGCTAAATTCTATCCTGTAATTTTTACACCAAGACCCCTACACATTTTTACAGAGCGGCTGCAGTCTAAATTGGCTGCAGGCACTCCATAATAAACTGGGCTAATGAATATGACTTCCCCCCCAACAAAATCCGCAACACAGGAAGGCAGGGTAAAAGTGCTTCCTGTGTAAAATACCGCTCCGGAGGTAAGTATGCAAATTTTAAAAATTGAACTTTTCCTTTATTTCTAGGTAAAAATCATAATTGACTCTGTTCTGACCTGCAGTCCATTTCTTGTAATCTTCCCAGACAGGTGGAACAGGAGCTGCTGATGCAGTTGAGAGAATGTTTGGCCATAATGTGATTTATTTCTCTTTGCATCTCTCCATAGGATTGTGGCACTTCAAAACTGGGCATACAGTAAGTTTATCTTGACTTGGAAGCTGCAAATTCCCTTTGCACTGAGGCACCCATGAGAATTTGTACTGCATGAGATATTTATACTGAGCTATTTGTACTGAATGACATCCCATTTATCAGTTGTTTCTTAGCATTAGAAGTGAATAAGAAAATAGTAAATTTATTTGCCATAACCCTGGAAACAAAGACTGACAGCATCTTTGATGAAATATGCAAAACTGATGAAAACCTAAACTTCAATATGATGAAAAGCTCACCTATCGGGATTTGCTCCTACTTGCTCCATGAGCCTCCCCCCGGGAATATTCCTCCGGAGTCTCAGCGGTGTAATGCAGACTCCGTGTCAGTGGGTATGATGGCAAGGCTGCATCCAGGATTAGGGCAAATGGTAGCCACTTGAGACCTGTGAGCAATTCTCTCCAGAAATATGTAAGGCAGTCAAATTCCACTCTTTGTCTTTCTGTCCAACAATAAACAAATTCAGAATATTTCTTATCTGAACTTTCTATAGTCCTGGAACCTTGTTGTCTTTGTATCTTGGGCCAAGGTTGATGCTATATGGAGCCTCCTTTCTAACTTAGAGTGACTCTTGCCTACATGAGAGGAGGTTCTCTGATGAAACCCAAATCCTGTCTGATGAAGAAATGAGGTGCCTGCCGTCAATTTGCTCATGCAAATTGCTCACGAAGGGCTCAAGCCCGAAACGTACACTGCCCTACCTGCTGAGTTTCTCCAGCATTGTGTTTTTACTTCAATAATGGTGTCTGCAGACCTTTGTGTTTTACGACTGAAATCATAAAATATTTTAAATGTTTTTTATGTAGTCGGTAAGAGAGAATTAGGGAAGAAACCAACTAAATGACTGCTTCATTGGGAATTTACAACCCAGGAGTAAAACAAGAAAGTCTGCTGACATCTGTGTGTCTTCTTAACAAATGGCCCTGTGACCCTTCTCAATCCTGCTGGAAGGAGATGGGTGATTCTCAAAGGAGATGGATGATTCTGGCCCTGGAGGGACTCCATTGCAGAGTTGCCAGCTCAACAACTGACTCCAAAAATACCAATGGATGATCCTATTTTATCACTTCTGATTCTCATCACATCACATAAAGAGGTAACTAAATACATGAAATGTGGTAAATTGTTAGAATTTCCAATAAGGTTGAGGAAACAATGCTGAAAATCTGTGCCTCAGATGCTTGCTGATCTATTGTATTTGCAGCATTTGGATTTATAAGGCAACATGGATTATTGCCCACATCTGCTGAATTGGTGAGTAACTAATCTGCTGGCCCATCACCATCCACCAGTGATGTGTAAACTGATGAAAGGCTCCATCAATTACAAGAATAGTATCCTTGCCAACAACTTACATGGTGATGACATTCATCGTCGGATCTAATCCCACCCTTGGGTTTGGTGTGGAAGGGAGAGCCAGGATGGGAGTGAGAATAGCTGCCTCCAGAGACCATGTGGGATTAAACCACTTATGGCAATAAAAAGGGCTGAAGCCAAATTGAGCAAATGGGGCTTGAACACAAACCCTCCAGCAAATGGGATTGTACATCGTGCAAAGGATGATAGTGGTAGCTGTTTGAAACCAAGTACTATGGGGAGACATGACTAGCATAGCGGTGAGTGGGACGCTGTTACAGTGCCAGTGAATTGGGTTTGGATCCGCTGCTGTCTGTAGGGAGTTTCTACACTCCCCTTGTCTCTGTGCAGGGTACATCTGGGTGCTCCAGTTTCCTCCCTCCCTTCCAAATGGATGGAGGTTATAGGTTAGGGCGTATTTGGGGGGGGGGGTACAGGCTTGTGGGCTTGAAGGGCCTCTTAACATGCTGAATGTCTAAATTTGAAATTTAAAATTTAACTTTGGAACAGTCTGGATTGACCATCTATCCATTCTGGCAAATATCAGATGGTCTGGGCTTTGTGGGGGGTGTGGTGATACAAATATGTGTATATGTGTCTGTCAGTGAGTAGCTGGCCTATGCCCCACTGGTGATTCGCTCCCTGGTAACTCCTCCCCTTGTGTCCCTGGAATAAAGGTCGACCTCCCTCTCCCTAGTCGAGAACTCTGAATCGGGCCAGCCACAAGTCTAAAGTGTAATAAAGCTATTGTTCCTCACTCTATGGTTTTGGAGTCAATGATAGAACGTATCGGGGGGAGGTGGGGGAAACAGTAAGATGACTCCAAAAGATTGAAGGATGCTGCTCGACTGTTCTGCACTGGGGAGGGGGTTGTGGAACAGTCACCTTTATTCTCGAGCCTGTAGGAGGAGCCACAGGTACAGTCAATCAATGGTTGTGCCCAATCAGATAAATGTATACATACAGTGGTTTACCACAGTAACCAGTGTCAAAACAAAAACACACTCCATCCATGTAATTACAGTGTTTCTAACTCCAGCTATGTCTTTTTTTTGGATAACTTAACTTGGGTTTGCATGTTTCAAAGATTAATTTTGAATCCCAAACCATCAGTGTTTTGGACCCAAAATACAGCTGCAGATTTCCTCGTGGAATTAATGACAATTCAACCATTTCATTAATTATGTAAAAATTGCTGCATAATTGCAAGCAACACTGAATAAGATCTCCTTTCTCATTGATGTTTTGAATTTATATTTAATTTGGTTCAGGGTATACTCAGAATTGTTGGATTCAGATAAACAGTTGCAGACTTTGGAAAGTGCTGGTTAAATTGGGCAAGGCTGATTCTGTTGTGATTAGCACACTGACATCTACCTTGCCGAGGCCAGATGATAGCTCTTAAACACCTCCTCTTGAAAGCATTTTAATTCCGCATCCCATTCCCACACTGACACGTCTATCCAATGTTTTATGCAAATTAGAGCAATAATGCCTAATTTTTCATTTGGGTGCTCCCTCCAGCCAGATGGCCCAGACATTGACTTCTCCAATTTTCTTTTGGCCCCTCCCTCATTTCTCTCTCCCTACCCTCTGTCTCCTTTCCTCCAGTTCCCCCACCCCTTTCCCACTTCAGAGAGTTGCCTCCTCCCTCTATCACCTCGGCGTTTTTCTCTTCTGTCCTCCCACCAAAGTGATTTCTTGCCTGATGGCCTGTACTCCTCCCCATCCCTTCCTCGCCTCCCCCCACTTTCTTATTCAGGAATCAGTTTGCTTTTTGCTGATTCCTTCACAAAGGGCTCAGGCCTGAAAAGTTCACTTCTTATAGATGCTGTGTGACCCGTTGAGTTTCTCCACCACTTTTGTACGTGGCACGGCAATCACAGTGTCTGCAGACTTTCCCCTTTAACTCCTTACTTATGTATGACTGATTTTATTTTTGCCAGAATTCGTGCAGCTCCAGATTTTAGCACAGCCAAAGTCAAAAGCCTTGAATTCCAGAAGTAAGGTGAAGTGAAAGTGACTGCCCTTGACATCAAGGCAGTACTTGGATAAAGCAAAAGCACTTCCTGAGAAGACTGAAGCAGGTAGGGCTACCGGCCACCATTAAGTCAGGATCTCTATCAAGAGTGTCCTGGCCGGCTGCTTCACAGTGTGGTACGGTTGCTGTAGACACATGGATCAGAGGTCAATCCACAGGACCATAAGAGTGGCAGAGAGGATCATTGTAGACTCCCTCCCCATCCTCCCCCATCGACATGATTTACCAGGATCGTTGTCTGAAGAGGGTGTGTAAAATCATTGAGGTCCCCTTCCACCCCGCACGCAGCATCTTTCAACTGCATCCATTGGGAAAGAGATACAGGAGTATTAGAGCCAGCACCACCAGGCTGAGAAACAACCTCTTCCCATGGGTAGTGAGAATTCTGAACGACCAAAGGAACTGCTCACATTAACTATCCAAGACTCTCATAGCCACAAATCAATATTTATTTATTTGTAGATTATGAACTATGTATTGTTTGTCTGTGCTATGACTGGTTGTGTTGTCTGCATGTTTTTCGCTGAGGACCGAGAACACTGTTTCATCAGGTTATATTGGTGCAGTCAGATGACAATAAACTTGACTTGACTTGAAAAGGCTGAATTCAATGGTCATCAATGGGGAAACACCCCAGTGGTTGAATTCATGCCTGGTGAAGTTAGATACTTTCCACTGAACTTTGCTTCAATAATGCTAGATCAGTTCAGTGATGGACTGAAGACCTGAATGGAAAGGATGGATTCCCAAAGTATAGGAGAATCCTTCAGACAAATAAATTGTGGGGATCATTTTTCATGGTACTCTATATATACAGTAAAACCCCTGGTATCAAGGCACCTATGGGGATTGGCAGATGACAGTTAAGTGTATTTTCAGGTTACTTGAGTCTTACCCTTACAATACCTAGCTCATAAGAGTAAACAGTTTAAAAGACAAAAACACTATACTGTACTGGCACGAAAAAAAACTTCTCTTGCATGAATATATAATCAGAGCCGTTGTCATACCCACACTCCTGTTCGGCTCCGAATCATGGGTCCTCTACTGGCATCACCTACGGCTCCTAGAAAGCTTCCACCAGCGTTGTCTCCGTTCCATCCTCAACATTCATTGGAGCGCTTTCATCCCTAACGTCGAAGTACTCGAGATGGCAGAGGTCGACAGCATCGAGTCCACGTTGCTGAAGATCCAGCTGCGCTTGGTGGGTCACGTCTCCAGAATGGAGGACCATCGCCTTCCCAAGATCGTGTTATATGGCGAGCTCTCCACTGGCCACCGTGACAGAGGTGCACCAAAGAAAAGGTACAAGGACTGCCTAAAGAAATCTCTTGGTGCCTGCCACATTGACCACCGCCAGTGGGCTGATAACGCCTCAAACCGTGCACCTTGGCGCCTCACAGTTTGGCGGGCAGCAACCTCCTTTGAAGAAGACCGCAGAGCCCACCTCACTGACAAAAGGCAAAGGAGGAAAAACCCAACACCCAACCCCAACCAACTAATTTTCCGCTGCAACCGTGTCTGCCTGTCCCGCATCGGACTTGTCAGCCACCAACGAGCCTGCAGCTGACGTGGACATTTTACCCCCTCCATAAATCTTCGTCCGCGAAGCCAAGCCAAAGAAAGCATTTGACTTCATTTTCAGTCACGTGCTTTGAAACATTTAACGTTCACTGCATCTGCAGGTTCCTCCCCTTCACAGAGCCGCCTGAGAGATGAGCAATAACGTTATCGATAATCAACCTCCCCCTCCCATCCTCCTCTTCCCAAGTTTACAGATAAAGCCTCTGATTGGAGGCTTTAAGCAGGGATAAGGAGACACTTTAGGAGAGTCACTCTAACGGCAAATGGCATCAAGTAGCTCTTCATTCTGGGCAAAAGCAGTTTCACACAACTTTATTCAAACAGCTGCTATGAGCAAAGCACAGCCAAGGCCCTCCGCTGGCTGAATATGTTCTCCCATTATCACTAAAGGTTTGTGTTATTTCAGAGAACATTTACAATTTTAAACTTGTGTATTTTACCTGTTATTTTATTCATATTCATTTAAATTTTTTATTTATTTTCCTCAATTTTTTTTGACATTTGCTTGAGACTGCTGGTTGCTTGAATTCTGGATTCCAGAGGTTTTACTGTACATGTCACAGTCTGTTGCAGCATATTGAAGAACAACTGCAGAAGATTGTGTGCCTGGTATCAACATGCAATTTGGACTTGAATGGATCTGAGCTATGTGGAATTGAAGAAACAAGCAAATTTTGGGGTTCAAAATTTAAATTTAAGCATCTGCTAATAATTACATAGAAATATGTATGTGCAGCCTTTAGTGATAGAGTGCTAGTGACACTCCTGACCACTAGAGGGAGTCAGTGATGAGTTGGTTGCAACTCTAGATGGAATCAAGATGGATGCCTCCACATGGTCCTGAGTGAGTTCTTTAGCTAATAAAGTATAGTTGTTTTAAAAGAACCCAACTTTCTTTATTAAAATTAAAGAAACATCACAAAAGAGGGAGCACTGTTTTGTCAGTAAATTGCTTCACTCAAAACATCCATGGAAAATCAATTTATTCCTTTTCCCTGCCAAGACTTGCAAGCCCATTGGGTGGATGTAGGGACCAAATGGAATTGAAACCTTTCTCCCCTAGTCTTTATGCCCCATAAGCAAATAGCTTATAAATATTTTTCTTTGGCTTGGCTTCGCGGACGAAGATTTATGGAGGGGGTAAAAAGTCCACGACAGCTGCAGGCTCGTTTGTGGCTGACAAGTCCGATGCGGGACAGGCATGACACGGTTGCAGCGGTTGCAGGGGAAAATTGGTTGGTTGGGGTTGGGTGTTGGGTTTTTCCTCCTTTGCCTTTTGTCAGTGACATGGGCTCTGCGGTCTTCTTCAAAGGAGGTTGCTGCCCGCCAAACTGTGAGGCGCCAAGATGCACGGTTTGAGGCGTTATCAGCCCACTGGCGGTGGTCAATGTGGCAGGCACCAAGAGATTTCTTTAGGCAGTCCTTGTACCTTTTCTTTGGTGCACCTCTGTCACGGTGGCCAGTGGAGAGCTCACCATATAACACGATCTTGGGAAGGCGATGGTCCTCCATTCTGGAGACGTGACCCATCCAGCGCAGCTGGATCTTCAGCAGCGTGGACTCGATGCTGTCGACCTCTGCCATCTCGAGTACTTCGACGTTAGGGATGAAAGCGCTCCAATGGATGTTGAGGATGGAGCGGAGACAACGCTGGTGGAAGCGTTCTAGGAGCCGTAGGTGGTGCCGGTAGAGGACCCATGATTCGGAGCCGAACAGGAGTGTGGGTATGACAACGGCTCTGTATACGCTTATCTTTGTGAGGTTTTTCAGTTGGTTGTTTTTCCAGACTCTTTTGTCCATTCAGAGCCAGCTCTTCAGCGCTTGACGTCCTGCTTTGCGGAAACTGCCAAAATGTTTGGCCTGGAAGTCAGCCTGAAGAAAACTGAGGCCCTCCATCAGCCAGGTCCCCACCATGACTACCAGCCCCCCCACATCTCCATCGGGCACACAAAACTCAAAACGGTCAACCAGTTTACCTATCTCGGCTGCACCATTTCATCAGATGCAAGGATCGACAATGAGATAGACAACAGACTCGCCAAGGCAAATAGCGCCTTATAAATATTTAGAATGTTAAAAATTATAGTAAAGAAAAATGTCAGATTTATTGTCAGAGTATTTTCAGTACATGACATCACATGCCATCTTCAGATTCTTCTTCCTGCGGGTGAGGCAGAATTACCACTTATTGGTAAATCCCTGTAGATGTTCTTGATGGTGGGGAGGGTTTTGCCTGTGATATCCTGGGCTGTGTTCACTACCTTTTCCAGGGCTTTGCACTCAGGGGTACTGGTGCCCCCATAATAGACCGTGATGCAGCCAGTCAGCCCACTACCAATAATGAAGACATTGTATACATGTAAACACATGTAAAGAAATGTAAATGAACTTCTATAATACAGAGAGAGAAAAAAATCAATTATGCGCAAATGCAAGAGTCCATAAATGATACCCTGATTGAAATTGTTGTTGAGGAGTCTGATGCTGGAGGGACAGCAGCTGTTCTGAACCTGGTGGTGTGAGTCTTGAGCCACCTATACCTCTTTCCTGATGGTAGCAATGAGAACAGAGCATGTAGTGGGTGATGTGGATCCTTGATGATTGGTGCTGCTCTTTGGACAAAACACATGAGATATTTGACCTGCTAAGAGTCAGCGTTGCTGGTGGATCCATTTTCTAAATGGTTGAGCCAGTCCAAGAGGAAGTCCAGGGCATTGGTTATTTTCTTGTGAATTCTGTGCTTTAATCGGAACAAGGCACGAATTCTACGCACGGATTCTGTGCAGACCCTCCTGCAGCCACAGTAAGTATTGTATTTGCAAGCCAACAGGAAATGGGCACAGGGCCTGTTCTCCCAGTTCTAACATTCCACAGCAACCATGTTACCACTCTTTTATTATACAGCATCAACATTGCAGACCCTGACACCGAAACAACCTGCAGCAATATTTTGGACCAAGTTTCCCAGTATTTGCATTAATTCAGCATTTGTTATGGTTAAAACATTTTTGATCTGCTTACAAAACCTTAAAGTTGGATCTGAGGAGAGCATGATCTTCTTATCGAATAGAACATCACATTGATCAGCTTTACTGAGTTGGCTTTTGCAGCAGCCCAGATGTTTAATGACCGGTACATGTATTAACTTTAACACTTCAGTAAATAGTTGCATGAGAGGTTGCTCGCTGTCTTTTGATTTTATTTATTTTATGAGCTCTCGAATATCACTAAGTTTTGTTTCTGGTCAGGATCAGATTTGTTTTGCAAACGGCACTAATTTTACTTGTATATTTTTAAAATATGAATGCTGATACAGCAAAGGAGGGAGAGTTGCAATAAGATTTTTGATCTGATTCTTTTTGTTTTGATTTCCCTCACCTTCCTGGAATTGGCTCTCCACTGAGTTTTTGGTCCCAAAACAATTTTTGTTTTAAAACTATTTTGAACAGGTTTAAAGTTTAGCTTTTCCTTATTTTGACCTAACTTCTGAGATCTCTTTTTACATAACCTGCATTTGTATTCTCCTTGTATTTTCTCCTTACTTGCTTTACACACGGGTTGGATCATTTCCATTCCATTCGCACTCTTCTTCCCTTGCCTCTCCTTTATTTATATTCTAAATTAAATTTTGATTAAATTTAGATGTGCAGTACAGTAACAGGCCCTTCCAGGTAATGAGGCTGTGCCTCCCAAATGCACAAATTAAGCTACAACCCCCGTAAACCTTTTTTTTGAAGGGCGGAAGGAAGCAGGAGCACGTGGAGGAAACCCAAGCAGACACAGGAAGAATGTACAAACTCCTTACAGACAGCACTGGACGTTAACTTGTGTTTTACCCATGCTTTCTTTCTACATTCTTCCAGCAACTATAGTCCAACCTTAATTTGCACTAACTTTAATGAAGTTCTAGAAATTCAGGATCAGAAATTCAACAATACTTTTCTGATGATGGATTCTATTGTTGATCAGAGAATGATGTAACATCTTGAACAAAATTGGAGGAAGAGAGATTTTGTTCTATTCCTACACTGGAAGTGGGTGATGGTGACAAAGGATAGCATTTAGTCCTCACCTGAATGACCCTTAATGGTTTATAGGGTGATGTCAGAAGTCACGCTACTCTGAGATCAGAGACCAGACGGAAAGCCACAATATTATGGATTGAAATAATTTGTCACAACTATAACGTGGTAATAAGAATTTAGGCATGACAGCCTTGTAAATTTCATTTTATGTTCAAATGGAGGAAAGGAATTACTTTTGACTGTTCAGATAAAGGGAAATGAGGAGATGTCTATATTTTACTGTATCGTCAGCTATCCAAAGCTGACAGCCTTATGTAGAAGTAATTTCCTGCTCAGGTATGTGGCTTCCTATGGAGTCTGAACACGCATACCAATCCTTTTCCGATTTGAACATGTTCAGGGGTTTCCGAGTATGGTGGGAATTTTAATTGTAAGAAGGTAAAAATTACATTTGTAAACTTGGGTTTGTGTGAGTCCAGCCACTGCCATTTGCACAAGATGCGGTGTAGATAATCAACAAACTGGGCAGTTAAAAAGTATCAAGAGTATAACAGTTTGTTTCTAGGAGCTTTGTTGTCATTAAGAAACATCAGGATATTTAGAATGCAATTTATAAAACCTAGGAGCAGAAATAGGCCATTCTGCCCATCGTGTCTGCCCTGCCATTCAATCATGAGCTGATCCATTTTCCCATTCTGCCCCACTGCCCAGCCTTCTCCCCTTAACCATTCAAGCCATGGCTAATCAATCTCGTCCTTAAATACACCAAATGACTTGGCCTCCACAACCGCCTGTGGCAACAAATTCCACATTCAGCACCCTCTGGCTAAAGACATTTTCAGCATCTCTGTTCTAAGCAAATGTCCTTCAATCCTTAAGTTGTGTCCCCTTGTCTTGGACTCTCCTACCATGGGAAAGAACCTTTCTACAACTTCTCCAGAATGCTTCTGCAATTCCATTTACTATTCTGCACCTCCTGCATTGCTTGACACTATTTTGCAGCTTTTGTTTACTCCAGGCTTTCCAGAGGCAGGTGAGGCCAGAAATCATTGCTATTACCAAATTTAATGGCAAGGTCTAAATTTTACCCCAGAGCTATCGTGAGCAGGAACTTGGGTGTAATTCACCAGATTCCCAGTAGGTGCCAGCGTTTATTATATTTTGTTCATGCCCTCAGTTACCCTGAAGCAGAAGCTTTTGAGCTAATACTGTATGATTGTGAATGTTATTTAATGAAAAGGAGCCTGAGAAAAAAACATCAGAAATAGGCTCTTCAGCCCAACATATCTACACTCTTTCCCAACTAGACTTTTGCATAAATCCCAATTTAAAAAAAATTCTCACTCTGTTGTCAACTTGGGAGTGTCCTGGCCAGCTGCACCACCGTGTGGTACGGTTGTTGCAGAGAAATGCATTGGAGGCTAATCCACAGGGCCAAAAAAGAGTGTCAGAGTGGAGTCTTCCTCCACCCCCCCCCAATTGATGTGATCTGCCAGGATTGTTGACTGAAGAGGGCGCGCAAAATCATTGAGGACCCCTTCCACTCTGCACACAGCATCTTTCAGCTGCTCCCATTGGGGAAGAGATACAGGAGGATCAGAGCCAGCACCACTAGGCTGATGAATAGCTCCTCCCCACGGGCAGTGAGAATGCTGAATGACCAAAGGAACTGCTCACACTAACCATCTGAGACTCTCATATTTATGAAACAATACTTATCTGTATAGATGAAATACTTTCCTGCATATGTATTGTTTGTCTGTATGTGTGTTATGTCTGGTTGTGTGTCTGCATGTTTTGCTCTGAGGACTGGAGAACATTGTTTCATCAGATTGTACTTGTACAATCAGATGACAATAAACTTGACTTGAAATGTCCCTAGATTCTGCATGAGTGGAAAGCCCTGCAAAAGGTAGTAGACATCACTGGCAACTCCCTCATCACCATTAAGAACATCTACAGGGAACGCTGCTGTCAGAGAGCAGCGTCATCATCAAGCATCTACACCCCCCAGCACATGCTCTGTTCTCAATGCTGCTATCAGGAAAGAGGTCTAGATGCCACTGTAGCACATGTTGCAGCAGAGCATAGAAGTAAGACACCTACACACGGTAAGTACAGTCAATACTGCTTTATTGAATGGTTTGCCCTGCCTTATATTGGCCTGCTGGCCCTAGTTGTCCCACTGCTTCTGATGTCATGCGCTTGCCGACCATCAATTGGTCGGCTTTCCTGCCAGTGCTCATCATTTCCTGCCGCACGATCTGCAAGCTGGGGAGAAAGTCCATTTAGTTGGCGTGGTCCTTGTGGAATTGCCGCGTTCGACCACCATCTTGTGTGCCGGGATGCCTATTGGGTAGCAGGCTGCCACCCCCCCCCCCCCACCCCAAGAACCAGCAGTCTGGGCACTGTCTCTGGTTTTGGTCAGTCTTTAGAGCACGGGGGTGGTGGGGTGATTGGTTGACTGTTGTCCAAATGTGCTGGTTTGAGACGGTCAATAGTAAACGTCTCTTCCTTGCCACCAATATCCAAAACACATGTGGTCCTGTGGTGCCTGACCACCCGGTAGGGCCCCTCATATGGCCGCTGAAGCAGCACCTAGTGTGCTCCCTGTCGTATGAAAATGTACTTGCAAATTTTCAGGTCTCTGAGGATGACCATTTTGGGCTGGCTGTTCAGTGAGGGCTGTGCCGGGGCCAGCGTGCCCAGTCATGCCCTCAATCTTTCAAGTGTTGCCACTGTGGATTCATCTGTGTCCCTGGGATGACTAGGGGTGTGCCATGCTCCATTTCTGTTGCCGAGGTGTTAAAAACCTCCTTTTGTGCAGTACAGATCCCCAGGAGGACCCACAGAGGTTCATCAGTCCAATTCAGTCCCTTGAGCCGGGCCATCAGGACCTGATGAACCTCTCCATCAACCTGTTGGCCTGGGGATGGTAAGCTGTGGTGTGGTGGAGCTGGGTTCCCAGGAGGCTGGCTAGGGCTGCCCAGAAGCCTGAGTTGAATTGTGCACCCCTGTCTGATGTCAGATGGTCTGGAACTCAGAACCATGCCACCCATGTATTTATTAGGGCGCTGGCGCAGGCCTTTGTTGAGGCTCTGCCAGCGGGATTGCCTCTGGCCACCTTGTGAAATGGTCTACCATCGTCAACAGGTACCGTGCCTCCCATGACACCAGCAGGGGCCACACAATGTCTATGTACACATGACTGAACCTCCGTCGTATGGGCTCAAATGGCTGGGGTTGGGGGGGGTGGGGGGTGATGATGACTGGCAGTGTGTGCAGGTTTTGGCCCATTGACTGACCTGCTTCTGAAGGCTATGCCAAATGAACCTGCTGTCACCATCTTGACGGTGGTCCTGATGTCTGGGTGCATCAGGTTGTGCACTGCTTCAAACACTGGTCATCTCCATGACGATGGGGCCAGGCTTTTCAGTCGAAATGTCACAAAGGAGAGTCTGGTTGCTGGGGCTGACGCAGATGTTTTCTAGCTTGAGCCCTGTCACTGCTGTCCTGTATGCAGGGATGTTGGGTCCGTCTGCTGTGCCTGGGCCAGGGCCGTGTAATTGATCCCCGGGACAGAGTCTGTATTGCCTGGATTGTCGGCCGAGATAATGTGTTGGCCACCATGTTGGCCTTTCCGGTGATATGCTCGATATCTGTGGTGAACTCAGATACGTAAGGCAGGTGCCTTTCCTGCCTGGTTGCCCATGGGTCCAACACTTTATTAAAGGGAAAAGTCAATGACTTGTGATCCGTAAACACCTTGACTCACATTCACTCCAGAAAATACCTAAAATGTCAGACCGCTAGGTACAATACCAGGAATTCACTGTCAAAGGCACTGTACTTGAGCTCGCAGGGCCGGAGGTGCTTGCAGAAGAAGGCCAGGGGCTGCTATTGTCCATCAACCTATTGCTCAATTACCCCCTCCGACTGCTTTGTTGGATGTGTCCACCGTGTGGGTGGTCAGGGTGTCTGTCCGTGGATGCACAAGAAGCGTGGCATTGGCCAGAGCATCTTTGGCCTACTGGAAAGCTTCCGATGCTTCTTTGTCCCACTTGACCTCTCTTTTTCCCTGCCATGAGCGAGAATAATGGGTGCAAGAAGTGGGCTGCCGCTGGTATGAAGCTGGTGATAGAAGTTAATCATACCGACCAATTTCTGGAGGCTCTTCACCGTATATAGCTTGGTGAAGTGCCTGATGGCCTCTACCTTTTCGGGCAGAGGTGTCACCCTGTGTCTATTAATTCTGTGGCCCAGGAAGTCTATTGTCTCTTGTCTGAACTAGCATTTGACCAGGTTGATGGTCAGGTCAAATTCACTGAGGTGGAATCTCTAAGCTGCATTTTATAGCCTGAAGAGCATCCTAAAGAACTCAAATAATCCAAAGGGTGTGATGATGGCGATTTTTAGCAATGTCCTCAGGGTGGACCAGGATCTGGCGATAGCCCCTGATGAGGTCGACCTTGGAAAATATCCGTCCCCCTGCAAGTTCGCAGTAAAGGCCTGTATGTGGGGCACAGGATACCTGCCTCATTAAGGCGGCAATAATCCCCACATGGCCTTTGTTACCATATGCAGGAGGGATGCCCAGGAACTGTTGGACCGCCGCATGATTTCCAGCTCTTCCATCTTTTGAACTCTTCCTTTGTGGGGTTGAGTTTCTTGGGGGTGGGGGGAGGTGGTGTGCCCTGGCATGAAGAGAAAATGTGGTGCTGTATCTGGTGTTTCAGTTCTAATGAGATAAACTGTGGCATGATGATGGAGGGAAATTCTACCAGGATGCGTGCGAACTTGTCAGCGGCGGAGACGGAATGTAGGTGGGGGGAGGGGGGTGCGGGTAGCTTGCCCTCCCCCAGGGAAATGGTTTGGAAAGTCTTCGTGTGTACTACCTGCCGCCCCTTGAGGACTACTAACAGGCAGTGAGCCTGGAGGAAGTCCGCCCTCAGGACTGGTTATTACATTGCCTCCAGGTTGAATGTCCACATGAACTGGCTGACCCCGAAGCAAAGTGGTGAGGTGTGGCTACCGAAAATTCTTACATTGGAATTGTTTGCTGTCCTCAGGGATGGGCCCGGCTTCCCATTTATGGGTGTCATGGGCTATTTTTCACACCTCGGTCCCCAGGTTGACGAAGAACCATCGCCCTGACATGTGGAAGAGGCTGTCTCGTTGGCTGCCTGCCGCAGCCACTAGCGATAGTTGGCCACGGTGTTCCCCTGGAATACGCGGCGAGGAGGGCAGCATTAACAGGTTTCTGAACTCCATCACTGGCGATAGAAACAGTACTGCTCACCAGGGCAGGGGGTCCATTGGCCTGTTGGTCAGCTGTTGGCAGTCTAGTCGTCTGCTGCATGCGAGGACTTGCGACTTGTTCCACCATGATGCTTGTGTCTCTTTTTGCTCCCCAGAACACGTCCACTTGTGCTGTGACCTTCCTGGGGTCACTGATATCCTCAGTGAGCAGCAGTTGGATCTCCTTCAGTAGTTGCTCCAGGAAGATCTGATCAAATACCAGGCAAGGTTTGTGCCCATCAGTTAAAACTAACATGTCGCTCATGAGGGGGGAAGGGGCCCTGTCCCCCCCCCCAAACCATCCATGCGCATCCCCGTGCTTGAGTTTTGAGAGCCCAAAAGTGTGGATTAAAAGCTCTCTTCGGGCCACATGTTTGCTTTGCTCTGGAGGCTGCCAGAGAAAATCAAAGATCCCGGAGGCTGTGTCCTGGTTGAGCAAGCTCACCATATAGTAGCGTCTTGTGGCGTTGGCTGTGATTTGTCGTAGCTGGAACTGGGCCTCGGCCTGTTCGAACCACACCAGCGGCTGCGAAGTCCAGAATGTCAGCAGTTTCAGTGAAAATGTGTGGAGTGCTGCTTGTTCTTCCATCGTTGGGTTCAAAATATCATATGGACCAGTTAGGTCCCAGTTTAGCACATACTACAGCAAGGCGCAGAAGTAAGACACTCACACATGGTTTATTGAGTGCTTTGCCCTGCCTTGTGTAGGCCTGCTGGGCCTATTGCCCTGCCGTTCTGGTGGAAATTACATCATGGCTTACCGACCGCTGATTTCCCGCCATGCGGTCTGCAGCCCGGGGAGAAAGGCCATTTAGTTGGTGTGGTCCTTGTGGGATCACCACGCACAACCACCATCTTGTGTGCTGGGACACCTACCGTTCACAAAAGACTTAATGAAAAGAAATACAGAGGCTACACTGCAAGATGCAAACCATTAGTTAGCCATGGAAACAGGATGGCGAGATTACAGTGTGCTAAATAGTATTTATAAGAGCCTGCAGAAAAAGATCTTGTTGACAGATGAGAACAAGATGAACCTGTATCAGAGTGATGGCAAGAGCAAAGTGTGGGGGTGCCCAAGATCCAAAGCATCCCACTTTTGCCACGTTTTGCATCTTGCAGTGTAGCCTCTGTATTTCTATTCATGAATTCTCCTTTGAACAGTGGTCATTGACACATCCACACATGCCTCCTGAAGTGTGTTTCTGATATGTCAGGCAGATGTTTGGAGATTTTCTTCATTATGATGTAAATTATTCTGTCGTCGGCAGAGGAGGTCTTCCTTCGAATATCAGTCCCTTTGCGATTACTGAGCTCACCAGTATATTCTTTCTTCTTAATGATGGTCCAAATTGTTGATTTTAGTAATCTTAAGGTTTGGGCAATTCTCGTACTGTTTTATTTTTTGTTTGTCAGCCTCATCATGGCTTTTTCGACTTTCGTTGGCACAATTCTGGTCCTCATGTTGAGAAGTGGCAACTACAAACTTCAAAGATGATCAAAAGCTTAGAAGCAAGCCAAGCTCTTTTATACCTGCACCAATGAAGCAATTAAATTTACCTGAGTACAAACACCTGTGAAGCCAAATATCTCAAACATTTTGGTGCCCTGAAATGAGAGGACTATGCATAAAAAATGTTGTAATTTCTGCATAGTCAAACCAAAATGTATGCAAATAACCTTGAATAAAATTTGGAATTTGCATTTTAGTTACATGTGAATTGTTTGATTCCAAATTTAAAACTGTGGAGCACAGGGACAAATAAAGTAAAAATGTGTCTTTGTCCCCAACATTATGGAGTGCACTGTAGATTCTAACACTCACCTATACATAAGGGGCAATTTCCCCAATATTGACTTGGATCACTTTAATGGCTGAGTGTTAGATGGAGCAGAATTTGTCAGGTGTGACCAGGAGTGTTTCTTGAAGAAGTATGTAGATAGTCCTGCCAGGTAATGGATCTTAGGAAATCAGTGATTCTCAACCTTTTTCTTTCCACTCACATACCACTTAAAGTGGTATGGTTGAGAATCACTGTTCAGGACACAATTGTAACTGAAATATTTTGCTTGAGAAAAATTGTCATTGGCCCATTTCCTTTGGAGTTATGAGACTATGCACCTAATGAGTCAATTAGGTTCAATTAAAACAGTGGTTTTCAAACTTTTTCTTTCTACCTACATACCACCTTAAGTAATCCCTTCCTAATCACAGAGCACCCATGGCATAGGGAATACTTTTCCACTCACTGGTATGTGAGTGGGAAAAAAAGGCTGAGAAACTCTGTACTAGATCTTGAGTTGGAAAGGTGCCTGCTGAGGTGACTGGAGTTTTGGAGGGAGTGCATTTTGGGATTAGTGCTCACAATTCCTTAAGTTTCAAAATAGTTATGAATAAGCCTGGACTTCGTGGGGAATTCAAAATCGGGGGAAAGCAAATTATGCCATGATGAGGCAGGAGCTAAAGAGAGTAGCTGTTATCATGCAAGCCCACGACTCATTTAAAGAGCAGCTGGTCTGAGTTTAGGACTGGCAAGGCCTGAGTGAGGAGGAAGGATAGAGATGGAAGGTAGGAGAACCTTGGATAATAAGGCCTAACTTTTAGACATTGATGATTTGTTTTGCTGAAGGTAGCAAGGTGCCTGAGCTGGTTTCACTTTCTTCCAACTGATGTTGAAGTTAGTGAAAGAATCAGAAACTTAAACAAAAACCTAAAAAAATTACTTTAGTAAAACATGAGTCTGCAGGTGTTGTGATGGAAGTAAAATGCAACGCTGGAGAAACGCAGCTGGTCAAACAGCACATTTTTTTATGTAGCAAAAATACTTTACCAACATTTTGGGGAGTAGGCTAGCAGAAACCAGAAAAATTGATGTTGATGCCATCTGGACGGAGAGTGTTTTTACTTTGTCCACAGATGCTGCCTGAGTGATTCAAGCACTTTCTGTATTTATTTCTGATTTCCAGCAGCTGCAGTTATTGATTTTTTTTCAATGCTTGTCACAGGTTGCATTAACTGACTCTTATGTTCCTTAATTGACTGTTATAACAAATGATTAAAACAATATCATTAGAAATATCATCTCTGTAACATTTCCTGCACCTGTTATGAGATGGTTGTGGGAAGGGGCAATTTTCATGAGACCACTAAATAGAGGCAGGTGATATTTGTGCGTTTGACCCTAACCATTAAATAAGTTTGCATATGGAATTGTAGCTAGAGAAAGGAGGAGTATTAGTACGATAGTCTTTCTCAGCTCACTCTTAACCAGTTAATAACTAAAAACTAATCCAAGACTGAATCCAACAAGAATAGAACTAATGACAAGAAGTTGAAAGCAATTCTCGTTCAGAATTGCCATTTAAAATAAAACAAACAAACAATTTGGCATGAACAAAAAAAAAGTTTTGACAAAGATACAGCAAAATGTTTTCCACCTTTCATCTCTAGTTTCTCTTGTACAGGCAAATATCTTGTGATTAAAAATTGTTCGCTAGCAGATTTATTTTGAACAGATTGCTTGATTGGTGTAACTTAGTGTTTCTTATTTGTTAATTGAAGTTTTAAAGATCTTAGACTTTTATTGATACACACATTGTTACAAAGCAATTAAAATCCATATATTGGAAATGCTTTGGAATCATGATATTTTGTGAATTCTGATTTAAAAAAAAACTTGACAATTGAATACAATTTTACAGCTAATGAATTTCTTGCCTGAAGTGAATCAACTATAGCAGTAGCTCAACAGTTTAGATTTTCCGGGCTTTTGTTACATCGCAGAAATTTCCATTTCTTTCTCCTCACTATCCAAGGCCCCGTAGTTCCCAGTTCCACTTCTCATGGTTCCAGACTCTCTCTAATTCATTCCAGATGGAGATTTTCCCCCAAAGGAATGTTTTGCATATTTCTACCAATCCTGATTTGAAAAAAAAACTTGGACAATAGTACTAACACCACTGCTTTTCCAGTGAAGTCACTAGAAGTGAACAGAAATCAAAGGGCTGATATGCACTGGTGTGTACATTTTTCAAGGCGTGAAGGATGTAATGCTAGAGTTTACTTTCTCTGCTTGATTAACTGCGTGAGACTTGGAAAGAATTTTGAAGGATTTTCACTCCCCATGTGTTGCATCTTGTTAGTTATTGTCATGAGATTTAACCTGGATGTAAAGTGCGCATTGTATCTTTTTCCAAAGCTTTTTACACATTGACCTGCATCTTCCTCCCTGCATTCTCACTCTGTTTCCATCGTCATACTAACACACATCGGAACTTGATCTTTCTCACAACATTTGGACTCTGAAGCTCTGTCACTCTCCTTTCAATATAGATCAATTGAATCTTAATTTTATTTTGCTTCCATGCTTCCTTCATTTTCTCCTTGAGGAACCAGCTGTTGCTACATAACAATATGCCTCTCCATAGGCACCAGGTAGTCTCTGATACTCATTCCAGTTGCCTATACTTACAGCAGCATGGTTAATGTAGCGATTAGCCCAACGCTGTTACAGCGGCAGCGACCTGGGTGTGAATCTGCTCTTGCCTGGAAGGAGTTTGTATGTTCTCCTTGTGTCAGCGTGAGTTTCCTCCGGGGGCTCCTGTTTCTTCCCACCCTTCAAAGACATAGAGGTTGGTAGGTGAATTGGTCACATGGATGTTTCTGGGCAGCACAATCTTATGGTCTGTTTCTGGGCTGCATCTCTAAATTGGAGAGGGAAAAAAATGTGAGAGGCTTGGCGATTTGACAGCCCTCAAATGCAGTAATCTTTCTCAAAATCTAATCATAGCCATTTTCAACAGGGTTATTAGATTACAATCTGACACTAGAAATATAAGAAAATGACAATCTTCCCTTTACACTCAGTCCTTCAGCTGGGTCACAAAGTCATCTATCTCTTTCCTCCATAGATTCTGCCTGACCAATTGAGAACCTTTTTGCTGTAAGACTAGTTGATTTTCCTCTCTCTATTCCAGAGCAATGATACCAATTGGTTTCCTGCGACTGCAGCCTTAACTATTATCAAATTGTTCAGTTCAGAGTGACCATTCACTCCTGTTCATCTCCAGTCTATCCCAATGCTTGCTTTACTTGACTGAATGGGCCATAAGGGAAGCTGACTAAGGAGCCAGGTTGCATGAAAAGAAGTTGAAAGCTTGCAAAAAAAAAAAAGACTTGTAGTTCTATAATACTTTCTCACATAATTTAGGAATGTTTCAAAACCTCTCCCATATGATAAGTTGTAGACATGGAATGAATGATGGCAGGTATACTGAATGATTGGATCATTTGTTTTTGGTATTGTGATATGAAATAATTTGTTCAGGATGCCAGGGCACACCTGGGCTTCGGACTGATCTGCACAATCTCTATTCTTGACATGAACCAACAGGAATGCATACAATTTCATCTCAAAGCTGGGATCTCTGATGACTCTGGACAACAAATTTTTTCAAAAGGTTTGCCTCCTTGAAAAGAAAAATTGGGATTATGATGGACAACGTCAAGCTGAACACAAAGATAATTTCAGATTTGCTGTATCATGTAGGAAGTTGGAGAAATGTTAAATTAATTTTTATTGAATTTAGCATGTTTAATTGCCTAATAATGCTAACACATTGCATTAATTCAATTGACCTAAAAATATTTGCCGCTGATTTTCATTTGTACCCAGCATCCGATGCTTCTCGTGTCAATGTGCCAGCAACAGTTGGTCAGCATTGATGGACTCCAGTTGCCCTGAGGCCACTTTTCCATGGTTGCAATGTCGTGGTGAAACCTTTCTCCATGTTCACCACTGACTGCACCAAGATCAGCAGGGAAGAGGTCAAAGTCCAAATGCAGAAAATGAATTTTCAATGACCTGTTACACTTCATAGTTTTGTATGATTGATGTAGACTTAAAATATGAAAGGAAATCACAAAAATACCTTGTATTTAAAAAAAAAAATGGAATGTGATGGGAAAAGTTTAAGGTGATTGTCGATCAACAGCCCAAAATCCATAAAATGCAGTGTTCAGGAAGTAAATTTCCATTGTCCAGTATAAATACCCTTAATACTGTACTGTTGTGTCAGTTTAGATTTTGTGATGGTTGTGAAAATTCAACCAGAAAACTTTATTGTAGGGATTGAGCACCTTGCATTTTACCCATGGTGAGAAGTTGATTTTCCTCCCAATGGCTTGTTTAGATGCTTATTTCAGCCAGTTTGTCTGGAAGAGAGGTGGAGCAAGGATGAGGGAAGGGAAGCGGTTTGACCGACCTAAGCCATTTGGTCTGTTGAGCTTCATGGTGTCTAGCTGAGGCGAGAGCTAAATAAAGTTCAGTAGAAAACATGATTATTCAATAAAATATATTTAAATATAATGCAATGCTGTTTTATATTTGAAGGACGGATTATGTGGCCTGGGGGAAAACTATGTTGTAAATATCGGTGGCTATTGATTTGTAGTGAATGGATTCCTTTGAAATGATGGATCAATGTTGTTACGCTATTAAATTAAGCAGCCAGACAGTCAAGACCCACAGCAGCAAACTAGTAAATGGCTAAGTAATTTGATCTTTTATTGAGCACTGCTGGTTGAGGGAGGAATGTTGGCCAGGACACTGGGAGAATTTACTTTGAGTCCAGTAATGCCAAGGGACCTTATACAATCAGAATTGTTGGAGGCTCTCCTTGGGATTGAAATATCTGCTCAGATTGTTTGATAAAGTTGGTAGTTGGACTTGTACCCGTAACTTTACAGCTCACCAGCATGAATGCTCTCAATTCTGCCAAATTGGAACTTAAGTTACACTTGGGGAACAACTGCAGGAAAATGGTTTTCAGGACATTTACCTTGAACATTAATATGGTCTATGGTTTCATTAGAAGAGAAAACTGGAGCACAGATGTTGCTGGTGGGGAAGGAGAGTGCAATAGGTGGGTGGGGGGGTGAGGTGATAACTGATGAGGAAGGCTGGAACAATGGGCTCCTGCGAAATGGCATGCCAGTACCACCGCTCTTTGTGTACAATAAACAGCTGGAGGTACCTGTTAGCTGGATGTCCTGTGTCAAAGCCAGCAGAGGGAGGACAAACTCAGAATCCACACCATATCTGTGCTCAACAGCCCACTGTATCAGCACAGCCCAATTCAACCAGGAGCTTTCACGTCACTTCTGAAATCATGGGGAATTGGGTGAGACTTTTGATTGCCCTCTTGTTTTCCACTGAGGAAGAATGGGTTGGAAATTCTCCTGTTACATACTTCCTCCAGCTCTCACTGACCTGCAATCTGTTCCAATCCAGTTGAATTAAGAAACTACAGGGATTACTAATGACCTGTGTTAATATTAATACTTGGGTTATTGTTAAGCTATATTTCATATCAAAATGTCTTAGTAAAGTAAATTATAGAGTTAAAATATTGTATATGTATTCTTAGTAAGTTGTGGGCTGGTACAGGGTCACATGCAGTACAGTTACAGATACACCATTGAACTCAGAAAAGTGTTCATATTTGGGGACAACATCTAGAAAGGCAGAGCTAATTGAACAAAAGTGGATTTTAATTGATTCAAGAACAATGGAGTGTTTGCTTTATTAAAAATTGAAGAGTTTAAGTAAATAAGTGCTGAAGGAGCCCATCTGTTTTAAACAAAACTGGTTTTGCTTGTGATCATTAGACTTCTGGAACTAACCACTTAAGCCTCTTGGAACAGATGAGATCAGAGGTTGTTATGGTTGTTATTTGGAATGGTTTTTGGAAAAGGCAAGAGGTTTTTGCAAAAATGAAACTAAAACTGGTGACATCATGACACATGATGTCAGAGAGCTATATACTGAAAGCAGTAAATATTGAATCAGAAGAAGAAAAATAAAGACTGAAGATAGAATATCTGAAGATTGACATCATGGAAAGACAGGACTAGGGAAGTAGTCTCTAGAAAGAGATTGAGATGCTCTTCTATGTTGTATTATCCTTATCATAGGAGAGACACAACATAAGTGGTTTTTAAATGAGTAAGACCACTTACAACTGCTCATTTAAGAAAAGAGAAGCAGTCTCATATGTGCCCAGAAGATGGTTACTCCTGTTTAAGAAATAACTCAGTGAAGATCACAGTTCTGCAACCCTGACAAGTGGAAATTTGTAAAGAAAAAACACTCATGAAGAGTATTTCTCTGAACCACAGCTCATCAAGAGACTTGAGTTTAAAGATATCTGAAAATATAATGTTTAGAAGTGCTTCATAATTACCTCTGAACTGCAATTTAAAAGGATTTTGAAGTCAATGAGTTGTTTGAAAATGGACTTTTAAAATTGACTTTTTTTCAGAATCGAGCTTAAATTGTAATAAGTTTGGACTTTAATATACACACACATTTACCTGCCTGTGGGCCAAAGTGGGAACAGCGGTCGGAAACAGTCAATGATCCGTGACTTCTCTGTAAAAGAACTGGCTGCCATTGGAGATCGATTTAGGCAAAAGGCAGGAGAAACTCTGGCAGCCTGGCTCCTGCGTGTCTGGGAACAAGAGGGGGTTAATGTATTTTTAACCCCTGAGGAATTGTTGGGATTAGGAGCATTATCTACTGATATCAGGGTCACTGCTGAGCTGGGGGGTAGAGGGAGAGAGATGGATTACTTACTTACTACTCTAGGGGATGCCCTGCTACGAGTATACCCATCACCAATAGATTGGGATTTACATTTGCAAAACAATTGGAGAACCCCAGAGGAGGGTATAGCAGTAATTCGTCAGCAGGCCCTGGCCTCTGCCTTGTATGCAGGGTGTTTGAGGCTGTGGGTACATGGGGGGAGCCCTGATGAAGAGATATTCACTGCCGGAATGCATTCCAGATTGGTTCGTTCCGCCCATCCCACCACACGGGGACTGGTTCTGTCCGTAACTAGTCCGCTAATTGGGCACCCTGTGTCTGAGGCGACGCACGCCTTATCTGGGCTTCGAGAATTAGAATTGGGAGGTAAAATCCACTCATGTACAACCCAGGTTAAATCAGACAAGCAGGATGAAGGGAGAGGGCATGCTGCTAATAACGGAGCGACAAGAAAGGACCTTTTTCTAACCTTGTTAAAGTTAGGCGTACCTAAAAGTGATATTGATGGGAAACCTACTGCGGTCCTTTATGCCCTTTATAAGTGAAAAGCAGGGGGACATCATCCCCAGCTGCTGAGTCCTCCTGGCCCAGTTGTGCCTTCTGCTCCCACTGCTGCTTCTATCAAGCAGGCTTCTCCTGCTCCAGTTACTCATGATGAGGTAAAACAATGGGTTAAACAGGCTCTTAAAGATAACAATAGCACGTGGTCCTGGAAGCCCCCGAACCCTTCTGAAGCCTGAAGGTGTGGGCAGGATTCCCGTGTCTACTCCATCGAGACACGGCGCACACACGGGGATCCGCGGCCCAACATACCGTTAACAATCCACTGGGGTGGGGGTAATGATCGCCAATACTTGGCTTTGGTCGACACCGGTGCAGAGCACTCGGTGATTCCTGGTAACCCCGACCTCTGGACTGGACCGGCCTTTCGAATAGAGGGGCTGGGAGGAGCGGTCACCCTGGCAAAGGAAATAAAAATCTGTGCCATGATGGGTGATAACCCTTCCCCTGTCTGGTTACATGCCCTGGTGGCTGCTACTGACGAGTGTATCCTGGGTATTAATATGTTGGCCGGTATGGCCCTTAATACTAGCCAAGGGGGATTTGAATTTGGAATTCGAACTATTACAAAAAAACTAGTAGTGGGTCAGGCTAAGTGGGATCCTGTGATGGTGCCAGCCCCCATGAAACCGGTGTGCATTCCACAATAGCGTCTCCCTGGGGGGCAGGAAGAGATTACTGCCACCATCGATGCTCTGCAAGAAGAAGGGGTGGTGAGGCCCGCAACGTCGCCCTTTAATAGCCCTGTTTGGCCGGTCCAGAAGCCGGACAGCTCCTGGAGAATGACAGTTGATTATCGTTTTTTGGACAAACATGCCCCACTACTGGCTTCAGCAGTTCCGGTCATTGTCACCCTTATTGAAAACATTGCTATTGGGAACTCAGGAACATGGTATGCTGTCATTGATCTTGCTAACGCCTTCTTCAGTATTCTTATAGCTGAGGACTCACAGGATCAGTTCGCCTTTACCTGGAAGGGGCGCCAGTATACCTTCACCCACCTTACAGTATCGCCTTCCCTCTCAATTCACCATTATATTGATGATGTGGCCTCCTGGAGCCTCTGGCAGAAACAAGAGGGTCGCCGAGTCCCACTGGGATTCTGGTCATGTACCATGCCCGAGGCTGCCACTCGTTATTCTGTTTTTGAACAACAGTTACTAGCCTGTTACTGGGCCCTGCTAGAGACTGAAAGAATGACAGGCGATGCAGATGTTCAATTGCGACCTGCACTTCCTATCGTGAATTGGGTCCTGGCTAATGATGCTAATCTAAAGATCGGGAGGGCTCAGCAGTCTTCTATTGTTAAATGGAAGTGGTATATTCAGAGTCGTGCGACCAGAGGGCCTGAAGGGGTGGGCTGCGTACACGAACAGGTGGCTTACAATCCCAGGTCAGGAACTCACTTATCGGAGGAGGGGATAGTGGCTCCAGTCAGTATGCTGAGTTGAAGGCAGTCACTTTACCACTAGATCCCCATGATCATCCTCTTCGCCTGTTTACTGATTCCTGGGCTGTGGCTAATGGACTTGTGGTATGGATGCCTGATTTGCAAAAGAACAACTGAATGATACATGACCACCCCGTATGGGGCAAAGAGTTGTGGCAGCTGTTGTGGGATGCTTCCCACCATCGTGAGATAACCGTTTATCACGTTGATGCCCATACCAATATGGCGACTAACATGGCTCAACATAATGCAATAGCAGATCAGCTTGCCACCATCAGCCGTGCTGATACCGTCCCCCTGGCTCGATGGGCACATGAACAGAGTGGTCATTTGGGGGAGAAGGGATCAGCTATGTGGGCCCGTACACATGCTTTATCCGTCCATCAGGATGATGTCCGCGTGGTCGTACGTACATGCCCAGAATGTCAGCTTGTGAAGTTCCATACCGTTCCAGCTGGTCCGCATGGCCGAATAAAACGGGGTGCTCACTCAGCTGCGGTCTGGCAAATTGATTACATAGGCCCCATGCTAGACTGTATGGGTAAACATTACGTCCTAGTAATGATTGACACCTTTTCGGGCCTGGTTTTTGCTTTTCCCACCAAGACGGCTGACCAAGCTAGCACTATCCAAGGACTAAACCATTTGATTTATCGTTATGATGTTCCAGAGGAGATTCACTCTGATAATGGCTCGCACTTCTCCGGGAAAGCAATCTGTGATTGGGCAAATGACAACGGTATTTTATGGGTTCCTTATTACCCGCAGGCTGCCGGGTTAGTTGAACGAATGAATGGCTTTCTGAAGGAACAAATTCGTTTGTTAACATCACTGGGGACCCAGAAGGGATGGTGCCATGTGCTGCAGCAGGCAGTCGACAATTTGAATCATCGCCCTTTAAAAGGAGGTACACCTTTCCACCGACTTCTTCACGCTCCTGAATTACAGCCTATTCCAGAGGAAAAACAGTCATTGCCCCCCATCCCCGAACTAGAGAATGTTGGACAAAAGATATGGGTGGCACCACCAGGTAGTGGCCCTCCTGTAAAAGGGGAAATAGTGACACCTGCCCAGGGTAACACTCGATGGGTAGCTATTGAGGGACAGGATAATTTAGTCTGTTTAAACACTGAACGCTTATGGTATCGTGAGTGACATGTGTCAGGCTTTTTTGTTCCAGGTTCTCCATTTTACACTCCTGGTGATCTGGCTTAACAGCTGCTTTGATGCCAGCAATTGGATTTGTAATGTTGAGGACATTCCGAGGGAGTTCCCCGTGGGAAATGCGGTCCGATGCATTACACCAAGGAAGTCCTTGGTCACCAGCCTCAAGTGCAGCTTATATAAATATGTTTTTGTTCAGCATGTTTCAAAATCTGTTCGTGAGCTCCAGTATCTGGGTATTGTGGCCAACAAGGATAACTTGAGCCTTGGTTGGAATCCTTTCTCATGGCTAACTGCTACATTTGGGGGAATGGGCCACACTATCCTCCGTTAGTTGCTCGCGTCATTGTTTATCTTTGTAATTGTTGTTTTGATTTCTCTTTTTTCGCTCCCTCTGTACTCAAATACTGGTTAGGCCTCGCAAATGACAGATTGTAACCAAGGGGTGGAATGTAATGGAGGATTAAAACCATGTACCCAGATGCTTTTTGCTTATGTGGAACTGACGACACTGGGTCCACACGCAAGTCACCTTACTTTCAGAACTAGCAGATGTAATTAAACTCAGCCATGGGGACTTATCTGAAGATACACTTTGAAATGGAATTCCACTGTGTGGCCCAGGGAAAGCAGTTGTCAAATGCAACACTCTGAAATTGACGAATTGGTCACAACCTGTCTTGCTCGAGAAGTTTTAATGTCTTTGTATCTACGAGATAAACCAGGAAATCATAAAATCCTGGTTCCATAATAATTAATCTTCTAAATTGTAGAATATAATGTTCAGTTTTGATTTTGACTGACAAATATTAGGAGTAGGCGCATGATTAATTGTTTTTGGGGTATATAAGCCTGTGGTCCTGCTGCTGAAGTTTAGACTCTCCGAGGGGTGGGAACACCCCTTGTCAAGAAGGAAGAACAGCCAGAGTCCGAGCAACGTCCCGGTCGGGGGAAGTGGAGAAGCTGCTACCAGCACCCTGACAACCTACTACAAGTGTGCAGTCGTTGCCTCGCTTCGGCAGTTGGGACCAGTCCAAGCCTTGATAAGTATAGTTGGGAAGGGCTTGCATATTGTAGTGTGAAATCAGCTTTTGAATTAGTAATAAACATTTGTATAAACTGAACTGATCTCGGTGTGTGTGTCTATTTTCTTTCGGTAGCTCAAACACTGTGACCAATCTAAAATGAACAAAATGAGAGGTATAAGTTTACCCAAGACATAAGTTTGGACTTTAATATACACACACATTTACCTGTGCACATAGTGGGGAGTTTAGAGATAAGTAAGAAATGTCATGTTATTAATAGTTTAACAAAAACTATTATTTAGAATTTACCATTACACGGTGAATCTTACATTGCTGTTCTTTTGTTAGAACTAATAAGATTTATTAGTTTGTAACACTAACTTAGAAATATTGCCTTTATGTAAATTCTCCTGTGCAGTTTAAAGCATTTTCAATCTAATAATATATTTGTTGGTATTCATTAATGATTGAATGCAGTATACTGTTTGATTATTGGGGTTGTCGGGGAGATTATTCAATGAAATAGAAGTGTATGTTGTGTTGACTTTGCTCTGTTCTAAATGATTTCTCTGTATTGCACTTTTAATTGCTGTACTGTATGTGGGTTGACTAGCTAGACTGCATGCAAAATGAACTTGCTTTAATTCCGTATAGATGACAAGAATCTTGAACTTGATGTATGTAACTATAGAAAACGGATGTTCAGTTTATGGCCAGTTCTCTGGAATGGAACACTTGCTTACTTGGGGACTGCCTCTATATAATTAAGGTTAATTTTAGCTAGTATCATAAACAACTTGTATTATTTTTGCACTATTTTAATTTCAGATTCATTTTCCATCTTTCAGCAGATTCTACTTTTAATGCTGACTCAAAAATTCAGGTTGTTTGCCTTTTACTGCTGAATGAAGGAGTATTGTATTTCATTGCTAAACCTTTCCAGGCAAATTACCAGATTGACCTTTCCATTGATTTTCTGTTCTGCTATAAGTCTCAGGCATTTATGATCAATATGTCTTTTTTTTTCTTGGCTTGTTTCTCAATTTTCCCTCTTCAAAGGCTCTTCTTTCCAATAATCTCCATTGTTGGCAGGAAGCTGAATTGTGGGCTGCACTACATGGTTCTCGTAAGAAGAATGGTTCTCGTTCTGTAGCAATCCATCAGCTATCAGGTTTTCAGCATGGTTCTCGTAAGAAAATGTGCAGTTTCTGTCAACTATCCTTTCATCTGCAGTCTGCCTCTTGGCAAGAAGCCCCAATGGTACATGGAGGATCTCCCAATTCTTCCATGTAGCTTTATGGATGGACGGATGAGAAAGTGAATTAAATTTATCCACAATTTATAGAAAGAAACCATTTGCTTCAGGTCGTAGCCTAATATTTTCTTAAATACTTGAATGTGATTTTTCAAAGATCACCAGAAGAGGGGGTGGTGCCGCAGGATTGGAGGGTTGCTAATGTAGTTCCATTATTTAAAAAAAGGCACGAGGTGTCGGCCAAGTATTATAGGCCTGTAAGCTTGAATTCGGTGGTAGGGTAAGTTATGGAGGGTATTCTTAGAGATGATGTGTATGAATATCTAGATGAGCAGGGATTGATCAGGAGCACCCAGCATGGGTTTCTGAAGAGGAAGTCATATTTGATGAACCTTGTTGAATTTTTCGAAAAAGTGGCAAGAAAGGTGGATGAAGGTAGGCAGTTGATGTAGTCTATCTGGATTTTTCCAAAGCTTTTGATAAGGTTAATAAGGAAGGATAATAAGGAAGGTTCAGTTAGGGATTAATAGAGAAATAGAAAGATGGGTTCAAAGGTGGCTGGAGGAGAGACACCAAAGGGTCATGGTGGACAACTGTCTGTCAGGATGGAAGCCTGTGATGAGCGAAGTACCTCAAGGATCAGTGCTAGGTCCCCTGTTGTTATTAATGATTTGGATGATGGGGTAAGTAAATATGCAGACGATATGAAAATAGGGGGAGTGGTGGATAGTGAGGAAGGTTTTCAGGGATTACAGAGGGATTTGGTTTGTCTGGAGAGTTGGGCTGAAAGATGGCAGATGGAATTTAATGTAGAGAAGTGTGAGGTGCTTCATTTCAGTAAAAATAATCAAAATAGGACATGCATAGTAAAGGGAAGGACATTGGGGGCTGCACAAGTACAGAGAGATCTTGGAGTTATGGTGCAGGGTTCCTTGAAGGTGGATTCTCATGTTGACAGAATGGTTAAGAAGGCATTTGGTATGCTGGCCTTCATAAATCATAGCATAGAATATAGGAGCTGGGAAGTGATGTTGCGACTATTTAAGTCATTGGTGAGGCCAAGTTTGGAGTATCGTGTTCAGTTCTGGTCTCCAAATTATAGGAAAGATATAGATAAGGTGGAAAGGGTGCAGAGAAGATTTACAAGGTTGTTGCCTGACTTAAAATGCCTAGAGTACAGAGGAAGATTTTTTTTTTTTTTTTTTTAATTTTTTTATTTTTCACACCATAAATCACATTAGCCATGATATACACTATTTCTTTTTCACACATATACAGTGACTTTTTCTCCCCCCCCCCTTTCCTCCCAAACCACCCCCCCACCCCCCCCCTCTCATCCATTTTAGGTATACAATCTAGGTTGCATTAAGCCAGTCAGACAATGTTGTCATTCAACAAAATTACACCAGAAATTCTACTGAGTCCATTCTTTTCTTTCCTTCTCCTTCCATCAACTTAGGTAATGTTTGTCCCCGGTAGGTTTTCGCTATTGTATTTAATGTAAGGCTCCTATACTTGTTCGAATATTTCAATATTATTTCTTAACCAATATGTTATTTTTTCTAATGGAATACATTTATTCATTTAAATTTGGTAGTTTCTTCCTTTTAATTTGGTTATGTATTCCATTAATATTTAAAGACATATAGTTCAGCGTTGCCCTTTTATATTTTGTTTATCTTCTCTTTCCGTTTTTCCATCATTACCTTTCCTCCTTTTCCATTTCTGTTTTCTTATTTTCAACTCTTTATAAGACAACATTCCTACAACATCTAACATTTTCCTTATTCTCCTATTTCTATCTTATTTATCCCCAATCTCCCCTTCACCTCCTGAGTTGTCCTTTATCCCTTGTCGGACAACCACATCTCCCCTCTCCATTTGGATTTGCGAATCCACTCGCAAGCGTCAACTGATTTTGCAGTGACCGCTATTTCCCCCCACCCCGCCTCCCCCAGAAAAGATTTCACTTTTCATATGGCACAAAGGTCCCTCTTTTAATTCCCTCCTTATTCTCTCTATTCCATTACCTTCCCTTATTAATTCTTGTCTATACTATCTATATTTTCCTCTAAGTACAGATACATTCATGTATGCTCATTGTCTCTATTCACTCTTATACCTCTTTACCTGCATACATATCAATCGTGATCATTTTTACTCTCATTACCCGTCTTCATCCCTCAGTCTATTTTTGTCTTTACCCACATACATATCAGTCGTGATCATTTTAACTCTCATTACCCGTCTTCCTCCCTCAGTCTATTTTTGTAATTGTTCTGCAAATTTTCGTGCTTCTTCTGGATCCGAGAATAGTCTGTTTTGTTGTCCTGGAATAAATATTTTCAATACCGCTGGATGCTTTAGTATAAATTTATACCCTTTCTTCCATAAAATCGCCTTTGCTGTATTGAACTCTTTTCTCTTCTTTAGGAGTTCAAAACTTATATCTGGATAAATGAAGATTTTTTGCCCTTTATACTCCAGTGGTTTGTTGCCCTCTCTTACTTTTTCCATTGTCTTCTCCAGTACCTTTTCTCTTGTAGTATATCTTAGGAATTTTACTACAATAGATCTTGGTTTTTGTTGTGGTTGTGGTTTAGAGGCCAATACTCTATGTGCCCTTTCTATTTCCATTTCATGTTGTAGTTCTGGACATCCTAGGGTCTTAGGGATCCACTCTTTTATAAACTCCCTCATATTCTTGCCTTCTTCATCTTCCTTAAGGCCCACTATCTTTATGTTATTTCTTCTGTTATGGTTTTCCATTGTATCTATTTTTTGAGCTAGTAGTTCTTGTGTCTCTTTAGTTTTTTTATTAGATTCCTCCAATTTCTTTTTTAAGTCTTCTACCTCCATTTCTGCTGCTACTGCCCGCTCTTCCATCTTGTCCATTTTTTTTCCCATTTCTGTTAAGGTCATCTCCATTTTAATTATTTTCTCCTCTGTTGTTTATTCTTTTTCTTAAATCCTTAAATTCCTGTGTTTGCCATTCTTTAAATGACTCCATGTATCCTTTAATAAGAGCAAGTATATCCTTTACCTTGCCTATCTTTTCTTCTTCTATTTCACCATACTCTTCCTCTTCTTCTTCCTCTGGGTTGACCATCTGTTGTTTCTTTGTTGCCCTTTCCTCCTCTTCTTTCTTGTTTCTATTGTCTTCTGTGGTCTCTTCTTGCTGCAGGTGTTCTGCAGCTGTCGTTGCCGGCTGTGGAGATCGACTCCCCAGCTGGTCCCCCCTCCCGTCGGTGTGTTTTTTTTCATTCGCATCGCGCATGCGCGAAACTTCGCGCATGCGCGGTTGCGCACTTTTGCTCGGCTCTGCGAGCCATTTTTGTAGTCCATTATTTACCGACCTGAGGGAGCGGGTTTCTCTCTCCGCAGCGGGCCTCTTCGGACAGGTAAGGCCTTCACCTTTTTCCTCCTTTGTTTTCTCTTCCTCTCTTCTTACCGTTGCTTTCGACTTTTCTTTTTTTGTCGCCATCTTCTTTCCACCTTTATACTCACTTTTCTGTAACTTTTATTTCTGTGCCTTTGTGTTTTCTCTTGTTTTTCCCGACTTTTCTGGAGAGGGCTGGAGTTCACCGTCCGGCCACTACTCCATCACGTGACTCCCATCGAGTACAGAGGAAGATTGAAGAGTTTAGGGCTTTATTCCTTGGAACATAGATGGTTGAGAGAGGATTTGATAGAGGTGCTTGAAATTATGAAGGGATTAGATAGACTAGATGCAAGTAGACTCTTCCCCCTAAGAACAGGGGAGGTTGAAACAAGAGGACACAAGTTGAGGGTAAGGGGGCAAAATTTTAGGAGAAACATGAGAAGATGCTTCTTCACTCAGAGAGTGGTGGCTGAATGGAATAATCTTCTGGAGGAAATAGTTGAGGCAGAGTCAATTCTTTCATTTAAGAGGAGGCTGGATATATAAATGGATAAGAGGGGATGAGAGGGTTATGGGCAGAGAATAGGCAAGGGGAGCTAGCGTAAGTAAACTGACGTGGACTTGTAGGGCTGAGATGGCCTGTTTCCGTGGCCATAAACTGTTACATGGTTATATGGTTTTTAATCTCTTAATCAGCAATCCATTCAAAATTTTGTTCATACTTTATATGCCGCACACCTTAATATTAACACAAAATATAAAATATATTCCTTTGTCCCCCTGTCAGAATATGTATTTTGAGGAGATATTCATAACTACATTTTCAAATGAGAAAGGATCTAGAATGCCTGGATTGGGCGATGTTGTTTTTGGGCAAGGATGTACAAGTTAAGTGGAGGACCCTCAAAGGTGAAATGTTAAGAATACAGAGATTATATGCTCCTGTCAGGATTAAAGGCAAGGTTAGCAGGCATAGGGAACCTTGGTTTTGGAGGGATACTGGGGATCAGGTTCGGAAAAAAAGAGAGGTGTACTGCAGGTATAGGGAACATGGAGAAATGAGGTACTTGAGGAGTATATATTAAAAAAAAGCAACAAAAACCACCAGAAAGAAATCAAGAAGGCTAAAAGAAGACATGAAGTTGCTTTGACAGACAATATGAAGGAAAATCCTAAGCATTTCCACATCATATTCAGAGCAAAAGGATAGGAAGTGACAAAATTGGTTCCCTTAAAGATGATCAGTATCATGTGGAACCAACAGAAATGAAAGATGTGTTAAATGTTTGTTTCACTCAGGAAACTGGCTCAAGAGTCATGGGAAGTAAAAAAAACAAGTAGTGAAATTATAGAACTAATGCAGATTGGAGAGGAGGAAGTGCTTGCTGTCTTAAAGCAAATCAAGATGGATAAATCCCCAAGGCCTGATGAGATACTCCCTTGGAGCTTGAGGAAAGCTAGTGTAGAAATTGCGGGACCTCTGCTGAAGTATTTAAAATGGAAAAAAACCTGGAAATCATGAAATAAGTTGTACCATGCTTGGTAGTGAATCTATGGAATTTGTTGCTGCAGACAATTGTGGAGGCTAAGTAATTGGATACATCTTAGATAGAGGTAGATGGGTTGTTGATTAGTAAGGGAATTAGAGGTTATGGGGAGAAGGAAGGAGAGTGAATTTTGAAAGATCAGTACAGCAAAATCCCTGATATCTGAAGTTCAAGCAACTGGCAACCTCAAATAACAATCAAAAAATTTGTGGAAAATAAATGGATAAAAATAGTTTAAAATTGGTGTGCCTCACCATTAGTTATCCATTCATACAACATGCAGCCTCCAGCAACTGGAAAATTCACTTATCCAACAACTACCAATCCCCATAAGTACTGGATACCAGGGTTTTATTGTAAATCAGCCATGGTGGAATTGTGGGGTGGACCAAATTGTCTAATTTCACTCTGTCTGTGGTAATACTGGAATTCAATTTAAGAGTGCAGCAAGTTGCATTTTCTCTTGTGAAATCTTGTCCACTTTATGTTTTTACCAATGCTTTAATTCAATGGTTCTCAACCTTTTTTCTTTCGTATACCATTTTAAGAAATCCCTATGCCATCGGTGCTCTGTGATTAGTAAGGGATTGCTTAAGGTGGTATGTGAGTGGGAAGGGAAGGTTGAGAATCACTGCTCTAGACTCAATTTTTACTTAAATATTATGCTTGAGAAAAATTGTCATTGGTCCATTTCTTTTGGAGTTATGAAACCATGCACATAACGAGTCAATTAGGTACAATTAAAACAGTGGTTTTCAAACTTTTTCTTTCCACCCACATATTACCTTACGCAATCCCTTACTAATCACAGAGCACCTATGGCATAGGGAATACTTAAAGTGGAATGTGAATGGAAAGAAAAAGGTTGAGAACCCCCTGGTTTAATTGGTAAATAGCAGACTGTAATTCTTGGTTATCTAACCCTGAGAGGCTAAGAGACACTTATCTTCATTCTTACTAAATTTCACTTGCAGTATATTATGCAAAGTCTCACTATTCAAATTAGTCAGACAAGTGCACTAAGTAGTTTTGCATCATTTCAGTTTCCAATGGGCAAAACTTGTGATGCCAAAATGTGCAAAGGTGGAAATGTAAACGTTTGTCTTTGTTTTAAATGTTTCATGAAGCCAGCTTTCGCAGAAAGAGAATTCAATCTTTTCCTTGGAAATGTCAATAGAACAGATGCAACATTTTCATTCTTTAGTTGCATCCGGACGAAGCCGATTTTTTTTCGGTTACATAATGAAAACTTATCAGGCAAAGCTAATAATTAGAGATTTATTTTCTGATGACAAAATGCTTCCGTATCTGTTATGTCACCAACTTGGATTTTTCCATTTTTTTTTGTTGCTGCAATGTTTCCTTGATGTTGAAACTTTGAACAAAAGATAAGGCCAGGAACCATCCACTCATCTCTGCTTACTCTATTTTCCAAATTAATTAAGGACTTGGAAAGTTTTGCCTATTATGAAGTTCAATTAAAGCTATACATGAGTTAAGCTTCAGGAATGAAGCCTTCAATAAAGATCACAAAGCATTATTTTGGCAATAAATACTACCAAATTATCTTAAGGTAACCTTCTTCATGAAGACACCAGCTCTGAACCTTGGAATGCTTGAACCTGTGTTTCAAGGGCAGATCATACTGAGTGGAACTTAAGCTACCTCATGTGTGCATTCATACACTTTAGGGCCAAGGATGTAGAATCTGGAGTAACAAACAAGTTGCTGTCAGAACTGAATGGGGCAGGTAGCACCCACAGATGGTGGTGGGGTAGGGGGGGGAGGGGAGGGGGAATGGCAATCAAGGCAACATTTCAGATCAAGACCTTTCATGAAGAGTCTTGATGAAGCGTCACAAATCAAAATATTATGTGTCCATTTCCCTCCAGAGATGCTGCCTGGCCTTGAGATCTTCCAGCATCTCCGGCTTTTGCTCCAGATTCCAACATCAGTGGTATTTTGCATCTTCATGAAAAATTGGGAACCTGATAGCTGATGGATTGCTACAGAACGAGAACAAAAGGGTAGGGAGAAGGTCAGTCCTGCTTAATTTTACCCATTAATGATTTAGACCCAGACGAGGTGGAGTATTTGGATTAGAAGCAGGTTGAACAAAATTTTTAAAATGTTCACACCTTTATTGGGTGGGAATTGTCTCAGAAGGTTCAAAAGAATCACTAATATAGCTTGGTTGAGATGTGAAAGAGAAAAGAAGATTTTAATATGTGTGAAATAGCATGCATTTAAAATAAGCTGTTGGATGGCAAAATTCAAGATCTCAATTCCAAAATGCAATATGTGCAGAATCTGAATTCTGTTCCAATCTTTTCTGTATCCCATCTCTTAATTTAACTACTTGTCCCGTTATCTCTGTGCTGATAAGGTGAGAATTCTCAGTACAGGTACATAATCTTTTATCCGAAATACTGAAAATCAAACTAAGCACATGGTGTTTAGCATAGTTTGAGACAGTTGAAGTTTGAAGTTTTACTTAAACACAGAGATTGTCCTCCAGCAGAATTTCAGCTGAAAAGGTATTTGACAGAGGGAGTTGCTCGGGGAGAGAGCGGCAGCAAGACTTGGGCGGGAAGGGAGAGTGCGGTGGTGCAACTCGGGCGAACGGGGAGAGAGTGGCAGCACGACTTGGGCGGGAAGGGAGAGTGTGGTGGCGCAACTCGGGCGAACGGGGAGAGAGCGGCAGCACGACTTGGGCGGGAAGGGAGAGTGCGGTGGTGCAACTCGGGTGAACGGGGAGAGAGCGGCAGCACGACTTGGGCGGGAAGGGAGAGTGCGGTGGTGCAACTTGGGCAAACGGGGAGAGAGTGGCAGCGCGACTCAGGTGGGCGAGTGGGGAAAGAGTGGCCTATCTTTGTCTCACTTTATTTACCATCCCCCATTACTTAAAAGTACCGCTGTTTTAAAATTATTCTGTTATCTAAAAAAATTCTGAAAAGAATCTGTTTCCAAAGATTTTGGATAAAATATTAAGCACCTGTACCATAGAGTGAAATTAAGTGCTTTCCAATTCTAGTCTTTGCTCTCTTCAAAGTATTCACCATATAAGTGGAACATCCCGGAAGAAACCCATGCAAACACTGGGCTAAGTCAAATGCCTCGTTTCAGTTCCAATAATAATGCCAATGGCTTGAACATCATGGAAAGTATATTATTTCCAATTTAATAATTTCTTCAGCCATATGCAAAGTTTCAATTGGCTGCTTTAAGTATCTGACTTTTAATAGAATTTTTCCTCCTACTGTGAATGATGAGGTGTTAAATCCAGATGCTGCCTTTTGGCATTTGCTTTCGTAGTCCATGCATTGCAGGTTACCAAGATCGCTGAGATGAGTTCTTTTATACAAATCCCTTGTCTTTGTTGTAACAACCTGATTTCTGAATGTGGGAAAGTGACCACACTATAAACATTCCTGAGCTGATTGGGCCCAGATTATGTGGGTGAGCATGATTTACAGTCAGATGTGTGAGCACCAGAGATTCAGATTTGTGTGTTTATGCTTCTTCTCAGTTACTTGACAGACTCCTAGCACCCACTTCCATTGATGTGCAGAGATGGCTGCCTTGTTCTACTATCTGGTCAGAGACCGTGGGAGAGGGTGCATGTCTTAAGTCCTGCTGGAGCTGAGCCAGCCTCTCCCATTCTGTGGCCTGCCCTGGCAAAGTGCCCAGGAACAGTCACTTTTTCTAGGTGCATACAAGGAGAAGCTGGAGGCACTCAGCAGACCAGCAGGCATCCATTGAGGGAAATGAACAGCCAGCATTTCAGATCAGGACTAAGGCAGGAAGGGAAGCATAAAAGTGGAGGAAGAGCAGGGCGTGGGGTTCATTTTTCTCCATGGATATTACCTGACGAGTCCCTCCAGCTTTTCTGCTTGCTCAAGATTCCAGCATCTGCAGTTTCTCGCTGACTTGCTCTATTACACTGAAGAGCATAGTACTGTACTTAAAAACACACAGAAACGCTGGAGGAACTCAGCTGGTCTCGTAGCGTCCATAAGAGGTAAAAATATATTTCCAATGTTGCAGTCCTGAGCCCTTCTTCAAGGTATAAGCAAAGAACAGGAAGGGGGTTAGAATAAAGACTGGCAGGGGGAGGAGTCCAGACCAACAAAAGCTGTCAATTGGATGTAATGAGGAGAGGTAGGAATTGATTTTGGCTCTGTGAAAGGAGACAGAGGGAAAAGAGGTGGGGGGGGGGGAGGCAACTGGGGAAGAGGGGGCGCAGGGTTAATCATAGGTTTAAGCAATAGTACTTAATCCTGCTGGATGAAATTCTCAAGCACTGGATCTGTCTGGATAAGATGCCCCTTGAAGATTTCTGATGTACCTTGAAGACCCGTGTCATTGATCCAGAAGCAAATGTCAGGAGGTGAAGAGCTATTGAAATAGTGCCAACATCATGATCACTCCCAGCTGGTGACATTTGGGAGCAGGTTCCTGGGTAAGTGCTGGCCACTGAAATGTTGTGCAGCTTCCTGACTCTGTACTGACAGGCTTTCTAAGTACAGTTGGATTCCGAAAGATCCTTTAGCTCCTTGCATAGATTTCGACTCCTCCAGCAAAATGGCATTTTAGTCTAAGCATAGCGAAATCAGGGTGTCCTGTCCATTTCCTGACCAAAGCAGGTTCTTTTTATTGCCTGTAACATGCTGCTTAAAGTCATCCTATGGATTCAAAAACTAGGTCTCGTCAGTTTATTGTTTCACAGCTCAAACTGAACATACAAACATTTGCAGTTGCTAATAGTATCATTTTCGTTCTCTAAGATACCAGAGGATGGCAAATAAGCTAAACAAGAAAAGTGCTTTATTAAATGAAATGACTTGTACTCTTTTGCCATTTACTTCCCACATTGACACACAGACACATGCACACGTTTGTCATATACAAAGCTTTTTACAGGGATAGGACCCTCGATAGGACACACAGCCATTACTGAAATGTTGGTATCAGCAAAACTGTAACTTTTCAGCTTTCTAAATAATAATAACTCGCATTTAAAATGTTTAGATATTAGTTGGAATTCTGTGCTTAATATTTTCATTAAATGAAAATTCTCCATTTTCTTTTCTTTTACTGTCACAATTCATCTACATGTCAGCAGCTCACTGTTGATTTCTCTTTACAACTAATGATAAAAGATGACAGAGCATTTCACATCATCTTCTTTTTAGTTTCTTTTCCTATTCCTGTGGATGTTGCCTGACAGTCCCTGTTAATAATACTTCATGCAAACAATGGCATATTCTGCCTTCAGAGTTTGCCATTGGCACGTTAACAAGGCGCAATTAAAGAGAGTTTGATATGCCTGCCTCTGGGGATTCTGTAGAAGCTCTTGAGAATCACTACTTACCTTGCACTCAATTGTAGAACTGTGAGTGAAGCCATTGTGCTGAACCTTTTTGATACTTTAGTTGCAAGTTGTTGAATAGCTGAATGAGTCAATGCCTCAGTATGTTTAGCAAGTGACTATCTGCTTTCACTAGTTGTCTTTTGTACTGATATTCTTTACTCTTGAACCTTGGAATGCTTGAACCTGTGTTTCAAGGGCAGATCATACTGAGTGGAACTTAAGCTACCTCATGTATGCATTCATACACTTCAGGGCCAAGGATGTAGAATCTGGAGTAACAAACAAGTTGCTGTCAGAACTGAATGGGGCAGGTAGCACCCACAGATGGTGGTGGGGGGGGAATGGCAATCAAGGCAACATTTCAGATCAAGACCTTTCATGATGAGTCTTGATGAACTGAATAAATGTGTTGGAATGGAAGTGAATCCAACTCTACCAAATGTGCCACATTTAAGGAATCTTCCTTATATAATTGGCCATAAAGTGATATTTTAAAAGAATTAATACAAATATACTTAATGTTGCAGTATCTGTTCTGGGTTACAAATTCAGACTCATTTTGCTTTCAAGTAATTTGTGATTTTAATATGACATTGGACTTTTATCAAAGGATTTTCACTTCCAAGTTGAGAGGAGAATGAATACAATAATCCCTACTAGTATCTAAATTTTCTGATGTACATCTACTTGATATCATAATGAGATTTTATACACTCCATTACTGAAGAAGGGCACCAGAGTGAAGCCACATTCTGCTGTCACAGAACCCCAGGGATCTAGGACCAAGTTTCTCTTTCCAGAGACGCTGCCCGACCTGCTCAGTGTTTCCAGCATTTTCTGTCTTTATAAATCCATGTGGCCTCTCCTCAATTAATTCAGACTTATCCTAGTGCTTGTTATTTTCTTCCATCTTATTGTTTCCAAAATCGTATCCATCACTATTCTTAAACTGATTGGCACCTATAGTTACTTGAAACACATTTCAGGCCCACTTTCTGAGCATGTACCAGGGCTTAATTGTTCAGTAACTGTAGGAACACTGTGATGGTCTGCTCAACTCCAGTCAGGTTGTGTGTATGACCATCTCCAGTTCAACTTTTGTTCTGATGTTCCTTTCTGAGAAAATCATTCTCTTTCAATTAGACTTTTGCAGGGCCATTTGTTTCAATGTGGGCATTGGTGAGATGTCCTTTACCACACTTGAAACACATTTTACTTCCGTAGAAGAGATTTTCCTCTATGATTCTATATGGTTCTCTTTTTAATATGTCTGGAATTCAGAGACTTACAATAAAACGGAAACATTAAATGGATGAGGGCAAACATCCAGGCTGTAAAGCACAATAAAAATTGATTTTATACAGATTGGCAATCTACATTTTACAGTATATTTCCATTGGCTCACTCAACCATTTGTATTAGAACTGTGGATAATTTCTCTGTATTCTTTCCACATCACACAAATCCTGAAAATCAAATGAGGCACGCATTTTTGATGTGTGCAACTTTTCTCGTCAAAGATAAAGGAACCTCAGAGATTTACAATTTTAAGAAGGGGAACTGAATGCATTTAAAAGGTCTCTGGGCCACCTTAATGTCTTTTTAAGGCAGTCTCTCAGATTGAGGCAGACTTGCTTTCACTCTGTTGCAAGTCACTGAGAGGGCTAACATGGGAGGTACAGTTTCTTCCGCAGATGAGGCAGGGGGTGACTGATGGGATGAATGGACAGGTAGTTTGTGAAATGGCGGCTCTTTCTGCCATTTACAGTGGGCTTTCGTGTCCTCTGATGCATGGTCTTGAGGGTTCTCAATGCATCTCCATAATTCTTTTTCCATGTTGAGAGGTTGAGGGGAATATTGCATTTCTTCACAGGAAGTTTGAACACATCCTTGATTATTTTCTGCTTGATGGAGCCAGCTGAATATATGTAGGGGTTCAGTGCTGGGGATGTTGTGAGTGAAAGGCTTGTCCTTCTTGGTCAGATTCAGATCAGACCAGATTTATTGTCAGAGTAAATACATGACATCACATACAACCCAGATTTTCTTCTTTGCTGCGGGCGAGGCAGAATGATCACTTATTGGTATTGCATAAAAAAAATTGCACACAGGGTACTCATGTAAACAAATAAAGAACTGTAAACAGATAACTGATGTAAACAAACTGCAATACAGAAAAAAAAGTGAAATGCACGCGAGTCCTTAAATGAGTCCCTGATTGAGTTTGTTGTTGAGGAGTCTGATGGCGGAGGGGTAACAGCTTTTCCTGGACCTGGTGGCACTGATACCTCTTTCCTGATTTGTACTGGGTGGGGAGAATCCTTGACGATTGCTGCTGCTCTCCCACGCCGGTGTTTCCTGTAGTGTATTTGTTTGTGTGCACACGCCATTATCCTTTTCCTAATCTTTTCAATCTTTACATCGGGTTGAATTAAATGCTATTTCACAGAGGTGGACGTGACTGCCGAGGAAGCCACCTACCTTGGTATAATGTTCAGAAAACTGTAGTAGTTTACGGTGACTATAATTCCGATCATGGAATCCTGCTCCGATATGTTTGTCCATTTTTATTTGGATTTGCATTATTTCTGGATGCTCTGGAAAAAACACCGAAAGGCTCCACAAGCAGGAGGTTTTCCTGCATATTAACTCGAGTACTTTTGGAGCAAGTCATGGTCTGTCCCACTTTCCCATTAATTTTTTTTCTTCATGGGAGGTAGAGTTTCTTCCACAGATGAGGCAGGGGGTGACTGATGGGATGAATGGACAGGTAGTTTGTGAAATGGCGGCTCTTTCTGCCACTTACAATGGGCTTTCGTGTCCTCTGATGCATGGTCTTGGGGGTTCTCAATGCATCTCCATAATTCTTTTTCCATGTTGAGAGGTTGACCAGATATCAAATTACTTTCTGTTAAACTGAGCTAAAGAAATAGCGGATGTCTGCAGCACTGCTCTGTGTTTTAAAGCGACTTGAATGGCAAGACATGGCAGTGTTCTTACCTGAAACGTTAACTCTCTTTCCACAGATGCTGTCTGACTGGCTGAGCACTCCCAGTTTTTCTTTAGTTATGATTTCAGTGTGCAAAACTTGTTAGGATGTCAATTGTACATTTTTAAAGTTTATTTTCAAATTTGAGCATTGTCTGTGGCGCCAGCATTTATTCCTGTGCTAATTGGATTTTGTTTCATTGCTGGTGAAATAATTCTGTGCAAATTTTGAGGAGGGAATTCCAGGTTCTTGACCCAGAACTTCTGAACGCTCCTGCCAATTCCGTATTTTCCTATGCCATTTTATAACGCGACTCTACAAAGGATCTGCAAATGTAATTTGAAAGCTTCTCCACCAAATGGTAAACTTGAGATGGAACCGTCAAGTAAGGCTACAAACTTCATCCATTGCGCACTTGTATGAAATGTTTTGTGCTTGAGCCCTTCAAGGTACACCTGAGCCTGAAACGTCGGTTATGTATTTCTATCTTTGCTACATTAAGGACACTGCTTGACCTGTTGAGTTTCTCCAGCATTGTGTTTTTTACAGTTTTCCTTCCATGGATGTTAGTTGATTTATGAAGTGTTTTTGACTGTCTTTAGTGATCCGACATGGCAGGAAGTGAGAGCACACATACAGACAGGCCACACGTTATTACTCCAACCTGGTTCATGGCATGTGGGTTGATAGCCACTGTATTTCCATAAGGTTATTTGATCATGTCAGTGTTTATCTTGGCTGTGATGTCTTGTGATTATTCTGCTCAAGGAAAGATGCCTGGAGTACATCAAAAGGCATTCCTTGTGCCAAGCCTATCAAGCAGCGGGCAAGCATGGAGCACCAATCCATCACTTTCCCACCCCACTGCCTCCACATTTATTTTTCCATTCACTACATTTTGGCAGCATTTCTGTTATGTTCCTGAAGTGCATGTACCCTCTTACCTAGAGTAAGTGGCATTTTTCTTTCCACTCTGGTACTTTAAGGAGTGCTGATCCATGTGACGACTCTCCCCTGAATTCTGGTGAACCCCAGTGCTAGGTACAATGAAGCAGTGGTGCTCCATTCCTAAACCAGATGGCTGACTGTAGCTGAATCAGTGGAAATCTTAATCCTGCTCTTTCTCCACGCTAGATATTGATCAGAATTCTAAGGGATTGTGTTTGTAGAAGTTTAGTCATTTGGAGTATTTCAAGGACCCAAAATGTCCAACGTGTGCAAACAACAATATTTTGTATCTGCTTGTTATTATCGTAGAAAGCAATTAATGGTGACTTTAAAATTGCTTACCAATCTTATTTTTCCTTTCCATTTATTCTTTCATTATTTCTCAACAGCTAAAACTTCCCAAAATTTCGTAGCTGCAACAGACTGACATTAATTTGCTCATGAGTTTTGTAGAGCGAAATCAACAGCCACATTTTGATTTGGATTTGCTATGGAAAGGCATTACTAAATTCTCATTCAAATAATGCAGAACATTAATTCCCTACTTTGTTCATGTTTTATTCTGTAACAATGGATGTACAGAAGAAGCAGATATGATCGCACCCTTCAGGAGACATTTGGAGAGATGTATCAACAGGCATAGAATGGACCTTGTGCAGGCAGAGAGTATGAGTTTAAATTAACATCATGGTTAGTATGACAGAAGAACCTGGTCTTGTCCTGTATTCTATGTTTCAAAAAGAAATCGGCTACATTTAAAATGAAAACTGAAAATACTGGAAATTCTCAGCACGTCAGGCTGCATCTGTCAGCTTGAAGACCATTTGTCAGATAAATGTACCTTTTTAAACAAAGGTCAGAAAAACCGTTCAACAGAATGAAGCTGTGTCAATTATGGCTGTGGTGAAGCAGAGGTGCAGTTATGATGTATGCACTTCCTTTGCTCAGGACTTGATAAAACACTCCTAAACTTAGTGGAGAGTCTACAAACAAGTGAGAGATCAGACATAGTGGCATCTGTCCTCCAACATGCTCCATTCATCCACCCAGCAGTATACAGTAGAGTACCCCGCCATGACGTTGTATCTAGCTGATGGCTTTCTCTGAACTCTTGGCCAGTGTCAATCTGATTCATCTACTATTTTACAACTGTCTATGTAGGACAGATCCTGCCCTTATGATGGGCTAACTGGCAGAAGCAGTCTCTTGTCTGAGTGACTTGCTCAAGGATTTTGAGAGCTTGGTGGGACAACCTTTGATTTTTCAGGACAAAATGATCAAAGGAGCTGGAACTCTGGTTTCCCTAGGGGCTCCAGTTTCCTCCCACCATTCAAAACTTACCAGGAGCATAGGTTAATTGGGTGACATGGTATCATGCATCAAAATGGCCTGTTGCAATGCTGCATATCTAAATTTAACACTGAAATTTCCCCTCACTTTTACAAACTCCTGCCATGAATGAATTATTTTGTAGGATGGTGTTGAAGATGCCAAAAGTGAAGTGGCTACAGTAGCCATTCTCAACTTTGTTTTGCCTAGGGCCCCCTCTGGACTCTGCTTGTGGTTTATGGGCCCCTTCCCTGTGAAGCAGTCAAGTTTAGTTAGTTTCTTCCATACTTCTCTCCTACTGATTACATGAAAAATATTTTATGATTTCAGTCTGTGGGCCCCTTTAAATGTGCTGTGGCCCCTAGGTAGGGGCACATGGCCCCCGCTGAGAATGGCTGGGCTAGAGATTTAAGGAATTTCTTTCCCCATCTGGGTAAACTGCCCTTTCATTACTTACTCCATGCGGCAAATATACCGGAGAAACTCCTGGCTCTCAACTGAAGGTGAACTCTAGCCGAGTTCCAACAAAAGTTGTTGGATGAATTTTGGATGCAAATATGGGCATAATTCCTCAAATTATAAATCAAAATTGTTGTTTTATTGTGATTTGGATACTGTCTGTAGCAACCTAAATAGTATGAAAATCAGCTTTCATCTATCACCAAAATAAAATCAAATGTTGTCAATGCCTTTGTGTAGAGAGCAACATGAAGATCACCCATCACCTTTTATTGCCTTTGCTCATCTACCGTATTGCACGTCCATCATTGTTTAAGATGGAAATGCATGTTAAAACTATACATTTTGGACATCAATGAGCTGACTATATTTTGTGTTGTGAAATAGATGTCAGTATTGTCACTGTACTGGAACTGTTTAGCCTGGGTTGGATTAGATTATGCTCAATCTGAATCACCAGCTACATTGCCCTCCCCACTTACCCCATCAAGCCTATAGCCGCACTTGTTTCTTGTGCAGGCAGCTGATGGCAGATCTGAAACTCTTGATCACTGCTGTCAGGGGTCCTTTTTGTAAATATTTCAGACAATTAGAGAAATGTTAAAACCATTCAAAATAGATGTACATAATGTAGAGCTCGTTGAAAGAACCAAAGACTTGTTGATCCAAACCAAGGCTTTTATTAGCAAAAGACAGGAGCTCTTCACAGGTGGCCGACCAGTCCAGAATGATCCGACCTGGCTAGGGACACAACCCTTTCAGGCCCAGAGAGTAGGCGTGGCTAAGCTCTCAGCCAATCGCTGTAAGCACAGTCATTACACTCTAGATACTGTAACTATTATTGGTGTTAGGTCTGTACTATCACACATAATGTGCAAAAAAAGTTATTAAAACATGAAAAATAATTCATTAATGTTGTCATTGATATGATCCAGTAACTGTGTTGGTGTGGCACAATTGCTCAGCAAAAGGAGTTGGAAGGCACTTGTTCTGTCTGATAGCCTACAGGTGTAGGACCAGTTTAGCCTCCCATTCAGAATTACATGAAGCCATGGATTGCAGATGGTGGATGGTTTTTATAAGTAGGTTCTACAAATTGGAACTTATGGTTGTAAAACTAAAAGCGCTGGGCAGATGTCAGATAACCCTGATCAATGGCCAGGATGACCTGTCCAGTATGGACACTGTATCTGATGAAGGTAATGGGAAACCACTTCAGTATTACCCGTCCAAGGTGACCCGTCCAGTATGGACACTGTAACTGAAGAAGGCAACGGGAAACCACTTCAGTATTATTCCCTTGCTTAATCATGAACTCAACATCGACCATGGTCTCAGCTCAAAGACTGAGCCTTCACTGAAGGAGAACGGGGGAGGCAACAACTACAATTCGGAGGGTTAGAGATCATGACGGATGGAGTGAAGTGATCGCTCACGCAGAATTGCGAGGCACCTGCATATTTTTTTCAACATTAATGTCTTTTTAGAATTATGCCTTCTGATGTTTGCCTGTTTGAGTTGATGACATAAATAGTCACAAAACAGCCTGTGAAATTGATTCTTAGGCAAAACCTTGAGTCATTTTAAATCCAAAAGTGATCTTTTATGAATTATAATGTAGTTCATTGCATACTGGAAAATGCTTCAAAGAGTCAGGACAGTATTAATACAAAATTGCTGGCAGAACTTGTCTTCTCAAATGTTTAATGTATTTCAGCCCAGAGCATTATGTGGACGTTCTTCACCATTGAATTTACTCTCACTTTGACTTGTTGATAAAGTTCTGCCTTTTCCTCATGAAAAGTTTTGACCAGGTTTAAATGGTTGATTGAAAGAAGTGTAATATTGGCACCAATTGCTCCCAGACAGAGATTAGTGGAAATTTGCAGCATTTAGCAATTGAGTGGCATCGGAATATAGTTGCCGATTTCACAGCTGGAGGTGATTTTTGCAGATTTACACTGGGCTGCCAAGTTGAGTGTCATAGCAGGGCTGGAAAATTCCATTCAACTCGGCAACTAGCTTGCTAGCATGTGAAATCTGCAGCCTATTTTCCTTCCTCTCTTGCCTTGCATGACCAGTACTGTTAATAATTATTCCAATGTTCAGCCACTTGTCTGTATTTTTAGAATTGTCTTCTTTTGTTCAAATTCATGTAAATTACAGTATTTATAAGCCAGGTCACATTTCTAAAGCTCTTGGCCGTGTTGCCCAAGGAACGTTTGATTATATGTTTTTTTAAGGGCAGTATTTTATATGGAGAAATGCACAAAGGAGTATTTTACTCCTAAGGTTAAACTGTGTTTAATGTATTCTGTCCCCTTTAGGCTTCAAAGCCCATATCAATATACTGTATCCAAAAGTCAATTAATGGTGACTTTCCCTCTTATTTCAGATAGAACATTTTTTGTGTTACTTCCATACTGTTCAGTTTAATTTACTTAATTTGGCATCACTCACCGTACACATCGGTTACTTCACTTTGACTGAAAATGCAAATCATGATCAAGGAATTTACTTGAAAAATACAGGCTTTTCTCTGGTGTTATGCACTGAAAATCATGTTTTTGTTCCTGAGTGAACTGCAAACACATCAATTTCCAAGTTGCTTTGCATTGTTCCAGAAACTAGACCTTCCATCTTTTAGGTGAATGTTACTGGGGAACTGCTGGAGCTCACCGAAAACAGTGACAAGGGTCTCGAGAGGCCTGGCACCGGTGGCCGCCATGTTGTATTTGGTATTGTATAATTGAGCGTGAATGGTAGGATGAGGAATGAGGATGACCAGTTGTGGAAGAAACGGGTAGGTACCTTGTATGTCCAGTTTAGCCATGGGGGCCGGGGAGGGGGTGGGGTGAGGTAGGGGAGAATCAACCCCATGAGGTGCTGGAGCAGCGCTCCAGTAACAACTGTACCCTTGAATGTTACTCTTAAGCACTGTTGTAATTTCTGCATCAGGGTTTATCAGTTGATGTTCTGTCCTGTGCAACACACCTGGAGCATTGAAGAGAAATTTTGGACAATGTTTTTCTGGGAGCACTTGCCATTGGAACGCCTCAATCAAAGTGGTTTCTGCAGTGAAGTGGCAGACAGGGATAGTTGCCAGCAAAGTGAATGACCTATCTTCATGATTTGGGTGTTTACCCCTCTCTCCCCCCCATCCCCAACCCATGTACTGCAGTTAAATTTAGTGTAAAATGAGGCCAGCCGAGCTTTTTTTCAAATGAAGATTCTCAGAGCACCATGCCCATGAAGGTAGCCCAGACTTCAAGGGTTGTACTTCTGAAGAAGCAGCAAATTGGCTCAAGGCACCAGATCAGGAGAGCACCTACCCCCTCTGTTGAGAAAGACAATCCTTGGAACATACCCTGCAGGGCAGGGGAGGGGGTCCTGCATGGGATAGGGTCCCGCAGGGCAATGAACCAGGCTCCATCTCTGAGCTTGATGGCTGAGGGTCTCGTACCAGCTTCTGGGAACCTGGTGTAGGGATTGGGATTTGGTAAAGGTTCCATTATTGTCACATAATGCTACTTTTGGAATGTAACATACTTGAAATTATTTAACTTTGTCTACATAAGGAAGACACAGAGTTGCCACTTTGTCCAGAGCCCCTTCATAGAAATGAGGGAGGAATGAACTTGAAACCCCTGGTTTACAAGACCAGTGCTCTAACTACTGAGCTATCAGAGCTTCAGTTGAGAGGATATTGATAGCAAACAGAGATCCTGAATGGACTTGGGAAATATAGAACAATGCCGCACAGTACAGGCCCTTCAGCCCTCGATGTTGTACTGACCCATATATCCCTTCCTTTTTAAAAAAAAGTACTAAACCCTCCCTATCCCAGTAAGGTAATCCTTGATGTCTCTCCTAAACTTCCCTCTCTTAATTTTGCACACGTGTCCTCTGGTGTTTGTTGTTCCTGTCCTGGGAAACAGGTGCTGGCTGTCCACCCTATCTATACCTCTCATAATCTTGTAGACTTTTATTAAATTTAATCTCATCCTTCTATGCTCCAAAAAGAAAAATCCCAGCTCTGCTACCCTTGCCTCATAAGACTTGTTTTCCAATCCAGGTAACATCCTGGTAAATCTCTTCTGGACCCTCTCCATAGTTTCCACATCCTTCCTATATTGAGGTGACCAGAACTGAACACTATACGCTAAGTATGGTCTCTCAACTCTTGAACTTAATCCCCCGTTAATGAAACACAGTATCCCATAGGCCTTCTTAACTATCCCATCAACCTACACAGCAACCTTGAGAGATGTTTGGATTTGGACCCCAAGGTCCCTCCGTTCCTCCACACTGTTAAGTATTAAGTATCTGATCACTAACCCTGTACTAGCCTTCTGGTTTGACCTTCCAAAATGCATCACCTTACAATTATCTGGATTGAACTCCATCTGCTACTTTTCTGCCCAACTCTACATTTGTCCATACCCTAATGTAATATACGACAACCTTTAGCACCATCCACAACTCCTGGAACCTCTGTGTTATCGGCAAACTTACTTGCCCATCCTTCCACTTCTTCATCTAGATCATTTATATAAAAAAAATCACAAAGAGCAGAGGTCCCAGAACAGATGCCTGTGTAACTCCACCAGTCACTAACCTCCAGGCAGAATACGTTCCATTCACTAGCTACATAATGTTAATTTTTAATCCACATAGCTATGGATCCCATGCCTCATGATTTTCCAAATGAGCCTCTCATGGGATACCTTGTCAAATTTAATATAAAAAAAATTAAATGTTTAAATTTAGTCACTCAGCACAGTAACAGGCCCTTTTGGACCATGTGCGCATGCCGTCCAATAACAGCCAATTTACCTATAACCCCTGGTCTGTTTTTGAACCATGGGAGGAAACTGGAGCCCTGAGTAGAAACCCACACAGACACTGGGAGAACATACAAACTCCTTACAGACAGCGTGGGAAGATGGAGAAATGGAGTGGAATGGGGGAGGAAGTGGATAAGCAACTTGGGAGGGGGTATTGAGAAGGGAAGAAGAGTGAAAGAATGGTAGAAGAATAGAGAGGGAGTTGTGGAAGGATAAATGAGAAGGAAGGTGGTGAATGTGTATGAGGGGCAGAGAGAGGGAGGGGGAGATGGAGAATAGGGAGAGGTTCATAGTTATTTAATTCGCTTGACATGAGTCCATGAGGTGAAGTCAACACAGTGCTCCCATTGTGTATGGGGGGGGGGGGCAAATCAGGTAATTTGGTCACTAGAATTGTTTCAAGAGAATTTACAAAGAAAAAAAATTGTTGCTAACCACAAAATTATAAATATTTAAGCTTTCCAAAAAGATTAGCCCTCATGGAATATTGATCAATGTAAAATGGAAATCCATTAAAATGGTAATGTATTACAATACATTTTTTTAAATCATTTTTAAACCATCCAGTGTTCCATAATATTTCTTTATTTTAAATAATTTTGAATCTTTGAGCCAAAAGCAGTAAACCCTACCAACTCTACACACTGCAGTACAGTTACAGAGGGTCACTGTCAATAAATGCCTTTCAAATCTTAAATAGGTCTTCCAACAACAGGAAATGGGGTAAGTGCAGAATTTATATGATTCCCTGACCAAGGTTACCTGGTTTTCACACATAATTATGTTCTTGATCTGAGCTAATTAGAACTGAATCTCTGAATCTGTCTGAATTGTCAGGGGCAGGTGAAGGTGTGGATTGGGGAAGCGATATCTCTGAATGGTCTTCCATAAAGGGTGCCAGAATTGGCTTGTGACTATCATCAGCTCTGGGTCAAATTAAATACCCACTCAGGGAGGAAATCTGGCAATCTGAGAAGGGAAAAGAAAATGGATATGTATTAAGCAATGGAACATGCGTTTGAGAATGTACCATTCATAATAAAATAAAAGGTAAATTTGCCTTCAGCTGAGATTGTGTGTATCAGATGTGTAGCATGCTTTCTTTATAGGGGACGTGGTGGTGTATAAGAATATTTGATGCCTTTACATTACTGAACTTTATATTTCTTTAAAAATAGATTTTTGCATCATCTGGACACCTTGTAACTTGAAAAGCACCATCTAACTAAGAAAGCAAGCGTGAATTTCTCAACCACAAGAGGATTTGACACTTTAACTCAGTAGTTTTCAAACTGCCCCCCTTAAACTCACATTCCACTTTAAGTAATCCCTAATCCATAGGTGCTCTGTAATTAGAAAGGGATTGATTGCTAACAAAAATTTGAAAACCATTGTTTTAATTGTATCTAATTGATTCAATACATGGATCATAATGTGGTAAAATGGATCAGCAAGTTTGCTGATGACACAAAGGTAAGAGGAGTTGTGGACAGCGAGGATGATTTTCAAAGCTTGCAGAAGGATCTGGACCAACTGGGAGGATGGGCCAAAAAATGGAAGGAGTTTAATGCAGACAAGTGAGGTGTTGTAGTTTGGAAGGGCAGATCAAGGTAGAATGCACACAGTAAATGGTAGGGCACTAAGGAGTGTGGAGGAGCAAAGAGGTCTGGGGATACATTGCTCCCTGAAGGTGGACAGGGTTGTAAAGAAAGCTTTTGGCATCTTGGACTTCATTGGTAATTGAGTATAGGAGTTGGGATGTTATGTTGAAGTTGTTTAAGACATTGATGAGGCCAAATTTGGAATATTGTATGCAGTTCTGGTTGCCTTTAGGAAGGATATTAGTAAGACTGAAAGAGTGCAGAGATGATTTACTAAGATGCTGCTGGGTCTTCAAGAGTTGAGTTACAGGAAAAGATTAAATAGGTTAGGACTTTATTCCTTGGAATGAACAAGGGTGAGGGGAGATTATGAAATGTATAGACAGAGTTGATGTGAGTAGGCTTTTTCCACTTTGATTGGGAGAGATAAATATTAGAGGTCATAGATTTAAGCTGAAAGGGGAAAGGTTTAGGGAGAGCATTAGGGAAAGCTCTTCACTCAGACTGGTGGGAGTGTGGTATGAGCTGCCATCTGGTGTGGTGAATACGGGCTCAATCTTAAGTTTTAAGAGTAGATTGGATAGATACATGGATGGAAGAAGTCTGAAGTGTTAAGGAATGGGAGCAGGTCAATGGGACTAGCAGAGACTAGAGGGCCAAAAGGCCCATTTTTTGCACTATAGTTCTATAAAGGATAAGCACCATTTTGGGCCTGATTGCCCTTAACTTCCTATGGATGCTGCTTGACCCACTGAGTTTCTCCAGCATGTTTGTGGATTGCACAGGATGGGACATTAGATCTTTCATAAGTTTTCAGAGAAGATAGTGCACCCTTTCCTAGATGGGTGAACTATATTAAATTTGAACTTAGGGAGATTTTGAAGAATTGTGTTCAAATTGACCTGAGCCACATCCAATCGGAAGTGGTAATGGTGTCACAGAGTAGGAGGTATGAAAGTGTTCTATGTTCCTCCCTGAAGAATGGTAATGCTCAGGGGTACAGATTTGAACCACTACAAATGACTAATTAGGACTTGATCAAGATGTTCACCACTTATCATGTGAAAATCTTCACTATTCTGGGTCCAGTGATCATTAGGAACAATTCCTTTTACAGTTCTTCTTCTATCACTTCACTCACAGTAGTTCAGCTAATCTGCAGCATGTGGCCTCCTCAGACCTTTTGTTGATTTCTTTTCCTCCTTGCTTGTCATTAGTTTTTCTGTTAATCCAAGAACCATCTGTCCTTGGCAAACAATAGAGCTGGACTTTGCTTATAAGGAGCCTGTACGGTTGCCAGAGTGAAACTATTTCCCACTGTTTGCCATTCACATCTGTTGAACAGCTGAAAAAATTGCGAGGGATCTTTGTGTCTGAGGCAAAATACTATGTTGCTGCAAACGTAGTCTCACCAAACTTTTGATCCGGACTCAAAACGTACAGATATACGCAATGTTTGTTTTGAACAGTTTTACCTGATGTCAACGAAGTGTGGTGAAGGTGAAAGGATCTGTTGGAATAAAGATCAAACCAGTGATAGGTTGAATGAGGGGCCGCCATTGTCCAGTCTGCCTGAGGGGTAGTTAAGAACTATCCTCATTGGCATTGACATTCCACCTGTTTATACAATCGGAATCATTTTTATGTAATTAAAAACCACGTTTAACCATTTAGAGACTGATAGCATCTCGCCATCAAATGATAACACAGTAAGTTTCCTCATAATCGAAAAATTATTGTTTTTTTTTCGAATAATGGATTTAAGCAGCCCACTAACATCAGGAGAATACTTGTACCAGCGGTTCAACTACAACAAAAAAAAGGAAAGCTTTTCAAGCATGAGATAATATTTGAAGCGTATCAAAAAAGAACGTGATCTCTGTTTACAAAACAAGATAAATACAGCACCAAACATTGCCTTTGCAACTATTATCTTTGTTCAGTACATGAGAGCTCTGTTGGATTCAAAATTGCACCATCAGAGAGTCAGAGCTCCACATGGGCAAGTCGGGTGATCAATCTTTTTCAACTTGTGACGTCATGTCGGCCCTGGGGGTGGGGTTAAGAAAGTTTGGATAATAGAACTGGTTAACAGAATTTTGGATATGGGGAAATGTACTGCCTCACCACTCTTTTGTTCTAAGGGTAAATTGCTGAGATCCTGAAAATCGGCCTGCTTGGTGTCTATTGGCTTGGTGTCTAGGTTATGATTCAAGCCTCTATTTGCTGTACTAAGTCGTCCTCATAAGCTGGAAAGTTTCATCAGTTTTCATGTACACTTATTGTAATTAAAGTACTTCACTGCGTATTATTGATTGGAGACTGTCTTGAGGCAGTCCATGGAATAAAGTCCTAACCTCTGTAACCTTTCCCTGGAACTCAGTTCCTTAAATCCCAGCAATATAAATCTGTTAACCAAGACTCCACTGTGTTAAGTAATGGGGTCTCCAATACTTTCTTGATTTGTCCATGTGCTGGTCTAAGATCATTATTTCTCCATTTTGTGAAATCTTCATTGTTGTGTCACTTTATTTTTTCAACATTGGTGATAAATTGAAAGCTGATGCTTCAACTCTGTGGGGTTAGTGAGGATAATCAAATGTCTGCAGAACTGAATGGGAGATTTTCCAAGTGTTGCTGAGAATGATTTCATAGCTCTGTGTTATCCACATCTCTCTACTGTGGGATTGCCCCAGAAGGACTGGAGCACAATCTGCCTCTATGGACTGTCTGGACTGTGGGTAACTGGGCTTTGGCCTTTCATCTCCCTTCCAGTGGGAAAATGTTTAAGAGTTGTCTGTTGCTACTCCATATCAACACAATGAGTCTTGACAGCTGCTATTAATAGATTGAAATGAAAGAAGTTGTGGGTTTAAGGTGAGAGGAAGGACCTTTAAGGGGAATTTAAGATGAAAGTTATATTTTGAGTGTGGTTGATATCCTGAATTCACTGCCAGAAGAGGTGGTGGAGGCAGTTACAATTATTCCATTTGATAATATATGTATATAGGCAAGGTACAGAAGGATACAGATCTAATTTAGACAAATGGGATTAGAATAGATGGGCAAAACAGTTAACATAATCTGGCAGCCTGAAGGACCAGTTTCTGTGTAGTACAGTTCATTGAATGTCAAAATCATTGGTTATAGCACAGAAGGAGGCCATTTGGCCCATGACATCTGTGCCAGTTCTCTTTCATCCCCAGCCCTTCTCCACAGCCTTACAAATTCAGTTTTCTCCTGAAGGCCACAATGCAACCTCGTCACCACATGTTCTCAGGTTCAGCTTCTCAGGGTTCAGGGATGATGAAAAGGATGGAACTGGTGAGGTGAGAGAGCAGGATCCTTTGATATCTACATTATCTAATATATATTTGTGCAGGTATGTCTGTTTGTCTGTTCTTCATGCAAATCAATATGAAGCACTCAGGAAATGTCCAAGGAGGTTCAGTAGGGGTAACATTTAATGCTGAATATCATGACCACATTGAATTGAACCTTTAAGGTCATATGAAGTTCAAAAAAAATTGAACTTGCACCTCAATTAGTTACAGAGCTGCACATTCAGAATTAAACCAAGTGGCCAAACCCAGTTCAATATGGGCCCAAAAAAGCGAAGCAACATTGGGAGAAGCTCTTCGAGTTAGACAAAGGAAAAAACGAGAGACAGCAGAGGAACATCAGTCTCTCCTCACTATTGATGCTTCCAGACATGCAAGGAGCAGGCAGCAGGAAACAGAACAGCAGCGATATGCCTGTCTCAGTGCTCAGGCCTCCAGACAAGCAAGAAGCAGGCAGCAGGAAACTGAAAAAAATGTATTTATGCAGAATCACCATGTTTCAACCATGTAGTCAACAAATGAGTGTTTTGTTTGCGTAGCATTGGGTATCCTGCTAGAATCCTATATAATGGATATTTAGCCATTCTTTTATATTTATCTCTTTACTGCCTCAGCATTTAGTAGTAATTTATTTTGTTTAATGGTGTATCTGCGTGGTTGCTGTAAGCAAGGATTTGGTTCAACTGTACATTGTACTTGAATACAGTACATGGCAATAAAGTCATATTCAATAGACAATAGACAATAGGAGCTGGAGTAGGCCCTTCAGCCCATTGAGCCAGCACCACCATTTTACAGATCATGGCTGATCACTACCATCAGTACCCCTTTCCAGCCTTATCCCCATAACCCTTAACTCCTTTGCCCACTAGAGTCTTATCTAACTCTCTTTTGAACATAATCAGCGAATCTGCCTCTACCACCCTCTGTGGCAGAGCATTCCACAGATTCACACTTCTCTGGGTAAAAAAATGTTTTCTCATCTCCATCCTAAAGGGCCTACCCTGTATTCTTAAACTATGCCCTCTAGTCCTCGTCTCCCCCATCATTGGGAACAAGTAATCCGACTTCACCCTGTCTATCCCCCTGATGATTTTGTATACCTCAATCATGTCCCCCCTCATCCTTCTAAACTCCATCAGATACAAGTCCAGTTTTTCTAACCTTTCAGTATATGTCAACCCCGCCATCCCTGGAACTAACCTTGTAAATCTGCGCTGCACACCCTCTATAGCTAGTATGTCCTTCCTCAAAATTGGAGACCAGAACTGGACGCAATACTCCAGGTGGGGTCTCACCAGGGCCCTGTACAACTGCAGAAGGGTGTCTCTGTTCCTATACTCCAATCCCCTCTTTATGAAAGCCAACATGCTATTAGCCTTTTTCACAGCTTTCTGAACCTGCATGCTAGCCTTCAGTGACCGGTGAACAAGTACTCCCAGATCCATTTGCTCCTCCCCACTCCCTAGCTTGCCTCCATTTAAATAATACTCAGCTTTACTATTATTGCCCCCAAAATGGATAACCTCACATTTACTTCCATTGAACGTCATCTTCCATTCAGCAGCCCACTCCCCCAACCTGTCCAAGTCTCTCTGCATTTTCCTGACATCCTCCTCACACCCCACACCGCCACCCAGTTTTGTGTCATCTGCAAATTTGCTCAAATTATTAATAATCCCCCTCATCCAAATCATTTACATAAATTACAAACAACTGAGGACCCAATACCGATCCCTGCGGCACTCCACTCGTCACATCCTGCCATCCTGAAAAAGACCTGCTTACCCCAACCCTTTGTTTCCTATTTCTTAACCAATTTCCTATCCATGTCAGCACCTTACCTCCAATACCATGCTCCCTGATCTTGCCCACTAGTCTCCCGTGCGGTACCTTATCAAAGGCCTTCTGGAAGTCCAAATACACCACATCCACAGGCTTTCCCAAGTCCACCCTCTTTGTCACATCCTCGAAAAATTCCAGAAGGTTAGTCAAGCATGACTTACCCTTAAGGAATCCATGCTGACTAGCCCTTATACTATTATTTCTGCCTAAGTGTTCTGCTATTACTCCTTTTATGATAGACTCCAATATCTTCCCCACCACCGACATCAGGCTGACCGGTCTATAATTTCCCGTTTTCTCCCTCCCTCCCTTCTTAAAAATCGGCACCACATCAGCCACTCTCCAATCCTCAGGGACCTCCCCCGAATCTATGGAACTTTGGAAAATGTCGACCAGTGCTTCCACAATTTCCATAGCAACTTCTTTAAGCACCCTGGGATGCAGCCCATCAGGCCCTGGGGATTTATCAGCCCTCAGTCCCAACAATTTACTCACAACCTCCTGTTTCTGGATCCGGATATCCATTAGATCCCCTACTTCCCCAGGAAAGTTCCCCAAGTCTCTTGACACCGCATGACCACTACCCCCTAACTGACCATAACCTATATCCTCCTTGGTGAAGACAGTTGCAAAGTATTTGTTAAATTCCTCAGCCATCTCCTTGTTTCCGGTAATAATTTCACCCTTTTCCATTCTTAATGGACCAATTTTGGACCGAACCAATTTCTTCCTCTTCACGTATTTAAAAAAGCTTTTGCTATCCTCCATTATATTATTTGCTAATTTCCTCTCGTACTTAATTTTCCCCTCTCTTATGACTTTCTTAGTTACCCTCTGATGCTCTTTGAAGGTTTCCCAATCCTCTAACTTCCCACTCCGCTTCGCTATCCTATACTTACTCCCTTTGGATTTGATATTACACTTGATTTCATTAGTTAGCCACGGCTGCCATTTGCATCTCCTAGAGCTTTTCCTCCATTTTGGAATAAATTTGTCCTGAAACCTGTGAAAAATGTCCAAAAATACCTGCCATTTTTCCCCAGTTGTCCTCCCAGCTAGCGTATCTTTCCATTTTATTTTGGCTAGCTCCTCCCTCATAGCTGCATAATCCCCTTTATTTAACTGCAGTACAGATGCTTCCGACTTCCTTTCTTTTTCCCTTTCTAATTGCAGCTCAAAAGCAACCATACCATGGTCACTATTCCCTAATGGCTCCCCTACATCGAGGTCACTTATTAACTCTGCGTCACTGCACAGCACCAAGTCCAGAATCGACTTCCCCCTGGTAGGTTCCTCCACTAGCTGCTCCAAGAAAGTATCTCGTAGACATTCAATAAACTCAGTCTCTTGTGCTCCTGCCCCCGTCTGATTATCCCAATCCCCCATAACTACTGTATTGCTACCACTTTGACATGCCACTCTTAATTCCTGATTTATACTTCTACTGATATCTAAGCTACTTTTTGGAGGCCTGTAATGACCCCCATTATGGTCCTCATGCCTTTACAATTTCTTAATTCTATCCAAACAGACTCTACCCCACCTGTTTCAATGTCTTTCCTTTCAAACGCCTGAATTTCATTTCTTACCAACAGAGCTACCCCACCTCCTCTTCCTAACTTTCTGTCTTTTCTATAGGACATGTACCCTGGAACATTTATTTCCCAATCCTGCCCTTCCCGCAGCCATGTCTCCGTTACTCCGACAATATCATAACCTCCCATTGCCATTTGTGCCTCAAACTCATCCATTTTATTCCTTACACTCCGTGCATTCATACACAAAACCTTGATACCATATCTCCTTTCTCCCTCCACCTTTGTTCTCGATGCACTTGCCCCTACTCTCCTATTCTTTTTAGTTCCATTTTTCCTTATTGTTTCACCGTCTAACGGAAACACCCCTATATTCACTCTCCTATCTGCTTCCCTATCAGTCCTGTTCCCTTCCCCCTGCCAAATTAGTTTAATTTGCACTGGGAGTGGAACATGGAGACAGGAAAGAGTGAAGTCACAATATGACTTGTAAACATGAAATAATTTTTTAAAGTTGGGTATTGTTTAACCAAGAGTCACGAAGTCAGACAAAATTAAGACACGATCAGTAGATTTCAGAATAGCCTCAAGACTGCGGAGAGCAAGCAAGGTTGGTCGAGCTTCACTGGAATAATCAAGTTCAGAGGATGTCTTTTTTAAAAATTGTACCTCAGAAACAAGTATCCTGCTTAAATATAATTTATTGATAAGGCTTTACAAATCACAATTTTATAAAGCTTAGAGAATGGCACACTGAGCATAGCAGTTAGCACAATGCCATTACAGTGCCACTGACCCCAGTTCGAATTCGAAGCGGTCTGTGAGGAGTTTGTATGTTCTCCCTGTGACTGCATGGGTTTCCTCCCACTGTTCATACTGGGATTATAGGTTAATTGGGCCTCAAGAGCAGTAAGGGCTTGTTATTACACCGCATGGATGTCTAAATTTAAATCAAACTGAAACTCCTCATGACCCCCCGCATGATTCATGTTCATTTTTACATAAATCCAAAACATTTTTTTCAAGTCTGAGTAATACTGGCAAGGCCATGTTCATTGGCCTGAGAGGGAGATAATGAATCATGTCCTTGAACTGATGCAATCCTCACACAAGGGCTTGGCGCGACATCCAGGACCTTGAAGCAGCGATACGTGTCCAAGTGTTTTTTCTGAACAGAAGGATCTGATCAAACCAACCTGGCAACAGATAAATAAAATGCTTACATGTTCATTGATTCCTGAAATGAATCAATCTTTCAAATGGGATTTCTGGAAAATCTGTATATTTGGAAACCTTGCAGAGAAGATAATTTCTAATGAAAAGCTGCATTGGGGGAGTTGTTCAGTGGCCCCAAATTCAAAATGGATCTAGTGTGTTTACGAAAACACAGAAATTCTGGAGGAACTTAGCAGGTCTCACAGTATCCAGAGGAAATAAAGAAACGTATATCACTGACATTTTGGACTTGAGCCTTCAAGGTATGAGTAAAAAGCAGGCAGATGCCTGAATTAAAAGGCTGGGAAGAAGGGGTAGGGGAGGAGCACAGATTGACAGAAAAAGGGTTATAAGTGGACATGCATGGGAGAGGAGAGGAAAGGTGAGAATTGATAGAGGAAGGGGGTTCCCAGAACAGTTCCAGCTGAGTGGGGGATTATGGGTAGGGAAACGGCCATTGCTCTGCTGTGTTTTGAGCCACAGAGAGCAGCCCCGAAGGCCGAAGCAGTCTGGCGTGGCTGTCCCAACCCGCATTGGCCGCCCCCTGATGGACCCTCTGGCCCGCCTGATCCCATTGCCCCGAGGGCTCCCCGCCACCCCGACTTGGAGGGAGAGGGGTGAGTGGGGAGATGGGTCGCGGGTTGATGGCATCATCAGCCCGCCCCCAAACAGCTGCTTAGCGCAGCTGCCAATTCAGATCGATTGGTGGAGGGCTGTGCTGCGGAGGTTATCCCTCTCGGAGAGTGGTTGGATTATGCGGCTCAGAGACTGCCTCCGCACATTAAGAAAGGTAGGTCATTATGCGTTTTGGTGGATTTTTTTCCTGCCTTTTCATCCCGTGTTTTTGCCTATCTGAAATGGCCTTTTGAGATTCGGGTGTTTTTCAGTCAATGGGCTGCTAAAGGACCTGTGGGTGGAGGGAGTGTCTTGGTGGGGGGGAATGGGTGGTTTGTTATGCACGTCGGAGGTGGTAAAGGCTGAAGTGGGGGAAGGGGCAACAACTAATGTGACAGATTTAACTTAATGACAATAAATATCCTACCATAGAAAAATCAATAAAAGTGGGGCCTCACCTCCTGAGAAATGGATAACTGGAAATTAAAACAAAAATAGAATTAACTAAATTTTCTCCTTTTCAGTAACTTGGCCTTTTATTCTACTTCTCCCTCTGTACCTGAATTTGACATTGAATGTATCCATTTTTATATCTCTTTTCTCAATTCTCGCATCAATTCCACAATCCTTGTTCATTTCATCAAGACTGTGTATATTTAAGAGGGAAATGTTTGTATGTATTTTGATTGATATGGTTCATAGTGTGAAAAAAAAATTAAAAAAAAAGACTGTGTCCCCTTTTTCCTTGAGTGTGATGGTAGCAGTTCTCTCCAAAAAGTTTCGAGGTACCAAATTCATTTTTAACAACTGCAGTTTATTTCTATTTTGAAACCTATGTACAACATAATTATCACAGCTAACTTCCAAGAATAATATACATTTTACTCAATAAAAATGTTAACTACTGTATGGTTCATAACAAATAAAAAAATAATTTGATTTGTTGAAGTTTATGTGGAACAACACCTGTGGCAACATTAGTGCAAAAAAATTACAGGCCACAGTTTTGCAAGCTTGTTACTGTATTTGGTATTTTTTTTCTCAGAAAGGGTGGAGAAAAGTCTCATTTTTAAACAAGTACACTTTCCAGAGAAGGTGGTACAATTTGGCTATATTTTTGTAATTAAATCACAATTTAAAATTCCCTTAGCCCCAAAGTACTTAGAAGCCACAAATAAACATTCCATAATGGGGTTTGAACAAACAAGCAGGCTGCTTCAGCGAAAATTCTTCCAGGCATTGTTAATTGAAAAGATGAGTGCTCTTGAATCCACAGCCATTCTCTAAAATTCAACACCTCAAAAAAAAAGTGCAAAACCGCTATCTGCAGCCTGACTAACTTTCCTTTGAAGGTCTGACAGCAAAAGGCATTTGTTTTTTTTAAATGAAGGGCACAAGGCAATAAATTTTCACTGCTGGCATGTGTTACTTAAAAGAAGGAATTGCAACACCATCCTCCCCCCTGCCAATGTGGTACCCATTCCAGTTTGAGTTACCTGATTTGGCAAGGAGTTGAGTGAGGCAGGAGACAGCAGATCAGGCCAGGCCCAGAGGGAAGGGATGGCAACAAGGAGGTTAACTGGATTTGGTATGAAATGGCTTTGCACGTTGAAATGAGCTTTTCAGAAAACTGTGCCTCTGTGGTTTGTGCAAGAGTCATGAGTTCCTTTCAGATAGGGCAAAAGTCCAAACGTAAAGGCGGAGAACATGGTACAGCAGATATGAGGGGGTTTGCTCATGAGAACAGATTGAACCACCTGCGACTATACTCGCTGGAATTCAGAGGAATGGAAGGGGATCTTATAGCAACATGTAAGATTATGAAAAGGATAGACAAAATTTATTTTCCCCACAAGTAGGTGAAACAAGAAATAGAGGACAGCATCAAGAATCGGGGAATAGATCTAGGTCAGAGATGAAGAGAACTGCTTTTCCCTGAGAGTAGTGAATCTATGAAATTCTCTGTCCAAGGAAACAGATTTTTGAAGATTCAGAGATAGAGAGTTACAGGAAACAGGTGAGTAAGTGGTGGTGAATTCATAGCCAGAACAGCCATGATCTTATTAAATGGCTCTGGAGGCTCAACTGACCAGCTAGCTTACTCCTGCTCCGACCTATAATGTTCTTATGTCCCCCTGAATGGCTACAGATGATGCAATATATTGTACCAACCAGCCTGAAATTAACATAGCCTGAGATGGTTTGATTTTGTGAAACAGTGTCGGAGAATTTTCTTTTAAATTGACTCTGCGGAAGAAAATGTTGCTGGTCTCAATCAGATTTCCAGAAGGTAAAGGTAAAGAATGTTCAAAGCCAATAAAACTTTTCTCAAGTAAGGAGTCCAGAACTGCATGTAATTCTCCAGGTATGGTCTCACCACTACCCAGTAGAATGCACCGGAATCTCCCTGGTTTTAAATTCAATCCTCTAGCAACGAAGGTGAACATTCCATTTGCTTTCTTGATTAGCTGATGCACCTGCAAACCAACCTTTTATGATTCATGCACAAGCACGCCCACGTTCCTGGGCACAATATCATGCAGTAATCTTTCACCATTTAAATAATAATGTGATCAACATTCAATTCACTGCATTTGTTCTAACCTTAAAGTACTCCAGTAAATTTGTCAAATATGATCCATCCTTCCTGAATCCATGCTCTGTCTTCCTGCTGGAATAATTTCTCTCCAGATCTCTTGTTATTTCTTCCTTGATAATAACTTCCAGCATTTTGCATACATTTTTTAATGCAGTGCCATGTCATTTTGCTGATTTCTAATCTGCCAAGACCTGCCCAGAATCCAGAGAAATTTGATAAATTACCACAAATGTATTGACTATAACTTTGGCCATTTTTTTTTCTCTACTTGGGAATGGTTACCATCAGGACCAGGTTATGGGTGAGTGATACCAGAATAACAATCTTGCTCTCCTCGTCAACAAGATCATAGAGTTTTTGATTTTCAGAAGTGGGATGGGCCAAAGGGACCAGGCATCTGTCTTCATTGATGGGATGGAGGTGGAGATTAGTGCCTTTAAATATCTGTGGAGCTCACACTATTCAAATTTAACACTAATTGCAATATGAATTTTAACCTTGATTAATGTGGGTTTGAATTTTCTTTTCATTTGATCTTACTTATCTCTTATAATGTCTGGATTACCATTTATTGGATTTAGAATTAAATAGCATTGCTACTGTATCATATGTTATTATTTGTAAATCTGCGAAGGTTTCATTGCAATTGATTTACTGCTTTTTTTTGTTTATTTTTCTGATAAAAATAATATTAAAAGATAGACATGCAGCATGGTAACAGGCCATTTTGGCCTAAGAATCCATGCTGCCCAATTACACCCAATTAACCTATACCCCCAGTAAGTTTCCAATGGTGACAGGAAACCTGAGCTTCCGGGGAATACCCATACAGACACAGAGAGAACATACAAACTCTTTACAGACAGCCCAGGATTCAAACCCTGGTCCCAATTGCTGGTGCTGTAAAGGCATTGTACTTACCGCCTCGCCAACTGTACTGCTTTTTTTTCTTTCAACCCGATAACTGTGGATGTTTATCTCTTTCCACACGGTAATTTACATATACCATTGGATTTTTTTACAAAGTACCTGATTGTTTGCAACAAGTAAGAATTTTGGTACATATGTACATTGTCATATACTGTACATACCCCAGTACATTAATATTTTGTTCCTTTTCAAAGGAGTTATGTGCCAGGGAGTATTGGCACATAATTCTTTACAAATGTTCCCCAGTGCTGTGTGTGGTCCAGGAGCATGTGGAGTTTTAATTATTATCTTAAAAATGAACACAGGATGTTCAATTAATCTTTGGCTGGTCTTTTTTTTTTAAACTGGTTAACTCTTTTTTAGTATTTTAGGTGTTTTTCTTTTATATAGTGGTATATGACCAGTTTATAGTATTGTCAATATTTTCTCAAGGAAATGTGGAATAGCCCATTAATTTTGAGATGAATTGCTTGGTTGATGTTTATTATTTCAATAGTGCCAAAATTATAAGGTTCATTAACACAAAGCAAAGAGGTTAAGGCCTTTAGGTATATTTTCGGCCATCAATGTTTCAAGAGTGGTGAAATAGAATTATTACATGTTAAATTTTACATCACTATTGGGCATTTATTTATTCTATCCGGTGAATCTTGCAGAATCTGATGAGATCACTTCCAGCATAGAGGGAAGTGTAATTACATTTAATTTTAAATAGTGAAGCGCACCTCAGGGCCGTGCACTCAGCCCGCTCCTGTCCATGCTATTGACCCAAGATTCCATCTCGAGATCCAGCTCCAACAGTGTCATCAAGTTTTCAGATGACACGACATCAACAACAACAATGAGAAGAGGTGGACCCTCCATAAATCTTCGTCCGCGAAGCCAAGCCAAAGAACAACCTGAGTCTACGGGATCTACTACGATCATCAGCTGAAGGAGGGAGGGGGGGCCCCGCAAAATCATCAAAGACCCCTTCCACCCCTGCACACAGCATCTTTCTCCTGCTCCCATCAGGGAAGAGGTGCTGGAGTTTCAGATCCAGCACCACCAGGCTGAGGAAGAGTTTTGCCCTATGGGCGGTGAGACTGTTGAGCAACCAAAGGAACTGCTCACACTCACCATCCGAGACTCTCGTGTGTAGAAAACTATATTTATTTTTTTCAGAATCGGAATTTATTGTTCTGAGCAAGTCACGAAGTTCACTGTTTTGTGGTAGCATCACAGTGAAAACATTCATATAAACCACCTTACAAAAAAAATAAATAAAAATAGTGCATGGTGCCTTTGGTTCAGTGATCATTCTCGAATCTGATAGTAGCTGGGAAGAAGCTGACCTTGTGCTGATGAGTGCTTATCTTTAGGCTTTATTTTTCCCAAAGATAGAAGAGTGAAGAGGGCAAGGCCTGGGTGGTGGGGGTCCCTGAGGACAGAGGGCGCTTTTTTTTTTAAGACACCGCCTGTTGTAAATGTCCTTGATGGAGTGAAGTCTAGAGCCCATGATGTCACAGGCAGAGTTAACAACCCTCTGATGGTTTATTTTTTCTTGTTTTGAGCTTTTGCATCTCTGTACCAGACAGTGATGCAACCAGCCAGAATGGTCTCCATGGAACACCTACAGATGTTTTAAAGAGTCTTCGGAGACATAGTGAATCTCCTCAAACATCTCACAAAGTATAGCTGGTGGTGAGCCGCCTTCATGATTGTATCAACATGGCAGCTCCAGGACAGATTGTGTCCTCCTGACTTCCTCCTGAAGTTCACAATCGTCTCTTTGGTTTTTCTAACATTGAGTGCAAGGTTGTTGGTGTCACACCACTCAAAGAGCTGATCTATCTTCCTCCTTTATTTGTATAGATGAAATACTTGTCATGCATATGTATTGTTTGTCAGTACGTGAATTATGTCTGAGGACCTGAAGGGGTGTACAGACCTTCACACCAGGTCCAGAGTCCCCTGTGGAGATCAGACGGCCAGGCACTCTACATAGACAAAGAGTCCATCTTGAACTGGTGGTTGGATCACTTCCAGACTCTCTTCAGCACCAACCACATGGTCCAAGTCTCAGCAATTCATTGTATCCCACAACTGCCAGAGAAAACAGAACTGGACAAGATTCCAGGCCTAGAAGAGACTGTCAAAGTTGTCAGGCAACAGGAGTCAACGTAATCCCACCAGAGATTTGGAAGCATGGCGGCCCAGTGTTACACGCCAAACTCTGTGTTCTTTGTCTGCTGCTGGGAACAAGGCAAACTGACACAGGACCTCCGTGATGCAGTTATCATCACCCTGTACACGAAGAAGGGAGAAAAGTTTGACTGCTCCAACTACTGAGGGATAACTCTGCTCTCTGTCATAGGAAAAATCCTCGCAAGAGTACTCCTGAAAAGACTGGTGCCTATCATTGCAGAACACCTCCCAGAGAGTTAGTATGGCTTCCGAGCCAACAGGAGCACCATCGACATGGTATTTGTTCTTGGGCAGCACCAAGACAAATGTGGGGAACAGAACAAGGGAATGTACGTGATGTTTGTCAACCATACCAAAGTGTTTAACACTGTGAGCAGGAAAGGTTTGTGGCATATCATGGAAAGACTGGGATGCCCCCCAAAGTTCCTCAGCATGGTCATCCAGTTACATGAAGATTAGAGTGGCCAAGTCTGACACCACAACAACCTCTCAGAGCCATTCTCAATAGGCAACAGTGTAAAGCAAGGCTGCGACCTTGCGCCAATTCTCTTCACCATCTTCTTCAGTGTGATGCTCCAAAGGGCCACAGAAGACCTCGATGATGAGAACGGTGTCTACATCTGATACCGGTCTGAAGGCGGTCTGTTCAACTTGAGGTGACTACAGTCCCTCACCAAGACATTGGAGCTACTCTTTGCTGATGCTGCTTCCCTCATTGCCCATACAGTCAGCAAAGGGTGCCAAGCTCTTTGGACTGGAAGAAGACAGAAGTTCTACATCAGTCCACCCCTCAGGAAGAGTACCACCCTCCTTGCATTATCATTGGTGAGACTGATCTGAAGACCATTCAGCTACCTGGGGTGTACCAATGCCACAGATACCAAGGCCGATAAAGAGGTTGACAATAGACAGGCAAATGAAAACAGTGCAATTGGCAGGCTGTACAAAAGAGTCTAGAACAACAAGCATCTGAAGAAAGGCAGAAAGATTAGTGTGTACCGAGCCATTGTACTGACCATCCTCCTGTACTGCTCCGAGTCATGGCTCACCTACCGTCACCACCTACAACTCCTTGAGAACTTTCACCAGCACTGCCTCCGTACCATCCTCAACATCCACTGGAGTGACTTTGTCACCAACAATGAAGTCCTCGAGCAGGTGGAGGTTACCAGTGTTGAGACTATGCTGTTGAAGATGCAGCTATGCTGAGTGAGGCACATCTCCAGGCTGGAGGATCATCACCTGGCCAAGATTATGCTGTATGGCGAATTCTTCCTTGGCCACCATGATAGAAGGGCTCCAAAAAAGAGGTACAAGGACGCTGACAAAAATCCCTTGGGGCCTGTCACATTGACCATCACCAGTGGTCTGCTCTAGCCCCCGATAGTGCAGCCTGGCAACACACCATTCATCAGTCTGGCTCCTCCTTAGAGAACGCACACAGGACTGGCCTTGAGGACAAAAGGAGATGGAGAAAGAACCGTGACAACAGCAGCACCAAACCCAGAATAGAATGTCCCTTGCAGCTACTACAGCCGGGCATCTCTGTTCCTCATTGGCCTCATCAAGCGAGCCTGCAGCAAGCATTGACAGCTCCCTTTCTAAATCTACATTCATGAAGCCAAGCCAAGTGATGCCCACTTTTTTAGCATTGAGGACTGGAGAACACTGTTTCGTCAGGTTGTACTTGTACAATCGGATGACAATAAACTGGAATTAACTTTTTTTTTTTTTTTTTTTTTTAAATTTTTTATTTTTCACACCATAAATCACAATAGCCATGATATACACTTTTTCTTTTCCACACATTTACAGTGACTTTTTCTCCCTCCCCCCTCCCTCCTCCCAAGCCACCCCCCCATCCCCCCCCCTCTCATCCATTTTAGTTATACAATCTAGGTTGCATTAATTCAGTTAGACAATGTTGTCATTCAACAAAAATACACCAGAAATTCTACTGAGTCCATTCTTTTCTTTTCTTCTCCTTCCATCAACTTAGGTAATGTTTGTTCCCGGTAGGTTTTCGCTATTGTATTTAATGTAAGGCTCCCATACTTGTTCGAATATTTCAATATTATTTCTTAAACTATATGTTATTTTTTCTAATGGAATACATTTATTCATTTCTATATACCATTGTTGTATTTTCAAATTATCTTCCAATTTCCAGGTTGACATAATACATTTTTTTGCTACAGCTAGGGCTATCTTAACAAATCTTTTTTGTGCATCCTCCAAGTCAATTCCAAATTCTTTATTTTTTATGTTACTTAGGAGAAAGATCTCTGGATTCTTTGGTATATTGTTTTCTGTTATTTTATTTAATATCTGATTGAGATCATCCCAAAATTTTTCTACTCTCTCACATGTCCAGATTGCATGAATTGTTGTTCCCCTTTCTTTTTTACATCGAAAACATCTATCAGATACTGTTGGGTCCCATTTATTTAACTTTTGCGGTGTAATGTATAGTCTGTGTAACCAATTATATTGTATCATACGCAGCCTCGTATTTATTGTATTTCTCATCGTTCCAGAGCATAACTTCTCCCATGTTTCCTTTTTTATCTTTATATTTAAATCTTGTTCCCATTTTTGTTTAGTTTTACCATTTGTTTCCTCATTTTCCTTTTCTTGCAGTTTAATATACATATTTTTTATAAATCTTTTGATTAACATTGTATCTGTAATCACATATTCAAGGTTACTTCCCTCTGGTAAACTCAAGTTGCTTCCTAATTTATCTTTCAAGTAGGATCTCAGTTGGTAATATGCCAGCGCTGTATCTCCCGTTATATTGTACTTATCTCTCATTTGTTCAAAGGATAAGAATCTACTTCCTGAAAAACAATTTTCTATTCTTTTAATCCCTTTTTTTTCCCATTTTCTAAAGGCAAGGTTGTCTATTGTAAAAGGGAGTAGCTTATTTTGCGTCAATATTAGTTTTGGTATTTGGTAATTTATTTTATTTCTTTCTACATGAATCTTCTTCCATATATTGAGGAGATGGTGTAATACTGGAGAAGTTCTATGTTGTACCAATTTTTCGTCCCATTTATATAATATGTGTTCAGGTATCTTTTCCCCTATTTTATCTAATTCTAGTCTCGTCCAGTCTGGTTTTTCCCTTGTTTGATAAAAATCTGATAGGTACCTTAATTGTGCGGCTCTATAATAATTTTTGAAGTTTGGCAATTGTAAGCCTCCTTGTTTATACCATTCTGTTAATTTGTCTAGTGCTATCCTCGGTTTCCCCCCTCTCCATAAAAATCTCCTTATTATTTTCTTTAACTCTTTGAAGAATTTTTCTGTCAGTTGTATTGGCAATGCCTGAAATAAGTATAGTATCCTTGGAAAAATGTTCATTTTAATACAGTTTATCCTTCCTATCAGTGTTAGTGGTAGCTCTTTCCAATGCTCTAAATCGTCCTGTAATTTTTTCATTAGTGGATTGTAATTGAGTTTATATAATTGGCCTAGATTTTTGTTTATTTGCACACCTAGGTATCTTATTGCCTGCGTTTGCCATCTGAATGGGGATTCCTCCTTAAATTTTGAGAAATCCGCGTTATTCATAGGCATTGCTTCACTTTTATTTACGTTTATCTTGTATCCCGACACTTCTCCATATTCCTTCAATTTCTTATATAGTTCTTTTATTGATAGTTCTGGTTCTGTTAAGTACACTATCACATCATCCGCAAACAGACTGATTTTATATTCCCTGTCTTTTATTTTTATTCCTTTTATATTATTATCTCTTCTTATCGATTCTGCTAGTGGTTCTATAGCTAGCGCAAACAATAATGGTGATAGTGGGCATCCCTGCCGCGTTGACCTGCTTAAGTTAAATTGCTTTGATACATGTCCATTTACTGTCACTTTCGCTAACGGTCCCTTATATAATGCTTTAATCCAATTAATATACTTCTCCGGTAAACTGAATTTTTGCAATACTTTGAACAAGTAATTCCATTCTACTCTGTCGAAGGCCTTCTCTGCGTCTAAAGCAACTGCTACTGCCGGTGCTTTATTTCCTTCTACTGCATGAATTAAGTTAATAAATTTACAAATATTGTCTGTTGTGCGTCTTTTTTTGATAAATCCAGTTTGGTCTAAATTTACCATTTTCGGTACCTGTTCTGCTAATCTGTTCGCTAATAGTTTAGCTATTATCTTATAATCTGTGTTTAGCAAAGATATTGGTCTATATGACGCTGGTGAGAGTGGATCTTTCCCTTGTTTTAGTATCACTGTAATTATTGCTGTTTTACATGAATCTGGTAAGTTTTGTGTCTCATCAATCTGGTTGATTACATCCAGGAGGGGCGGTATTATTAGGTCTTTAAATGTTTTGTAGAATTCTATTGGGAGTCCATCCTCTCCTGGTGTCTTATTATTTGGTAAATTTTTTATTATCTCTTGTATTTCTACTGTTCCAAATGGTTCTGTTAATTTATTTTGTTCCTCTATTTGTAGTTTTGGTAGTTCAATTTTAGTCAAAAATTCATCTATTTTCCCTTCTTTCCCTTCGTTTTCGGTTCGGTATAATTGTTCATAGAATTCTCTGAAGTTTTCCTTAATTTCTTTTGGATTATATGTAATTTGTTTGTCTTTTTTCCTTGTTGCCAATACCATTTTCTTAGTTTGCTCTGTCTTAAGCTGCCATGCTAGGATTTTGTGTGTTTTTTCCCCTAGTTCATAATATTTCTGTTTTGTCTTCATTATATTCTTCTCCACCTTATATGTTTGTAATGTTTCATATTTTATTTTTTTATCCGCCAATTCTCTTCTTTTGGTTGTATCTTCCTTTATTGCTAATTTTTTTTCTATGTTTATTATTTCCCTTTCCAACTGCTCTGTTTCCTGATTATAGTCCTTCTTCATCTTGGTTGCATAACTTATTATTTGCCCTCTAATGAATGCTTTCATTGCGTCCCATAGTATAAACTTATCTTCCACTGATTCCGTATTTACTTCAAAGTACATTTTTAATTGTTTTTCAATAAATTCTCTAAAATCCTGTCTTTTAAGTAGCATGGGGTTTAATCTCCATCTATACATTCTTGGAGGGATGTCTTCTAGTTCTATTGCCAATAACAGGGGTGAGTGGTCCGATAATAGTCTAGCTTTATATTCCGTTTTCCTAACTCTCCCTTGTATGTGGGCTGATAACAGGAATAGGTCTATCCTTGAGTATGTTTTATGTCTAGTCGAGTAGTATGAGTATTCCTTTTCTTTTGGGTTTTGTTTCCTCCATATGTCCACAAGTTTCATTTCTTGCATTGATTTAATTATAAATTTGGTTACTTTGTTCTTCCTGTTAATTTTTTCCCCGTTTTATCCATATTTGGATCCAAATTCAGATTGAAATCCCCTCCTATTAGTATGTTCCCTTGCGTATTAGCTACCTTCAAAAAGATATCTTGCATAAACTTTTGATCTTCTTCGTTAGGTGAATATATATTAAGTAGATTCCAAAGCTCTGAATATATCTGACATTTTATCATAACATATCTCCCTGCTGGATCTATTATTTCCTCTTCTATTTTAAATGGCACATTTTTGCTAATTAATATAGCCACTCCTCTTGCTTTTGAATTATACGATGCTGCTGTTACATGTCCTACCCAATCTCTCTTTAATTTCTTGTGCTCCAATTCAGTTAAATGTGTTTCTTGGACAAATGCTATATCTATTTTTTCCTTTTTCAGTAAATTTAGTAGTTTCTTCCTTTTAATTTGGTTATGTATTCCATTAATATTTAGAGTCATATAGTTCAGCGTAGCCATTTTATATTTTGTTTATCTTCTCTTTCCGTTTTTCCATCATTACCTTTCCTCCTTTTCCATTTCTGTTTTCTTATTTTCAACTCTTTACCAGACAACATTCCTACAACATCCAACATTTTCCTTATTCTCCTATTTCTATCTTCTTTATCCCCAATCTCCCCTTCCCCTCCTGAGTTGCCCTTTATCCCTTGTCGGACAACCACATCTCCCCTCTCCATTTGGATTTGCGAATCCACTCGCAAGCGTCAACTGATTTTGCAGTGACCGCTCTTTTCCCCCCACCCAGCCCCCCCCAGAAAAGATTTCGTTTTTTATATGTCACAAAGGTCACTCTTTTAGTTCCCTCCTTATTCTCTCTATTCCATTACCTTCCCTTATTAATTCTTGTCTATACTTTCTATGTTTTCCTCTAATTACAGATACTTTCACATATGCCCATTGTCTCTATTCACTCTTATACCTCTTTACCCGCATACATATCAATCGTGGTCATTTTTACCCTCCTTACCCGTCTTCATCCCTCAGTCTATTTTTGTCTTTACCCACATACATATCAATCGTGATAATTTTTGCTCTCATTACCCGTCTTCATCCCTCAGTCTATTTTTGTAATTGTTCTGCAAATTTTCGTGCTTCTTCTGGATCCGAGAATAGTCTGTTTTGTTGTCCTGGAATAAATATTTTCAATACCGCTGGATGTTTCAGTGTAAATTTATATCCTTTCTTCCATAAAATCGCTTTTGCTGCATTGAACTCTTTTCTCTTCTTTAGGAGTTCAAAGCTTATATCTGGATAAATGAAGATTTTTTGCCCTTTATACTCCAGTGGTTTGTTGCCCTCTCTTACTTTTTCCATTGTCTTCTCCAGTACCTTTTCTCTTGTAGTATATCTTAGGAATTTTACTACAATAGATCTTGGTTTTTGTTGTGGTTGTGGTTTAGGGGCCAATGCTCTATGTGCCCTTTCTATTTCCATTTCTTGCTGTAGTTCTGGACATCCTAGGGCCTTAGGGATCCATTCTTTTATAAACTCCCTCATATTCTTGCCTTCTACATCTTCCTTAAGGCCCACTATCTTTATGTTATTTCTTCTGTTATGGTTTTCCATTATATCTATTTTTTGGGCTAGTAATTCTTGTGTCTCTTTAGTTTTTTTATTAGATTCCTCCAATTTCTTTTTTAAGTCTTCTACCTCCATTTCTGCTGCTATTGCCCGTTCTTCCATCTTGTCCATTTTTTTCCCCATTTCTGTTAAGGTCATATCCATTTTATTTATTTTCTTTTCTGTGTTGTTTATTCTTCTTCTTAAATCATTGAATTCCTGTGTTTACCATTCTTTAAATGACTCCATGTATCCTCTAACAAGAGCAAGTACCTCCTTTACCTTGCCTATCTTTTCTTCTTCTATTTCCCTGTACTCTTCCTCTTCCTCTTCTTCTTCCTCTAGGTTGACCATCTGTTGTTTCTTTGCTGCCCTTTCCTCCTCTTCTTTCTTGTTTCTATTGTCTTCTGTGGTCTCTTCTTGCTGCAGGTGTTCTGCAGCTGTCGTTGCCGGCTGTGGAGATCGACTCCCCAGCTGGTCCCCCCTCCCGTCGGTGTGTTTTTTTGTATGCGCATCGCGCATGCGCGACTCCTCGCGCATGCGCGGTTGCGCACTTTTACTCGGCTCTGTGAGCCATTGTTGTAGTTCTCTTTCTACCGACCTGAGGTAGTGGGGTCTTCTCTCCACAGCGGGCCTCTTCGGACAGGTAAGGCCTTCACCTTTTTCCTCCGTTGTCTTCTCTTCCTCTCTTCTTTCCGTTGATTTTGATTTTTCTCCTTTTGTCTCCATCTTCTTTCCACCTTTATATTCACTTTTCTTTAACTTGTATTTCTGTGCCTTTGTATTTTCTCTTGTTTTTCCCGACTTTTCTGGAGAGGGCTGGAGTTCACCGTCCGGCCACTACTCCATCACGTGACTCCTTCTAAACTGGAATTAACTTGATGTGACTTTATCGCCGTGGAATCTTCAATTTCCAACAAGTTGAAGGGATTTCTTCACCTCATTCCCTACTAAATAGAAAATTGAAATGTACGGTTCAAGATTACATTATTGTCATGTAATAGTATAGAACATGTCATATTACATGAAATCACCTTCTGCCTGCTGTAAAGCAGACAAAGATTTGTTGTGAGTGTTGCCTGGTGCCCCTTGCAGTAAGAAGGAAACAAAACAGAGTCCTTTGGAGTTGCTGAGTGTCTGTGGTTTCGCCTCCAGTGCTCCCACAGCCTCTGCACTTGCTCAAACTCCTGTTCGATCCATCGGCAACCAAAGTTTGAGATTCAAAACTCCCAATACAATCAGGTAAGTGTTCAGGGCCCGAGGCCATTCGGGAGCCCTTCGTGCCCTCAGCACTCCCTCGAATCCTGACTCCAACATGACGAATGGTGAGATGAAGACCTTCAATTATTTGTCTCGCTGCTACGTTCTGGAGTTGCAAACATGTAAAAGCAAATACTAAGATACAATTGAAGAGGAGCTGCATGGCCTGTTGTACTCTTCAATAAAAGAATGGCAGATGTGATTGTAACCTCAACTCCACATTCCTGCATTTTCTTGTCATCTTTCACCCCTTTTGCTCACCAAGAATCTAACTCGGTGTTAAAATTTTTCCTACATTATTACTTGTTCCATACTCAAGATGTGAACTCATCTGAAATAGGCTGAGAATGCCTTCTTGACTTTTGATTATTTGGTTAATTTAACAACATTTGTACTTCTCTTCACTTAGAATAAACAAAAAAAAAATCACTGCTAAAGAAGTCTTCTACATCTTGCCGATGTAGACTGAATTGTAAAACAGCGTTATGCTTTGCTGAATAGCAAAACACAGAGTAGCCTAGTTAGCGTAGAGGTTGGCGCCACACTATTACAGCAGTGGTGACCGGGGTCTGAATCCAGTGGTGTCTTTAAGGAGTTTATATGTTCTCTGCGTGGGTTTCCATTGGGTGCTCCAGTTTGCTCCCACCCTTCAAAATGAATGAGTATTGTAGGTTATTAGGTGTACAGTATGTGGGGGGGGGGCATGGGCTTGTGGGCCAGAAGGGCCTTATTACTGTGCTGCATGTCTAACTTTAATGACCTTATTTACAATATGCATCCATAATAAACAAAAAGAAAGAAGATGCAAAGAGCTCAAAATCCAGAGGAGAGACCGGAAAGTGGTAATTAGATGTCTCGGGGTGGGGGGAGAAATTAAGGATAATTGTCCAGTTTACTCAAAAGGATTCCTTTCTTAGCTGCTCTCTCAGCTAAAGAAAACTCTGCTTGAGATTTCTATTTTGATCCCCCAACCGAAGGAGTCAATGCAGGATAGCTTGGTTCATTTGCCCTCCATCACGAAGTGGATGCAATTGGTATCAATTGTGCGAATGCAACTACTTAAATGAAGTCACATAGAAACTACAGCATCTGGAATCCTGAGCAGGTCAGGCAGTATCCATGGGTATAAATAGTCAATCAGGACTCTATAAGTTGATCTCAATCAAGGGTGCCATCTTGAAATGGTGTCTGTTTCTACCCTGGATGTGCCTGACCCCCTGACGCTTTCCTGCATCTCTCACATAAAATAATAATTTTATTAGAAATGAACTGCATGTATGCAGGCAATATTTATTTTACCTTTGGCCCAATAAAATTTGAAATAGCCTCTGATTCCCAACTCGTAAATAACTACAAATTTAATCCCTCCGCCATTTTACCTCTCAGCCCTCCATAAAGGTTCCTAATGAAACCCATGTCTTTAATCTTAGCATTTGGCCATTTATCCCATATTCCCAAATCTAGAACAGTGTCAAATTTTGTTCGATAAATGTCTTAGGGCTGTTTTGCCATTCATGGTGTATCTTGATAATTTATGTATGTTGATATTTAGTGCACTAGGTAATTATTGCTTTAGCTTTTGCACTTTGCATGTTTGTATGCACATTGGAATAAAAACACAAAATGGTGGAGCAACTCAGCAGGTCTCAGTGACTATAGTAGGTGAAGATATATTGATGTTTCAGGCCTGAGGCCGCCTTCAAAGTATGGTAAAATCAGGCAGTGTAGAAATAAAAGAAATGGTCAGGGGAAGAGTACAGACCAATAGACAAAAGGTGATAATTGATATAGATAGCTGGAATTCATGGAGCACCAGCTGGCAGCGGAGACAAAAAGCCAGGAAGGACACATAGCTGTGGAAGCGAGTCTGGGTGAGTGCATGGTCATAGAGCTTGAGAGCAGCAGGGAGTGTAGATGGGAAGCAATGAGAGAGAAGCCACTTTCAGATGACCAGATTACCTGAATGTAAAGTCGCCTAAAATACCTGAATGCGGCTGTCAGGAGGCCACCTGAAAGCGGAAAACCCGTCCCTAAGGAGCACTTACTCAACTCACTTTGGGGAGGTATATTCTCCGCTTCCGAGCGCTCCCCTTAGGCACCTGAAAGCAGCAAGGCAAAGTCTAGCAGCTTTCAGGTGCCTAGCAGGGGGCGGGCTGATAACAGTCAGCCGGACAGCCCCCTGGCGTGGGACTATGGAGCTGGAGCAGCTGGCGTGGTACGTCAGGGTCCTGCGCCGGTCACCCCAGTCCATAGCCCTGAGCTGGGGAGATGTCAGGCAGCGATGAGGAGGGTGTTGGCAGCCCCTGCCCTGACTCTGGAGCCGGTGTTTTTTCCGTGACACCTCTGCCTGCTAGGGACCTTTCAGGTGGCAGAACACTGGCTTCAGCGCTGCTACCTGAACATCCCTTTGAAGACACCCACAGGCGGCTCTGGAGCCGCATTCTCCCAGCGATTCCACCTGAAAGTGGCTAGAGACTCTCACAGATCTCCCTTTGAAGAGAACATCTTCAGGGTAAGCATTCCTCAAAGACTGCAGTGAAGCTCCTCCTCGACCATTCTTTTATTCAGAACCTTTTGTCTGTTTCACTCAGTTCAGTTGCTCCACTGTGAAATCTATTTGAGGAATGCCCACCCTGAAGAAGTTCTCATTCTCCCTTCAAAAGGAGATCTGTGAGAGTCTCTCTCCTTGCTCCCCATCTGCACTCCCTGCTGTTCTCAAGCTCTATGACCATACACTCACCCAGACTCACTTCCACAGCCTGGCTTCTTGTCTCTGCTGCCAGCTGGTGCTCCATGGATTCAAGCTATCTATATCAATTATCACCTTTTTTCTGTTGGTCTGTACTCTATCCCTTGACCATTCCTTTTACTCAGACGCTGCCTCCTTTTCCCTTACCTTCAAGAAGGGCTCAGGCCTGAAACATCGGTAATATATCTTTATCTCCTGTAGATGCTGCGAGACCAGCTGAGTTCCTCAGCATTTCAGTTTTTACTACAATCACAACATTTAAAGACTTGCATGTTTCACTGCATGTTGGAATTGATTTGCCTGTCTGCTGAAAGCCCTTCTCACTGCGCCAGGTATAACGTGACAATAAACGTGAATAAATTTGGAAGATAAAATCACAAACTATTTAAAAGCATTTTCATAGCTGTATAAACAATGGTTTATTTTTAAGGAAAAAGAAAATTTGCCTCAAATACACATGTTGTCATAGGCAAGATGCTATGTTCATAGTTTGCCAAACGTCCAGAGTCCTTTTTATGTAATGTCAATAGAAAACATTTTAGTTTTGGAAATCACACATTTTTTTCATTTGAAGCAATAATAACTCTTAAGATGTATGATTGATACTTATAACAACACATGAGACAAGATACATGTTTGGATTGCATTGCCAGGAAGGCAAAAATGTAAGAAATGTCTGAGAGAATCAGTCTTGTTGATTTTGGTTGTGGATAAAAGATGAGAGATATTGTTTTTCTCCATATATTCCAAATATATTTCCATATATTTTGAAAATAAGAGACTTTATTTAAAATGTTCCCAAAATTCCAACTTATGTGAGCGCTTAATGTCATTGTATTATTCATGTATTTATTCAAACTGTGGTGGAATTATACAGTATGTTCTTGAAGGACTGTACTTGTGATTTTTTTTTCCTTTCTTTTGGCTAAAGTTTCTAGAGTTTAATTTAGAGTTTCCTTTATTGGTTGGTATTTTTTGAAAATAACACAGTTTAAATTTGTCTGATGTTCCAAATGGCCAGACAAAAGTGATATTGTTCAAGTTTGTTCTATCTGATTATACATTCACAATCTGACAAAAGTGTTTCTCTGAACCATGGTGCAAAATAATCGCATACAAATTATACAGTATGTTCTTGAAGGACTGTACTTGTGATTTTTTTTTTCCTTTCTTTTGGCTAAAGTTTCTAGAGTTTAATTTAGAGTTTCCTTTATTGGTTGGTATTTTTTGAAAATAACACAGTTTAAATTTGTCTGATGTTCCAAATGGCCAGACAAAAGTGATATTGTTCAAGTTTGTTCTATCTGATTATACATTCACAATCTGACAAAAGTGTTTCTCTGAACCATGGTGCAAAATAATCGCATACAAACAAAGATATAATTTAAAATAAATAGATAAATATTTTGGGATGATTTACTCAGTTACCGGATACTGTTCATTAATCTCACAGCCTGCAGGAAGAAACTACTTCCCAGTTTTGCAGTCTTGATTTTGATGCTTCTGAACTTCCTCTTGATGGTAGTGGGTCAAAGAAAGGGGTTCTCAATAATTCGTTGAGGCCTACTTATGCAACATTCCTGGTAAATGCTGCCGATAGGGGATTGGGAGACCCCAGTGATCTTCCTCTCCATTTTGATGATCCTCTGTACTGATTTCAGGTCTGATACTTTGCAGTTACCATACCGCGCCATGATGCAGCCAGACAGGACAAATATTTTCTGTCTGGAAGGGAATGATAACTTGTGTTAAACCGCTGTAACTGGATGATCAACATGATCGAGCCTAAGTGCATATAAAAGGACATTACATATTGAGCCCACCTCACTGACAAAAGGCAAAGGAGGAAAAACCCAACACCCAACCCCAACCAACCAATTTTCCCCTGCAGCCGCTGCAACCGTGTCTGCCTGTCCCGCATCGGACTGGTCAGCCACAAACGAGCCTGCAGCTGACGTGGACTTTAACCCCCTCCATAAATCTTCGTCCGCGAAGCCAAGCCAAAGAAAGAAACATATTGATAAGTGACTTGAAGTAATGTGAAGGGTTTCTTGCATATTTCCTGCAAGAACTACATTTAAAAAAAAAAATAAATAAGAGGATATGATGGGAATCTCGATTTAATTTGAAAGAAGGAAGGGATTGGGATGATTTGCTCCAATAATGCCACATTCTTTTACTCTATTTATAAATATTTAATGATCACAAAGTTTAACCATTTCGAAATGGTTATCTTATTCTGCAGAATATTTGTACAGAATACGTATTTTAAAAAAAAAATCCTTGCTTGCACTTTCTATGTGAAGTTTGACTTTGTAAACTTATCTAACTCCTGCTTTGTGCTTCCAAGTTTCTGAGCCTGGAACAGGAAACATCAGAACTCTAATCCACTCCACTTGTCTGCTTTCCAAATTGGTTTATCATTTGTGACTCAATTTTAAATAGAAATAATATTCAAATATAATAGAAAAAGGACTAACCATTCAACTCTTCTCTTTTATATGAAAACATCACTTTTTGACTGTGCAAAGGATGGGAAATTAACTGGTTTTGAAATACTACAAAGGATGAGTTATACTAGATGACAACAAACATGTAGACTTTATATGTAATGAACCTCACAAAGTTTGTAGATCATGGGAAACATTTGCATGGCCATGAATTAATCAGGCCACATTAATGCAGGAAGACTTGTTAGTATTGAGATTATTTGTGACGTTGTGCAGTTGTACTGATCCCAAAGATTGCAGTTCCCTGATGGATTTTAGAAAATCCTTTGATCAAAGTTGCAGGAATTGCTGTACATTTTATAGAAACATTCTAGAATTTACAAATTTGTGGCTGTTTTCCTCAGATCATTTATCAAGATCAATGTAAGAAATTTCACTTTTATGGTGTTGCCAGGGTCTAATGTTAAATGCTGAAAGGTTTGAAACTTCTCTCTGTGATGTGCTTCATGAATGTATAATGTGAAAATTATTTTTTACATTAGCATCTCAAAACAAACATAATTTCAGAAAAAGGTTAATGCCTTCAATAGCTTCATAACATGGACTTTTTGGGTGTGGAAATGAGCTGAAATAAGTTTTATTCAAATTCAAGGCAGTTAATGTATGCAGTACACACAACCTTGTGATCATCCACAAACTTGAGTACGTGTGAAAATCTGCATTATTATTCTTTTGTTATTTGCACTCTCTGATGGATGATTGAAACAAAATTTTAAAAAATGCTTTTCATTGTGGTGCGCTGTTAGCCAGAATCAGACACACACAAGATAAAGACTGTACAACAGGCTTTAATCCCCAAAGACTTCCACAGAGCCAGGCTGCCTGTAGCTGCAGTAACTCTGAGTGAGACTTTGGGAGGCCGGCGCAGGCTTATATCCTGGAGGGTGGTTGACACCCGACCGGGTGGGGCTTGATCCATTCAGGCCGACTAAATGACAGCCGGCCAGGTGTTGTCCTGTCTCCTTACACTCCTGCAGGTACAGAGGTTTCCCTCTGCAGTAGCCGGTGGTGTACCACCACACTCATGCAGAGCTATTTGTTAGAAAGCTACATCACAGGTGTTGTTTTTCCCTGATGTTTGATTTCCATGAATTGTATCATGATGACAAGATAAGAAAAAAATACTATTTAGGATAACAAGATTTTTAAAAAAATAGGAGCAGAAGGAGGCCAATTGGCCCATTAGTCCACTCTGCTGTTCTCATCGTGATCTGATTCATCCTCTCACTCAGCCCCATTCCCAGGCTTTCTCCCTATAACCCTTAATGCCTTGACTAATAGATTAACCTGTCAGTCTTTGCCTTAAATACACCCAACAACCTTGCTTCAGTGGCAACACGCTCCACATACTCAAGACCCTCTGGCTAAATGACACCCTTTTTTCTTGAAGTTGTGCTCAACAGTGAGTGTTATTTATTATTTGAGGTCTTATAGACAATAGACAATAGGAGCTGGAGTAGGCCCTTCAGCTTGTCGAGCCAGCACCGCCATTTTACAGATCATGGCTGATCACTACTATCAGTACCTCTTTCCAGCCTTATCCCCATAACCCTTAACTCCTTTGCCCACTAGAGTCTTATCTAACTCTCTTTTGAACATAATCAGCGAATCTGCCTCTACCACCCTCTGTGGCAGAGCATTCCACAGATTCACACTTCTCTGGGTAAAAAAATGTTTTCTCATCTCCGTCCTAAATGGCCTACCCTGTATTCTTAAACTATGCCCTCTAGTCCTCGTCTCCCCCATCATTAGGAACAAGTAATCCGACTTCACCCTGTCTATCCCCCTGGTAATTTTGTATACCTCAATCATGTCCCCCCTCATCCTTCTAAACTCCATCGGATACAAGTCCAGTTTTTCTAGCCTTTCAGTATATGTCATCCCTTGTAAATCTGCGCTGCACACCCTCTATAGCTAGTATGTCCTTCCTCAAAATTGGAGACCAGAACTGGACGCAATACTCCAGGTGGGGACTCACCAGGGCCCTGTACAACTGCAGAAGGGTGTCTCTGTTCCTATACTCCAATCCCCTCTTTATGAAAGCCAACATGCCATTTGCCTTCTTCACAGCTTTCTGAACCTGCATGTTAGCCTTCAGTGACCGGTGAACAAGTACACCCAGATCCATTTGCACCTCCCCACTCCCTAGCTTGTCTCCATTTAAATAATACTCAGCTTTACTATTATTGCCCCCAAAATGGATAACCTCACATTTGCTAACGTTGAACGTCATCTTCCATTCAGCAGCCCACTCCCCCAACCTGTCCCAGTCCCTCTGCATTTTCCTGACATCCTCCTCACACCCCACACCACCACCCAGTTTAGTGTCATCTGCAAATTTGCTCATGTTATTAATAATCCCCTTGTCCAAATCATTTACATAAATTACTAACAACTGAGGACCCAATATCGATCCCTGCGGCACTCCACTCGTCACATCCTGCCATCCTGAAAAAGACCTGCTTACTCCAACCCTTTGTTTCCTATTTCTTAACCAATTTCCTATCCATGTCAGCACCTTACCTCCAATACCATGCTCCCTGATCTTGCCCACTAGTCTCCCGTGCGGTACCTTATCAAAGGCCTTCTGGAAGTCCAAATACACCACATCCACAGGCTCTCCCAAGTCCACCCTCTTTGTCACATCCTCGAAAAATTCCAGAAGGTTAGTCAAGCATGACTTACCCTTAAGGAATCCATGCTGACTAGCCCTTATACTATTATTTCTGCCTAAGTGTTCTGCTATTACTCCTTTTATGATAGACTCCAATATCTTCCCCACCACTGACGTCAGGCTGACCGGTCTATAATTTCCCGTTTCTCCCTCCCTCCCTTCTTAAAAATCGGCACCACATCAGCCACTCTCCAATCCTCAGGGACCTCCCCCGATCTTGGGATCATTTCTCTAGCACCTTGGAGCACCTTGATTTGTTGACACCAAGATGCTTTCCATTGCTTCATGGTCACCACTGAGTAAGACCTCTGTGTACTGGAATGAAACGTCTCTCAACCTTCTGATTAAGGTGATGAATTGAAGGGTGTACCTCAAAATGAGATGCTGCCATTTTCTGTGGACATTAGGAGGCAGCAATCTATTTTGAGGTTTGTCGTTTGCCACAGAGAAGAAAGAATCAAAGTCAACTTTCAGATTTATTATCCAATATGACATCACATACAACCCTGAGATTCTTTTTCCTGCAGGTGAGGCAGAAGTACAAACTTATTAATAGTACATAAAAAATTGTTCTCAAGAACATACGTTTGCAGGTATACCCTGAATTACGAAAATTCCCTTTTAAGAAGAAAGCAGTGTTCACTTTTATGAAAAGATTTGAATGGGTTTTTGCTTTTTATGAAAATACCCTTCAATAGTAGTGAATGAGTCTTTGCTTTACGCCATTTCGGCTTACGGAAGGCAGAATTACCACTCATTGGTAGTGTTTACGGATTATATTATTATGGTTATAGATAAATAAAAGAGATTGTGGGGGGGGGGGTTTACTGTAGGTCACTTCACAAACACATTTACCCCACAAAAGACATTTCATTTAAAATGCAAGAGCTGTGCTGAAGCTAGACATTCAGGCTCCGGTTGGCTTTGCAAAAGATAATTGAACTGCATTGGAAAGAAATTCAAAGGCAGGTACAAATGGAAAACTTCAGGCTCAAGTGCTGATAAGATCTTTCAAAGATTAGGTTTGGAGCCTTGGGAGAGGTTTTGGTTTTTAGAAGCAGAGAGTGGAAAGAACAAATAGGATTCGTGTGTGTGTGTGCATTTGAAGTCAGTTCTACAGTAGCAGTTGAGGCTTCAAAATGGCAGGCTTGTCAAAAATCCCATTTTGAAGATGGATTGTGAGGTCTGAGTTCAGCCTGTTCAAAACCCTTGTAGTTCTTACAAGAGGAAATGACTGGCAGGACTGTTTCTCCTGAAATAAGGGAAACCAGAGAAACTCTGTGGTGTTCTGGAAGAAAAGGTTATCGTTTGGAAAACCCATGATGGGGTCAGTTTCTTTGGCAAGATACTGAAGTGGCTGATCAGAGGAAATCAGTTTGTGCGTGTCCAATGAACAACAAATATCCCTCTGAAACCATCAAGAGCCTTCCTGAGCAGTAACCATTTAACTTTAAACACCAGAGCCTGGTGAAGTTTCATAAATGTTACATTCTGTGCACAGTACAAGAATTGCCTGATAATGGTGAACTTAGAGGGGTGAGAAGTGAGATTGGACTCTGAATCAAAGAACTTTCCTGAACATATACACATTACATACATGTGCACAGAATTAGAAGGGGGTTAAGAGTAATGAGTTAAAGTTTGATCTTGTTTCCATGTTTAAAGAAAATTAAAAGCAACTTTTGTTTAAGCAACCATTGCTTTGGTGAATTTTGGGGCCCTCTAGGCTCATGACAGTAGTGCTAAAAGAGACTGTAAACAAATAAAGAAAGTTAAACAAACTGTGACACAGAGGAATAAAACAAAAGTGCAAAGGTTAGAATCCTTAAATGAGTCCCTGTTGAATTGTCATGGCTTAGAAAATGTTTATTAATTTCCACCAGAAAATGACAGCAACTATCAGCAATATATTCTGTATCGAAACTAATTGTACAACTGGGGTCTTGTTTGGACTGAAATGGTGCCAGTGAAATGTACACATTAGGGATAGTTTGACAGGCCCCATATTCTGCCATTTCCTGACCCCATTTAATAAATGGTGCCAGTGAAATGTACACATTAGGGATAGTTTGACAGGCCCCATATTCTGCCATTTCCTGACCCCATTTAATAAATGGTGCCAGTGAAATGTACACATTAGGGATAGTTTGACAGGCCCCATATTCTGCCATTTCCTGACCCCATTTAATAAATGGTGCCAGTGAAATGTACACATTAGGGATAGTTTGACAGGCCCCATATTCTGCCATTTCCTGACCCCAATTAATAAATGGTGCCAGTGAAATGTACACATTAGGGATAGTTTGACAGGCCCCATATTCTGCCATTTCCTGACCCCATTTAATAAATGTTTTTAAATAAATTAGTTGTCTGGTAATTTCAAACTCCTCTAACATTGTAATAGTGTTAAATGATCCCCTCACCTGTAAAGGTGTCACACTAAATATCACTGAATTTTATATGCCATTACATTAGATACGACCTAAGGATCATTATGATGAATTGTTATAGTTACTTGTGTTATGTTCTGTTACAACTGTCCATTTAGCTGATTAGACATGTTTTTGGAATGTTAGTGAATGAATGAGGAGGTGCCAAATCATTTGCAGTAGAAATCTCCATGTGCTAATGTCCTGGGAATTAAATCTACTGTCTATCCAGCTGGGTGTTGGAGCGAGAACAAAATAGATGGTTGTGGAAGCTCATTGAAGAGGGGGAAAGAAAAAGCATTGGACAAGAAAAAAGCACAAAAATAATGAGTATTTGAATGTCACAATGTGAACATATTACCTCTTTAGCTCTTCAACATAAAATCTGAAACAAGGAAGGATCTGTGTTTCAACAAAATTTTGCATATTTTGGTCCAAGTTCCTCAAAATGATCCTGTTCAAGAAAGTAAGCAGGAATTTAAGATGGGCTTCTTTCAGTGGACCATATTAAACAGACATATTTGCATACATAGATGTCTTTAATTTAGTGAAAGCTGGAGGGCAGGGTCGAGATCCTTGTCCCTCCAGGCATCCTGAAGCATATGCTTCTGACTGCATCTGTTGCTCCTTGTAGATCTACTTAAGTTCTTCTTTGGCTTGGCTTCGCGGACGAAGATTTATGGAGGGGGTAAAAGTCCATGTCAGCTGCAGGCTCGTTTGTGGCTGACAAGTCCGATGCGGGACAGGCAGACACGGTTGCAGCGGCTGCAGGGGAAAATTGGTTGGTTGGGGTTGGGTGTTGGGTTTTTCCTCCTTTGCCTTTTGTCAGTGAGGTAAATGCAAACTAAATGGTTAAAATGGAAACTGAAATAACCCATTCCTAACACCTATTGATGAACAATGATCAGAGTATTCAAATGCTAACTGCTTCAAATGGGAAGCTTATGGTGAGATAGACTACCAACTCTAAATTGTTAACTAAAATTGTTGGACCCACTTCAAAATGTAACAGCATTTTGAAGGATTTTTCTCATGAAATTCCTTTTTTGGTGTTCATAGACTGTTACACTTCCTGACAACCTCTTTATCATCAAGTGAAACAGTTAACTGTTTCAGGACACATTTCTATTCATTCCATTCCTTTGTTATAAATACACTGTGTAAAAGTCTTCATTGTATATATCCACAGAGTAAAAAAAAAAGCCACCATTCTGATTAATTGGACCAGACAATATCCCAGAAGATACTTTAAGAAGAGCTTGCAATATTCTCACATGAAAGTGCTTCTTCAATCTATTAGCTGTTGTGCTCTTTTTTTTTGTTGCAAGATTTGGGTCTTCATCAATTGTTTCTTTGGCTTTCTCTGCCATACAGAGACCTGTTGAGTGGACACGGTCAGAAGAGGGTAAAATTGCACCTGTAAGACCATTTAAAAAAAAAATATATATATTTTTGACAAATCATCTGACTCACACAACTGAGAAAATTCCAATGTTAAATGAATTATTTGATATTTTATGTGCGACACCAACTTCTCAGTTTGACCTGCTGATTTCAAAGCTTCCAGCTGGAAAAATACAAGTCACTGCACGCAAACAGAATGAAGAACAGACCAAATCTATCCTTTACCAGGCAAGCTCCAAGTGAATTGTTTTTTAAAAAAAAAATCTGCATTCGGTCTTTTAGAAACCTGTGGACTTTATTTTATTGTTCATGGTGAACGAAAACTTAAAGTAGCTTTTTGATTTATTGGTAGCATTTCAGTCAGATCGATTATTTTAAAAAAATTGTTCAGAAAGTTTTTACAAAACAGGCTGGAACTTTAGTTTGAGTTGGCTGTCAAAGAGCTGGCAATTTTAGCTCCAAGCCTACAACCACTTCTATCACCCAACCAACTTCGATCATTCTTCCATTGGATAAACTAGACATAACGTGAATGTGTAAAGGGCCGCATGGTTATTGTAGTGGTTAGTACAATGCTCTTACAGTGGCAGCAACCTGGGTTTGTCTGTTCTCCTTTGAATCTGCATGGGTGTACTGGTTTCCTCCCACATTCCAAAGGCGTATGGGGTTTGTAGGTTTATCAGTCACATGGGTGTAATTGGGCTGTGAGCTGGAAAGGCCTATTATTCCTGCCGTATCTATCAATTTAAAAATACAGCACAAAGCTGTTTCCATCTGCTGAGATCCCCAAATCTTGCAACAAAAACAAAGAGCACAACAGCTAATAGATTGAAGAAGCACTTTCATGTGAGAATATTGCAAGCTCTTCTTAAAGTATCTTCTGGGATATTGTCTGGTCCAATTAATCAGAATGGTGGCTTTTTTTTTACTCTGGATATACAATGAAGACTTTTACACAGTGTATTTATAACAAAGGAATGGAATGAATAGAAATGTGTCCTGAAAAGCCAGTACATTAGCATAGGGATATGAAATTCCAAAATGACTTCAGTAGAACTAAGACCTGGAATTAGAGTTGAACTCCTGAGTGGGTAAGTGCATGAGCTAGAGGGTGAATTTCCAACTGAGTTTGGGGGAACCTCTGGAAAATATGAAATCACACTGCTTTATTCTAAAAGGGAGGGAAAAAAAACCCAGGAAACTATAGTTTGTATAACAGGACAATACTGCCATCAATTGTACAACAAATTAATTTTCATTTTCAGAAGCAGTGAATGGTGGAGATTGAACATAGAAATCATTATAATATACAGCATTGGAGAGGCCAGCACACAACCTTTTGAAAAGAAACTGTTGGGAAATAATCTTTTATAACATCTGTCCAAATTTCACTTGGATAAGTTGTAGAATTAAATATATTGGCCTGGGATCTGTAGCCAGTGGTGGAACTGTGGGCTTCAAGAAAAGCCACTCACATAGATGTAACAGATTGTGTTGCATGATTTTGCTCTTTTCCAATGTTAGTTGCTGTTCAGTGGAACCTGTAATATCATGGATGTTGGGTTAACCAAGCCAGTGGAGCACCCAATAAAAAGATAGTATTTTCTCGAAGATGATAGCAGGAATGGACAAAAAAATCTCACACTGAAGTTACCTTACAGAGTGCTAAATGAAGAATGGAGCTAAAGCATATGATTAAGACAGAAATAGAAGAACAGTAAAACCTCTATTATCCGGAATTCAAGCAATGGGGAAAAAAGTTGCGGAAAATAAATAGGTAAAAAAAAGTAAGTTTAAAATTGGTGCATCTCGCCTTTAGTTTTTTATTCATGCAACACACAATCTCAAGCAACCAGAAATTTCAGTCTAACCACTTTAATGTTACCTAGCAAAAATAATATTGGGTCCTGTGGGATTTAACCCCTAATATTTTTTCTGGAAAATTTCCTACCTGTAACCAAAAAAGGGTTTACTCTAGGACATATCCAAGTAGAATGCAAAAAACGAACCAACTTCCTGACCACATCTAAAACATAGATCTGATAATATTGGGTTCATTTTTGTAATTTTTGAGGAGTTGAGTTCAGGTTTACGTTTTTCAAAATTCTTAAGGCCTGAGAAAGTTTTAATTCAATTGGAAAATAACAGATGCAGCTCCTTATTCAATCAGCAAGTAAGACAGAAAGTAGGAAACTGTCGGCCACTATGCCATTGGGAACTTTTTACAAGCTATTGCAAGAGATGTTAATCAGAGCTCTTCGAAAAATTCAAGATAATCAGGAAAGTCAACATGTTTTTGTCAATGGATAATTATGTTAGCCAATTAATTGGAATTTTTAGAACAAGTAACATATGTTGGCCTCGCCATATTTCAATTTCCGCAAGCATTTGATAAGGCGATGCCTTGGTTATTGCAGAAAAAAATTGCTCAAGTACAGATGTAACATATTGGAGTGGATAGGAGAAACTCTGTCGAACAGGGAACAGAAAGTCAACATAAATTAGTTACTTTCTGTTTGTCGAAGTGTAAGACCATAAGATATAAGAGAAGTCATTTGGCCCATTGAGTTTGCTCCGCCATTTCATCATGAGCTGATCCATTTTCCCACTTAGTCCCACTCCTTTGCCTTCTTGCCATAACTATTAATAGCCAAATTATTCAAATAACTATCAAATCCTTCCTTAAATACACTCAGGAACCTGGCCTCCACAAGTACCAAGGTTTGGTCTGATGAAGATACAGATGAGACTCAAAATTTTTATCTGAAATTATCAAAGGGAAATACTGAGCAATTTAAAAATCTGAAATCATAATTACTTCACAGTGATATATTTGGAAAACATTTTATGTCTTATGATGGCACTTTCTCCCACAAATGGAGATCTACAGTGGATAGCTTACAAGAGCAGGTGTGTAATGTTGAAACTCTATGAAGCAATGGTGAGACCTCACTTGAAGTACTGTGTCCAGTTTTGGGTGCTGTATTTGAGAAAGACATCCTGGCTTTGGAGAGGGTTCAGAGCAGATTTACCAGAATGATACCAGGAGTGAAAGGGTTAGTGAATGAGGAAGGTTTGTCAGTTCTTCGACCGTACTCATTGGAGTTCAGGAGGATTGGGGAGACCTCATGGAGTCATTTTGAATACTGAAAGACCTGGGCATTTCCCATGGTAGGGAATTCTCAGACAAGAGGGCATAATTTCAGGATAAAAGGATGTCAATTTAAAATGGAGATGTGGAAAATTTCTTTAGCCAGTGGGGTGTAAGTCTATGAAACTTGTTGCTACAGGTAGTTGTAGAAGTGAGGTTGTTGGGTGCATTTAAGGCAGATTGACAGGTATTTGATTAGTCAGGGCATTAAGGGTTATGGGGCTGGGGGGAGTTGGATGGATGAGCTCATGATTAGAATGGTGGAACAGACTCAATTGGCTGATGGGCCTACTTCTACATCTGGTGATCTTGTGAAGATTAAATGATTTTCATTTGGGGAAAACTGACTGCAGAGTTGGTAGAAAACAGAAGCCTTTCTTTCCAGCTTCACATTAGGGTTGTTAGCAAAATACTGTCATTAATATGTAAACTACATGCCATGCCATCTAACCAAACTAGATTTATTAAAATGATTATTGTGGTACAATTACATCTTAGTGGTTCCATAGCTATGTAAGTATGTTCACATGAACCTACAGATATTTTGATAAATGGGACCACAAGGATGTTACTTGTGTTATTGAATAAAGTTTCATAATAGTTAATAACTCTGTTAATTATTTCCTTGTGGATTTTTTTTCTAAACACTGTAAATTATAGCAGAGATTTAGTTAAACATGTAACTGCTCCACATTTCTCACATAAACTTGCCCTAAATGGAACTTATTTATGTTCCACATATTTTACTCCTTTTGTTTTAAAATGCATTTTGCATGGAGGGAGACAGATTAAGGTCAAAGTAACAAGACATTGTATTCATATTATTAATAATATAAAACAGACCTAATGAGATAGCTTCTTGCTATTATGGTCAGGAATCCAAGTTCATGGCTTTCAGGCTTGAGAATTCAGGCTGAGACTGAGCAACTTCTTGCAAGATGACCTTGTACAGTAAAACCCCTGTTATTTAGAATTCAAGCAACTGGCAGCCTCAAACAACTGGGTAAAAAATAGTGGAAAATAAATAGGTAAAAAATACATCATTAAAATTGGCCCACTATTAGTTTGCCAATCACAACACACAATCTCAAGCAACCACAATATATACTTATCTGGCATCTACCAATCCCCATGTACTGGATACCAGAGGTTTTACTGTATTTCAGAATTAGTAAGTTACAAGTGACATGGCTTTGCATGGAGATTGACACTCTAGGCCAGGTATATTGTGGTCAGAAGACACACCACCTGCCCATCAAGGTATGTCCCTGCCCCCACCCCTCGGTGCACACCTGATCATTGGCCCCTTTAAGGACCTTTGTACTTGGCCTTAGGCCATTGGCCATTGCTGGTTTCCTGAAAATGACCTGGGCTGGACCCCCCAGCACTATAAAGGGCACCACGTGTGTTCGGCTCTTCCTCTTTGCCATTTTCTGCTTCAATCCAGGCTGAGTTTCGTGGAACGGTGCTGCAGAATCGTTTGGTGAGGTGTGCACTGTTAAAGAGTTGGGAGAGTCTTAGTTAGTGCAGGCATGGCTCTATGCTACTAGGGATAGAGTCGAGGGGTGACGGGTATCGTATTTTTTTTGCCTTGATTGCATGTAACTAGTTTGTGGTGCAAGTGCTTATTCCTGTCGCAATTTTTCCCAAGCTCGGCTTCTGAGTCCTTGCTTGTGAGACCCATCGAATCTATTCTCTCACCCACAACAAACACCATGTCCACTCATAGAATTATGGTTGGTTTCAATTATTTTATTTCCTTAGGTGATGCTAAAAATCCTTTTCTCTATTTCTTAATTCTAATCATGTGTGTGCCTGGTTTAGCTTGTTTTTCCCTTTTTATTTAGGGAATTGACATGTTCGATTTTAGTACATTGAGCCACTTAACCAGCAAGCACCAGTTTACAAAGTAATGGGCCTCACTCTTCTCTGATAGATTTGCCTATTACTCAAGGATCATCCTGCAAAGTTAACCTTAGATTCAGCTCTCTGGTTCACTTGCTTCCTCTGTAGTTGTCATTACATGTCTGTGGTCTCATATTTATGCTACTAGGATCAAGGCCATTGACTCAGCTGCCTCTGTTACTTCTACCTGTTTCCTTTGTTACTAAATGCCTTCTCTTCTATAGCTCCACATTTCTTTAGTGAAATACAAAAGTCTGCAGACACAGTAAAAATACCATGCTGGAGTAACTCAGTAGGTCAAACAGTGTAACAAAGATAAAGGTACGTAACCAATATTTTGGACGAGCACTTCATCAAGCTATGTTTTTGCTTCACATTCTTTCCAAGGTTTCTCCCCATCTCTCTCCTTCTCTCCTCTGGGTCTATCTTGTTTCATCCATTCTAATTTGTGGAGTTTTGAATTGCAGAAGACTTGAATTTCTATAGTGTTCTGTGCTACCTTAGGATATCCCAAAGCATTTTGCAGCCAGTTAAATCCTTCAGAAGTGATCTCACTAAAGGAAACCAGTTGTCAATTTATATACATTAAATACCCACAAAGAGATTTCAGTGAGGACCAGATCACCAGTCCAATAATTGAGAGGTAAATACAGGCCAGGAGACTGGGGATATGGTAAAGACTCATGGAGTTATTTAACAAAATGAAAGCTCATTGAGAGTTAAGTAACATTATTTCATGTAGCAGAGACTTACCGTTTTGGTGAAGAATTTGTGGTATAAACTGCATCTCATCAGTTCCAGACTGAGCAATAATGCTCACATGCTAATATTTTGATAAAGCATCAACACCTAAAAAGTATTTTGTAAACCTTATTAAATTATATCAATAAGATTGTCACATGAGGCATGATTAGTGTAGCGGTTAGCGCAATGCTGTTACAGCATCAGCGATTGGGACCGGGCTTCAAATTCCTCGCTATCTATAAGGAGTTTGGTTGTAAGGTCAATTACGTGTAATTAGGCGGCACAGACTCATGGGCCGAAAGAGCCTGTTACCATGCAGTATATCTACATTTAAATAAAAAATATAAATTTAAATGTAAAATTTAAATATTAAATATAAAAAGTAAAAGAAAATATAAAAATGCTTTGGTACTGTCCGTATTTATCTCAAAGTATTGTTTTGAAGAAAGACTCTTCTATGCTCTGGTGGTGTGCTTTGGAGGTCAGTCATCTCACTCCACGTACGATAAAGAAATTCTGTCAGTTTATTTTGCAGTTGAAAAAAAAAGCAGCTGATAGCTGCACATGTCCAGCATCTGAAAGGTCACACAATCATAGGTCCAGACACAGTAACGTCTTTCACGGTGAATGAAGCTGATAGGTGCAGGGAAACAAACGAATGTAGGGGGAAGAGGGGTATGGAATCTCCAAAACAGAGGAAAATAAATTTCCTGATAGATCATTAGGAGTGGAACAAGGAATTAAAGTAGTAAAACACGAGAGTCTGCAGACACCGTGATTGAAGTAAAGACATAATGCTGGAGAAACTCAGCAGGTCGGCAAGTAGCAAGGATACATAACCAATGTTTTGGGCTTGAGCCCTACACGAAGGCATGAGCAAAATGTAGGCAGGTACCGTGTACTTGATAGAGCAACATTTCGGATTTCAGTCCTTCATCAAAGTATGAGCCTGTGTCTGCTGATATTTTGCTCATGCCTTGATGAAGGGCTCAAGCCCAAAATGTTGGTTACCGGTATATATCTTTATCTTTGCTCTATAAAGTAAACTGTTTGACGTGCTGAGTTCTCCAGAATTGCGTTTTTACGAGGAATTAAGAAAAACCTGCAAAATAAACTTTAATGATTTTAAAAAAAAGTTTTCATAAAATGGAGTCAAAACTGAAGCTGTGTAGAATTCTTGGTCTTCAATTTTTGGTGGAGATGTGTTCAATAATGCACTGTAAGAAATGTAAATTACCCCTAGTGATTAACATTTTGATCTTTTTACAAACAAACCATTCAAGTATGTGTGCATCAAAGTTAAACAAATCAAAATGTTCTAAAATATCTGCATTTTTACTCATTAAATGATCTGTCACTTCGATAAAATCTCCTTCAGCCAAGATAGTGCATGAGCGAGTCCTAATGGTGCTTAGTGTAATTGTTGGACAATCTAGTGGAAAATCTACTGCTATTTTAAAAAAGTACAGCCCATTTTTCCATCCCTTTCCCCCCCCCCGAGGGAGAAATTCCTTTGAGTAACATTTCTAATGAATAGGTTAGCACTTTTGGTTGAAATTCCTCTCTTTGCTTTTCTAATTAAGTTGTTAATGACTTTGCCAGAATAAGTGAACAGAGGAATTTCACTAAAAGTTGTCAGTTAATTCATTAAAAGTTGCACATGGTGAAATTTGTACTCTTTCATGCCAATATCATTGAGATATGTAGATCCATTAAACTGATCCCTTGATGGAGCAAGAACTCTTATTTGATTATGAAAAATAACAGTGTGGAACTGATTAAATATTCCTCTCTGGAGGCTGATCCATTAGGTGGACTGGAGCAACAAACACTCCTATGAATTAATTTTATTTGAAATCTATTGATTGGACTTGAGTTGAAGGTAACCATATCACAATCGATATCTCTGCAATTTATTAAAATAGCTTTGAGAAGTTCTTTGAAAAATAATTGGAATCACATTGATTTAATATTGTAAGTTCAAATACAAGGCAGTATAACTTTAAAAAACGCAGACACACTTTAAAGGAATTGGGTAGCTACTTGAGGGAAAATAGCGGGATCTGGTGAAAGAGCAGGGAATGGACATGAAGAGCTGCCATGGAATCAATGAATGGTCTCCTGTGCCATTATGATTTGATTTAATTTTGGCCCCACAACAATATAAAATGAACATAATTGCAATGCTCGGAGAAGCAATCGTATAAATGATGATGTAATTATCTGCAAGGGAGTGATATCAATTCTGGGCATATCATTCAAGAGCATAATATATATCAACTGAAATGCTTATAGACTCTGCAAATATATATAAAGACTGTCTCCAGGTTATTTCCACTTTTTCTTTCAAGTCTTTTTTCAATTCCTTAAAACACAGACAGATCATTAACATGATTCCTAACTATATTTTAATTTTTTTTGGTTACTTTCTGAGGATAGAAGCCCATATTAAAGTTGTAAAAACTAGGTTTGAATTGCATGTGTATGTTGAAGGGCAGGGTATTTTACAACACACAATGAAAATTTAAAAGCATTCCTTTAATGTGGTCACTATTGAAAAAGAGTACCACATTCAGTATACTCATGTAAAAGTTGACCCCTTATTTCTGGACAAAGTAAACTGGAATTTTCCATATTTCTCATATAAAATTCAGCCATAGTCTCTAATCTTGGCCCTGGCCACCTGCAGGCCAGAGCTCCCAATGCCTTGATCACGATCACACCTCGGCCACTTGCCTATTGGAGCTCCTGACACCTCAAACGCAGACTCTCGCCTCAGGCCTGGCCGCTCGCCCATCGGATCTCCCGATGCCTTGTTTGCAGAGTATCGCCTCAATCTCAGCCCGAGCCGCCCACCAATTGGAACTCCCAATGCCACTGATAACACAGACTCGTCCCCAACCTTCCCAGTGGTAGGATGCCTATTTTGATGCACAGACTCTGTACTGTTACATTAATTCATTGTGTTTTTATTCTTTATTCATTTAGCGATTATTTGAACTTCTGCTACTGATATGGTATTTTGGATTCTAGTATGAATTTCAGCCCCTCAAGTAGTGATAATTGACCCCATAAATTTAACATTAAAAATGGTGTACAAAATTTGACTTGTACACGAGGATGTACAGTAATTCTTGACAGAGGATCTGATATTTACTCTGGTTCTACGTCCCGTTTAGAGTGCTTATTGCTAGGCTACCCAAAACTTGGAAAGTGTAGGGATGGGACTTGCCTTGCTGACTTGGTGTACACATTAACAATTCTCTCACAGGCTGTTCCCATACAGTCTGCCTATATTGAACTCAAAGTAAGTGCCTTAAAAACAGAACAGAGGGTCTACAATTTGAATCATTGCCTTTGACTGTGCAAATGAAACCATATTAAGATACTTTAACACATCTTGGCACTTTAAATGGTAAATTCCTTGGTTTAAGTTTTTATTATCGTAAGCTACCTATGCAATGCAGCTTTGTGCTAAAAAAATACCTGCTTCTTTCAAAGATCGAGATACTTCTCACTCAATGTATTAGCCATCATCTCATAGTTAGAATTGTCAGACGTTCCTTGCCCTCCCCAATAACCTTCCTTTCCCTAATCATAGTTCAACAATCTTACCCACACAACACAATTAATGCACTCATGGCAGTAATCCATGACCTACATATCAAATAAGGCTATTCCCCAGCTATTTTGGTGGTTTGAGAGCGCATCGGTTCTCTCAGTGATAAGTAACTGTCATCTTTTCATTCAGTGGATACATCTTCTCCACACAGACTGGAGGGATTCAGGAAAGCAGATCACCTGCTCGAGGCCATTTTGGAATTGGCTTTGAAAGCTGGCCTTGCCAATAATGCCCTCATCCTGTAAATGAATAAGAATTGGTTTCTCCACTCAAATCCCTTAATAAATATTCTGTTTATCAAGGGAGAGTATGGTAAACCCAAAAGTAAGTGCCTGATAGGGTAGAGACTTCATCTTAATGTGCCAACACTCTGCACCCTAGCAATATGAAGAAGGCAGATGGAGCTTGTGGAAGAACAGCTTCCAGACCCCAATGTCAAGGACCATGGCATGGGTGCTGAAGAACAAGTGAAGCAGGAGAACAACCAAAAGGAAGTCCACCAGAACGCCAGCAAAGTCAGATCATCTCTAGAATTTAATTGGACAAAACCTTTCCTGCCTCACTCCTCCAGTGGGATCAATCCCTTTCATTTTGGAAGCGAACTGCAGTGGAAGCAAAGTAATCATCACGGTCGCAGAGAATGAAGGTTGTTATTGGCCACTTTGTTTGAAGCCTGCAGATAGTCCTGATCATTCAGTGGAGGAGAAAGGGTAAAGATTAGTACAACCACTGACTCGTGGGGTGACACGATTAGCATAGTGGTAAGTGCAATGCTACTATAGAACCAGCAACCCAGGTTGAATCCGGCACTGTCTGTAAGGAGGCTGCATTGTTTCCCCTGTGTGCACATGAGTTGCCTCCCACCCTCCAAAAACGGACAGGCTTTGTAGGTTAATCGGTGTATTTGGGGGAACCGCATGGGCTCATGGGTGGGAAGGTAATGTTACCACTCTGTATGTCTAAATTTTAAAAAATTGGATACATTAATGCTGGCTTAATGGATAAAATAGTTAATTACATATTTCCTCTGCAGTATGGGATACTTCTAGACCAGTTAATTCCATTATTGACATCTGTTTCAAAATAATTTCTACTCATAACATATGGATTTAAACGTTGTGAATTGCACACACTTTGTGGAAATACCAATGTTGGAAGTGTTGGGTCAAGCAGAGGAAATACCATTTGTGTATGACAAATGAAATACCCGTTTCAAAAGGCTTTACCCATTGCTCATAGTCCCAGAACATTAAGACAAATCTAGAAAGTCAGAGCCGCAGCCAGTTGATCTAAATCAGTTATCTGTAAGCTCATGGAGCAGATTATGCCATAGGCAGTACAGACATACTCAGATACATCTATCATTTATATAACTGCTGCAACCTGAAGTGAAAGCATGTAACTGATGTTACAGAATTATGGTATATTAATCTTTGTTATAACTATATATTTTTAGCAAAGACTGTGGGTTGGTCAGGGAAAGCACACACAGAGAACACCATTTTGAAGCAGGCGTAGAGGCTCCATCATGTAGAAGTTGAAGAAGCTTATCATTGTTCAGTTCAGAGCCATAGAACTAGTGTTATTGTTCTCCATTGAAAGCCAGAGACAATGAATGTTTATTCAAAAAGACACATGTTTAAACAGGAGACCATCTGCTTGTTGACATCTTTTTGGGAAAATTGAAACTAAAAAGAACCAGTAATGATCAAAGCAAGTCATGTGATTATGACACTTTAAGAAAGCATCTTCAGTATTATGAACTAGTTTCATCTGAGGTAAAAAATGTAGTAACATTCTATGAGAAGGACTGCTGTTGTGTTCTCCTTGTCAGGGGAGGGACACAAAATTGGAGTGGCTTTGGAGAGGATGGCCACTTTGTCAAGAGAGCAGTGCTACTCTGACTCATCCATATCTGGACAAAAGAAAGCAAGATCATTCTTGGAGTTGGATCATATCCATTCTTATGGTTACTTCATCTAAAAACTTTGCCTGGGTTAATGAAATCATCGTGGAAATCACAAGTTCTGTAACCTCCACTCAAGAGAGGAGAATGGTGTAAAAAAAATTTTTTAAAAATGAATAAATAATTCGTATGAAGTAACATTTCTCTGAAAGCAATTCTCCACAAATTTAAGTTTTGAGAAGTCTGATGACTTGGTGCCTCACCTACTCTATAATTACTTTTGAACAACAGTTTAAAGATTCTGAGTTTCAACACAAAGGATTTCTAAGACTGAACTTTGAAATGGACTTTTCAGAATCATGTGTGAACTGTAATGGTTTGGGATCTGCAGCGCACACTCACACACAAACCCTTGCGCATAGTGGGGTTAAGTTTAAAGTTAGGTATGAAATGTTATATTATTAATAGTTTTTAATAACATTTTTGTTTTGAAGATACCATCATCTTGGTGAATTTATATTGCTGCTGGTCTATTCTTCCTGACTAAGAATGCATTTAATAAGTAGCAATCTGCCTACTGACCTATTCCTTAAACATATCCAGTGTTAACTGATTTAATTGTCATGTTATCCCATTAGACGGATTAATGGCTTTGTCATTAATATTAAAACTTGGCTTATTTTGTTGAAGATAAGTTTGATACTTTGTTTCCTTCTAATGCCTAAAATTGACAATGCAAGACATATGTGATATAAATGGGATCTTACTTGTGGAGTTGTATTTCAAAGAAGATCTGCAGTTCTATATATACCAAAAAATGGAGTAGATTTCCTGTGCTTACTTTGTCTCTAGGGACCATTTGTGAATTAGTGGCAAAAGGGTTGTTTGATTTAATATCCTTTGAAAACTTTGCATAAGATATCATTCTAATTTCCTTCAGGCAACATTTTCTTTTCTCTGAACATTTGTGAAACTGTCAGAATACTAGATTAGCTCTGTGAATTGTGTTTCTATCTCAGGCACTTATCAGAAAGGAGATAGGAACTCAAGCCTCTCTATTTTAAAATGAGAATTTCCCTGTGACATCTGCCTCGCAAAACCAGGTGTGATATGCAACTTTAGACAATTTCTTGGTGTGAACTATTCTGGCATCTTGAACATCCCTGATTTTTATTGTTTTGTTGTTGGGTGAAAAAAATGTCACCTGATTTTGCCCACTGTTCTAGAATTCCTTCCATATGCCTTCTGCTCTTTTCCTTAACTGCTTTTTATGTTGAGATTTACCCCAACATCCACTTCTATCCAATGTTGATGATCCTCCTGTGAAGTCACTTGGGATGCTTTTAAGTGAAAAATCACAGCATGGGAGAAATAACATGCTAAAGAAAAGACTGAACTATTAACACCTTTGTTCATCTAGAAGTGCTGAGTAGATGACCTACCTCCCCCAGCATCAAAGAAGTGTCTCCAACCAATTTGATTTATTTTCTGGAAGCAATTCTTCAATGAACTAAAGAGAATAATAAGGAAATTTTTATGGAAAGGTGGGGGAAACCGAGGATAGCGCTAGATAAATTAACAGAATGGCACAAACAAGGTGGTTTGCAGCTACCAAACTTTAAAAATTATTATAGAGCAGCACAATTAATTAAGGTATCTATCAGATTTTTATCAAACAAGGGAAAAACCAGATTGGACCAAGATAGAGCTAGATAAAATAGGGGAGAAGGTACCAGAACATGTATTTTATAAGTGGGATGAAAAACTGGTGCAATATAGAAGTTCACCAGTACTGCACCATTTACTCAACATTTGGAAGAAGATTCACGTAGAAAGGAAAAAAACAAATGACCAACTACCAAAATTATTATTAATGCAAAATCAGCTAATCCCTTTCACAATGGATAACCTTGAGAGAATGGGAGGGAAAAGGAATGAAAAGAATAGAAAATTGTTTTTTGGGAAATAAATTATTATCATTTGAACAAATGAAGTACAAATATGGAATAACTCATGGTACAATGTTTGCATACCACCAACTGGAAACCTACTTAAAGGACAAATTGGGAAGCAGGCTGAGGTTACCAGAAGGAAGCAGCTTTGAATATGTGATTACAGAAACAACAATAATAAAAAGATTTATAACAAACGTGTACATCAAGCTGCAAGGGAGAGAAAATGATGAAATAAGCTATGAACCCAAACAAAAGTGGGAAAAAGATTTAAACATAAAGATAAAAAATGAAATATGGGAAAAGTTATGTTCTGGAACTATGAAAAATATAATAAATACAAGGTTACACATGATACAATATAATTGGTTACACAGGCTATACACCACACCCCAAAAGTTAAATAAATGGGACCCAACAGTATCAGATAGATGTTTTCGCTGTAAGAAGGAAATGGGAACAACAGTACATGCAATTTGGGCATGTGAGAAAGTGGAAAAGTTGTGGGAAGATCTAAATCAAGAATGAAATAAAATCACAAAAAGCAACATACCAAAAAATCCAGAGATCTTGCGTCTAAGTAATATAAGAAGTAAAGAATTAGGCCTCAAACTGGATGAATTGCAAAAAAGATTTATTATGATAGCCTTAGTTGTAGCAAAAAAATGTATAATGTCAACTTGGAAATCAGAAGAGAGCCTGAGAGTACAGCAATGGTACATAGAAATGAATAAATATATTCCATTGGAAAAAATAACATATAATTAAAAAAATAAAGTCACATTATTTGAACAAATTTGGGAACCGTACATGGAACACAACAGAGAGGGCCTACCGCGGACCTCCACCCCCTAAAATGATATAATGAGAAGAAGATGAAATTACCTGATCCAGTATGTAAAAGTAGATGATGCAATTTTCTTGTTTATTTTCATTGTGTGATGACATGGTTTAATGGGTTTATTGTATTGTATATGTTGAATGTTTAATGGGTTTGGAGGCGGGTGGGAAGGAGGGAGGGAAAGGAGGGGGGATAAAGGGGAGAAAATGCCACTATGTATATTCAAGAGGGATATGTTTGTGTGTATTTTGATTAAAAGAAATGGCTGAGAACAAAAAAGCTGTTGGACCAGACCAAATCCCAGCTGAAGGAATTTACTGCACTCCAGAACTGGGTACACATCTGATAAAGCTATTTTAATAGTTACCATACTGGCATCGACCATTGCATAATTGCCCAAGGATATCCTGTTCACAGAAAGTGGGATAATTTTCTACAATGACAGCAGATGCATGGAAACACGACCATCTGCAGATTCCCCTCCAAGTCCCACAGCATTTTCACTTGGGGAAAAAAATTACCTCGTCATTCCTGGTCAACTCCCCAATGCTACAGTGGTGGTACCTTCATTAGAACAACCTCAGCAGTCCAAGAGTGCACATGGAAATGGCTTTGCCAGCAACACCATATCCTGAAATGGAAGAAAACAAGGTCATGGAAGCACTAGGTTGTGGAGAGATACAGCAGAAAATGGGAAAATAGGTTGGTTAGCCAATTTGTGCCAATCCCACTTTATTCTCCCCCTATTCCCATAAACTCCACCCACACACTTAAAAATTAGCAACAGTATCCAGTAGCCAATTAACCTAATGACTCACACGTCTTTGGGATGTGAGTGGAAAACCCAGAGCATCCGGTGGAATCCCATACAGTCACAGGGAAAATGTAAAACTCCATGTGAGCAACATTGGAGGGTCATGAGTGAACACAGGTCACTGGAGGTACACAGGGCACTCAATGAACTCTGCCACTGTACCATCAACCAGTCAATTTCTTTGGTCTTCGAATGACCTTTTGGATTGTGAAGAATTCCGATTGGTGCCGATAATAACATAATTTACTGAATACATCTCTGTGCCTAGCTAAGATAAGGATTGTTGATGAGAAGTGCAATGTGTGCTGTGCAGTTGGACTTGGCTGGCTTGATAATAGATAGCGCAGTGTAACAGTCCCCAGGGGACGGTGTGAATGGAAGAACCCAAGTGCAAGTCTTTCACATATAGAAGATGCAACAAGGTTGGTCCTGTAAAATGACTGAAGGCCAGGATTAATCACAGTCTTGCTTTTGGTAATTGAAGATGAAAATTTAGAAAAAAGCAACAAGATAATTCAGTGCATGTTTGGGAACTTACAGGCCAAGAGCTTGGAATGGGTGTCTGGTAAATCTATGTCAGATTGGTAGCATTTGTCTCACTTGTGGTGAGGTGGCACCATTGTGTTGGACTCGGTGCTTAGTATTTGTTCATTAATAATCAAACTGATGATTTCCAGTCTTCCAGGTCTTGGAAGGCAAATAGTACTTTGCTTTGGGGCACCTCATCATGTGGTTAAATTTGGGTAGAGATTAAACACACATAATTTTCAGAACTGATTTCAGAACTTCAGCTAACATTATGGCTTCTCAGTCCAGACTGCATCAATGTTCCCAACTAAATTTAGGCTAATTTGATTTCCCCTTACTAAAATCCTCCATACAATTTTCTTTGAAGACAGATATTAATTTTGTTTTTGTGAATGTTAACCGGAGCTTACATCAACCTGAAAAATCGCTCCAGATTTTCCAGTGTAAAACTATTGCCACATTTAACACTTTACACCTTTTTCACACAAAGGTCTATTTGATTTAATATTCTTTGAAAAGTATAGCAATAAAATTTCTTTTCTAATTCCCTTTAGGCAACTTTGGTTTTCGGTGAATGTTTGTGAAAATATTAGACCTTGAGATTGACTCTGTGAATTGTGTTTCTATCCACAGGCATTTATTGGAAAGGAGATGGGGATGAATTGCTTACAACTTACTTTATAAACAGCTATTTCCTGAGTCAATGAATAGGAGTCTCAGACATTCAGAAAGACTTAAGTTTGCAGCCGTTAATAAAGAAATAATGATGTAATGGTGTTGGCAATTTGGGTTACTTATTCCATTTAGTAGAACAAATAATGGTTCATTTTAACATTGCGAATGTGTCTTGTATGTTTCTCTCAGTTGTATTCTGAATGCTATTCAGATATTTTCTGTTCATTTATTTTTATTGATTCATGTTCTGTACAGATGAGTTTCCACAAGGCATTGACTATTGGAACATTGCTAAGCCTAGATGTTATGATCTAAGTCCTGAAACGTGGACAATTCTGCAATGTAAGACTTGTTTTTTTGGTCTCTATTTAGCCCAGTCTTTGAGCATTCTAATTCAACTGTCTTATTTTCCATTAAAACAGTAGCAAAGAATCATAAAATAAAGAATTTTTTGTATGAGCTTCAGTGTCGCAGCTCAATCATGTAGTAGATCATCAAAAGTACAGTTTGCTAATCTTGAAGTTGTTTTCCCATCTGCAACAAATGACCTGCTGGTTGTTTCATTATTACAACCATGCAATTTTTTAAATGCAGCTTTCTCTCCTTCTTCTGTCAGGGGTTTAGTTCTTTAAGTTTCACCGGCGCAGTCATGTGTGAATGTGTCATTTAGTTGCGAATGGCCACCAGAGAGAATCCGATCCCTTTCTCACTTAATGCCCTCAAGCCCTCCTGCATTTGAATGGGCCATTGAATGGGCAGTTTAAAAAAAGTGAACCTATCCTGATGCTTCTTCCTTGTTGCACCCCAAAAGCAGCCATGATTGATGAGGAATCAGACTAAGTTCAGGCTTGCCAATGTGCCGGGAACTGGTCTGATTGACAAAACCCATTGGGAGAAGGTCATTATACTGTACTCTTATGCACATAAGGAGGTGGCAAGCACAGAATAAAACATGTCACGAAATTTGTGGTTTTGTGGCAGTGTCACAGAGCAAATATTGCTATAAAGCACATTAAAAATAAATAAATAAAATGTGCAAGAAAATAGGATGAAGTGAGGCAGTGTCTCTGGTTTATTGCTCATTCAGAAATCTGATCGCAGAGTGGAAGAAGCTGTCCTTGTGTCTTCAGGCTCCTGTACCTCCTTCCCAGTGGTCACAGTGTGACGAGGACATGGTCGTAGGGTCCTTGAAGATAGAGGCCACTTTCTTAAGGCAGCGCCTTGGTGGAATGAAGACTGGTGCCCATGATGTCACTGGCCAAGTTAACAACTCTCTGGAGTTTTTTCCTCTCCTGTTCACTAGACCTCCATACCAGACAGTGATGGGACCAGACCGAATGCTCTACACCTACAGAAAATTTCGAGAGTCTTTGGTGACATACCAAATTGCATATGATAATTGCATGTGATTTTTGGGAACTCTGGAAGAAACCTAAACTTTCTTGGGCAATGTCTTGCCTTGGCTTGAATGTTGAAAATAATGGTTCTCATCTTGAGTCTCTGGAAAATAGTGGAGTGGTTTTGGACGAACTTCTCTGAAGTGATAGTTCAGCCAAAATCAAGTGCTGTCTGTAAGGAGTTTCTACATTCTCCCTGTGTCCATGTGGGTTTCCCTGGATGTACCTGTTTCCTCTCACCCTCCAAAATCATCTGTAGGTTAATTGGTGTATTTGGCTGTCACGTGGTGGAAGAGCCTGTATCATACTGCATATTTCAGACACTGGCTGAGTTGCACAGCACAGAAGCAGACCCTTTGGCCTACTGAGCTTTCACTGACCAACTTAGCTCATTTTATTCCCTGCATGTTCCCACCTGTTCACCCTGATCCATTCACTTATGCTCTTGGTATAGTCTACACCAACTAATTAACTACCCACCTGCATGTCTTTGGGATGTGGCAGGAAGTTGGAGCATCTGGAGGAAACCCACTTGAGAATGTGGAAACTGCAGACAGACAGTGCTGGAAATCAGGATTATGTCTGGGGCACTGGAACACTGAGGCAGCAAGTCTACTCTATGCCATAATGGAGCAAGAAGGGGATTCCTGGAGAGGAGAATCCCCCCTCCCCCTCCACTTACAAAAGAATGGAAAGGCCTATTGGCAAAAATGTGAAATCTGGTCAACCGTTAATATATCAACACATCAGCCTCTTCTGCAGAGAGTTTGATAGTCACTGTATTATGTAGCACTGACACTTCCCACCCACAGGAAAATCTACTATACTGAAGGTGGCTGAGAAATAAATATTGATGAAGGTAGAGAACTCTTAACTTCAAAGCTGAGATATTGTAACTTTGACCTTAATAGCTCCAAGATGGTACCTCTGAGTGTATAGCACTCTGTTAGATGAGTCTACATTTTGGCTTACATTTCTGAATCAGGTCTTGAATTCTCAATGCTATGACTCAGACGTCAACATATGTAATTGTATCCTGCCCATCAGTAAGGAAGATAAAGCCAGCAAGTATTTAGTGAGTAGTCTAATAATGATTATTACTTGTACTCCAGCTGGGTAACTAATTATTGGGTGTCGAGGTTGACAAGCAAGCATTTGATCAAACTCTATGCCAGTGGAGACATACGTAGGAGGAAATGCTGAATGATATTGTAACCATACAGAAATATCCAACCCCTCTTATGCACCATTATGCTAATTCTCTCATCTTGCTCTGCACACAGTAGATTGGTCGGGTTAGGGAGGGAGTGAGGATTGGGCTGCACTGGGCAGTCATGGACAGATTTATGTTCCAATTTCAGATCAAAGTTAATCCTGTTTATGTTTCTGATACAAGTTGAACAAGCTGTGAGGAAGGAGAAAGATTTTAAAAATTGTTTAAAAGTTGTTTGTCTAATATAAACATAGTTTAATGAAGCTGACAGAAATGACTGTTACAAAATCCAATTTTGTTCTAGACACTGAAGGACTCATCTTTTTATTAAAACAATGCATGATTTAATAGAAGATTGTGGTGGATTTGCAATTTGCAAGAGAATAGCAACTCAAGATATCAAACAGAGATGGTGTTACACAATTGGTGCCTGGAAGTAATCTATCGTTTTGCTGTCTGGCCACCTTGAACCTGCCTGGAGATATTTGAACTCTATTCCAGATGATTATTCAGTTATCCTGAGACATGAAACCCTAGAAGGAAGCAATGAAAACAGATGCTTGTAATACCATGGAGTGTGGAAATGTTGCCAAATGAAGTACGTTCCCCAATGCTGGTGATGGCTTGGAGAAACTTCCAGAATGGGAGTGGCTGTAACGTTGCCTGGTTGAAGTGTTGAATCCCATTTGGGAGGAGAATGATGTCTGTTAAAGACAATGATAGCCTTGGGAACTGATATCAGGAAATTCCAAAATGAAGAATTGAAACTAAAGTTATTGTTCAGCAGTGAAATCGTCCTTGCTTTTAACATGACAGATGGCACCTCCCTCTGCCGATGACCCTTCACCAATGTCCTTTCAACCATCTGTAATGTGTGAAACCGGTTCGATGGGTCCCAAGGGTAATGAGTCTGAATGCAGCTGATTGAATAATAGTGTTTTATATACATGTAGGGGAGTCGCAACAGGGGTAAAAGACACACACATACACACACTCGTTGGATGAAACGATTAAATCACAGCTACTCATGGGTAGAAGACTTTACAATCAAGTTACTACATATGATACCTGCCACCCATTGAATTTCCTGGCAGGGATAGCTTTTATGTAACTAAACTAGGGACACTAGGCACACAATACTAAAGCTCCCAATCCTTCATCTGTGCACACCTTACCAATGATCCTCCAGCATTGCCCACATTTCACAACTTGGAGTGGAGCTCAGGTTCATCCCAGAAGAGGAAGATGGCCTGCGTGTGGTGGGCTTTATAGTATCATCAGCTGGAAGATCTGGCCTAGGTATAGATAAACCAATTAAAGGGGCCAATGACAAGATGTGCGCTGACCCATGGAGAAAGCTTGGCCTTGATTGGCAGGTGAGGTGACCTCCGATCAGGTTCCAGTTGAAGAGGTCACATGCCCCTCCGCAATTCACATCCCCATCAGATTCCAGACAGAGAGGTTACATGACCCTCCACAATCCACACTACACTATCTGATCAGAAGTTCTGAAATCGGGAATGTTCCAAAATCCAAAACCTTTTGACCGCGGACATGATGCCACAAATGGGGGTCAGTTTGTTACCACCCATCATTACTGCCAGACCTACATGCATTACTCACTGTGCTTTTTGCCATCCAGTAGAATTTCTAGTATTTAGTTCTGCATTTGTCTTCTTTTGTAAGCAGAGATCAAGTTTCACATTATTCCAAAATTCGAAATCAGAAACACTTCTGGTCCCATGTATTTCGGATGAGGGATACTCAACTTGTATCTCCAACAATGGCTTCTGTTCAGATTTCAGATTATAGATTTATTGTCCGAATACATACATAACAACACATATAACCCTGAGGTTCTTTTTCCTGTGGGCCAAGCAGAATTACCTTATTGGTAGTGCAAAAACACTGTACTCAACGTTCACATGAAAACAAATAAAGAAATGTAAACAAACTGTGCAATACAGAGAGAAAAAATCAATAAAATGCAAAAATAAGAGTCCCTGATTGAATTTGTTGTTGAGGAGTCTGATGGCAGAGAAGTAGCAGCTGTTCCTGAATCTGGTGGTATGAGTCTTGTGGCACCTTTAACTCTTCCCTGGAGGTAGCAGAGCGTGTACTGGGTGGTGTGGATCCTTAATGATTGCTGCTGCTCCCTGATGGCAGCGTTCCTTGTAGATGTTCTCAATGGTGGGGAGGATTTTCCTTGTGACATCCTGGGCTGTGTCCACTATCTTATGGATGGCTTTATACTCGCCAGTATTGGTGTGCCCATACCAGACTGTGATGCAGCCAGTCAGGACACTTTCCACCTCACATCTGTAGAAATTTATCAGGGGTTTTGATGTCATACCAAACCTCTGCAAACTCCTGAACTCCTTAACTGTCTACTCTGGATTTTCTCAAAAGGTTAACCTTGACCTCTTTCTTATTTGCTGTCTGTTCATAGTTGAAATCCTCCTTTGTCAAAGAGCTTGCATATGTGCCCTATTAACATACTTTGAGGCCAGAATCATTGGGTTCATCTACTAACTCCATGCTGTCTGAGTGATTATTATCTAATCTTGGATGAGCCACAAACACCATCTGGAGAGTAAATGAAGACTGAGGGCAATATAGTCATCACATCAATTTCCTTCCTATTCCTAACCACTGTTCCAAGTTCTCCCAGTATTGTAGGAGTAACACTCAAAAGTCTGTAGAGACCGTGATTGAAGTAAAAACACAATGCTGGAGAAACTCAGCAGGTCAAACTATGAACTCTATATAGCAATAGGCACTTTTAGGTGGCCAATTGACCTGCTTGTAAAGCCACATATTTTGGCAAAATGCAGCTGTGGGAAGGCCACGTGAACGTGCAGGAGGTGCCTGGTAACCCTTCTCCGGGAGGGATAATCCCCCAGCACAGTTGCCTTCCCAGCCATCTGTGGGTGTATTTGGATGACAGTCAGCTGGCCAGCTCCTGACAGCTCCTCTCCCAGTCCCCACACTATCGGGCTGTCAGCGTGGGAACGACCCCACACTGATCCCACTGCCCTGCTCTCTCCCCATTCATGAAATCAGTCCCCACACTGTCAGGCAGCCGGCGTGGGATGTCCCTACACTGTCAGGACTGATTGCGGGAGTGGGGAGAAGGGGGCTGGCTGAAACAATGCCGGTACCCTACTTGAGCGCCTCCTACTCCCCCGCCGGCTGCTCCAGCCCCCGTACCCTCCCGCCAGTGCTCCAGCCTCCTCCCTTGCTGGCCACTCCAGCCCCCATACTCACCCGCCGGCTGCTCCAGCCTCCTTCTCCCCCACTAGTGCTCCAGCCTCCTCCCCCGCCAGCCGCTCCAGCCCCCTGAGTGGAGAGAGAGGGAGGCTGCGGGATCAGTGTGGGGACGTCCCGCGCTGATAACCCACGCTGGCTGTCCCAGCTGACAGCCAGCTATCCTGAATTGACAGCCCAAGGGACAGGAGCCGGAATGTGCTCAGATGTGCATCCCGGCACAGCTGCCCCTACAAGTGGCCAGCGCTGTCCTTTCAACGCTGCCATCTGAACTGCAATTTAAAGGGCCGTTTCTGCTTCTTCAGGTGCATTCTTAGCGGAGAATTCACCTGAAAAAGCCTAAAGATAAAGATGCACAGCCAATGGTTGTGGCTTTATCCCCTCATCAAGGTATGAGCAAAATGTAGGCAGGTGCCACTATTTTATATAGGCAAAGCTAAAGATACACAATCAACATTTGGACTTGAGCCCTTCATCAAGGTATGAGTAAAATGTAGGCAGACACCCTATACATCTTTCCTGATAGCAGCACTGAGAACAGAGCATGTGTCTTGGGTGGTGTGGATCCTTGATGATTGCCGCTGCTCTCTAATGGCAATGTTCCCTGTAGATGTTTTCGATGGTGGGGAGACTTTTGCCTTGATTTCCTCCTGCAATACTCCTGATTTACTGATGGTCAGATTTAAAATTTTATTGCTGAAAACCCTTTGTCGTCCTGTCTCTACAAACTTGATCATCATCTCCAAGTCCAACAACTTTCTTCCCCTACCTCCTTTTCTCTTCACCTGATCTTTAACAGGAGTTCCTTCAGCTTCAAGGAACTGATGCTCTAGATTTACCTCCTTAAAGCTCTCCAAATTTCCTCTTTTAATATTGTCTTTGAAAATTCTTGCAAAATCTGATGGTTAAGAGGATCATGCTCATGTCAATGTTTTGTGGAGAGTATTACATCAGATCTGCTGACATCATGGAAAATGTCTGATCGCACATCCATGCTACGTTTCTGGGCAGCTATCAGTATGGTGAAGGGCAAGTTCCACTTCTGGCTTGCAGACCTATAATATCGAATATTGAACAGCCTGGACAGAGTAGATGTGGTAAAGTTATATCCCATGGTTGGGGAGTCTTGGACAAGAGGGCACAATTTCAGGATTGAGGGCCCCCATTTAAAACACAGAAGCCAGAGAGTAGTGAATCTTTGGAATTTGCTACCATGGGCGGTTGTGGAGGCCAGGTCATTCAGGTGGAGATCAATAGCTATCTGAATAGACAGGGTATCAAAGATTAGGGGGAGAAGGCAGGGGAGTGGGACTAAGTGAGAGAATGGATCAGCTCATGATGGAATGGCAGAGAAGACTCAATGGGCTAATAGTTGCTTTCTTCTCCTAAATCTTATGGTTTATCTGAGTCGAGGTATATATAGAAAATAGGTTTTGATTTGTGGCATTATACACTTTTTAAGTGTGGTGGTGAGAAGGGGAGAATTTTCATCTTGTGTCACCTCTCACATTCTCCCAAATCTCTCACAACCAAATTCTGAAATGCATTTCCACTTTGATAAAAGAGGACCATCTGCAAATTGAAATCGAGCCATTCTTGCAAAACAAATAGCAATAAATGATGGAGAACCACAAAAGCTGCAGTTGCTAGAATCTTGAAATAAAGAAGAATTGCTAGAGAAACTCAACAGGTCAGACAGCATCTCTGGGTAGAAATGGTCAGTTAATGTTTTGAGTTGAAATCCTTTATTGAGACTAAACTAGAATAGACAAAATTACATAATGAAAGAGGGAAAGAAGCTGGGGCAAGGGGTCTAGAGATGATAGAATGTAGGACAGACACATGGAAAGTGGAGGGATAGTGGGTAATTATATTTAAAAATAATTAAATGGAGACAAACAGGATGGTTTCAGGCTCATGATGCCCAAATACACTAATTAACTTGTACGTTTATGGAGGTGGGAGGAAACTGGAACACCCGGAAGAAACCCATGCAGACATGGGGAGAATGTATAAACTCCTTACAGTTGCTGGATTCAAACCTGGGTTTCTGGTACTGTAATCGTGTAGCGCTAACCACTAAGCTAACTGTAATGCCTTTGATCCTAGTACACAAACAAATGTTCAGAATGTGTTCACGAAATGATACCAATCAACATTTCGATCCAAGAGCTCAGTGTTATGTGAAAAAGGGAATTCCTCACGTCATGACTTTTAAACGCCAGTCAAACCTTGATCTGTTCCCATTAAATGGGATGCAAACAGTTCTTCAGTTGAAAGAGTTGAGAGGCTATTTATTAAATATGAAAGGGATCCCTGTAATTGATATCACTTCCACTTAGAAATCACAACCTTTTTGTTTACCTACAGACTGAGTGTGTTTAAATACAAAGAGCAGAAATTTCAGCCAGTCGGCAAGCCTGTCTGCGAAGAAAATAAGAGAATTGATTCCCCAATTTGATAAGTACTTTTGGAATAGCATCTGTGAGTAACTGAGCAACCAGCTGTTCAGCTGGCTCCCAAAGCTCTGTATATGTGATGTTGACTGTTGGTTTGATGCAGGCCTCAGCTGTAAGAATTTACTCTCACATCAGTAAATAAAGCATTCTGACTTGGCCAAGAGTTTCATAATGTGCTACCAATTGATTATTCAAGATGTTTTCTGCAGGAAGAGGATTTTCACTTCAGAATAATATAATAACTTAAATCAAATATACCGATTAGAAACTAGATAGCACTTCATAAAGTAGAAACCAATGGCCTTACAATCAGAAGCAGCAGGATAATGTCCAATAAATGCGTAATTTTCTCCGTTTTACCATTTTTTTCAACCTTCCAAAGGGCACAGTTGAAAGTATTTATTTGTAGAGTATTTGGAATAATGGGTTTATTGCAGCATTAAACATTTGGATTCATGTGGCATATAGGAACATAGGAAGTAGGAACAGGAGTAGGCCAAAAATGGCCCATCGAGCCTGCTCCGCCATTCAATACGATCATGGCTGATCTAATTTATGACCTAACTCCACCTACCTGCCTTCTCTCCATATCCCCTAATTCCTTTATCATGTAAAAATTTATCTAACCGAATTTTAAATATGTTTGATGAGGCAGCCTCAACCACTTCCCTGGTTAGAGAATTCCAAACATTCATTACTCTCTGAGAAAAACTATTTTTCCTCATCTCTGTCCTAAATCTACTCCCCCGAATCTTGAGACTGTGTCCTCTCATTTTAGTTTCCCTGTCCAGCTCAAAAAACCTTCCTATCCTATCCATACCCTTCATAATCCTATATGTTTCTATAAGATCTCCTCTCATTCTTCTGAACTCAAGCGAATACAATCCTAGATGATTTAATCTTTCATCATGTCAACCCCTTCATCCCAGGGATCAACCTAGTAAACCTCCTCTGGACCGTCTCCAAAGCCAGTATATCCTTCCTCAAATATGGAGATCAGAACTGGACACAGTACTCCAGGTGCGGTCTCACCAGTACCTCATACAGTTGCAACATTACCTCCCTACTCCTGAATTCAATTCCTCTCGCGATGAAGGCCAACATTCCATTTGCCTTCTTAATAACCTGCTGCACCTGCAACCTAACTTTTTGCAATTCATGCACAAGCCCTCCCAAGTCCCTCTGCACAACAGCATGCTGTAGTTTTTCACCCTTTAAATAATATTCAGCTCTTTTAATTTTCTTGCCAAAGTGGATAACCTCACATTTACTAACATTGTCCACCATCTGCCAGACCTTTGCCCACTCATCCAGCTTAACTATATCCCTCTGCAGACTCTCCACATCCTCATTACAATTTGCTCTTCCACTCAATTTGGTGTCATCCGCAAACTTGGCTACACCACGTTTTGTCCCCTCCTCCAAGTCATCAATGTAAATGATGAACAGTTGTGGGCCTAACACTGACCCCTGCGGCACCCCACTTACCACTCTCTGCCAACCTGAAAAACTCCCATTTATCCCGACTCTCTGCCTCCTGTCAGACAACCAATTTTCAATCCAGGCCAATATACTTCCCCGGACTCCACTTTCCTGTAACTTACTGAGAAGTCTCTAGTGCGGCACCTTATCAAGTGCTTTCTGGAAATCCAAATATACAACATCAACCTGTTCCCCTCTATCCACCGCACCCATTATATCCTCAAAGAATCCTAACAAGTTTGTCAAACAAGATCTTCCCTTTCTAAAACCATGCTGCGTCTGCCTGATTGAACCCTTATGTTCCAAAAGTTTCACTATTTCATCTTTAATGACGGCTTCAAGCATTTTTCCAACTACAGACGTCAAGCTAATTGGCCGATAATTTCCAGTCTTCTGCCTACATCCCTTCTTAAAAAGTGGCGTGACATTTGCTGTCTTCCAGTCTGCCGGGACCTGCCCAGAATCCAAGGAATTTTGGTATATGATCACCAATGCATCAACTATAACTTCTGCCATTTCCTTCCAAACCCTTGGATGCATATCATCAGGACCAGGTGATTTGTCTGGCTTTAGTCCCATTAGTTTCTCCATCACTACTTCCTTTGTAACAACTATTTTATCAAGGCCCTCCCCAACATTCGCATCCTTAACTCCGCACTTGGGCATGCTGGACGTGTCTTCCACTGTGAAGACTGACACAAAATATTTGTTTAATGCCTCGGCCATTTCCTCATTTTTTGCTACCAGTTTTTCTTTCTCATCCTCCAAGGGTCCTATGTCCGTTTTATATATTTATAAAATTTTTTGCTTTCTGTTTTTATATTTTGTGCCAATTTACTTTCATAATCCTTTTCCCATTTCTTATTACCCGCTTTGTAACTCCTTGTTGTCTCTTAAAGTTTTCCCAATCTTCCAGTTTCCCACTGCTCTTTGCAGCTTTGTACACCTGCACCTTCAATTTTATACTCTCCTTTACTTCCTTTGTAAACCACGGTTGATTTTTCCCTCTCTTGCTGCCCTTTTTCCTGACCGGAATATATTTTTGTTGACCATTACAAAATATTTCTTTGAAAATCTTCCACTGTTCCTCAACTGTTTCATCAATTAGCCTGTGCTCCCAGTCCACTCTGCCCAATTCCTCCCTCATCCTATGGTAGTCACCCCTGTTTAAGCATAATATATTAGTTTTAGATCTAACTATTTCCCCTTCCATCTGAATGAGAAATTCAATCATACTATGATCACTATTTCCCAGATGGTCTCTGACTATTACATCATTTACTCTACCTATCTCATTGCACAACACTAGATCCAGGAGAGCATTTTCTCTTGTGGGCTCCTTAACATGCTGCTCAAGAAAGCTATCACGGATGCATTCTATGAAGTTCTCTTTCGGACTCCCATGACCAACTTGATTTTCCCAATCTATGTGGAAGTTAAAATCCCCCATGACTACTGCCATATCATTATTACATGCCTCACTTATCTCTCTATTTATTTCCTGTGCCACTAAACTATTGTTATCTGGTGGGCGAGAGATAACACCCACCAATAATTTTTTTCCTTTGTTATTCTTTATCTCTACCCAAATGGACTCAACATTATGCTCTTTAGATCTTATATCATTCCTCACTACTGCCTGGAGCTCATCTTTGATTAAGAGTGTAACTCCACCTCCCTTACCATCCTGTCTATCTCTTTGCACCACCTGATACCCTTGAAAGTTTAATTCCCATTTAGGGTCATCTTGTAGCCATGTTTCTGTGATGGCTACCAAATCATAGGCATGGGTACCGATTTGTGCCTCAAGTTCACTAACCTTATTTCTAATACCGCGGGCATTCAGATAAAGTGCCCTTATGCTCTTTGTCCTTTTAATATCTAGTGACTTCTGTAACCTTTTCTTTTGATTTTTCTGCCCAGTATTTTTCTTTGTAACTTTCTTAAGACTATCATTGATCCAAAAACTCACTGCACCATCTGATTTTTTACCTTCTCCTCCCAACATTATTTTTCCTATTTTACTTTTCCTGGCCATTTCTTTATCTTCCCTACCCTTTTTCCTATCACTCTGGTTCCCATACCCCTGCCAAATTAGTTTAAACCTTGCCCCACTGCTGTACCAAACATACTTGCCAAAATGTTGACACCTTTTGGATTTAGGTGCAACCCGTCCCTCTTGTAAAGATCATGCCTTCCCCAAAAGAGATCCCAATGATCCAAGAAGCCAAATCCTTGCCTTGTACACCAGCACCTCAGCCACACGTTCATTTTCCTTATCCTTACATTCTTTTCATCACTTGCATTTGGAACAGGTAGTAATCCCGAAATCACCACCCTAGCGTTCCTGTCTTTCAGCTTTCGTCCCAGCTCACTGTAATCCCTTTTCATTACCTCCTCCCTTTTCTTGTCAATGTCGTTTGTACCCACATGTACCAAGATATCAGGCTGCTCTCCCTCTCCTCTCAGAATATTTTGGACCCGATTTGTGATATCTCATACCCTTGCACCAGGGAGGCAGCACACCATGCGGTGTGCAGACATATGTCTGCAGCTGTGCCATCAGCTTCCTCTCCCCTTAGAGAGTCAAATTTATTGTCATCTGATTGTACAATTACAATCTAACGAAACAGCATTCTCTGGTCCTTGGTGAAAATCACAGACACACAACACAACACAACACACATATAGTCAGGACAAGTATTCATATATTCAAACAAATAAATAAAGGTTGTTTTGTAAATATGAGCATCTCGGATGGTTAGTGTGAGCAGTTCCTTTGGTCGTTCAGCATTCTCACTGCCTGTGGGAAGAAGCTGTTCCTCAGCCTGGTGGTGCTGGCTCTGATACTCCTGTACCTCTCTCTCCCCTGACAGGAGCAGCTGAAAGATGCTGTGTGCGGAGTGGAAGGGTCCTCAATGATCCTGGTAGATCATGTCGATGAGGGAGGGAGGAGGGAATGGAGGGAGACGCCATTGATCCTCTCTGCCTCTCTTATGGTCCTGTGCATTGAGCTCTGATTCATTTCTCTGGAGCAACTTTGCCACATTGTGATGCAGCCGGCCAGGATGCTCTTGCTAGAGCTCCTGTAAAAGGTTTACATTATGGTGGCATGTAGCCTTTTCCATTTCAGTCTTCTCAGGAAGTGCAGTCGCTGTTGTGCCTTCCTGACAAATGAGGAGATGTTGAGTGTCACTAGTTGAGTGAACTCCAAGGAACTTGGTTCTTTCCACTCTCTCCACTACCGATTTATTGACGTGTAGTGGAGGGGAGTCATTCCTGGTCCTCCTGGACCAACAAATTCATGTAATGCTTTGAAGCTTTATTTTTATTATTGGGCAGTTAACATATGTAATCTACTTTTATTAGTACATTTTGATAAACTACTGAACTGCCCTTTCTGGGTAGAAATGGAATTGAATTTCTCTGAAAATTCATCCATGATAGCGATTTTAGGTTCCCCCTTTCCCCTTTCCTTTTCTAAATTGACACATAATCTGATCATGAGGAATAGGTTGAGAATAAGGAAGAAAATTTAGATTTTTTGACCTTAATAGTTTCTCTCTTGCTAGTTCTATTATAGATAACCATTTTTTCAACCTTTTTTGTTAGATGCTGGTTTTAAGGAAGGGCTTAAATTAGGTATCAAATGTTATAGAAATCTTTTTATTCAAAAAGTTTTGCTTCTTTTGAACAATTGAAAGCCAAATATTAACTTCCCATGGACATTTTTTTAGATATTTACAAGTTAGACATTTTGTTCAGACTAAGCTTTCAGATTTTCCTCGAATCTAGGAAAGAAAAAAAATTATTGATATACTTTTTGACTTGCAGTTCTCCCACCATGGGTTAATATCAATTATTTATAATAACTTATTAGATCTAAGAGCAGCTTCAATGAGTGGGGTCAAGAATGATTGGGAACGCATTTTGAATATATATTTTTCAGATCAAGATTGGTTTTCCACTCTTGACTTGATTAATGAGTCTTCAGTTTGTGCACGACATTATTTGTTACAATTTACGGTGCTACATAGGCTACATATGTCCAAAGTTAAATGATCTTGTTTTTACCCGGATGTTGATCTTTTATGTGACAAGTGTAAAATATTTGAAGCCTCATTGATTCATATGTCTTTGGTATGTCCTAACTTGGAAAGAGATTTTTCAGACTTTATCTAAGATTTTAAAGACCATCGCTTTGTTTGACTTTTCTCAAGAAGAGAATATCCTCTTGACATCAACCTATGAGAAAACTTTAGCTTTTACCTCATTGATAGCCAGACCTACTCATGCCCCGTGGTTACATGTTGTTATGTCCTGTTTAAGTTTGGAGAAAATTAAATACAAAGTTTCATTTTGACAAGCTGTGGGGCCCATTCATAGATTATGATCATAATTTGCAGATTATGAATAGCTATTTGAATATCAAAGAGAATTCAAGATCCAGCGAATGGTTGAAATAGGTAAATTCATGAACTAGCTTCATTCTTTTATTAGAGGAGGAACACAAAGCAGTTGATGGTATCACTATATAACGGCATTTGATCATATATGTGTAGTGTTGCGTGTATCCAAGGTACTTTGGATGATCTCTGGGTAAATCAGTTTCTAGACTATCCAATACACTCTGTTCCTTTGCTTGGGAGTAGGAACCAACATGGATAGATTCATATGACATAATTGGTTTCTATTCCTTTTTTCACTGTAGAACCTATCACTGCATTTTATTAAGTTGCAACTCTCTTTTGTTCTTTTGTAGCTCATGTACACTTTGTTAGACTTGTTCACAATGATCAGAACAAGTCAAAGAAAAACTAGGTTGAACTGTCAAATAGATATTAAAGTAATTCAGTGCAGAAAGATTCTCTTCTTCTCCCAAGTGCAGATTAACAAATTATGGAATTGATTTCTAGCCAAAGTCAATAATATATCAACTTGGTTAAGAAATCGATTGAAGATAATAAGGATTAAGACATTTTGAATTACAGTATATGGTTTAAGATAGTTTTGGAACTGCTGACATCAAAAACACATGCAATAAATGATGAAAATTAAAAAATAGCTCAGATATTTTAGCATTCTTGCTGAATTATCATTTGTTGGGTTATTTTATGCCTTTTGGATTAAATAGATTTAGTAAATCAGCCTTGCACTGTGCAGAGAATTACTCTTCCTCATTCTGTTTCCTTATGTTACATCACACTGTAATTCGAATAAGAGATGAAGTTTTAATCCCCAATTCTGTGATCACCCTTAATATGATGCAATCCTACCAATTCCATACCCATTTACTACTTCCTTATCCATGTACTGCATCTTCTAACATCCAAAGACACAGAATCATTTCACACATCTACTTCAGCAACACCATTCCACCCATTCTATTTATCCCTTAATTAAGTTCCAGACTAGCACATAACAGTTAAATAGCTCTCCAAAGTTAGCTGTTGGGGAACCAAGAACCATTGCTTCTAATCTCCTTCTCAAGCTACTGATTCAGTTGAAACAGTCTGTTTGAGGCCATATCATTCTAAATGGTCCCAAATTGAGATTCTCTAATCTCTCCTTTTCAAAACTGTTCTGATGAAATCTTCATTCATGTCTTCTTCATGTCGGGATCTGACTTTTTCAAACCTCATGATCAGCTTCTCAGCCTGTAGCCTCTATCCATTAGTACCTGATTCCTCATGCACTTTGTCCACTGCCTTGTGCTTTTTGTTCCCTATCTCTGTGTAATTGGATCATGGAATTCCTCACCTCCGTACAAAAATTAGTGAGGATTGATAAGAACATTTCCTCCACAATCTCCATCAATACCAGAGTACCACAGGGCTTAGCTCCCTGCTCTACTCATTTTACACCTATGACTGTGTGGTTTGGTATGACAATAACACCATCTACAAATTTATTGATGTACCATGGTAATGGGTTGTATAAAGACAGGCAATGAGCCAGCATACAGGAGGGAGATTAAAAACTTGGCTGAATGGAGCACCAACAACAACCTTGCACTCAATCTCAGCAAAATTAGAGAGCTGATTGTTGACTTCAGGAAGGGAAAACCAGAGATCCAGTGATCACTGGGGGATCAGTGGTGGTGGGGGTGAGCAAATTTAAGTTCTTTGGAGTCGTTATCTTGGAGGATCTTCCATGGTACCAGCACACTAATGGCATAATGAAGAAAGCAGATCAGTGCTTCTACTTCCTCAGATGTTTGTGGAGGCTTGGTATGACACAGCCCAGGACATCACAGACAAAACCCTCCCCACTATTGAGTGCATCGACAGGGAAGGCTGCCGTCGCAAACATCAAAGACCCACACCACCCAGCACACGCTCTGTTCTCGCGGCTGCCATCAGGAAAGAGGTACCGGTGCCACAAGACTTACACCACCAGGTTCAGGAACAGCTGCTCCCCCTCCACCATCAGACTCCTCAACAACAAACTCAGTCAGGGACTCATTTAAAGACTCTTACTTTTGCACTTTATTGTTTTTTAAATTCTCTCTGTATTGCACAATCAATTTGTTCACAGTCATTATTTGTTTCTATGTGTCCCTGTGCACAGTTATTTTTTTGTATTATCAATGAGGGGTAATTCTGCCTTACCTGCAGAACAAAGAATCTCAGGGTTGTACGTGATGTCATGTTTCTTTGGCTTGGCTTCGCGGACGAAGATTTATGGAGGGGGTAAAAGTCCACGTCAGCTGCAGGCTCGATTGTGGCTGACAAGTCCGATGCGGGACAGGCAGACACGGTTGCAGCGGTTGCAGGGGAAAATTGGTTGGTTGGGGTTGGGTGTTGGGTTTTTCCTCCTTTGTCTTTTGTCAGTGAAGTGGGCTCTGCGGTCTTCTTCAAAGGAGGTTGCTGCCCGCTGAACTGTGAGGCGCCAAGATGCACGGTTTGAGGTGATATCAGCCCACTGGCGGTGGTCAATGTGGCAGGCACCAAGAGATTTCTTTAGGCAGTCCTTGTACCTTTTCTTTGGTGCACCTCTGTCACGGTGGCCAGTGGAGAGCTCGCCATATAACACGATCTTGGGAAGGCGATGGTCCTCCATTCTGGAGACATGACCCACCCAGCGCAGCTGGATCTTCAGCAGCGTGGACTCGATGCTGTCGGCCTCTGCCATCTCGAGTACTTCAATGTTAGGGATGAAGTCGCTCCAATGAATTTTGAGGATGGAGCGGAGACAACGCTGGTGGAAGCGTTCTAGGAGCCGTAGGTGATGCCGGTAGAGGACCCATGATTTGGAGCCGAACAGGAGTGTGGGTATGACAACGGCTCTGTATACGCTAATCTTTGTGTTGGTTGTTTTTCCAGACTCTTTTGTGTAGTCTTCCAAAGGCGCTATTTGCCTTGGCGAGTCTGTTGTCTATCTCGTTGTCGATCCTTGCATCTGATGAAATGGTGCAGCCGAGATATGTAAACTGGTTGACCGTTTTGAGTTTTGTGTGCCCGATGGAGATGTGGGGGGGCTGGTAGTCATGGTGGGGAGCTGGCTGATGGAGGACCTCCGTTTTCTTCAGGCTGACTTCAAGGCCAAACATTTTGGCAGTTTCCACAAAACAGGACGTCAAGCGCTGAAGAGCTGGCTCTGAATGGGCAACTAAAGCGGCATCGTCTGCAAAGAGTAGTTCACGGACAAGTTTCTCTTGTGTCTTGGTGTGAGCTTGCAGGCGCCTCAGATTGAAGAGACTGCCATCCGTGCGGTACCGGATGTAAACAGCGTCTTCATTGTTGAGGTCTTTCATGGCTTGGTTCAGCATCATGCTGAAGAAGATTGAAAAGAGGGTTGGTGCGAGAACACAGCCTTGCTTCACCCTATTGTTAATGGAGAAGGGTTCAGAGAGCACATTGCTGTATCTGACCCGACCTTGTTGGTTTTCGTGCAGTTGGATAATCATGTTGAGGAACTTTGGGGGACATCCGATGCGCTCTAGTATTTGCCAAAGCCCTTTCCTGCTCACGGTGTCGAAGGCTTTGGTGAGGTCAACAAAGGTGATGTAGAGTCCTTTGTTTTGTTCTCTGCACTTTTCTTGGAGCTGTCTGAGGGCAAAGACCATGTCAGTAGTTCCTCTCTTTGCGCGAAAGCCGCACTGTGATTCTGGGAGAATATTCTCGGCGACACTAGGTATTATTCTATTTAGGAGAATCCTAGCGAAGATTTTGCCTGCAATGGAGAGCAGCGTGATTCCCCTGTAGTTTGAGCAGTCTGATTTCTCGCCTTTGTTTTTGTACAGGGTGATGATGATGGCATCACGAAGGTCCTGAGGCAGTTTTCCTTGGTCCCAACAAAGCTTGAAAAACTCATGCAGTTTGACATGCAGAATTTTGCCGCCAGCCTTCCAGACCTCTGGGGGGATTCCATCCATACCTGCTGCTTTGCCACTTTTCAGTTGTTCAATTGCCTTATATGTCTCATCCTGGGTGAGGACCTCATCCAGCTCTAGCCTTAGGGGCTGTTGAGGGAGCTGGAGCATGGCGGAATCTTGGACTGAGCGGTTGGCACTGAAAAGAGATTGGAAGTGTTCTGACCATCGGTTGAGGATGGAGATCTTGTCGCTGAGGAGGACTTTGCCGTCTGAGCTGCACAGCGGGCTTTGGACTTGGGGTGAAGGGCTGTACACAGCCTTTAGAGCCTTGTAGAAACCCCTGAAGTCGCCAATGTCTGCGCTGAGTTGGGTTCGCTTGGTGAGGCTAGTCCACCACTCATTTTGGATCTCCCGGAGTTTGCGCTGAAGATGGCTGCATGTGCGACGGAAGGCTTGTTTCTTCTCTGGACAGGACGGCTTTGTAAGGTGAGCCTGGTGGGCAGCTCGCTTCTTTGCCAGCAGCTCCTGGATTTCCTGGCTGTTATCGTCGAACCAATCCTTGTTTTTCCTGGAGGAGAAGCCCAGTACCTCTTCAGTGGATTGCAGTATGGTAGTCTTCAGCTGATCCCAGAGGGTTTCAGGGGACGAGTCCGTGAGGCGGATTGCATCCTCGAGCTTTGCTTTGAGGTTTGCCTGGAAGTTTCCTCTCACTTCGTCTGACTGCAGGTTTCCAACATTGAACCTCTTTCTAGGGGCTCTATTGTTCCTGGGGTTTGGCTTGAAGTGAAGGTTGAGCTTGCAGCGAACCAGCCGGTGGTCAGTGTGACATTCCGCGCTGGGCATGACCCTGGTGTGGAGCACATCTCGTTTGTCTTTTTCTCTCACCAGGACGTAGTCCAGGAGGTGCCAGTGTTTGGATCGGGGATGCATCCAGGTAGTCTTCAGGCTGCCCCTCTGCTGAAAAAGGGTGTTTGTAATGACAAGCCGCTGTTCTGCGCAGAGCTCCAACAGGAGGCGCCCATTGTCGTTGCACTTGCCGACATCATGCTTGCCCAGGATTCCTGGCCAGGTTTCTGAGTCTTTGCCGACGCGAGCGTTGAAGTCGCCAAGGATGACAACCTTGTCAGCTGTAGGGGTGCGTTGAATGAGGTTGCGCAGGTCAGTGTAGAACTTGTCCTTTTCTGCTGGTTCTGCCTGGAGGGTTGGAGCATAGACACTGATGAGGGTGATGTGGCGCTTGTTTTGAAGGGGGAGTCGCATGGACATGATCCGGTCCGAGTGGCCTGTCGGGAGGTTTTCGAGTTTGGAGGCAATGGAGTTCTTGACCATGAAGCCTACACCAGAGAGGCATCGTTCATCCAAAGGCTTGCCTGACCAGTAGAGTGTGTAGCCTGCGCCGCGTTCTTGGAGGCTGCCTACATCTACCAGGCGGACTTCACTGAGAGCGGCTATGTCGATGTCAAGTCTGAGGAGTTCATGTGCAATGAGGGCAGACCGACGTTCAGGTCGGTGGCTGTCAGCCTTGTCTAGCATGGTTCTGATGTTCCAGCATGCTAGCTTGAGTTTGTGAGCATCTTTTGAGGGGGAGGACGTGGAGGGGGAGGACGGGGAGGGGGAGGACGTGGACCTGTCCTCGGGCCTGCGCAAAGGAGCTTTTAGGTGGAGTGCAGTGCGCGCAGTACTGGCCCCACCCTTTACACCCATGGTTCGTGTGCCGTGGCCAAGCAAGCTGGGACGTGGCAGCGAGGTCCTTGGGTCGTAGGTTTTATATCGGAGTGGCCTTCTCCTATACAGTTTTCTTACCCGGGCTGGAGGGGCCTGCCTCCCCTCCTAGGTCGGCCCATACTGCCCGGACTGGGGCCGCCGCCTCCAACTCTCTGCCCGGACCGGGGCCTCCGTCTGCCTCACTCGACCGAGGCCGGGGCCTCCCCTTGCTCCTGCCCGGATTGGGGCCGCCGCCGCCTACCCTCTGCCCGGACCGTCATGTACTCTGACAATAAACTAAAATCTGAATATGAACTCTATCAGCTTTCTCAGCTTCTTAATTCCCTTAATTCACCCTGTTCTAAAGCTCCAAATATCTGCATTATTTTCCTCCTTTTTTATCTGCCTACCTTCTGATTCAACCTCTGCGTAACTGCACTCTGAAATTCTTTCCCTGAACTGATTAACCTCTTCACTGCTCTTCTTTTCCTTGGCGCTGTAAGGGCATTGCACTACCTGCTCTGCCAACCATGCAGAGGAATTGCAAATGCACATATCCAGTTTGTGCAGAACCACGTAAAGTTCACGTAGGGGGCGGCACAGTTAGTGTAGGGGTTAGCGCAACACTACTACAGCAGCAGCAACCCGAGTTTGAATCCAGCACTGACTATAGGGTGTTTGTACATTCTCCCCATGACCGCGTTGGTTTCCTCCAGGTCCCTCCGCCCTCAAAACATACGGGTTTGTAGGTTAATTGGTGTATTTGGTGTATTTGGGCTCATGGGCCACAAGGCTGTAACTCTAAAATACAAAAAAAAATTAAAATTAACTGAAGATGATTTAAAAGCTGTGCCACCTGATTTTTGAATGTTTGCTTTTTAGATGTGAGTTTACCTTTATATATTCAGCATTTAGGAACTGCAAAACTGAATTAGCTAGTTTTATCGAACGTTAAAAAGTTTCTAGTCTATAATGTTTATACTGGAACTTGTAGCTTAATATACACAGTGTAATTTTAATGTTCTTATTTGTCAAACCTCCATTTTGTTTTATTTCTCTTCATTTTGGTTGTGATTCTGATAACGCCGGTTAAGATAAATATGTGATATCCACAACTTACCTTTTCTTTTTGAAGCCCTACAATCCCTCTTGAAATCAAGGATTTGCACCAAACTTCATCTGAATTCAAAAAGCAAAAATAAAATCAGCAAATACAGTTCAGAACAATGCAAATACTAAAGCAAAATAGATAATCTGGGAAATATCCAACAGGTCAGCCTCTTATGTGGAAAGAAAACAGAGTTAATGTTTCTGGGCAGACACTCTTTTCCAAAACTAAAAGAAAACTTGTCAAAGCTGCGGAAAGGTAGGATGTGTTTGGGCCATGGCTACGAATTTAGATCCTGAGTGGTCTTAGCAATATCCAAAATTGGCATCAGTGAGTAGGTTATTGGTGAAGAGGTGTCGCTTACCAGTGCATTTGGATGGGTGGTGTTGGTTCGTATTGTGAATGAGTTATATGTGTGCAGTTTTTTAGGTTGATTGTGAGAGGCTAGCATTGCAATGCACTCGAACAATCTGGTTAGAGGCAGAGTTAGTGCTGATGCACAGGGCTACTACTCCTGCAGTTATTATCGTACACCTTTTCCTCATCTCACGTGGAGTGAATCAGCTTGCTTGAGAACAGTTCCATCTCTGGACAAAGGCTAACTGGATCAACTATTTGGCACATTGGACTGAACTTGGCAGTGAATGAGTGAACGCTTCATCTTCATAGTTTGCAATGGTATGTTAAACTCTGCTACATTTTTTTAATTTATTTTTTTATTTTTCACACTATGAACCATATTGACCAAAATACACATAAACATTTCCCTCTTGAATATACACAGTGTCATTTTCTCCCCTTTTTCCCCACTCCCTTCCCTCCCTCCTTCCCACCCCTCCCCACCCATTCAACGTTCAACATATACGATACATTAAACCCATTAAACAATGTCATCACACAATGAAAATAAACAAGAAATTTGTGTCATCTACTTTTACATACTGGGTCAGTTCATTTCGTCTTCTTCTCCTTCTGTCATTTTAGGCGGTGGAGGTCCGCGGTAGGACTTCTCTGTTGTGTTCCATGTACGGTTCCCAAATTTGTTCGAATACTGTGATGTTATTTCTTAAATTATATGTTATTTTTTCCAATGGAATACATTTATTCATTTCCATGTACCATTGCTGTATTCTCAGGCTCTCTTCTGATTTCCAACTTGACATTATACATTTTTTTGCTTCAGCTAAGACTATCATAATAAATCTTTTTTGCACTTCATCCAGTTTGAGGCCTAATTCTTTACTTCTTATATTACTTAGAAGAAAGATCTCTGGATTTTTTGGTATGATTTAGATCTTCCCAAAACTTTTCCACTTTCTCACAGGCCCAAATTGCATGTACTGTTGTTCCCATTTTCTTCTTACAGTGAAAACATCTATCTGATACTGTTGGGTCCCATTTATTTAACTTTTGGGGTCTGGTGTATAGCCTGTGTAACCAATTATATTGTATCATTTGAAGATGGGGTTAGACTTGGAGCCTCCTTCCTCCTGTTTAATTGTCCACGAGTAATTTTGAGTAATCGCAGCAGGATTGCAGGACTTTGAACAGATCCTTTGATTATGAGAATAATACATGTTATTTTTGTAATAACCCCATGTTGTAGCTACACTGCTCATTATTTCTAGGTAAGCCCAGAGATGCTCCCAACAGGCTTTACTCATTCCTCATTGAACCAGGCTTTGTATTGATAATGATAATATCGATAATGAGCTCCTTGTCAGGCACATAATGAACAAATACCCCAAATTCTTATGGTACGATATGTAATGGTGCCAACACTCTGGGTTACAGACGGCTGGGGACATACATTCCTGCTGCAAACGATTTTAGCCGCCAGATCTATTCTGAGTCTGTCTCCTATTTAATTTAACTGCAGTGCCACACAACAACATGGAGGATGTCTTCGTGTGTTGACAGAATGCTGCTCCTCGGGGGTTTGCAGTGTTCTATTAATGCAGCCATGCTCAGATGCATCTGCTGCATGAAGGTTGGAGAGGAAGAGGTTGAACAGGTTTATCCTTTGTGTCAGTGAAATCACACCTTTCTGGAAGACCCAGTCCGCCAGGAGTAACAGCAGAAATAAAGAAGAACATGCTCCTCAAGCCCAATGGCAATGGATCATCCTCATCTTCTCACCTATGCCAATTTCCCATTGATTGCAATTTTCTTATCTTTCCGACAAACATCTTCTTCTTCTTTAAGTGCCCTTCATGTTTGAGCCTTCACAAACTTTGAGTAGAGAAATCTGGAGATTCACCTTGCTCTGCGTCCATCAGGGTGAGAGAAGGTGGAGAAATTAAAAAAAAAATTTAAAACTAAAAATACAACACGGTAACAGGCCATTTCAGCCTTGTGCCTCTCAATTTATGCCCAATTAATCCACACTCCCAGTATGTTTCAAACGGTGGGAGGAAAGCGGATTCCCCCGTGAAAAGTCATGCAAACACGGGGAAAACGTACAAACTTCTTACACACAGCAGGGGTTTCGAACCCCAGTCCCAGTCGCTGGTGCTATAAAGGCGTTACGCTAGCCGCTACGCCAATCATACTACCCCTCAAGGTATGATCATTTTGAAGCTCTGTTTAGAGAGATGCACAGGTAAATAAATGGAAGGAGACACATTAAAACAAGGAGAGAGGAGAAACAAAGCAAAGAAGTTGAAAATACTGTAACTACTTGAAATACATCAAGCAAAGCAAATTGTTGCAGTTTCTGGAAATCTAAGATAAATCAGGGAATGCTGGAAGTCCTCAGAATCGGTGGAAAGGAATAGATTTAATGTTTCAGTTTGGTGGTTTTTCATTGAAACTGGTCAGTTCTGGTTTATATTGGAAAATAAATTAAACTGTATATGACTGTTTGCATTTTGTTATCAGTTCATACGAGGTTCTTCCTATACTTGGCTTTTTTTGTGTACATTTCAAAGGCCAAGTGCAGTAGTATTATGCAAATAAAATAATTAGCATGTTTGCTATCCCCTTTCAAACACTCCCCATTCATTAATGTACATATTTGACATAAATAAGGTTTAATTTACCATAACTTAGCAATGCTTCCTAGCGTTACAAACAAACCATTCGATACTGTTAATA